>NW_026526666.1:22508088-23708088 GCF_024362965.1 Panthera pardus | reverse complement strand
CTCTGTATCTGTCTCTCTCTCTCTCTCTCTCTCTCTCTCTCTCTCCTTTCTCTCAAAATAAAAAATAAAAAACTTTTTAAAAAAAGAAAGAAAAAAACTTGATGAATTTAAGGATTACTATGCCCAGCATTTATCACTTAGGTCACTCACTGTATCTCCTTTATGTATATTTACAGGAAAAAACATGGGCAAATATTCTACAGCAATGTTTGAATAAAGCTTTTCTTAAAGACATGAGTCTCTTCCAAACTTTTTAATTATGTGACTTTCCTTTAACAAAAACAAATCACGTGTTATTGTTGTCCTCAGGAGCACTGAGAAATTTCCTGCCTGAGAAGTAAATGACTGAGGGGGAAAAATTATAGACCATTATGGCATGCTAATAATCCAAATTAGATAAACAAACACAAGCAATGGAAAGGAAGAAAGAGCAAACGCATTCAGCAGAGAATGGTGATAAAGAGTAATGGACAGCTCATTCTCCACAGCTAAAATTGCACAAGCTGAGCTGTCTAAGGGAAATGAGTCATCTGGTTCTCAAGTTATAAGGGAATCTTACACAATATTTTCAGTTTGAATAGCTAACACTGCAGGCAATTGAAATAGGTCTCCAAATATCTGATTAAAGTCATGCACGATTACAACTTGTATAGAATATTTTTGCACCGTTTTACAAATAGTAAAATGCAGGTTAAATTTCCAGCTTTCTCTTACTTAACTTACAAAGTAGGTATTAATTAAGGAAATAAATTAAGATATGCTTAACTAAATTCTTAGTTATGAAAATGAAGTCTAAAACTATTTATTAGGACATTATTCACTTCTATAATACATCTTAATGAACTACTTTGTGCTTTGATTCAATAGTCCTTTTATTTCATATGAATTCTTTAACATAAATGGATTTTCACACGAGAATCTGGTTTTAAATCTCTAAAAAATTAGCCTCAGAATACTAGACTGACTGAATAGGAGGAAAAATGAAAAGAGGAATAATATGAGGTGCTATGCAATCATGAGAGATAAGAAATACATAAGATCAGAAGGAAAATAAAACTACCAATAATGTCATCGATAGAATTAAGTTTCCCATTTTTTTCTAACTTAATTTGATAATGCAAATTGCCTCCTAAAACCATCAAGGTAGGTGATTTTTATATTTCATTGCTTATAACTAGAACTCTACCATCTGTTCTTCTATAAATGATATATTAAAAATCAAATTGATAATGATTTTTTCAATACATGTCCTTTTGTACAATATATCTCCCATGATTCTTTACCAATTTGCTAATGGAAGAGAAAATCTATTATCTTCTTTTTTTTAATTGTTCATGGAATAAAATAAAACAGTACATTTTATGGAAATCACAGAGTAGAATCTTTCCTAAGTTTATATAACTTAAATTAGTTGACAAAGCAATGATGCTAAAAAAGATAATATTTGACAATGGAAGTAGCCATGTCTATAGTAATATAAAATATATTTTAGAAGAACATTTTAATTCATATTTAAAAATTAATATATCTCTAACAAATTATACTTTTGGAATATAAATTATTTGTCTAATTTCCATATATATGTCATTTCTGATGCCCTTTATTTTTATTATTCAAAACAAAGTACAGGCATACCTCATTTTATTGTTCTTTGCTTTACTGAACTTTGCAGATATTGCATTAAAAATTATTACAAATCGAGGTTTGTGGCAACCATGCATTAAGTCTATTGGCTCCATTTTTCCAAATGCATTTGCTCACTTTGTATCTCTGTACCACATTTTGAAAATTCTTGCAACATTTCAGACTTTTTCATCATTATCATATTTGTTTGGTAATCTGTGACCAGTGGTCTTCGATGTTACTATTGATAACTGTTTGGGGGGATCATGAACTATACCCATATAAGGGAGGGCACTTAATCCATAAATGCTGTGAATGCTCTGACTGTTCCATCTCACCAACCATTCTTCCCATCTCTCACCTTCTCCTCAGGCCTCTATATTCCCTGAGACACAACAATATTGAAATTAGGTCAAATGATAACCCTACAATGGCCTCCAAGTGTTCAAGTGAAAAGAAGTGTCATATGTCATTCATTTTAAATGAAAAGCTAGAAATGATTAAGCTTAATGCGAAAAATATGTCAAAAGCCAAGATAGGCCGAAAGCTGGGCCTCTTAAGCTTTTTCTCCACATCCTTTCCAGCTTTTGTTATCTCTTATCTTTTTGAGAGTACAAATTATTGTGGGTGGAGGCGATATCTCATTGTGGTTCTGATTTGCATTTCCCTGATAATTAGTGACTTTGAACACTTTTCATGTATGTGTTGGCCATTTATATACTTTTGGAAAAATCTCTAAATTCATTGCCCATTTTTAAATTGGGTTATTTAGGGTTTTTTGCTACAAAGTTGTATGAGTTCTCTGTATATTTTCGATATTAACCCCTTATTGGATAAGTGGTTTGCAAATATTTTCTACCATTCCCTAGGTTGAGCCTTTTCATTTTGCTGATGGTTTCCTTTGCTGTGCAGAAGCCTCCCTTTGACTAGATCTCGCTTGAGATTTTTTACTCTCAGACTTGTCCACAAGAAGCCTCAAGCAATTTGTCAATTACAGATCAGGTTTCCTTCTTTGGCACTAGTTCCTGTGGAAGTTTATTTTCATGAGTCTCTACTCCAGTAAGCTGTGATTCCCTGTATGTACTTGTCTGTCTCTCCAATCCTGGGGAAAGCCATTTGCTCTGGGTCCCTTTTCTCTCTTACTAATCCAAAAAGAGTTGTTGATTTTTCAGCCTGTTCATTTAGTCTTTTACTTGTTAAGAAGAGTGGCAACAAACTAGAAGTCCAGGCTCCTTGATTTTTCATAAACACATTCCATATCTTCTCATGGCATTTGCACTTTTTTTGTCTGAAATACTTCCTCCCAGATTTCTGTTAAAGCACACTCTTACTTCATTCAGATCTCTGTTCAGATGTTATCTAACTGGTAAGATCTTTCTTGACATCCAAAGTCATATAACATCTCCCACCCCAGCATTCCTTATTATCCTTACCTACACTTATTTTTTTTTTCTCTACAGCATTTACCATCTATATGTTTGATAGTTTATTTTTTTATTGCCTTTATCCCTTTCTAGAATGCAAGTTTCTTGAGAGCAGTAGCTCAGTTGGTTTTGTTCACAACTATATCCTCAGTTCTGAGACAAATGCTTGGCAATAACAGGTAAGCAAATTAATGTAACAAAGATTCTGGAGACTATACCATGCTACTATCTCACATCTATTAAAAAAAAAATACAATCACACATGTATCAAAACTGAAGCTCACATTTAATGTTTTTTTGTAATTCACTTGCTTCTTTGAACACCATTAATTTCATGTTGTATCAATACTGAGGCACATTAAAATGAGAAATGTTTAGCCCCCAGTGGCCTCAATAGAAAAGACTGTAGTAGAATGCCTGATTTTCTCCTTCTGGATACCACCTACCAGTATCTTTTAGTGATGAAATGATCTCAAATTCTGTAAGTAAATATTAAGATACAGTTGCCATATATTTTTTTTTTTAAATACAGCTGCCATCAAGGGTTTTGACCAAAAAGACTGTTTTAGGTCATAAGAAGAAAAATATCAGCCAGCTTATATCTCTGGACTGTTATGATGAGAAGTTTTATGTGTATTCTATAAAGGACTTGAAAAGGAGCATACTATGCTTTTTCTATGGAGCATAAATGAAATCAGTAATAATGTTTCTTACCCAGATATACTTAAAACTTGGACATTTTATAAAATCCTGAGATTCATGGGCCATACTTTGTAATATTATTTATGGGTTAAAATTTCACAATGTAATAATCTAGCTGATGAGAGTACCACTGATCTTACTACAAAGATATACCTGCTTTCCTATCATCACAAATTGAGAAGACACCCAATGAAGCACTTCCTACCCTTTTGCTTTTCTTTCTTCTGTTTTAGAACACCATGGCACAGATATTGATATTTGCCACACTGAAGTACCAACGAGGATCTGGAGGATCCAACAAGGATCTATATGGGGCTTGGTGAATGAGTCAATTATACTTCCTTACATTATAGAAGTAAATTTATATAAACAAAAATGTTCATAATAAGTAAATATATAACATAAATGTATCATTATATATAAAAACATAATGGTAAAAATGACATACAGAAGGAAGATATTAAGTATTTATAATTTATAACTAAAAGCTTAAAAATGGTATATTTTTGGGGGCATCTGGGTGGCTCAGTCAGTTAAGTGTCTAAGTCTTGATTTCGAATCAGGTCATGATCTCGCAGTTGATGAGTTCGAGCCCTACATCAGGCTCCACACTGTTAGTGTGGAGCCTGCTTGGGATTCTCACTCCCTCCGCCCTCCCTTACTCACCATCTCTCTCTCTCTCAAAATTAATAAAAAAAATTTTTTAAATAATATATTTTTCAAATTATTAAGAACAGGATATAAGCAGAAGGGTCCTTATAAACAGTGTTCAAATATATTTACAAGTGATGCAAATTTTGAATGTGTACAAATGACTCAATTTTTATCACTACAAAACATGTTATCACTTTACATCTACCAACATGTGCTGTCACACTCTAAGACACTAGTAGAAACCCAATTAAGAACTCCACTGTGTTGGGGCTCCTGGGTGGTTCAGTTGGTTGAGTGTCCCACTCTTGATTTCAGCTCAGGTCATGATCTCACGGTTTGTGGGTTTGAGCCCAGCATCGGGCTCTGTGCTGACAGTGTGGAACCTGCTTGGGATTCTCTGCCTTCCTGTCTCTCTGCCCCTCCCCTGTTTGTGCTCTATCTCTCTTTCAAAAATAAATAAATAAACATTCAAAAACAAAAAAACAAAAAAAACTCCACTGTCAAAGTCATAGTGAGAAGCCACAACATGTGTGATTACTTTACATTTGCCCTCCTTGGGCATCTCTCAGTTTTAGCAAGGCTTTCATGCCAAAAACTGTGACTAGATAGGAGAGTGAATGGAAGATAAAGACTTATTTTATATGCACTTTTTGGAATTCTCCTTGAGGATTCATCCTAGTTTTAAGAAAGGAGGTTTTCTATCTGTGGCCATAAAAATGCATGAATTCCCATCTCTTCTATTCTAACATTAGAAATGATTTGAGCTACTTGATAACAGGGATTGTGTCTTAGCCATCTTTGTTTCACCTACATATGTCTATATAACCACATACAGATCAGTAATTTAATGAATAACAAAAATAATGGAAGTGGTCCTATGTATGCCAATTTAAAATGTGTGTCGGTACTGATATTTAAAATTATTTTAGATACATATTTGTATTAGACTTCTTTTTAAAACACGGGTATTAGGCAGAGACATTTGGGGCATGGTGTGACCAGAACAGCTGTTGCTCCAAAGAAAGCTTGTCGGTTTGCCCATATACAATTCTTCCAATTTCATATTCCCAAATATTGGCACTTAATTGTAAAACAAGCTTAAAAACAAATGTGTCAATTACCACATTGTAATACTGTGAGATAGGTCACAATTTTAAAACTAATTTTAAAAGTAAAGACAAGATACTTATATTTATATGGTATAGGTGAATATTTCTGAGTTAATTTCACAGTAAGTTTAAATATAACAAAACACATGTAATGTTATTGACTCTTATGCTCATTTGAAATCTATCCTTTAATACTAGAACATACACAAAATATACTATTAACTTTCAACAAATATTTACTGATAACAATTTGTGGAGAGAATGAAGGAATGCAGACAATAAGAGAGTGAAGGAGGATGGTAAGAAAGAAACAGAAAAAAGTGTAAGAAAATGGTAGAGATGGAAATTCTATGGTAATTTTCCATTGTATAAACAGATGAGTACACAGTAATCAATAAATCATGAGTTTCAGGTCTCAATACTTCATATTCTTTGAAATAAATGATTTTCAAATATCCCCAGAAGTACTTTCATATCTTCACTAATAGTGCCCTAAAACAATCAGAAGTACAAGCTTATACACCTGTGGTGAGAAAAATTAAATGCATTTTATGTGGTCTGGTGAACAAGATTATTCTGCTTGTTAATGAAAGCTGTTTATTTTTCTTTTCCTTTCACATACAAATAATAGACAGGCAAATCTTCCCCCCTGCCAATCAATGTCAGGTTATATTTATACTGTTGGATTCTCAAAGCTCCTAGTGAAAATATCCACAAGCTTACGGAAGAAGTTTACCCACAGTGTAGTGCAGTGTACACATTTTTTTTCCTCTACTTCCGCAGCAATATTTCCTCTCCCGCAGGCAAACACAGCTTAGGTTTGTTTGTTACTTCACGCACACACACACACAAAAAACTGAAGTGCAAATGACAACTACAGACATTCACAGATGTAACCAGCTAGACTCCTGCACTCACCAAGATCAGATCTCACAAACACTGCCCATGTTCTGGAAATGCCAAGTGCTCATCTCTCTTTTACTCCTAAACCCACCACAAACTAGTTTCCACTCCCTCTGCTTCAATGAAATTGCTTTCATTAAGGTCACAAATGGCCTCTGCATTGCTAAATCCAGTGAACACATTTCTGGTTATTTTTCTTACTAGGAAATATATAGAGAACATGTATATATATTCTGTCCATCTATGCATCCATATATCCATCCATTATCTATTTATCTATCTATCTATCTCTCTCTATCTATCTACTGGACATCTTCACCTTGTATAGACCACAGGAACATTAATTGCAAACTAAAACAATATTTTCACAGAAATCATTTCTATTTACCGTTAGGCTGTCTTCCATTTGACCTAGGAACAAAACAATCTCACACAATCCAGTACATTCACTAAATCCAATCTTGTGTCAGGTCTCAGCCAAGGTTTTATATCTTCTAGAAAACATCTGATTATTCTTCCACCTCCAGTACCCTGAACCTACATCTGATGTAGCCCACCCTATCGCCTTTCTACTTTCCCTTCTTCTCTCTCCCTTTCTCCATCTAATCAAATAATCTGTATTGAGGTCTTATTAATTCTCTGTCACAGCTATAAGCTTTTGGAATAAAACTAAATGGAAAAAAATCTTTTCTCCATGGAACTTTCACTGTAGTCAAGGGAGGAGGACAAAACAACTTACAAATAATAAATTATATGACACTAAAATAGTTACATTGTATCAACATTGCTTGTTTACTTAGCGCTCTTCCCAACCAATATATGAATTCCTCTACTTAGTATGTTCCTATCATTTTATTAGGTGCTTCAAAATTTTTAATGAATCTAGAATCTGCCTTTCCCATTAATTGCTGCATGCTTTTCCCAGATTAGCCTATTCCCATATTCCAAGGCTTTATACAAATTAAGTTTAGACTAATGCCACCTTAATGCTTTACTAGGACCCTAAACAGAAGTTCCTTCTGAACAGATCTAGATTACTGTGTTACATTCATTAGTTATTTCCCTTTTATTCCAATTTGGGAATTTACTTTATTGATTGCTCTCCAGAAACTTAGTATTATAAATAATTATATGTAACGCTGTAACTTAATGTTATATTGGATTGCTCATCAGGTTATAGACTTTTAGAACTGTTAGTTGCTACATATAAAACAGGAATTAACTGCTTCTTGGACAGCACACATTGATGTACTTCATTAATTTTAATAGCTGTATAATATTCTATTACATACATATGCAATTATATATTTAATCATCCTTCTTTTTAGGACTTTTAGTACTTCCCAGCTCACTGTCATTACAGACCTTTCTTCAGTGAAGCTCCTAATATCTACCTTCAGATGTGCCTATCTGAATGTTTCTATAGGTTAGCTTCCTCAAAGTGGAAATGCTAGTTCAAACAATGAATGCTCACAAATTACCCTTTAGGGAGGGTTTGTCAACTCATACTCCCTAAAACAGTATAACTGCTGTTTGTTTTCCTTCCTTCTTTACAGGTCCTATTTAGATATGAATGTGTATATTTAATTTTCTCATATTCTGATGATCGTTATAGCAATTTCTTGTGAAAGGAAAGGAAAATTGTCCCTAAATCTGTAGCCTAGCTCATATCTCTCTACTAGATGTCCTCACAACATACCACATCACGTTTCATCCTAATTACTAACAACGCTATTATACATTTCAGTTTTTTACTATCATTCTTGCTTTTTAAAATCATAACCTCTTGAGTTAAATACATCAAGATGAAAAAATATTAATTATAAACTGGATGGGTCTTTAAGTACAAAGTGTTCTCATTTTATGTATTTTTAATAGTTTTTTTATTACACTTTACCTAATAAATGCTCAAGAAAATGGTTGGTACTTTTATCCAAATGATATTTTTCCTGTTGTTATGTTATCATTTTCTCATTAGGCTGCATTGTAGTGAGAATCCCTATAGAATAAATTCTTTTTTGGATTGACTATAAAATATTGTATTTAATTGGTGACATACTGAGTTGTTACTTTTTAATGTCCTAAGAACAATCGAAAGTAAAGTATGTCCCCTAATTGTGGGATATCATGTTAGCATATATCACATTTAAACTGTTAGTTATATTCTTTAAATAATACCATCAATCTCTGTTTAAACAGGATTGGTCACATTGTATATGCAACCTAGTTAGGGAGGATAAACAATAAACAGGTAGTTACAATTTTAGGTACTGTAAAAATAATATGGTGAACATAAAATAGAAGGAATGAGAGGAGGTGACTGGACAGGAAATTTAGGTCAGATGGTCCCTGAAGAGGTAGCATTTAAGTTAAGATGCTGTATTTTATCATGTATTGAAACTCAATTTAATCTTTTGCTTTGTATTTTACTTTATTAATTAGCATATTATTGTGGTTATGGTATTTTTATTTGCTTATTTAATATATATTTGTTCATGCATTTATCTTTAAATACAGTTCTGAGTTTGTTTCTACTTTGTTTCTCCAAAATTTTGTTTCAGTTTAATTATAATAAAGGGTAAAAAATGTTATTATTGATGAGTGCAAACCATTTAAATTTGTGATCATAAATGATAAATTTGTTTTCCCTCAAGTGTTAAGTGCCTTCTATGTGTTTGCTTTAAAATATCTTCATTATTTTCTAGTGTTTATTGCATTTATTATGCTATATTTTCATCTGTTACCTGAAATGATTTGGTAGGAAAATTTCCTTTATTGTAAAAAAAAAAAAGTATCTTTAATACTTTAATAGCTATACTTAAACTGACATTGTTCAGATTTAAAAGTCAATAATTTAATAGTAGTAAGAATATTAGCACCTATTTTTTATTCTATCCATGAACACTTATATTGTTTTGAATTATTTACTATCATGGCATCACTGTTTCATTTATTTTTAGACATTTCTCCTGATACACATGTGCATAAGATTCTCCAGAAGTATATACCAGGTCATAGGTGCTCCAACAGTACACCATTGGAAAATAATGTCAAATTGTAAATGCCATTTATACTTGCTGAGCAGTATTTTACAAGTCCTATAAATCCATATGGTTTCCAACAGTTATATTGTCAGTCTTTTAATTTTAGTCCATATAATGGTGTAAAATTACATCTTGATACATTTTTTTTTAAATGTTTATTTTGGAAGAGAGACAACACGACTGGTGAAGAGGCAGAGAGAAAGGAGGACAGAAAATCCCAAACAGGCTCCACACTGTCAGTGTGGAGCCCCATGCAGGGCTCGAGCTCATGAACTGTGAGATCATGATCTGAGCCAAAATCAAGAGTCAGATGCTCAACAGACTGAGCCACCCAGTCACCCCTATCTTGATACATTCTTAATTTGCCTTTTTCTTTGTTATTTATGAGGGAAGAATCTTACGAGTTTGACCATCTTTTTATGCATAAGACCATTCATGTTTCCTTTTCTGTCCATGAACTTCTTGTCTTTTGCCTATTGTTCTGTTGGATTGTCTTTTTCTTACTAATAAAGAGTCTTTTGTACGCCACAAATGAAATAATTTGTTGGTTATATTCGTTGCAAATATCTTCTTTCAATTTGTGGTTTAAATTTTCATTCTTTTTATGTCTTGTTGAACAGATGTTCTTAATTTTAATTAGGTTGAATTTATCACACCTTTATTTTACAGTTGATTTCATTTATTTAAAATTCTATGAAATTATGGCTATGAAATTTTCCCACTAATTTTGCATAAAAAATCATGTCTACTCAACTATAGGAAATGTCTTTTTCTCCCCCGAACTGAGAAGCAGTTTCTTTTACTATATTTTTAGTATACTTCTTTTTATATTATATTTACGTAATATATACTATTATATAAATTATATAAATTATTATGTAAATTATTATATAATTATATAAATAATATATATAAATTATATAATATGTAGTATAATATAAATATATTATATAATATATTTAATATAGTTTCTTTTACTATATTTCCTTACTGCTTCTGCATCATTTGTTGTGTTTCACTCTTCCCAGATCTTCATTGTGCATAGATTGGATTTCCCTTCCTAAAACATAATATATATTATTTCAACTACTTTACTTTACATGTATTTCTTTGCAGTATATTTTCAGAAATAATGTCAAATTGATCTTTGATATTAGTAAATTTGTTTTTCTTTCTGTATTGTCCAGTCCTGTTGTCTAATGCATTCAAAGGAGATTTTTATTTCTATGATTGGATTTTACTTTTCTTTTTAATTTTTAATTTAATTTATTTATTTTTAAATTTACATCCAAATTAGCATAGTACAACAATGATTTCAGGAGTAGATTCCTTAGTGCCTCTTACCCATTTAGCCCATCCCCCCTCCCACACCGCCTCCTGTAACCTGTTTGTTCTCCATATTTATGAGTCTCTTATTTTTGTACCCCTTCCTGTTTTTATATTCTTTTTACTTCCCTTCCCTTATGTTCATCTATTTTGTCTCATATGAGTGAAGTCCTCATATGAGTGAAGTCATACGATATTTGTCTTTCTCTAATTTCCCTTAGCATAATACCCTCTAGTTCCATCCACGTAGTTGCAAATGGCAAATTTCATTCTTTTTTATTGCAAATAATACTCCGTTGTCTGTCTATATATATATATATATATACACCACATCTTCTTTATCCATTCATCCATCGATGGCCACTTGGGCTTCTTCTATACTTTGGCTATTGTTGATAGTGCTGCTATAAACGTTGGCGTGCATGTTTCCCTTCAAACCATCATACCTGTATCCCTTGGATAAATACCTTGTAGTGAAATTTCTGGGACATAGGGTAATTCTATTTTTAGTTTTTTGAGAAACTTCCACACTGTTTTCCACAGTGGCTGCACCAGCTTGCATTCCCACCAACAATACAAAAAGAGATCCTCTTTCTCCACATCCTCACCAACATCTGTTGTTGCTTAAGTTGTTCATGTTAGCCATTCTGACAGGTGTGAAGTGGTATCTCATTACGGTTTTGATTTGTAATTCTCTGATGAGTGAAGTTGAGCATTTTTTCATGTGTCGGTTGGCCATCTGGATGTCTTCTTTGGAGAAGTGTCTATTCATGTCTTTTGCCCATTCCTTCACTGAATTATTTTTTTGGGTGCTGAGTTTGATAAGTGCTTTATAGATTTTGGATACTAACCCTTTATCTGATATGTCGTTTGCAAATACCTTCTCCCATTCTGTCGGTTGCCTTATACTTTTGCTGATTGTTTCCTTTGCTGTGCAGAAGCTTTTTATTTTGATGAGGTCTCAGTAGTTCATTTTTGCTTTTGTTTCCCGCATTTTACTTTTCTGTAAGTACCTTCTCCATTATCCTTCCCCTCTCTCCACCCTCATCTTATTTAGCTCTATTTTATCTCAAAAAACATCTCAGCTTTTTAAAAAGTATATATTATTCATATGTATTTTGGGGGGGAGTTGAATTTTTGCCTTTATTTTTTTTTAAATATGACATTTATTGTCAAATTGGTTTCCATACAACACCCAGTGCTCATCCCAACAGGTGACCTCCTCAATATCCATCACCCACCCCCCCAATCAACCCTCAGTTTGTTCTCAGTTTTTAAGAGCCTCTTATGTTTGGGCTCCCTCCCTCTCTAACCTTTTTTTTTTTCTTCCCCTCCCCCATGGTCTTCTGGTAAGTTTCTCAGGATCCACATAGGAGTGAAAACATATGGTATCTGTCTTTCTCTGTATGCCTTATGTCACTTGGCATAACACTCTCCAGTTCCATCCACGTTGCTACAAAAGGCCATATTTCATTCTTTCTCATTGCCAAGTAGTATTCCATTGTGTATATAAACCACAATTTCTTTATCCATTCATCAGTAGATGTACATTTAGGCTCTTTCCATAATTTGGCTATTGTTGAAAGTGCTGCTATAAACATTGGGGTACAAGTGCCCCTATGCATCAGTACTCCTGTATCCCTTGGGTAAATTCCTAGCAGTGCTATTGCTGGGTCATAGGGTAGATCTATTTTTCATTTTTTGAGAAACCTCCACACTGTTTTCCAGAGTGGCTGCACCAGTTTGCATTCCCACCAACGGTGCAAGAGGGTTCCCGTTTCTCCACATCTTCACCAGCATCTATAGTCTCCTGATTTGTTCATTTTAGCCACTTGGACTGGCGTGAGTTGATATCTAAGTGTGGTTTTGATTTGTATTTCCCTGATGAGAAGCAACGTTGAGCATCTTTTCATGTGCCTGTTGGCCATCTGGATGTCTTCTTTAGAGAAGTGTCTATTCATGTTTTCTGCCCATTTCTTCACTGGATTATTTGTTTTTCCAGTGTGGAGTTTGGTGAGCTCTTTATAGATTTTGGATGCTAGCCCTTTGTCTGATATGTCATTTGCAAATATCTTTTCCCATTCCGTCGGTTGCCTTTTACTTTTGTTGATTGTTTCCTTGGCAGTGTAGAAGCTTTTTATCTTCATGAGGTCTCAACAGTTCATTTTTGCTTTTAATTCCCTTGCCTTTGGGGATGTGTCAAGTAACAAATTGCTGCCGCTGAGGTCAGAGAGGTTTTTTCCTGCTTTCTCCTCTAGGGTTTTGATGGTTTCCTGTCTCACATTCAGGTCCTTTATCCATTTTGAGTTTACTTTTGTGAATGGTGTGAGAAAGTGGTCTAGTTTCATCCTTCTGCATGTGGCTGTCCAGTTCTCCCAGCACCATTTGTTAAAGAGACTGTCTTTTTTCAATTGGAAATTCGTTCCTGCTTTGTCAAAGATTAGTTGGCCATACTTTTGGGGGTCCAATTCTGGAGTCTCTATTCTATTCCATTGTTCTATGTGTCTGTGTCTGTTTTTGTGCCAATACCATGCTGTCTTAATGATTACAGCTTAGTAGTAGAGGATAAAGTCTGGGATTGTGATGCCTCCTGCTTTGGTCTTCTTCTTCAAAATTACTTTGGCTATTCAAGGTCTTTTGTGATTCCATACAAATTTTAGGATTGCTTGTTCTAGCTTTGAGAAGAATGCTGGTGCAATTTTGATTGGGATTGCTTTGAATGTGTAGACAGCTTTGGGTAGTATTAACTTTTTAACAATATTTATTCTTCCAATACATGAGCATGGAATGTTTTTCCATTTCTTTATATCTTCTTCAATTTCCTTCCTAAGTTTCTATAGTTTTCAGCATACAGATCTTTTACATCTTTGGTTAGATTTATCCCTAGGTATTTTATGCTTCTTGGTGCAGTTGTGAATGGGATCAGTTTCTTTATTTGTCTTTCTGTTGCTTCATTATTAGTGTATAAGAATGCAACTGATTCCTGTATATTAATTTGGTATCCTGCAACTTTGCTGAATTCATGTACCAGTTCTAGCAGACTTTTGGTGGAGTCTATTGTGTTTTCCATGTATTATACCATGTCATCTGCAAAAAGTGAAAGCTTGACTTCATCTTTGCCAATTGTGATGCCTTTGATTTCCTTTTGTTGTCTGATTGCTGATGCTCGAACTTCCAACACTATGTTAAACAACAGCAGTGAGAGTGGACATCCCTGTCGTGTTCCTGATCTCAGGGGGAAAGCTCTCATTTTTCCCCATTGAGGATGATATTAGCTGTGGGCTTTTCACAAATGGCTTTTATGATGTTTAAGTATGTTCCTTCTATCCCGACTTCCTTGAGGGTTTTTATTAAGAAAGGATGCTGAATTTTGTCAAATGCTTTTTCTGCATCGATTGACAGGATCATATGGTTCTTATCTTTCCTTTTATTAATGTGATGTATCACATGGATTGATTTGCAAATGTTGAACCAGCCCTGCAGTCCAGGAATAAATCCCACTTGATCATGGTGAATAATTCTTTTTATATGCTGTTGAATTCGATTTGCTAGTATCTTATTGAGAATTTCTGCATCTATATTCATCAGGGATATTGGCCTGTAGTTCTCTTTTTTTGCTGGGTCTCTGTCTGGTTTGGGAATCAAAGTAATACTGGCTTCATAGAATGAATCTGGAAGGTTTCCTTCCTTTTCTATTTTTTGGAATAGCTTGAGAAGCATAGGTATTATCTCTGCTTTAAATGTCTGGTAGAATTCCCCTGTGAAACCATCTGGTCCTGGACTCTTATTTGTTGGGAGATTTTTGATGACTGATTCAATTTCTTCGCTGGTTATGGGTCTGTTCAAGTTTTCTATTTCTTCCTGTTTGAGTTTTGGAAGTGTGTGGGTACTTAGGAATTTGTCCATTTCTTCCAGGTTGTCCAGTTTGTTGGCATATAATTTTTTATAGTATTCCCTGATAATTGCTTGTATTTCTGAGGGATTGGTTGTAATAATTCCATTTTCATTCATGATTTTATCTATTTGGTCATCTCCCTTTTCTTTTTGAGAAGCCTGGCTAGAGGTTTATCAATTTTGTTTATTTTTTCAAAAAACCAACTCTTGGTTTCATTGATCTGCTCTACTGTTTTTTTTTTTTTTTAGATTCTATATTGTTTATTTCTGCTCTGATCTTTATTATTTCTCTTCTTCTGCTGGGTTTAGGCTGTCTTTGCTGTTCTGCTTCTATTTCCTTTGGGTGTGCTGTTAGATTTTATATTTGGGATTCTTCCTGTTTCTTTGGATAGGCCTGGATTGCAATGTATTTTCCTCTCAGGACTACCTTTGCTGTATCCCAAAGCATTTGGATTGTTATATTTTAATTTTCATTTGTTTCCATATATTTTTTAATTTCTTCTCTAATTGCCTGGTTGACCCATTCATTCTTTAGTAGGGTGTTCTTTAATCTCCATGCTTTTGGAAGCTTTCCAGACTTTCTCCTGTGGTTGATTTCAAGCTTCATAGCATTGTGGTCTGAAAGTATGCATGGTATGATCTCAATTCTTTTATACTTATTAAGGGCTGTTTTGTGACCCAGTGTGTGATCTATCTTGGAGAATGTTCTATGTGCACTCAAGAATAAAGTATATTCTTTTGCTTTGGGATGCAGAGATCTAAATATAATTGTCAAGTCCATCTGATCCAGTTTATCAATAAGGGACCTTGTTTCTTTATTGATCCTGTGTCTAGATTATCTATCCATTGTTGTAAGTGGAGTTTTAAAGTCCCCTGCAATTGCCACATTCTTATCAATAAGGTTGTTTATGTTTGTGATTAATTGCTTTATACATTCGGGGGCTCCCATATTCGATGCATAGACACTTATAATTGTTAGCTCTTCCTGATTGATGGACCCTCTAATTATTATATAATGCTCTTCTTCATCTCTTGTTACAGCCTTTAATTTAAAGTCTAGTTTGTCTGATATAAGTCTGGCTACCCCAGCTTTCTTTTGACTTCCAGTAGCATGATGGATAGTTCTCCATCCCTTCACTTTCAATCTCAAGGTGTCCTCAGGTCTAAAATGAGTCTCTTGTAGACAGCAAATAGATGGGTCTTGTTTTTTTTTTTTTTTTTTTTTTTTATCCATTCTGATACCCTATGTCTTTTGGCTGGAGCAGTTAGTCCATTTACATTCAGTGTTATTATGGAAATATATGGGGATAGAGTCATTGTGATGTCTGTAGGTTGTATGCTTGTAGTGATGTCTCTGGTACTTTGTGGTCCTTGCAACATTTCACTCACAGAATCCCCCTTAGGATCTCTTGTAGCGCTGGTTTGGTGGTGATGAATTCCTTCAGTTTTTGTTTGTTTGGGAAGACCTTTATGTTTCCTTCTATTCTGAATGACAGACTTGCTGGATAAAGAATTCTCGGCTGTGTATTTTTTTTCTGTTCATCACATTGAAGATTTCCTGCCATTCCTTTCTGGCCTGCCAAGTTTCAGTAGATAGGTCTGTCACTAGTCTTACTGGTCTCCCTTTATATGATAGAGCATGTTTATTCCTAGCTGCTTTCAGAATTCTCTCTTTATCCTTGTATTTTGCCAGTTTCACTATGATATGCCATGCAGAAGATCAATTCAAGTTACGTCTGAAGGGAGTTCTCTGCCTCTTGGATTTCAATGCCTTTTTCCTTCCCAAGATCAGGGAATTTGTCAGCTATGATTTGTTCAAGTACACCTTCAGCCCCTTTCTCTCTCTCTTCCTCTTCTGGAATTCCTATTATATGGATATTGTTCTGTTTGATTGCATCACTTAGTTCTCTAATTCTCCCCTCATACTCCTGGATTTTTTTTATCTCTTTTTCTCAGCTTCCTCTTTTGCCATAATTTTATCTTCTAATTCACCTATTCTCTCCTCTGCCTCTTCAATCTGAGCTGTGGTCACCTCCATTTTATTGTGCACCTCATTTATAGCATTTTTTAGCTCCTCATGACTATTTCTTAGTCCCTTGATCGTTGTAGCAATAGATTCTCTGCCATCCTCTATACTTTTTTCAAGCCCAGCAATTAATTTTATGACTATTATTCTAAATTCTTGTTCCGTTATATTGCTTAAATCATTTTTGATCAATTCGCTAGCTGTCGCTACTTCCTGGAGTTTCTTTTGAGGAGAATTCGGTTTCGTCATTTTGGATAATACCTGGGGTGGTGCGAAACTGCAGGGCACTTCCCCTGTGCTGCCTGGAGTAACTTGTGTTGGTGGGTGGGGCCGTAGTCAGACCTGATGTCTGTCCCCACCTCACCACTGGGGGCCACAGTCAGACTTGTGTGTACCTTATCTTCCCCTCTCCCAGGGGCAGGACTCACTGTGGAGTGGTATGGCCCCTGTCTGGGCTGCTTGCACACTGCCAGGCTTGTGGTGCTGCTTTGACGGCTCTGGTGTATTCCCCAGGGTGGATCTGCAAAGTGCACAGGGGTGGGAGGGGCAGGCTTAGCTAGCTTTGCCATCGGTGGTCCCCTGCGGAAGGGCCCTGCAGCACTGGGAGGGAAGCAGACCCGTTGGAGGGATGGATCCACAGAAGCACAGCATTGGGTGTTTGCGTGGTGCAAGCAAGTTCAGTGATAGGAACTGGTTCCCTTTGGGATTTTGGCTGTGGGATGGGAGAGGGAGATGGCACTGGCCAGAGCCTTTGTTCGCCATGGAGCTGAGCTCTGTCTTCCAGGGCTCAACACCTCTCCCTCCCAGTGTCCTCTCGCCCTCCCACTCTCCAAGCAGAGCTGCTGACTTTTAATATCCCGATGTTAAGTCCCGCTGGCTGTCAGAACTCACGCAGTCAGGCCCCTCTGCTTTTGCAAGCCAGACTCAGGGGCTCTGCCTTGCAGGGTAGGCTGCCCCTTCCCCCACCTCCCGCCAGTCCGTGTATTGAGCACCACCTCTCCGCCCTTCCTACCGTCTTCCGTGGGCCTCTTGTCTCCGCTTGGCTCCGGAGAGTCCGTTCTGCTAGTCTTCTGGCGGTTTTCTGGGTTATTTAGGCAGATGTGGGTGGAATATAAGTGATCAGCAGGACGTGGTGAGCCCAGCGTCCTCCTACGCTGCCATCTTTTCCACCTATTCTTATCTATTTTTGAAGTACTTTTCTTTTACATTGTAGTTTTTGTTTGAAAAGACCAAACATTTTCTTTTCTATCATTAAATATTTTTAGAGTAGTGCTTTCTTTCCAATGATCCATATAGTGTGATTGTTGGGGGGGGGGTGGCTATAATTTTGTTATCTGTCTCTTGGTTTAAATGTCTTAGAGTAAATATACTTTTACAAAAAATAATCTACTCATGCCCAATTTTGTTAACTAACTTTATGTCTGTTGTTTCAGTTGTGAAATTCAGGTCTTAAATGGTTTGCCATTTGTGTTACTGTTGTGCATTGATGATGTCAGTGGTTATAAAGTAACATACTCCATGTTTAATGGAACTTACATAAACATTTTTATTTATTTTGTGTATAATTTTGTTCATATATTAGTTTATAATATAGATATGTGGTTTTGTTTTTTTTTTTGTTTGTTTGTTTGAGAAAAGTTCTTACTGTCTTATGTCCCACATTAGGTTTATTTTTGTTGTTTTTTATGTTGTTTTCTTTCACAGTTTTGACTGAACTTACTTGTACATCTCCTTATACTTATTTTCTAGCGGTAAATAAGATATTTTAAAGTGTGACTCATTAAATATTTAGAATTTCTACTATCTCCCATAGTTATGAAAATCTAAGGCTATGTCATTTAATCTACCAGAGAAAAACTGGGGAGAAAAAGGTTAAATCATCACAAACACTAGTATTAATAGTGGAACAGGGGCACCTGGGTGGTTTGGTCTGTTGAACACCCAACTTAAGCTCAGGTCATGATCTCATGGCTCATGAGTTTGAGCCCCACATCAGGCTCAGTGCTGACAGCTCAGAGCCTGGAGCCTAGTTTGGATTTTGTGTCTCACTCTCTCTCTACCCCTCCCCTGCTCAAGCTCTGTCTCTCTCTCTCTCTCAAAATAAATAAACATTAAAAAAATTTTTAAATAATGGAACATATTTTTGTCATTTATATCTTTGTTAGTGTTTACCAATGAGTAGATACACATAAAAGAAAAGGGAACAAAATAGACAGAAAGGGAAGGAACTCACATTAGTCCCTGATGTTAAAAAGGTTATGAATAGTATTACTACACAGCACAACACTGTCATAAACAGTATTTGCTTTTAACATTTTGTTTGTTTGTTTGTTTTAGAAAGTACTGCTTAGAGTCATGTGGGTAATAGTAAGCAGATATAAAGCTGAATAATAAAACAAAGATAAAAATTTTACTCAATATTTTCAAAGACAAATAAATTTTTCAAAAGGGGGGAATAAGAGGTACCTGGGTGGTTCAGTCAGTTAAGCATCTGACTCTTGATTTCAGTGCAGGTCATGATCTCACAGTTTGTGAGTCTGAGCCCCACATAGGGCTGTGAGCTGACAGCATGGAGCCTGCTTAGGATTCTCTCTCACCCTTTCTCTCTGCCCCTCCCCCATTCGTGCTGGCACACGCTCTCTCCCCACCCACCTCAAAATTAAATAAGTAAAACTTTAAAAAGGGGGAGAATTATTAAAATTGCTAGTAAAAAATGGATGTAATAGAAAAAAAGTAAAAATTAGAAAAATAGAAATAAAATCAAACATTAGATGTAGACCATTGTAAATTCATAGAACTATATAACATGGCATATTATGTTGAACCAAAATTAAGAATGATTGTTACATAATATTTGTCAAATATATTCTGCATTTGCGATAAAGATTTCATGTATATATTCATTAAGCATATATTATGACTAACATCAAAATTGTTTTGAGAGTAGTGTAGATTTGATAATTGAAACTAGACACTGATGTCTATTTTTCTTTTCCAAAGGCCTGCATGTTTAGGTAGTTTAATTTTTTTTTAACCAAAGTTTATTTTGGTAAGCATACTCATTTTAACCAATAGATTAATCATTGGTTACAGAAATACAGTTTGAGTTTCAAATGTCTCAACTGCAAGACTTCCCTTATAAAGCTCTTACTACAGCTAATTTGGGAGGAGGGGCTTATGAAATGGCAAAACAAAAGTACCATCTTTATGCTATCTATAAACAGAAGAAAATAAGCAATTTATTCATGAAATTCACTTTTTAATAAGCTCCATTTGTAAAATACTATCTTAAGAATTACAATGCTATCAAGTTTCCATAATCACTTAATAGCCATAAAGCAAACAAAAAAAAAAAGGTAAAAATTCACAATTCTTCTTGAAAACAGAAAGTATTTGCAGTATTTCTAGATTGTTTTAGTGGATTTAACAACAAAAATACCGTAATTACACTATCGACATATTCAATAATATAGAAGTAATTTACTTATAAGATTTACATTAAAAAATTGTTTTACATTTATTTATTTCTGAGAGACGGAGCACGAGCACAGGAGGGACAGAGAAAGAGGGAGACACAGAATATGAAGCAGGCTCCAGCTCTGAACTGTCAGCACAGAGCCTGATGTGGGGTTCGAACCCACGAGAACTGTGAGATCATGACCTGAGCTGAAGTTGAACGTTTAACCGACTGAGCCACCCAGGTGCCCCTATAAGATTCACATTTAAATAATATACAGGTATGAAACATTTTCCTGTAGATTGTAATCCTACCAAACTTTCATTTCAGCCATTGTATAATATCTTAATAGTAAAAGGAATAAAAGGAAAAAAAATAAAAATTCCTTTAGTAAAGAGTAAGGAGCATCTTGCTATGGTTCTGGATCTTTAAAAGCAAACTCGTTGGAAAGTGGTATCAACTAGGAAATTGGGTTATTTCTATTTTTAGGCTGTGTGATCAGAACAATACCCAGTAATTGGTATTGCAACCTTTCAGGGGAGGATGCACTGGGTGAGGGAAGTCCTTCAGGGGAGTGGATTCTTCAGGAGGTTCATCTTTACTTTACAGAACTGGGGGAAGTCAAAGGTTCCTCCACTTAGTACATATACCTGGGGATGCCTCTCTAACATCTGACTTCCAACCAAAGGACAGGATAGACTCAAAGCACCAGAATCTGGACCAGCAACTCTACGTTAGGTGGGAGAGTGGAGTCAAAAAAAGTCTGAGGTATCTGCCAGCATAAGGAACACAAAGTCAAGCTCACCTCATGTTTGTGGAAACATGCTGTGTGAGGAGGAAGCTGGACTGATGGAAGAACCCTGTTCATGTAGCTCTAACCTGAGGGCGGGTGGTATTTGCTCCCTACTGGACATAAGATTGCATCTGCACATCATACCTTAATGTTCCTCTTTCCCCAGAGATTTGTTCGTCCAGAGCATTCCGGGTAGTCTCCTGTGTCTCAAATAAATGACCTCCTTGGAACATCTAAAATGTCAGCATAGATCAGGCATACAATTTTATGTGCCCATCTCTTCATATACCTGGCTGATCTTTCCAGCTATATTGGAAAGATCCTCCTCTATTTCTTTTCATGGAGTAAATTCACTTTAAACTGCATATTTTGTGAAGTGGATTTTTTTGATTCAGTTCTGAAAGGATCTGAAGTTTCCACTAGAACTATCCCCCCTCCCTTCCTGTGTGCATGAGTGTGTTTTCTAACTGCAATGAAATTTTGTCAGTTTGGAGACTTTTGATATGATCTTTAAGTATATAAGTTCTTTCACCATCAGTTAATTTAGTAAGCATTCAGGGGTTATTTTTCATTAAGAGTTTTTAAATGAGTAACTCAGCTGCATCAATTAATTTCTTCAAAATGACTTTTGATTCATCTTCTAAGAAGTCTCCATTTCCAATGCATTCTTTATATACAACTCCAAGTTCCCACTATTCATGTGATCTTCTCCAAGAGCCACAGCTAAGTCTCTCATCATTAGCTTGTGTTCACCTAAAAGCTTGATCTTTCCTTAACTTTTAGAATTTGTTTCATACACACTTTAGAGTTTTCTAACATTTTTATCCAGTTTAATAAGTTTGCTCCCTTTTCCTTTTCTATTCTCTGGCTTCTTGTGAAAGCAACCTTGTCTTTCCCTAAAGATCACAACTTATACAATGCATTGTTGAGTGCCATCTGAAGTTGTTCTTCATTCTTCTGATATATTCTGAAGGCTGTTTTAGTTGAAGCTCCATGAAATTGGTTGTGTTTCGATGTATTTTCTAAAGATTGAAACTTTTTTAAAGACTCCGCAACCAGTTTAACTTACTTTAAACATTTAGATTTTTCTTCTTTTGGTCTGTCTCTAAAAAGCTCTATTACAAGCCCGATGAAAAAGTTAGATCTCTCCAGCTTTTTTAAAAATTTTTTTTAACATTTATTTATTTTTTGAGACATAGAGACAGAGTGTGAGCAGAGGATGGGCAGAGAGAGAGGGAGTCAGATTCTGAAGAAGGCTCCAGGCTCTGAGCTGTCAGCACAGAGCCCAACATGGGGCTCAAACTCATGAACTGCAAGATCATGAGTTGAGCAAAAGTTGGACACTTAACCGACTAAGCCACCCAGATGCCCCTCTCCAGCTCTTTCTTAAAGATTTCTAATTTGCATTTTTCTAATAGTTTGTTCTTGAATCTTGTTTCTCTTAAATTTGGTTCAAGTCTTACAGGTGCTTTTTGAATCAGATTAATTTTCTCATAAGTTTGTTGTCTTCTATAATGCCTGCCCAGAACCAAACACGGTAAAAATATGTCTTTCATCTTTAGTATTTCTCATATATTATCCTTTTTCAACTTTTTTTTGGGGGGGGTAGGGTACAGGGATAAGATAATTTGTTTCCATGTCTTCATGTGGACTGGTTTATTATACTGTTTTTTTTTAAAGAGTTTCATAAAGCAAAACAATATTGGAAAATGGAAGAAAACTCTAATTATGCTAATTACTGAATGTTAGACAAGTCCCTTCACTACTGTACATTATCTGATAATCTCTTCTTATATGATGATATCCTTCATGTCTACCATCTAATAAAATTGTATTATGAAGATAACTGAAGATGTGTAAACCATTCTAAAAGAAAAATGTTAAATAAATTATGGCTATTTACACAGTTTAGAACATTTACTAAATACTTTTATTCAGATAATACTCTAATCTAGACTTTAGGCCAGGCGTAGTGAAATACATATCAAAAGAGGATAAGATAAGAATCAGCCTTGAGGTAGTACTCAACAACTTCATTAAGGTTGCTGCTCATCATATATGCCCACTCTTGGCAACAGAATATTAATTACTTTCAGACTGATTCTCCTAGTTAAGAAACTTAGGTATGACAACACCCAACAAGTTCACTGACTCAAGATTTTTTTAAGACTGTACATAACAGCATGCAAGTTCCTGAAGGGTTGATTTAAGTATAAATCAATCATTAATTAAATCAGTAGATGGAGATCGACCACCTACTATACTATAGATCAAGCTCTGGGTTATGCACCAAGAATTTATTTACAGAGAAATTTTTAGTCTAGTGAGGGAGACCTGTCAATGGAGGACTGTAATACAAGAGAAATAACCTGATAGACAGATGCCCAAGTGCTAGCGAGCACTTCTAGGGAATCATTAACTCAGAATGAGATTAATGAATTTAAGGGAGACTTGTGTCTAAAAATGATACACAGATACAAAGACTTCACTGTGGAGTTTGGGTACTGATAGTCAACTGGTTATCACTAATAAATTGGTGAAGTATTTCTGAAGAAAATATATCTAACTCGTTCTTGCTAGAATAGGTTTCAATGTACCACTTTATTAATTTATAATGAGGAAAATAACACTTCTATGTACCAGAATACTTTAATTCCTATGAACATCATTTTCTGCCTATGTTTGAGCTACATGGGATATCAAATAATCGTCAGATATATGTTCTTGATTTAACGTGAGAAATCACCAAGACTGGGAAAGGAAATCTACTGAAAGCCAAACCATAATCAGATGGTTACTATGTAAGCATCAGATCAGTTGAATATGGGTGGAATGAATAGAAAGTCAGTATTATATACAAAGCAATTTCACAATAATATTTTTAAAAATTAATATGTTCACTGCTCACTGGCTATAACTCCATTTTTATAATTTGGATATTATTAATAAAATAATACTTATTTTTATAATAAATTACACATATTATACTGTATGTTCCATTTTAAAGATGGGGAAGGTAAGGTTGAGAAAATTACTAGCTCTGTGATATTAGGAAGATTTTTTCAACTCTCTGAGGTCTATTTTCTAAATCTATAACATGAAAATGATACTAATATTTACTAATATTAATAATACTAATATATAATGACATTGTTAACAAATGTGACACCCTATTATTATAAGGGAAAAAAAAGAAAATTGAAACAGATTTGAAGAATTAGTGTTTTTTGTTTTTTATTTTGAGGGGTTTTTTTGTTTTGTTTTTGAGAGAGAGCACGTGCACAAGCAGGTGAGAGGCAGAGAGAGAGAGAGAGAGAGAGAGAGAGAGAGAGAGAAAACCTTAAGTAGTCTCCACACCCAGGCATGGAGCCCCATGCGGGGCTCAATCTCATGACCCTGAGATCATGACCTGAGCCGCAATCAACAGTTGAACACTTCACTAACTGAGCCACCCAGTCACCCTAAGAATTAGTTTTTCATGTGGGGAATTTTAAGATTTTAAGAATTTAGGTAATAAAAGTATAATCCCTAAAAGTGGTCCTTGAGTATTTCTCAAAAGTGGCCTAGTTTTTATTTAATCTTTACATTCCTTTGTTTTCTTCAGTTATCATATAACTACACTTCTTCACTCATTCAAAGATACAAATTTTAACAACTCAATTTCTAGATTATAGTCCTGGTTCACCTAAATTAAGCATAAACATGCACATACACACACATACAGACATAAAACTCTTATTTATTGTGCTTTACAATTAAAGCTTTCATATTTATTTTTCAGAGTATAACTCCTTTACATACTGCAGAAATTACAAAAATAGGCATGGTCTGGTTTGGTATTTGCAGAGTTCTTGCGATTAGGGCTGAATATCTAGTTTTGACGTAGGGTCAGAAACTTTCTGTAAAATAGTGTAAATATATGGATATCTGAAAAAGACTACATAAGGGAGCTCCAAATGGCCCTGCATATTTAAATAATAATTACTCTCCTTTAAATTTCCATGATGGCTGGGGCGCCTGGGTGGCGCAGTCGGTTAAGCGTCCGACTTCAGCCAGGTCATGATCTCGCGGTCCGTGAGTTCGAGCCCCGCGTCAGGCTCTGGGCTGATGGCTCGGAGCCTGGAGCCTGTTTCTGATTCTGTGTCTCCCTCTCTCTCTGCCCCTCCCCCGTTCATGCTCTGTCTCTCTCTGTCCCAAAAATAAATAAAAAAAATAAAAAAAAAAAAAAAAAAAAAAAAAAAACGTTGAAAAAAAAAATAAATTTCCATGATGGTATATATCTTTTAAGTGTCTTACCTTTATATGACCTTGGCCTTATATGTATATGTAACATATCTTATATGTAATAGGTACATTTATGTGATTTAATACATCATATTTTAGGTGAAGGGATTAATGAGTGAGGTGATAAATTACACTAACTTAAAAATAAGGAGGATCCTAACCAGTCCTCAATATAATCAATACTTTCCACTATATATACATGAAAAAAAAAAAAAACTGATAAGCTAGACTTCACTAAAATTAAAGACTTTTGGTCTGTGAAAGATAATGTTAAGAGAATGAGAAGGGAAGACACACACAGGGAGAAAATATCTGTAAAAGATATACCTGATTAACAGCTATTATCCAAAATATACAAGGAATTCTTAAAATTCAACAAATAAGTAATCACCTGATTAAAAAATGGCCCAAAAACTTTGACAGATACTTCACCAAACAAATATATAAATGAAAAATAAGCATATGAAAAGATGCTCCATACCATATGTCATTGGGGAAATGGAAATTAAAACAAAATACCACAACACACCTATATTTAGAATGGCCAAAATCGAATAGAATACTAACAAAATAGAATACTAAAACATCAAATGCTGCTAAGGATGTGGAGCACTAGGAACTCTCATTCATTGCTGGTGGGAATGCAAAATGGTACAACCACTTTGGGAAACAGTTTGGCAATTTCTTAAAAAAACTAAACATGCTCTTACCATTTGATTGGGCAATCACTTTTATACCCCTGGTATTTACCCAAAGGAGTTGAAAACTTATGTCCACACAAAACTACACATAGATGTTTATAGGAGCTTTATCATAGCTATCAAAACTTAAAAGGAACCAAGATGTCCTTTAGTAGATAAATGGATGAAGAAACTAAGATACATCCAGACAATGAAATATTATTTAGCATTAAAAAGAAATGACCTATAGAGCCAAGAAAAGCCACAGAGGAAACTTAAATGAATATTACTAAGTGAAAGAAGCCAAAATCAAAAGACTATATGCTACATTCTGGAAAACACAAAACTATGGACACCATAAAAAAAAAAAAATCAGTGGTTGTCAGTGGTTTAGGGAAGAGGAAGGATGAACAGGTAGAGCACAGAAAATTTCAAAGGCAATGAAACCATTCTGAATGATATCATAATGGTGGATATTGGCATATATTTGTCCAAACCAACGGAATATGCAATACCAAGAGTAAACCATAATGTAAACTACAGAGTTTGGGTGATAACATCAATATAGTTCACCCATTTTTAATTAATGTACCATTCTGGTGGGAGATGTTGATGATTGGAGAGGCTATGCATGTTTGGGGAACAGGATGTATATGGGGAACAGGATGTACAAAGCTCTGTGCCTTCCTCCCAATTTTGCTGTGAACCTAAAACTGCTTTAAAAAAAATAATGTCTTAATTACAAAAAATCAAAGGGGTCAGAAAGAGTAAGTCACTGGGGAAACAACAGAGGTTGGAGTAAGAAGGATAGCAGGAGGTTATGTAAGAAACTGCAGGCTGTGTAAGGAATGAATTGTATTCAGAGTGAGATGGGAGGACATCCTCTGTTTTATGCTTCAAAATAATAATAATACTTTTTTTTTAATATCTGAGGACAAGGGGAGAAGCAAAAAGATCAGACAGGAGAATACTTAAGTTCAATACTGCCCTTAGATCTGTGCAAGAGAGGGTCAATTTGGAGAACCCTCATATCTGAAATATATATACACACATGATATATTTATTGAAAAACAAATACCTGCTTCTGTCATTCTGAAATTGGTAGTAAGAGCTGACACAGTTCTAAACTCTATCATAACTCAAGACATCATTCTCATAGACAACCATTCAGGTTACCAAGAATACTTCTCTATATCTTCCATCCTATGTCCTTGAAAAAAAAAAAAGAAAAACATGAAAAACTGTGGGCTATTCCACTTCTGACAAATGGAGATGAAAGCTATTTTTGAATGAAGAGAAGACCTGAGTTTCATGATCGAGCTCCACGTTGGGTTATGCACTGTCAGTGCTGTGGGCACTGTCTGTGCTTGGGATTCTCTCTCTCCCTCTCTCTTTGTCCCTCCCCCACTTGCATGCACAACCAAACAATATAGCAATCTTGATGATCACAACATAATCTGTGATTCTGCTGAAATAAAGGAAAGAAAACATAAATTTTATAATATAATATATATATTAATTTATAAACTGTTTATAAACATGTTTATTACTTATCCAGGTACCACCAGCCCACCAACAGAACAATCCAAAAGCCACACTTTTCAACTTTGTCATTACGAATACATATTTGTTAAAGGTGAGTGGTAGAATATACTTTATTTTTGTTTTGCTTTATAGATTATAAATATTTAGACATATGATATCTGGGCCTCTATTTGTACTCTTGCCTGAGCCAGACAAATATCTACACAAGGGTAGTAGTCAGTATGACCAGGTATGGTTGTACAGGTTGTGCACATAACTCTAAGAGAAACCACTCACACAGATCATAATATAAAACCTCTCAGAGAGTTTATTATATAAATGAAGAGCCCTTAAAGTGGAGAAGGTGCAAGGCTGTCTTATTCTGTATATATTTTGAAGGTACAGCTAATTTATTAACTGACTGGATACGATATATAAGAGAAAGTGAGAAAGCAAGGATCCAGTGCTTTTGGCCAAAAGAGTTAAATGGATAACGCTGCCATTTACGCAGACTCATCTGGCTAAAAAAAATTTTGTAAAAGTTTAGGTAACCTTAGAAAATATCTGCTGATGCTTTTCTGGTCCTTTTTTTTTTTAACGTTTATTTCTTTATTTGGAGGGAGAGAGAGAGAGAGAGAGAGAGAGCGAGCATGAGCATGAGTGGGGTAGGGGCAGAGGGACAGAGAAAATCCCAAGCCGTCTCTGCACTGTCAGCCCAATGAAGAGCTCAATCCTACCAACCCTGAGATCATGACCTGAGCAGAAATCAAGAGTTAACCAGCTGAGCCACCCACGCACCCCTGCTGATGCTTTTCAATGTATTTTCTCCTAAGGATAATGACAGAACAAGAGTATCTACCACAGAAATAGTTACTTCACCAATGTGATAAGATGAATGTCAAGTGTTTTGAGTTTCTTGGAAAAAGACTTTCCATAAACACAAACTAGAATTGCTATCTCCATATTACATTTATGAACTTTTCAAATGATTTCTTAGCATACACGTTTTGTCTAGGTCCTTTCGTGATACAACATTGTGTTAGACAGAATGTTAGAGCTAAAGGGCCAGTGAAACATAAATGCAATGCCAGTCTTAGTAGGAAAAACATTTTCCTTCATCAACATTACCATTTTAAGCATTTCAGCACTCTTCAGTACTACCGAATTTTACTGATTTTTAAATGTAGCTTTCTAGATGTTGATTCCTATTATTAAAATATCTTTGTTTCTAGTTTTAATTAATAACTCAATATTTTTATTTTTCAAATTATTGCCCTTGTGATGATGCAGTAACATTATTGCTTTGAGACGTTTTTCTGCCAGATACATCAAGTTGCATTTAATGTATTCAGATTGCTCAGTTGAAAATAAGTTTCTTTGGAAAAACTTCATTTGAATTTCAGGTAAACCCAGTAAAACTTGCCAGATAATACCTTGGTAATGAACACAGAACACATCAACTAACAAAACAAAACAAAAAAGTAAATGCAGCAACTGTTCTTGCCTTATTGCAGTGTAGCACAAAAATATTCCAAATGTTTAATTTCTTCTTGTAAAAATATAAATATATTTTTATATATTCTGAATTATGCTAGGGCTTGCAGATGTCCAATTTCATCCACAGATGTTAATATATTTTTTTTACTAGCTGCATGACTTGGACAAGGAATTAACTCTAATCCTCTGCTCCCACATTTTAAAATAGGGATAACTTTGGTACTTACATCATTGAATTACTGTGAAAATTAAATAAGTATTGTTTCATTTCTTCTTTCAAGAGGGTGGATAGTATCATGTATTCTTTCATAAGCTGGTCCTTATTATCCTGTCTATTCTACTGATACCATAATATGCACAGTGTGTTGAACATATGACACTGCTTTATAAATCTGTGAGGCTGTGCACGCCATTCTGCCTGGTGATGCCTCCTTTTCCCCTTCTCTTTCCCACTCTTTTAAGTCCTGCTGCATCTTCAAGATTCAAATTTCCCCTCATCTTCTCAGGAAATCCATTCCATTCTCTCTTGGCAAAGGTGACTGTTCTATAATTATCCAGTTATTTATTTAACAAATATTTATAGGATGTCCACGATTACCCATGTTTTAGAATTCATCTCTCCAAGACTTATCATTAGAATCTTATGTTTATATTTTGATTTTCTATACTCTTCATCTTTTTATCATCAGGTCCATGTCCAGTTTGTTGAATGAATGAAAGGAAGACTGAGATGCCACCATTTCCACGTTTCCATTCATTTCTCTCTTTGGGGGATTAAATATTTGTTCAATTGACTCCTAACATTTCCCACCCAAATGATTAAAACCAGCGTACCTACAATAGCATTCATTACAAAGCAAGCAATGTTTCAGTGCCTGAGAAAGTGTACTATGAACTATTTCCTATGAAGGTATAAGATGAATGCATCAAAAAGAAATAACGTTGTTTTACAGAAGATATGTAGGAGTGTTCAAAAGAATACTAGCTGTGAAAAAATTGTAAGAAAGGGTAAGATATTTAACATAAAAAAAAAAGCTTAGTGCATCTGATAAAACCTAAACATAGCAAGCAGATAACTTGTCCAATGTATATCCAAAAGTTTGAGGACTGGGGTAAGTTCTTTCAGCTTATTTCTGGATTGGGGTGAAGTTACCTTCTCGTCCACTTGCTTTCTTTTTAATACCTGTCTAGAGGCAATTCTGGTGCAGTGAAAAGCACAGAAGGTATGAAATTGTCAATAATCAGGAAAAAAGTACTCTATCACTAAATGTCTAAACAAGAACAATAACAGCAAAAATAGCAACTATAATAACAAAATCAATCAAGAACAAAAATAATAGCCACCAATCTTTGAGTGCTTACTGTGTGCCAGAAACTATGCCAGCTGGGAAAACAATGGGCCAACACAGCACCCATAGCTGTTGTTTTCCAGACTTTTAAATAATTTTCACGATGTCTGAAGAAACCTCAAACTTAAACATTCTCTCGATTCCCACATCTTCTACTTTTATTGATGTCCCAAACAAACAAGCAGATTCCAAATTAATATTCTAAAGATTACTCATTAATTTTAAAATATTACTTTTATGATGGTAAAATCCTAGTCAAAATCATGAATTTATTGCCCTAAGAAAAAGATCCCAAATCTCTAAAGTGTATTTAATTTTTTAATACTCTGGATCCCATCTTATTTTATAGACAATTCCATCTCCACCTTTCCTTCTAAAACTCTTTTTACTGCTCTCAGACAGGAATCCCTCCTTAAACCTGAATTATCTATTTGCTCTCTGCCTCCCCAAAATACCAAGCATATTCTACATTCAAACCTCTGTTCTCCTTGCTGGACCCATAGGCCCTCTTCCTTTCATTCCCTTTTTATAAATCCTCCTCTATTAAATCAAAATGTAACGAGAGTTTAGAAAATTTATTCTAAATATGTGCAAGAAAACAGCAACACTGCCAAACTTTCTTAGGCAGTTCCATGGAGGAAATAATTTGGGCAGATTGCTTGTTGATTGTAGTTTACAAAACGGCTAGCTGTAAAGCCAGAAAGGACCACAGAGAAAAAGAAGGCATGTAAATTAAGACCTGGAGATAAGGATAAAAAGATAGATAGGTAAAGATAGTAGTATAAATTTCAATTCTCAAAAACGTGAGAAATAATTTTTTGACTATTACAAAATTTTATTTAACGAAAAAGCTTTTTATGAAAATGTACGACCTAAGTTTTATATTATAGCAAAACAGGTGGTATGGAGAAGGGACACGTGGAAGCAGTTGATTTCTTCCGATGAACACACCCATTGTTTATACTCATTCCAAGGCTTCTAATGATACTATTTCCTCAAGTTACCACCACTCAAATATTGTTCTGTTGCCCACTAGTTGCCATCTCCCCACATTCATCTATCACCAGATTCATAAAGGGATTGAACTCCCGCAATATTCCTTGGACATGTCTGCTACTATTTAATTTCAATGATAATTTCTTGTCCATAAATCTTTTCAACTTGGGAGGATAAGCTTTGCTCATGGTGTCTACTCAGAGAGCTCAAAGATGCCTCCCAATGTGAGAGATAATTTAAAAGAAAATATAATAAACCTAAAAACAAACTGATAAAAACAAGTAAACCAATAGACCATAAGGGCAAAGTCATACCATAAATACTATCTGTATTCCTACTGGAGTCAGAGAGAAAAGAAAATGGAAAGAATCCAAAGTAACCAACTAGACTTATTACGTGTAACATGCAAACAAACTAAAATTACTGTATCTGAGTTCTGTCTTTTACAGAATAAAAAAAAAAAAAAAAACTAAGAGACCCTATGATAAAGACTCCACTTAATCATGAAAGTCACATAGATATATGAACCTGGATTTGTTTACCAAATACTAAAAGTAAAAGTATACAGCATTTGAAAAAATAGAATAAATAGTATTACTTTAATTAATATTTAATATTTGTAAATTATTACTAAATGATGTAAAATTCTTCAAAGAAATCCTAGACAAATGCTTTATCATCTGAACCATGAGACATTCCCCACATTCAAGGAAAAATTTAATAAAATTATACCATTTCGTGAGCATTTACCATGTGCGAAGACTTGTATTATGCCCTCTCTAAATGCATTAGTGAATTTAATCCTCAAAATAATTTAATTATATTGCCATGATTACTACTATATCCATTTTCATTGAAGGAAATTGGAGCTACCTGACAGAGGTAAAGAACTGTACCCAAGGTGAAGTTAGTAAATGCAGAGACATGATTTGCACCCAGGCAGCCGGTCTCTAAGCAGGAGCTGATTACATTATACTCTACTGTCTCTCACCATATAAAATTTAACTATTCTTATTCCTTAGTCCATTCTCCTTTTCCTACTTAATTATATTTTACCATATTCCCTAAAAATAATTATAATTTTACCATAGTCCCTAAAAATAAACATCTTTTTTTTTCTTTCTAAGTCATTAGAATTTGAAATATGCCACTGTGCTTCTTAGGATTTTTTGGTTGTTTATATCTAAAACCTGTTTTAGATAGTTTAAGCCAAAAAAAGGGAGACTATATCTGGATATAAGAGTATCTCACAAAAGTTGCAGAACTCTCCTTATAAAAAACCATGTGTAACCCAGGCAGTCTTTTGTCTACATCTATCTCTCTCTTCTCTTTCTTCAAACTGGCTTTTTCTTTTATTTTTATTATACATGGCAGGTAGAAGATGGCCACCCTGCCAACACCCAGGTTTCAATTTTTTTTTGTTTCCTGCTAAAACAGCTCAGAATGAAATAAAATCTTTTATCCCAGACTTCTAGGACAGAATCTGCTTCTCCTGGCTGTGGTCAGTTTTCTCAATTAGATTCAGGTCACCAGATTTGAGGTCTGAGTCAGGTGGTACAAATGGAGCTTCACGAGCCCATACCTACACACCTGTGAATCTGAAGGGGCAGATACCCTCAAAAGTATACACCACTGTCATTATTTATCCCAGAATTTATAATAAAACCTTTGTTTATTGTAGTAAAGAATCTTAAATCTAAGGAACATAAAAAATACAGAGAACTCAATCCTAACAGGTTGCACATGAAGGGAATGAGAATATGCTTACCCTAAAATATACCACTTCAGTATAAATATCATTTTGAGCTGAAGGTGATTAGGAAAAGGCAAACACAGAGTTCTTTGCCCTCTCCCCAGCTATCTGCCTAAAAGCAGGGCATGAATATTCCTTTGTGAAAATGTTACTCCTTCCCTCTCCTGTACCAGAAAAACCATGATCACTGGAGACAGAAAGTCAGTACTGAGATGCACAAAAACCTTACTAAAATAACTCTTATTTTCTATTAGTTTCCCCCCATATAGTCACCTTTCCACAATTAACCACCCTGAGATACCCAAACCCCTTTTTCTTTGCCTTGCCACTTCTCCACAATTTATCATCCACTGTTAAAATGGCATATAGGGCCGATAAGTCTAACTGCTTCTTCGGGTCTCCACTTCTTTTCTATGAAGGTCTCCATGCACATAAAAATAAAATATCAATGTTAACCAAAATGTATATGCCTTTTCTTCTATTCATGGCTTTTGCCAGTTTAATTCATAAATCTCATTAGCTAAACTAAGGGGTAGAGGAAAAGTTTTTTTTTCCTCCTATGTACTATACATTATAAAGATAAATAGAGACAAACAAATATTTGGAGCTATACATTCAAATGCTGATGTTGAAATTTTAAGCACTGAGTCAATCTGTAAATGTTACATAGATTAATTAATGTTTTCAGGATATTCTCATGAAATGTTCTGGAGAACAGGTTAGTAATATCTAAATTGATATTAAAAATTCTGAGAGAAAAAAAAGAGAAAAATTTCATCCTGTATTATTAAAAAATACTGAATCCAAAGCATGATCACACCCTCTTCATGGTACATTTTTTTTGGTTGTTAATGCAACTCTAGAGACATAACACTAAAAATACTCTGGTTTAAAGAAAATAAAAAATGCAATGCAGTTAGGATGTGCTGAGCTTGATTGGGTTATATGAAAATCCACATATTTTTAAATTCATAAACTTCCATAATTGAGGACTATGAGAGCAGAGTTCCATATTTTCCATTCATACTCAATTTTAAGTGTGTGACTATAAGAGAGTCTTTTTCATGCTATTTTTCTACGGTCCCTGATATTCAGAGTAATATATGAAACATTAATGTTCTGAGTTTTGTGAGTATACAGCATACACCAAATCCTTACAGAAAGAAAAGCTCCTCAATTCCTAATCATTCCAATAGGCTCTAATGTAATATTTCCCACATTGCAAATCACAGCACTTTATATAAGGAAATCAAGTCTGGCCAAGTGAGCTCTATGGAGTACAGCCTGCAAAGACATCAGTTCAAAGGATCAGATGTCAAAGTGCTCCCTCTAATGTCCCTTAATCATCACTCCGATTAGTGACTGAATAGAACTGTGATTAAAAACGCTGCTGCCATTGTCTACCTATTCAGTCGTCTAGCATTCTACGTAGGTTCCACCGATTAGTGTTTGAATAGGGGAACGATTAGAACGACAGCTGCCATTGTATGCCCATTCGGAAAACAGCAAAACTCGCATATTTATTTGCTATGAGCACCAAATAAATGTTTTGCAAAGGTAAAATATACTATTAGGCTCTAAAGACAATTTAGTTGATTTCTTTTGTTCAGAGCACTCTATTTTCCCATATGCAAAGATATTTCTTATTTGCAAATACAGTAATATGCTTCATTAATATCTTTTAAAATATACATATTCTGTTTTTATAGACATAGTCTTAACACACATCTGCTTTATTATATAGTACTTATTGACCTACAATACATCATACAATTCCAGTTTAATATTATGACTATCCAAAGAATTTCTGTGTAAACAAATCAGTTTGGTTCCAGATCTTTTGGATCCCTTCTCAATATTCTTAGATTAATATGCAATTCATATGAACAACTTCTCAAAAAAGAAACTTCCTTGTCAAACACTGAGAGAAAACATTTCATTTTCAAGCCATTCTAAGAGAGGGGGTGTTTTTTTAGGTTAGCACTTAGTACCCTACAGGGGCTCACCTAAGGGAGAATCAGACAGGGTAAAGGCCCCAAGTCAATGCAGACCGGCAGACTGTGATGAAAGTGGGCAGGGACAAGGCATCATGTTGAAGGCTTTTTGGAAAAGGGAAAATGTGGCAAAAAAAATTCACAGGAAGATAATTCATTCTTACTTCATGCATATATTAGTCAGTGTCCAAAATAGCTGGCGTCTCTTTCTGTTTCTCCCTATCTCTTTCTATGTGTCTTTCTCTCACACTCCCACCTCCCGCAACACACACAAAATATGCTGCCAGGAAATTTCTGGGCAATACAGGAAATGCTCTGTTTTTCATTACTGTTCTTAATATCTTCCTGTTCATTATCTCTCCATGTTCTTTCCATATTTAGTTATGCTGTTCTGCATCCACTGTCATGATGGACCTACATGTGTAGTAGCAGAAACAGACCAGGGAGCATCAACGCTTCAATGTTAATAATGATAATCAATAACACTTGTTGAGGAATATATATGCCAGGTACTGTTGTACTGTACTATGCAAATTGACTCATTTAATCCCAACAGCAAGTATATCGGGTATTTTCTATTATTATCCTCATTTGACAGAAGAGGAAATGGAGGCAGGAAGAAATCAAGGAATTTACTTAAGGTCATACAGCTAGTAAATGGCAGAATAACTGAAACCAATTAGTTTGTCTCTGCAGCTCACTCTTAACCAACCTTTCTGCTGATAGGTCATCCCTTCTGGTTCCACTGTCTTCTCATAAGAAAAAAAGAACCCTCAATGATAAGGAAGCTAACTTTCAAGACAAAGTTTTCTTTCTTTTTGCTAACAAAGCTAAAGAAACACACCTTATATTCAGGGAAGTGTTTTTTTCCAATTCAACTTAAACCCTGACTAGATAACTACATTCCACTCTAATTAACAATAAAATTGGTATTTAAAAAAATGCCACTTAACCATTATAAAATTTCAAGCTAAAGAGCAAAATAAAAGAGGGCTGATGGCTGACAATTACAAATGAGTTTAATTTGTGTGTCACGTGGACATGGAGAAAGCTGTGATCAGTCTGAAATAAATAATTAAAGCAAAACTCTGCTGTTACAGCCTAAGGAAATCAAAAGTTAACACTTTTCTTCTTTTTAGTCAATTAACATTTTATTACATATTTCTGCCTGGAGACTAAATCTCTGGCAATACTGGTCTATGTGTGGAATGCAACACCAAGAAAACACATACACACAGAGAGAGAACCCAATATGTGATAAAACTCAACATGATGCCTTGGCCCTGCCCACTTTCATCACAGTAGATTACAGCATGTAGTAAAGACTGCTTTCTTAATGAGATGACATGCACTTCTCTTAATGAAATAACCAGATTATAGAACTTTGCAAGACATGTAATCATTAATATCCTCTTCAACATTATCAGTGCTATTGTTACTTGTACCAGTCCTTGCTGACCTCTTCTGTCTCATCACTTCACACTTAGCCTCACATTCTATGCTTCAGCCCTGCAGACTCAAACTGTTTCAGTACCTGAGGTTCAGGTACTCAAGTCTTCCCAATATGTGTTTTCCATTCTGGTGGGAACCCTCTTCTTTGTCTTTCCCTCCTCCATCTGTATTTTCAACTTCCATTCTGCTTCCTCAGGGAGGCCAAGCTTGAATCCTGATACTGAATTCTATACTTTAGCTATAACTCCCATGGTTGCCTGCACAGGCAACACCTGATTGTGAATGACTTTAATGCCTGTGAGAAAGACTGTAAGTTGTCAGGACAAGAAAAGGGTTTCTCCCTCTCCCCACCACTTTTCACAGTGGCAGACACATAGTAGGTCTGCCATTAATACTTCATAATCAATGAAACCATACAAGGCAGATTCCAAGAAATACTTATACTATGTGACTCTTAAAATTAGGCAGAATAACTGATCTCCTGTATTGTAGTACAGATATAGAAAATGTGACACATTAATTCTTCTTTTAATGTTTATTTATTTTAATGTTTAATGTCAGTGCAGAGTCTGACATGGGGCTTGATCCCAAAGACCATGAGATCATGACCTGAGCCCAAATCAAGAGTCAGATGCTCAACTGACTGAGCCACCCAGGTGCCCCACATTAATTCTTTAAGAGGGTTCACCTATGAAAAGTAACTTTTTTCCAACCATTGGATTAATGTCTAACAATGTTCAGGAGATACTTTTCATAGTACATAGTTCATATATAGACAATGAAAATTAATCAATGATCATATTTTAATTACTGATTCAGGGTATACTTTGTATTCTTAAAGAAACTGAGATTGCCCAAAAATCTTTTTAAATCCATAACTAGATTTTAACACTTACAGCAAAAATGCCTTCCTATAAGCAACAGGCTACTATTTTAAAATAATTACTGGTTATGTGTCAGAAGAACCCACCCCAATTCCAAAATTACAAGGTCTACATATGTCTAAATTACCACAAAGCAAGATTTTAGGCTCAGAATCCCTATTCTACTTAAATTTTTTATACTTTGACAAAGGATTTTCAATCAAATGTCACAGTATATTTTTCCCTCTATAAAATTTTTCCTTCTGCTGAACTTTAAACTTACATTTTTTAAAGGATCAGTTTCTTCAAATCAATGTCTATTCTAACATATACACACAAAATTAATTACTAAACTTATACAGTGATGTCTTCTAATCTTTGTTAGAGATATGGAAGAGACTTTCCAATAAAGACCACTTAAAATATTCTTATTTTAAAACAAACTTATTTTTTCTAATTCATTACAATGTGCTCAATACATTTAGCAGGGTAATTGTCCTTAAAATATAAACAATAAAACAGTATCAGATTAATGATTCCAAATCTCCAGTAATACATGTGTGGTAGCATTACTAGGAAGTTAATGTAATGACCAGAGAAACCTACTCAGTCAGCTAGCCTGGAGTTCTGGGACCATCAGTGCCATCCAAATCCATGAGTCCCTATGGCAGGTTGCCAATTGCTACCCAAGTTTAAACATTCATAAGGACATCTACAGGTCCTGACAGGCTGGTATCCCCAGGACAGTATAAGCCCTTTGATTGGCAGCTGTTATCGGGGCCAGTACAACAGTGAGGTAAGTGAGGCATCCATGGCACAAAATTTAAGGAGGTACTCATTTTCAAGGTCTTGCAAGTACTATCTCAGTTTCCCAAGATGGAGTTCTAACTGGCCTTGCCTGTCTTAACCCTTCTTCCTTACTTTCTCTGACCCAAAATAGAAACTTACTCCACCTTCTCTCCCCACTTCCAACACACCTCATTTGAGAACCTGCTGGATGGAGGAGACGATCATGAATTCTGTTAGATCCAAATTCAAAATCAGACTTTATGGGATGGGGAAGTTTTACTATAATTCCTTCCTTCTCCTTCCTCCTAAAATGTGCACATGTTAAGCAGAGAGGCCACTAGTTTTGATTTCTTGAAGAAAAAGATGTAACAACAGAAAGCAATAAGACCAAGAGAGCTTCTGTGAGACTTAAGATTTCAGAAGTCAGATTTTCAAGGAATCTGAAAGAACTTGAGTGATTGACAATGGATTTAAGAGGAAATGAGTAATGAGTTAAAAGTAAATTTTCTTCTCCACTCCTACCTTCCTATCTAAACTATATAAATATTTTAAGAATGGAAAGATAAGATGAGGATACATAAAAAAAGGAGGGGCCCAGAAATATTGGTAGATTCACAGAAAAAAAGATCATTGCCAAGCTACTCAGGCTGGCAAATACTAGTCATGCACACGGAAATCATGAGCTCGAGAACCTATCAGATGAAGCCCCAGGAAGAGGTGACTGAACTATGGAAGTTTCCTGAGCCCCAATGCTGAATGACTGTCATGTATTCACGAGTGGCTTAAAAGTAGTACAGAGGCAGGGAACAAAAAGGGATCTCATGAAAGGGAATGAGGGATAAATTCTACATCCCCCATGATGGTTAGTAAAGGAAACATATAATGAAGAATCAGCTGGGCTCACCACATCTACCACACTTGTCACCAAATCCCAGGGAAGTCAGATGTTAGCCCAGAGAAATAAGGAGGGGCAGGGGGAGCAGAGGGGTAAAAATTCTAAAAGTGACAATGACTAAGTTTCTACTCTTAGAAAAGCTCAAAATAGAATTTAAGTTTGGTCACAGAAAAATAAAGGAGGTTATATTTCCTGTATGCCTGAGTTTCTAGTGTGATACTTGTGTTCTCTATACAATGCGTTTTTCACTTATTGAAGAAGGCATTAAGTTGCAAAGAATCTTGGTTTGGGTTATTTTATTTTTATTTTTTTTATTTCAGAAACCCCTTCAGGCACTGAGTCTATTTTCAGAAGAATGCTATTGTCAGCAATCAGGAAAGCAAGCTCAAGCTTGAGAAGTTGTTTTAAAATATGGTGTAAGAAGAGGAGAGAGTAGAACAGGAATTACTTTCTTACTGTGAATGTGGTCAAAAATTCATTTAACTTTGGAGCTTAAAAAAAGGAATTCATATTGTGAATTTGCTATATATCAACATTGGGACCTGCATTCTATGTCAAGTTAACAGAATCAGGTAGCTGGGTTATCAAAGCAAGAATAATTCCACCTTCCTTTTCTGAATGAGGTTGAGCGATTATTAACTATGTGGATTTTATTTCTTAATAGTCATGTAAGCTTGAGAAGGAAAAATGGACCCCAGCACATAAAGCAAATCATAAGGATAATTTCCAAAGTACAAAAAATAACCACATTTGGAAATCAAGTATTAGAAGAAAAGCACAATGACCTGTCCTTCCTTGTAGGAACTCTCTCACTTCTTTCATGGCTCTCATCTCACCCCACATGGTGTTTCTTAGATAAATTCTCATCTCTGCCTGCCCTTGCCATGCTGGTATTCAGTGTCATGCTAAGCCACACTGTGGCCTGAGGCAAAAGGAAAGAGGTATGGTTTTATATACATGTTTTACATATTCTTGGATTATTTATCTTGTTTACTGAGTCTTTCAGTGTCCCTTACGTTTTGTACCTCAAGCCAGTACCTCACTTATCTCTCCTAATCCCACCCACAGTTCTCAAAGATCTAAGCTCCAAACTCTTCCCACTCTCTATACTTCCTGGGAAACTCTATCTACAGGCTTTATACCCACATATACTCTGATGACTCAAAACTTTTCATCTTCATTCCTGACTCCTTTACTGAGCTACAACTTTTGAACTAAATAGGATATACCCAGGTACAAGAAACAAAAGATCACAAACTGAATTCACTATTCTCCTCAGTTTTATCTTATAAACAACTAAATGTACACATAAACTCTCAAGTCATATTTATTTTACCTCCTGTTATGGACTGAATATTTGTGTCCCCTCAAAATTCATATATTGGAATCCTAACACCCAATGTGATGATATTATGAGATAGGAGGTGATTAGGTCATGAAAGCTGAGTCCTCATGAATGGGATTAGTGCCTTTATAAAAGGGACCCAGGAACGCTCTCATCTCTTCTGCTATTTGAAGACACAGCAAGAAAACGGCCATTCACGAAGCTGGCAGCAGGCCCTCACCAGATACCAAATCTGCCAATGCCCTGATCTTGGACCTCCCAGCCCACAGAAGCATGAGAAATAAATGTTTGTTGTTTAAGCCATCCAGTCTATGGTATTTTTTGCTATAGTAGCCCAAGCAAACTGAGATAATCCTAAATACATTCAAATGTATCTTCTCTCCTACATACCCACTGCCCCATATTCTATTGTCTTCTAGCCTTCTACACAAGTCTGAACTTTACCTCCCATTTTCCTTATTAAATCCATCTTCCCCTATGAAAGTTAGACTAATTCAGCCAAAGGCAAATTTGACTGAATTACACTGATAATTAAAACTCCTTAATAGTTCTTCCTTTGAAAGAGTACTATTGTTATTTATTGATATTTCTGTCTTCTTCAAAAGAATGTGAGACCTTCTTGGCAAGGCCTATGCCAATCAAATTCATCTTCATTCTACTGTAGTAAGTGGCACAATGGCTGGCCCATTTTATAAACAGGCAATGAATGCAAAAACAAACAAAAAGTAGTGACTAAAACTGGGAACCTCATCCAGGAAAAAAATAATGATTTATCAAAACCTACACATTACTGTAGTCATTTCCTAGAATGAAAAAAAAAGTCAATGATTTATTTTTATTTACTTATTCAAACAATTTTACTTAAAAATATCTGGTGCCAGATTACATGAGTGCAACCTCTGGTTCCACCATGCAGTAGTGGAATCCTGGACAGGTTTCTTAAATTTCCCTGTGCTTCAGTTCCCTTATCTATGAATGGAAATAAAATACAGTACCCTCCTCATAGGATGGCTCTGAGGATTAAATGAGCTAGTTCATTAAAAGCACTTTAGACAGATTTGCAATTAGCAAATTCTTACTATATACTATGGCTTATTATTATTTTTTTACTGTGAGCACTTACTATGAGTCATATGTTTAAAACAAAGTAGCTAAAGTTCTTAAAAATGTCTAATAATTGGATGTCTTCAACTACCTTCTCTTTTTATTTTCACCCAGTTTTCTGATTTGTAACATTTTCAGGTCTTCAAATATTGCTAATGGAAAATGAGTGCAAAATATTTATGCAATTACGACAGTTCAGCATTTTCAAAAATGGCAAAAATAAACAGCAGTTATGGAACACCTGCTTAAAAGATACTGGAAATAACTGCTTCGTGCTTCATTAACCAGTATAAACACATTTGCCAGTTTAAATCCCCTACTGAATTCAGAATTTCCAATTAGTACTAGAATGGTATCAAACTGCCAAGGGAAGAAATTCCTGGGGAAAAAATTTCAGAACTGCCATTCGCAGAGCACTTTTACAGGTCAAACAAATGCCTATCTTCTAAGAAGCCTATAAATTTGTTGGTTAAAACTAAATTTGCACCTATTTTAATAAACAATTTAGACTGGAATTTATAATTTATTCATCTTTGAATGGCATTCAATACAGTGCCTGAAATATGGTTGTTTCCAGAACCAAAATGGACAAAGATAACCAGATATGAACAGAAGGTAATACAATGGCTCAAGAGAAACTTCTTCCCTGGGAATTCAAAGAGACCCAACCCACAACCCTAATGCACATATGCAAAGAGTGGTAAGTCAGTGATTATCTGAACTAAATCAAAACAGAAAATTATAAAGCCAAAGCAAAATAGTTAATAAATAAAAAAAAGCATAAATAAATAAAACCTTTGTATTTGGTGGTCGGGAAGTTAGCTGAAAATGATCTCTTTGGCTATCTTCAGAAATGATATTAAGATTACTGGTAAAAAAAATGTGACAACCAATACAATCCATCTTTTCCTTAATTCTGATGATTCTACTTTCTAATAATCTTACTTGTCTTTTCTTTTTTTTTTTTTTTTTTTAATTTTTTTTTTCAACGTTTTTTATTTTTATTTTTGGGACAGAGAGAGACAGAGCATGAACGGGGGAGGGGCAGAGAGAGAGGGAGACACAGAATCGGAAACAGGCTCCAGGCTCCGAGCCATCAGCCCAGAGCCTGACGTGGGGCTCGAACTCACGGACCGCGAGATCGTGACCTGGCTGAAGTCAGACGCTTAACCGACTGCGCCACCCAGGCGCCCCCCTTGTCTTTTCTAAGGAAGCCAGGTGATATACTAAAAAGGATGTACTAGACCCAGATGACCTGATTTCTAGATCTGACTGCAACACTGAGTAATTTTAATATGCTTAAGTAAATCATTTAACATTTTCAGCATAGTCCTCATCAGTAAAACAAGGAGACAAATCTGAATTGTCTATTTACATTATGGTAAAAACCAAATGTAATATGCAAAGGTACTCTGGAAACTGTATAGCACTGTATAAGAAAATATGTAATCCTTATGTCCAGTATATAAATAATATGTGACAAAAGGATCCTATTCATTCATGCATTCATTCGGCAGATATTTACTGAGCACCAACTCTTCTAGAAGCTGGGAACACAGCTTATGCAACGGAACACATGATGAACAAAACACAAAAATCCCTGCCCTCCTACACTTTATATTCCAGCAGAAAAGGGCAGAAAATAAACAAAATTAGCAAGTAAAAAGTGATGAGTGCTAGAAGAAAAATTAAGCAGAGAAGTCTAAGGGGAGCTCAAAAGGGGGGCAGGTTAGAGTTTTAAATAGAGTGGCCGGAGAAGGCCTTGCTGAAGTGGCAATTGTACAAAGGAAATTGTGAAAACTCCAAGTGAGCTGTAAAACCACTGAAAGATTCTGAACACAGGAATTTTAAACAGGTTTGTGTATATTAATTAAAGATTCTACCAGGAAAGGCATAAGCATGGAAACTATTTCAAGGCTATTGAAATAAACCAGATGAGAGATGAGAGATAATGGTGCTGGCTTAGAAAGGTTGATAGTGGTGAAGGAGGTAAGAGGTAATAAGATTTGGATACAGACAGAAATTAAAGTGAGGAGAGAAAAATGAGACCACCAACATAATAAGCCTTATGGAGAGACAGAAAGATCTAAGCTCTGAGCATTCTAATATTTAGGGGTGAGAAGATGAGGAATAACCAACAATGAAGCCAAGGAGATGCTAATAATGAAAGAAGAAAACCAAGGAGTTTGATGTTCTATACGCCAAGTGAAAAAAATATTTTAGGAACAAGAGAGTGACGCTGTATCAAGTGCTGCTGATGCGAGCCAAGATTTCACCCTTTGTTTACCAATTTCAATTCATTTTTCCTAAAAGCAAATTTGAAACAGGGATTTGGGTGCAGGTGATTTATGGAGTGAGGGCTATTCAGGAAAAGTACAAGAGGCATAAAGCAGGGTAGGAAGGAGGGAAACTTTCAAAGCAAGGACGCAGTCAGTGGTACCTTCTAGTCATAGCCAAAGCAATAGAGCAAGGCTTAGGAGCATAACAGCCCACGAGAGTTGTCCCTGCCTTGAAGCAAGTGGGCTAGCTTCCTTCAGGATCCTGTCTTCGTCTTTAGTTTTCAGAAATTCAATTATGACATATCTTACTATGGTTTTCTTTGGGTTTCACACAGGTTTTTTGAATTTGTAGGTTTATGTCTCTTTCCCAATTTGGAAAGTTTTTAGTCATTATTTCCTTTTTGAGTATTTTTCAGCCCTGCCCTCTTTCTTTTCTTCCTCTGGATAGTGAGAGAAGTCATTGACATCACAGAGGGTAAGTGGGGATGTGGGCCCTTTCAGTTACTGGCTAGCTAATGGGGATGAAAGTACTGGCTCCCTATTCTTTCACCCAGCAGAGGTGTGTGGGCATCTCATTATCTCATTACAGAATGGAAGTCTAGGCTCTCTTCTCAGCCTTTACGCAATACATAGGGATAGGGCCACAGTTTTTCTTGATGTGTTTGGGTAGAGTAGACAACTTACGGTCTGAAGGTTTTCTGTCTTGCTAGGCTGTTTTTTCCCTGGTATTTTGGCTAGAGAGAGCAGACTTTTGTTAGGATGTGTGTGTGTGTGTGTGTGTGTGTGTGTGTGTGTGTGTGTGTGCACCTGTGTGTGTGAAGTTAGTGTTGCCAGTTCTCTAAATTCTTTAGTCCCAAGACTGAGATATTTCTTCATTTTCTTCATTTATTTTAGGATTTCTAGTTTTTCCAAGACACATGTTTTTTATTTAGTTTTATTTTTAATTATTTAATTAATTTAAGTAAGCTCTATACCCAATATGGGGCTTGAACTCATGACCTCAAGATCAAGATTCTCATGCCAGCCAGGTGCTCCCCCAAGACTGGGAAAAATGCAGAAAAAGAAAAACCCTAGGAACTCACCACCATTTCATTCTTTAGGTTCCATTTCTCTAGCTACTTGGTCTTCTCTCTACCTTTCAAAGTCTTATGTTTGTTTATATACATATAAGGCTTTTGAATTTAGAGGAGTGACTATAAAACACAAATATGAAAATTTGTAAAGTAAAAAATAAATCAGGGGCGCCTGGGTGGCTCAGTCAGTTGAGCATCTGACTCTTGGTTTTGGCTTAGGGTCATGGGACCTCAGGGTCATGGGAACTCAGGGTCATGGGATGGAGCCCCATGTTGAACTCCACACTGAGCATGAAGTCTGCTTAAGATTCTCTCTCTCTCTTTCTGTCCCTCTCCCCCCTCACTCTCTCTCTCTAAAATAATAAAAAAAGAAAAGAAAAGAAGAAAAGAAAAGAATCTTTTGGTTATACTTTTAATCAATTCTTCATGCAAACACATAAGAACAATAATGAAAAGGAAAGGAGCCACATTCTTTAACTGCACTGAGAATAACTTTCAAACCTTCGCTCCATATTTCCACTTTGGGAATGAATTTCACTGTGTTTTGTTAATATAGGTGTGTCAAATAGAATTTTCAAAATGGTATACATCCAGAGCAATAAATCTGATCTTATAGATTAAGATTATTTTAACATGAATTTAAAGCTTTCATTTTTCTACTAATACTTGATTATATAAAACTTGAAATATACAAAAGTGCAAAGAAAACAAAGGTAATCACTATTAACATTCCATTATATTTTCTTTTTTTCTTTGTGAATATATGTCTAGGTGAATATGTGTGTATAAGTGCACACAATCATTCTTAAATATAATGTTTCATGCCTTTTCCTTATAATATATATTGTAAGTATTTTTCCAGATAATTATTTTAAAAATAATTTCCATGATTGCACAACTTACTGCTGAATGGATCTGCCCTGATTTATTTAACCACAACTCAATGCTTGGAATTCAGTGGGTTTTCCCCACATTTTTCTCTACCAAATAAATAATGTTGGAAAAGCTTCTTTCTACTTAATTCTTTATCTACATTCCTAATTCTTTGTTTAGGATAGTTTACTACAAGATAAATTATTGGATGTAAGTGTTTGATAATTTAAAAATATTGTTATGGACTGAACCACATCCCCCACAAATTTATATGCTAGAGTCCTAACCCCTAGTACCTGAGAATGTAATTGTATTTGAAGACAGTCTTTACAGAGATGACTGAATTAAAATGAGGTCATTAAGAGGGGGCCCTAATCTAGTATTAGTGTCATTATAAGAGGAAATTTGGATACAGGCACACACAGAGGGAAGACTATAACAAAGACACAAGGGAAAACCAAGAGAGAGGACTCAGAAGAAAACAACCCTGCTGACACCTTGATCTCAGATTCCTAGCCTCCAGAACATTAAGAATTTCTGTTCTTTAGGCCACCCAGTCAGTGGTACTTGGTTATGGCAGCCCTAGCAAACTAAGACAGGTGTTGATGAATATTGCCAAAGATACTGTCAAATTGCTTCTCTCAGAATTTGTGCCAATACATTTAATGGAGAAGACCCACCTCACTGAATCTTTACCAATTATTAAAAAATCTGATAAAATGAGACACTCAATTTACAGGATAACATTTTGGAATAAAATGCTAATTTCATAAAATAATAATAAAATGATAAGAAAGCCTCTCTTTCTAAATAAAACTCTGACCATAAATAGTTTAATAATATATAAATGAGACCCTAGAGAAGTCATTTAACTTATCAGGGTCAAAGTTCTCATACCTTTAAAATGATTTAGACTTGATAATCTTTAAGGGCTTTCTACATTTGAAATTTACATGACTCTTTTTTCAGTGCCCTGCAATTATTCATACTGTAATATAAGATCTTAGAGTCAGTCTATCCTTTGATATAATTTAGACCACACTAGTCTTCTTCCAGAGACCTTATGATATTAGAAAGCAAATTCACCAAACTGGTACAAGGAAAACTGAACTCCAACCCAGCTTTGCTATTAAGTGGCTACATAATCATCTTAAGTCACATCATTTCTTTGTATTTCTATTTCTTCTTTTCATTCAAAAACCTTTCCTGGATGTCCAATGACAAAAATTTTTAAATCAGATGTATACATACACAATGAGCACATGCCCTCAATTTCCATCATCAAAGAGTTCATATGTAAGGAAGAAAGAAGTACATAAACTAAAATCGTTATATTAGACAGTATAAGCAAAGCACCAAAGAAGCCAATGTTAAATAAGCTAATACAAATAATTGTTTAAATAAATGATTTGAGAAAACTCATTTGGGGGAAACTAATTTTGGGAAATTGGGTAAAAAGGAAATTGATTTCCAATTTTAAAAATGTATGCCTCCTAAAGTCGTATTTTAAATATTGCCTTAGAGTTTGTACTTAATCCCCATTTATGGCCTCAAAGTGCCAGCCCTGTGATAACCTCATAGAATCAGTTAAATAACATTTCAGCAATCAGTAATCTCAGACATTTTTCTCCTGTACCTCACTTGGAAATATTAAATGTTTATAGTATTCCCCAAATATTGCTCATATGTTCCCCAAAACCACATTATACAATAGCTTGTATATGCCAGTGTACTCTTCTTCAGCTAAATTATATCTGTAATATGGAAACTCTTCTGTATCATTTTATTGTTACACAAAACAATTTTCAAGGATTTTAATTTAATTTTTTTCATCATAATAATTGTACTCTTAAATCCCCAACACCTATTTCATCCATTCCCCTCACCCACTTCCTCTGTGGTAACCATCAATTTGTTCTCTATAGTTAAGAATCTGTTTTTTAATGTGCTTCTTTCTTCTTCTTTTGATTATTTGTTTTCTTAAATTCCACATATGAGTGAGATCACATGGCCTTTGTCTTTCTCTGACTGACTTATTGCTTAGCATTATACTCTCTATATTCCATTGTGTGTGTGTGTGTATGTGTATATATATATATATATATATATATATATATATACTACATCATCTTTATCCACTCCTCTATCAGTGGACACCTGGGGAGGGGGGCTTCCATAGTTTGACTATTGTAAATAATACAGCAACAAACATAGGGGTGCATGTGTCTTTTCAAATTAGTGTTTTTGTATTCTTTGGGTAAATACCCAGTAGTGGAATTACTGGATCATATAGTAATTTTATTTTTAATTTTTTGAGAAACCTCCATACTATTTTCCACAGTGGCTGCACCAGTTTGCATTCCACCAATAGTGTAAGAGAGTTCCTTTTTCTCCACGGCCTCACCAACACTTATTGTTCCTTGTGTTTTTGATTTTCCAAAAGAATTTTAAGAGAAGGTTTACGGATTTTTAAGAAAATAAATTTTGGCACCACACTAAACATATAATTTCTTAGTTGTTTCAATAGATTTTCAAGCAGTAAAATTAAAAACATTTTTGAGATTATTCAAATAAAAAATATCTAAAGTATGAAAAAATTACAGCTGTACTTTACACATATTTAATTGTATTTCTAAGTATATGTAAAATCTTGTTCTACAATGTATAGGATGAGATTATTTTCCATGTGAAACAATCTATCAGTGGTACTTACAGAGCAGTTTTTATCAGTATTTCTTTTCCAATGTTTCTTGTCTACTTTCTTGGCTGAAGTGGAACGCAGCGCTGCATGAGTTTGTGTTCGAGGATTTAGAGCCAGGATACTCTGAAGACAGTATAAACAACATATAAACATCTATGTTGGCATATAAAAAAAATCAAAATTTTATTTTAAGATTACTCACCACTCACTCCAAAGACTTATACTGAACATGTTGTTTTCTCCTTCTACTATTGTAATTCCACCATAAGCTTATCTAAAGTAATCATTTGCTAGGTGATATACTCACTGATTTTATAAGAATACTTATTGATCACAATATGAAGGATTTAAAAATCACATAAACCATACTGAAGACTCTTTAAGATAAATTTTATACATAGTATTTTTAGATGAGAATGAAATCATAAAAGATGCAGATTTTATTTGAGCGTGTAATAACAACACTCCCCATTTTAAGTTTTTAGAATTTACAAATTGCTTTCACATGCATTACCTAATTTAATTTAATAATAGCTACTATTATTTCAAAATTTTGGATAAGCAAATACATTCAAGGTGCTTAAGTAACCTATTTGAGATCTCACAATTAATATACTAAAGGGACTGAATTAGAACTGAGTTCTTCTCTATATTAAGCTTACATTCAAATTTACCCAAAAAAAGACTATGTTTTACCGTGACTTTGTGATATACAAAAGCAGAAGAGAAAACCTTTTTAACTATGTATGCAAATAAATTAAATGTCACCTGAAAAACTCAATAAAGAATTAATTTCAAAGTACTGTCTTAAGAGAGTATTTAAAAGAAAACCACCAGAGGTCTTCCAAAATGATAGCACGAAGACTTCTTTAGATCAATTCCCCAACAAAATGTAACTGATAAAAATTAGTAAAAATAAAAACCCTTCAAAGTCTCCAGAAATCATCTGAAAGTCAAATAGCAAATGAAGAAACATTTGCTCAAGAAAAATCTACTAAGAATTGGTAAAAACAGTGAAGGTCTATGGCATTTGAAGAATGGCCTGCCCACCCCTCCACCATGCCACAGCTCAGTAAACAGAAATTCTACCTCAGGTGAGTGCAACCAAGAACACAAAGGTCCATCTGCCCCCAGCTTCCAGTTGAGTGTATGGTATTTCCCAGAGAAGGGCAGACTATTAGCATTTCTCATTCCCCCACCACCCCCCCCCAACCCACTATGCAGCAACTAAACTCCAGAGAGTGCAGCTGAGAAGGCAGGAGCTCCCTTGCTTCACCTAGTCCCCACTCATAGAGCAGAGGTTCTACCTCACATGCAGCAAACATGCCAATTACATGGAGAACTAATCACCCTCACCTTAATTTATTCAAGGTTTGGAGTTAATATACCAGGAGAAGCAAACTGAGATCAGAAGGTACTGCCTACACCAGTGCTCTGCTCACAACACAGGAGTGTCAATCTGGGAAGAGCAAGCCACTAAACCACCCCTAGCTCTGTAGCTGTGGCTCAGGGATTTTTTTTGCAGGGGAAGAGGCAAGTCATAAGAACAGGCAGCTCCCCCTAAAACAACTGACTTTATTAGAATTAGTACGTGGGGAAGTTCAAGCCTATGGCTATTCTCAAAAACAGTAAATAGTTTGATGGCAAACAATTAAGAGGAGGGTGATAGCTTCATGAGAGCAATAAACTAAATCATAAGGCAGACAGTTTACCAGAGAGAACCAGGGAAAGAAATAGCTAAGAACAGCTCCCCTAGGATCACAAGAAACCTCAAAGACTCACTTCAAAAACTATTCCTGCAAGGCACCCAAATTTAATTGACTCATACTGTGCAGTAATTTACATTCCAGGACATTGTCAAAAATAATAGAGCAATCAGACAGCAATCAGTAGAAACCAAGAGCTGGGTGTAATACCAACAGAGGTGGGCAGTTTTAAAAAAAAATAGGGGAAAAGGCAAATAAAGCCCTGATAAAACCATTAGCATCCCAGAGTTATTGTGCATACGCCCAAGACTTCACTTTATGCAAATACAATCAGAGGTTCACGTCTTGGGAGAAATAGAGTTCCCTAAAATAGTGCATCAAGTCACTAAACAAATAAGCAAACATCAATAAGCCCCATTTTAGGGGAGAAAGGCTACTATCCAGAATTGCTACAATATTTTATCTAAAATGTTCAATTTTTAATAAATAAAAAAAGTTATAAGATGTTAAAAAAACAGGATTGTGTGACCCACACAAGAAAAAAAGTAAACAGAATCTGCCTTCCAAAGGGCACAGGTATCAGATTCAACACAAAGACAAAGCTTTATCTGTGGTATACTCTACCCAAGAACAGCAGAATCCACACTCTTCTCAGATGTACCCAAAACATTCTCTAGGACAGATCATATGCTAAACCATAAAAGAAGCCTCAATAAATTTTAAAATCATATGAAGTAGTTCTTCAAGCATAATGGAATTTTTATCAATAACAGAAAAAATTGGGGAAATTCACAAACAACATAGATGAACATAAATATTATGCTGAAAGAAGCCAGTTACAAAATATCACATATCATATGATTTCATTTATATATAATGTCCAGAATAGGCAAATATATAGAGACAGAAAGTAGGCTGTGCTTACCAGGGGTTGGAGGATTAAGGAGAAATGGAATGACTGCCAAAGGGTACATGGTTTCTTTCTGGGCTGATGAAATTGGCAGTGGTGATAGAAACACAACTATCAATACACTAACAGCTTTTGAATTCTATACTTTGTATGAGTGAATTGTGTGGTATGTGAATTATACCTCAATAAAGCTGCTATCAAGTAAGTAAATAAATAATCACCAAATACTACATTCAGCAGGTTTCACTGTGTGCTGTATTCACTCTATTAAACATCCCTGGGACTTACTTTATTAGCCCAAAATAAGTGAAAATTATTTTTAGTAATTCCTATACATGATGAACATGAGATTTCTTCAAAATTTACCAATTTAGATGTCTCTGTCTTCTGGATAACAAACACCAAATAGAGCTATGAGTTTTAAATGGTTTATTCCTTATTATGAAATAATGCCAAAACAACATATTAATAAGAGCCAACATTTAAAAATATAACCTCATTTCTATACAAAAAAAGTTGAAAATACTTTCCTATTATACAATAAATGTGGTTTTTTGTGTAGTTATTCAAGCTTGAACCATTACTAATCTCATACATTAATTCAAACTGATAAATAAGAAGATGACATTTTTTAAAGGTAGTTATTGTGACCAACATTTAAAGAAAAAAAAAACACTGGGTAACAGGCAATATGGGTCCATTTATTTTAGTTTTTATTTCACAATCCATATTGTGATAAATGATTATGTTTATCTATGTCAGCATAGTAATGTAATTTTTAAGAATAAACATTCTGAATGCAATTTATTGGCTGCTTATCACAGTAACTTTTCTTTTATATAGCATGAGTAGAAAGTATAACATAACATGACATATTGGGTTAACCTTTTACAGAAAGGCAGTGAGCTGAATTCAATGGATCTTGGGTAAAAATAAATTGGATTGTGGAGAATGGTTACCAAGAATTTGACTTAATGTCCCAAATGAAAAGTGATACAACATAAAAATTCAAAATATAAGTGGTTGAAGGCTGTTAAAAACAATTTTCCAAAGCAAAGACATTTTAAAACTAAAAGTCAATATCATCAACAACTGAATAGCTGGCAGAATAATCCAGGAGAGTTCTAAATTGCATTCATCCTAAGAAATGATCAAAAACAGATCCTAACAAGGTCACAGGGCTCCCTCTCCCATAAATTCAGAATTTTAAGAGGCCTACTATGCCTTTCAGATATGGGGTATATTACTTATAAGGGGGATTTTCTCCCACACAAAGGATCTGACCTTTGGTTTTTCCAATCATTTTTAGTAACACAATAAAACTGTACTAGTGATTCTAAAGGCAAAAAACAAAACAAGACAAAAAAAAAACTAAAAACAAAAAAAACAGAATTTAAGAAAATTTCACTATACTATTTCATTTAGTTTAAGAAATGATAGAATATGATCCAAAGACAGATTTACATGTGAGATCAAAGCAAGGTTATGTGTTGTCACTGTGTTGTCTATCAACACTATGCTGGGAAGCGTTGCATACAAACTAGAATTATGCATCTGAAGAGACTTTTTCTTTACTCCTATAGAGGCCACAAAGAGGAGCCCAGATGGACTACAGTCACAGGCCCTCACTTCACAAATAAAAGTATTAAGTCTTAGCTTAAAAATATCAAAACAGCAGTATTATTTGAGCTTGAATTACAACTGTAAGAAGCCACTTGGCCAACACGTCCTCTTTCTAAAAATGTGGCTTTGTTTTATATCACAGTATCAGTTATCTAAACATAATGCATCATTAAGCTTCCCTCACACTTTGCATTTTAAATTATAAACAAATGTTTCCTCTTCAATCCTGGTCATTACTATAATTTTGAGCCATTAACATGTTACACACATACTGACATTTCAGATTTACAGGCTGAACTTGGTAAATTAGATTTTATCTTATTTAAACTATGCTTAAATTTTGTCTTTGATGGCTTTTCCTGAGTCTTCCATAAGTTGTCTCCTACTGCCCATTGCATCAGATAAAAATAAAAAATAAATATAAATAAAAGTAAAAAAATCACGCTTTTCTCTTTTTCATAACTGGCATAAATATCTTCATTTCAATAAAACATTGTATTGTGCTTCCTTTTTTTCCCCAGTAAATATTCTCAACTAACAGGAAAACAGAATTATCTATTGATTAATGCTTTTGTTGAGCATTTGTTGCTTCGTCTAGACACAATCTAACAAATGTTGCTCAATGAAGATCTGAACTTTTCATTACTTACTTGCTTACCAGTCTCTTGCTTATAAGCCCCAATCTCAACCAATTATCTCACCCTTTCCAATGTCCATAATTAGTCATGGTGTAGGGTGAGTTTAAGTAAGTATCTTTAGGAATTTACAAAGGTGTCCTTGGTTCTTGGATAAGCTTAAAACTGCTATGATCAGTCTCATCCTGGGTTGGGAGCAGAAGAGGAGTGAATGCAGCTTCATTCTGCATCCTGTTCCCACACTCAAGATTACTCTGAAGTCTTCTGAAAACCTCAGAAATTCATGCTAAGCAGGCCTAGTAAAGGACTCTCATATTTTTATTATTATTATTATTTTTTTTAATGCACTCTGCTCTTTGGCCAACCTTGACATTTCTTTTAGGTTGGAATATCTTTCCAAGTAACTTTTTTTGTTGTTCATTTTACTAGCTCTACACAAAGGCCAATTTTCCTTTTATATACAATGTCTAAGTCACTGCAGTTAATAATCAATGAAGAAAGGAGTCTATGACAGTCCTAAAACTTACAACTTTCATTCCATTAAGTATTCGCTGAGCAATATGCATAGTGTTTGAGGTTAAATTTGGGCTTAGGCCTTAGTTCTACTATTTTTGCTGGTTATTTAACTCTCAATCCCTCTACTTCTTCAACAATAAAATGGTGATTAGTAATGTACCTTCTTCACAGGGTTGTTTTGAGAGTCAAATAAGACGATACATAAAACAGTCTAGAAGGTGCATGCTGTGTTTACTACCTGTCATCAGTATATGACAGAACTAGATTTTAGGCTCCACTCAACCAATGTATATGCATGCTCTTGTACTGCCAATTTTGAATATATAAAAGGGAATCATTTTTTTAAGTACAGGAATATAGAAAAAGATGAAGGCAACAGGTGAAAAGGTAACTATAAATGAGAGAGTAAGAAAAAAATAAGAGCTGTATCCAGGTGAAACCAAATCATTGGTCCTGAACTTATCTGTTCCCTAAGCTCACAATTTCAAAGACAGACTGCCTGAAAATGCAATATGCTCTTCACAAATTAAAATGGCAGCATGGAAGGGTCATGAAATTCAAATACAGATGTTTTAAATCCATTACATATAAACAGAAATGCAGATATCATTTTATAATACACACAACAGTATATAACTCATGGACCTTTGTCCCAATATGTTTATAGGTGAATTCCCATTACATTTCCTTCCAGAGAAAGGTTGAACCAAAAGTGATAAATTTATAACATCAAAAAACTCATCAACTAGAAATGAATGAACCTCTTCAGGATGCTAGTCATATTGCCTGGGAAATTTGATTCATTTATACTGAGCAAATAGTTAACTCAAATAAAATAGTTTACACATCTTAAAACATCCCATTCATCATGTCACTCTTACTCAACAAAGGAAGGTCAGCCACATGAAGTTCTTGTCTGACTTTGCAAGGCCCAGTATGTGACTCTCCTTTACTTATACACACCACACACGAGGCACCTCAGTGTTCTCTAAATGGAATAAATGTCTTTTTACTGTCTTTCAGAAAAGACTGAGAACTCAAACACAGAACCATTACTTACACATCTGATATTAATCTCACAATTCCTAATATAAAACAGAACATACCAAAGGTGGTGACTAATTCTGACATAGACATTGTATTCTACAAGTCAGCTTGGGCTGCTATAAAACATTCTCATAGACTGAGTAGCTTGAACAACAGATATTTCTTTTTCACAGTTCTAGTGGCTGGGAGTTCCAAGAAAATGCTGACCTATTCTGTTACTAGTGAAAGACCACTTCCTGGCTCACCTACTCTCTTTGTCTTCATAGGACATAGAGAAACAGAGATCTCTCTTGGGTCTCTGCTTACAAATGTACTAATCCCATTATGAGGGCCCCACCCTCATGACCCCATCTAACCTAATTACATCCTAAAGACCCTATCTCCAAATAATATCAACTGAAAGTTAGGGCTTCAACACACAAAATTTAAGGGGGACACAAACATTTAGTCCATAATTGTCATGGAAAAAATTCTACTGTCTGTGGAACTGTGCAAATGTTGTAAATACTGGGCATTAACTTAAAAAATAGCTTTATGTTAAGATTGCAAATGGTACCACATTGAGTTTCCATTTTTATTTAGTCAAGAAGAAACCTTGGGGGTGGGCGGTTGATAGGCAAAATGGATGAAGGAGAGTGGGAGGCACAGGCTCCCAGTTATGAAGTAATTAAGCCACCGGGATGAAAGGTACAGCATAGGGAATAGAGTCAATGGTATTGTAATAGTGTTGTATGGTGACAGATGATGTGCTCACTTATGTTGAGCATAGCATAACATATAGAATTGTGGAATCACTGTTGTACACTTGAAACTAATGTAACATTATATGTCAACTATACTTCAATTAAAAAATGGAAGAAACTTCAGAATAAACAAAAGCAGAATATTATGGCTTGCTTAAATTTTAAAGATAAAATAAAAACAATATTAACAAAGAAATTAACAATAGCCATAGGAATATCAAAGCATTAATAATATATATACTAATTTATATACTCCATATATTTTCATTATAAAAACAGAAAATAAGGTATCATATGCAAACACCTTGTGATATCAAACATATTTTGAAAAATCAGAACCTACATGATCTCACTGTTCACAAGTTCAAGCACTGCACCAGGCTCTGTGCTGACAGCTCAGAGCCTGGAGCCCGCTTCAGATTCTATGTCTCCCTCACTCTCTGCCCCTCCCCCACTCATACTCATACTCTGTCTCTGTCTCTCTCTCAAAAACAAACACCTAAAAAAATTTTTTTTAAATCAGAACCTATACTACAGTGATTTTCTTTAAAAATTTCACTACTTTATTCATAAACTGTTTACTTAATATAATGTTACAAAATATCCATCCACTACATATTTAAATAAAAGCCAATACAGTATTTCGAAAAGACATAACTATGAAAATCCATGCTAAAATACCATTTTGTGCTGGCAAGAGCTGAATATATATATGAATCTACATATATAAATCCAAGAAAATATTAAGAAGGGACAAAATTGATAAGGATTATTACATTACCATAAAAGAAAAAAAATTCACCAGTTCATTGGGTACTTATGAAAATTCATATTTTAGAATTTATGCTTTTTCATTCAAGAATAATTATTTATCCCCAAACTTGCTTTACAGAAAATGGTCTCAAGGTAAAATAAGCTTTAGAGAGTCTTTTTAATTAATATGAAAACTACTATGACTTACCTTTAATCTACTAACATTTATGGATAAGATACACTTGCTTTCAAAAGAGCTGTGTTTACAAGACCAAGGGTCATTTTAGTTCAAGAGATGTTAAGTGTATACCTGCATGCCAAAGATAAGCAATACTGGCCAGCAAACAGAAAAGCTGGAAAACAAAATTTAAGAAGAAAGAAGGAAATAGAGTCTTGGCTAACTGAGTTTTGATTTTTTTTTTTAATTAACTAAATTGAATAAGTACCATGATTTTCATGTTCACAAAAAAGTAATAAATCAAAGATTGACTAGTTGCCCTTCATCCACGTGAATAAGAGCAAAAAGAGAACATATGGACTACCAAGTGACTTATATCAAAAATAAGAACTAAAATTATTTTTTAAATGATCTATGAATTTTTTGGATTTCTTAGAATGAAGGATCATCATAAGATACATTTTCTTTTGAGAAGGGTAAGAATGGAACAGAGTGTATGGCGAGTTAGGAAGTTGAAATATAACCAAGAAAATGAAACATGTGAAAACACTTATTATTATGCTAAAGGTCTTGGTTTAAATTTTTTTTTTTAACGTTTATTTATTTTGGAGACAGGGAGAGACAGAGCATGAACAGGGGAGGGTCAGAGAGAGGGAGACACAGAATATGAAGCAGGCTCCAGGCTCTGAGCTGTGAGCACAGAGCCCGACGTGGGGCTAGAACTCACGGAGTGCAAGATCATGGCCTGAGCCGAAGTCGGATGCTTAACCGACTGAGCCACCCAGGTGCCCCTAAAGGTCTTGGTTTAATTCTTAATTCTCCATTATTTTTACAGAGTATTCAGTACTATGTTAATTCACTTTTCTATCCAGAAACTCATCTGCTTTAGTCCCTGACATCATGGTATGAATACCACTCTTTCTATTCACTATTTTTTACTTTTGTAACTTCCATTTCCCCTCCTGACAACAATTAAGGGTTCTTGAACCTCTACTAAATGCCTTCCACTAATGATTACTTTTCTAGAGCTGAATTTTATATCTATATTCCAAACCCTGAGATCTCTGCCTTGATCTACAGTCATCCACTTCACTGGATGCCAAATAGTCCACTTGTATGTTCTATCATTATCTCAATTCCTTAATACCACAAATAATGCACTGTCTACCCCCTCAACTTTTTAACTCCATTTGACTCCTGCCAATACCACCACTTCTCTAGTAAAATAGTCTTCATACTGTGTCAGTCAATAACAACTACTTCTTTTGTTCCTTAAACCCACATAATGCCAGTCAGTGTTAGTCACATCTGGGCTGCCTTTGTATTTCCTATTTCTCCAACCTACTGCAGATCCTTACTGCAGAATGCTTGGATTGTAATAGAACAGTACTCTCCTTATTGAACTATTCACCTCAAGTCTGTGCTTTCTTCTCTTTCCTATATGACAGTCCCCATATACACATATAAATGCATGTGTGTGTGCACACACACACAAAGTTTAAATGGCTCCCCATTACATACATAATACAAATAAAAACTATCGCCTTACTATTACAGCCTCATGCCCACCTATTACTTGAACATATCTTCACCTCACCTATGCATTGTTTATTGAGTGTATGTACATCCATACCTCTGCTGGCATCACTCTCTAGATGTAGGATACACCCACTTTATGTTAGTTTAAGTGATAACTTTTAAGTTATAACTATGAAATATTTCCTCCAAAATTAAAGAAGCACTGTCCCTCTCTCCATTTAGATTGTATCCACAAACTTGTAGAGAAACTAATGTCATTCATTTGCTACACATGATATATTAAGTAATCGTTCATATATATATATATATATATATATATATATATATATATATATATATATGCATATATGCCCTCTCCCATCAAACTGGCTACTAAAACCCTCAAAAGCAAGGATATATTTTATATATCCCCCTGTCCTCAAAACCAAGCATACTTCATCAGTGAAAATTTGCCAATAAAAACACTGTTAATGGAAAATTTTTCTAGCAGAACAATAACACCAAAAAGCAGCAAGAAACTTCCACTGGAGAATAAAATGACTTTAATGCTGCCAAATCAAATAGAATTCTGTTTTCTTCTTAGTGTTCATTCTATTGCAGAGGACAAAGAGAACACCATTTAGTACTTGTCAGCAGTTATACAAATTTTAAGCCATATAATCATTAACTTCTCCAAAATGGGAAGTCAGTGTTTTCCTCACTTTCACTGAAGGGTTTAATCATGCAACTCACTTGCTGAAGCAGCAGTGAAACACTTTGGACTGAACCTTGAAATCTGCGGTAATATAAAGTCAGCAACAAGTTCTGACAAGAAAACAAATGAATTACTTGTTTTCTGCTCTTCAAATGTTCTCAGGACAAAATTTTGGATTTTATTATACAACACAGACACTTCCAACATGTGAAAGACATGGTCCCTACAACAAAGAAGCTGCAGACCACTGGAGACAGCAGACACACCAAAATAAAAATAAAGTGGTTTGAGTACGTTCGTGCTGCAAGGTGCTCAACCCAGAAGGTGAGTCTAGGAAAGGCTATATTTGGAAGACTTATGTTTTTAAAAATTTATATGTAGTGGGGCACCCTGGATGGCTAGGCAGTTAAGCATCCGACTCTTGATTTCGGCCCAGGTTATGATCTCACAGTCATGAGACAGAGCCCTGTACTGGGCTCCATCTGAGCATGGACGTTGCTTGGGATTCTCTCTCTCCCTCTTCCTCTGTCTCCCCCCTCAAAAAAGTGTATCTAGTAATCTTTAAAATAAAAAGGAGATCCTTGAAGCAATCTCCATTAAGAGAAAGTATGATCTTTTTTTTGCAACAATAAAAAGCCAGAAAATACCTAGCAGAAAAAGTTAAATTACAGTCTGTCTACAGTCAAGTATACCTATACCTACAGTGTCTGTATATAGCTTGACATACATACCTACCAAAAATCATGTTTGAAAGGATTTTTAATGATATGTAAAAAATACTGTTTTTATAATGCAAAGTTTTTAAAAGAAGGAGAAATTGAATCTATATCTGAAATAAAAACAGTTCTATTAGACACAATTTTGCATATTAAATAATATTTTTAAATAATATAAAATTCATGTACATAATTACTATTTAAGCCACTTTTGTTCTCTAAATTAACAAGTGATATCTTATATTCTTAATTAATGCCCTTTGAGTGCCTACAGAGAATGGTCTCCATTTAAAAAGCAGTATTAGGTACTGGAAAATATTCAGTATGAAGTCAGATCAAGATACTGTATTTCAATTCTTTAACAAAAATGACCTAGGAGCATTCCAACTTATAGGCATTAATATCTCACTTTAAATAATTTAAATTTAAACCTAAAGCAAGATATAAAGAAATGATGCCTCTTGTACTAATCTTCATTTATAATTAAATACTACTTGACCTAAACTGGTTTCCTTCCAAGGATAAATAAAATTAACTCTTTGCATCTACTTTGGGGCTTCTGGATTTAGTATATTTGAGTTGGAATGGACTTTAAATATTAACATTTGACTGCCTATCCTAATTCAGAAATCCAATTCCAAACACTCATTGAACTGTATCACTCAAATTTATCAAAGAAATACAACAAAGTTTTAGTCTCTTTAGTATATATAAGGCTTACATAAATTAATAAGAAAACAAAAAAAAATGCTAATAAATAAGAAAAGGGCAAAAACACTTCACAGAGGAATGCATGCATATTTCTAATCTAAGAGGAACAAAGAGAGAAATGTTCAGCCACCCATTGTGTCTTCATTGCAAGTAAGTCTCTGTTTCTGTCACCACTGGAAATGCTCTTGCCAAGTCTCTGATGATGATCACACTGCCCAGTACTTCTCTTTGTGCTTATGTCCTTACACATTTTATTTTTTTTCATGTTTACTGCCTTTTTTCAATTTTTATACCTTTATTGAGATATAATTCACCACACAATTTACCCATTTAAAGTGTTCAATTCGATGGCTTTTAGTATATTCAGAGTTGTGCCACAGTCATCATTATAAATTTTCATCAATGCCCCCACAAAATTCATAGCCATTAGCAGTCACTTTCCACTTTCCCCAAACTCCCAGCTTCAAGGAAACCATTAATCTACTTTTGACACTACAGATCTGTCTATTCCCTTTTTCCAGGTTTACTGAGATATAATTGATAAATAAAAATTATATTTTTAAGATGTACAATGTGGTGTTTTATATACATGTATATCATTAAATGAGTACCACAATCAAGCTAATTAACATAACCAACACGTCACAGCTACTGTGCTTGTTTATTGTTGTTTTGTTTCATTTTTGTTGGGAGAACATTTATAAATCTATTCAGAGTAAATTTTAAGTATACAATAGAGTATTAACCAACTAAAATCACCATGCTGTACATATTAGATCTCCAGAACTTGTTCATACTGTATAAATGAAGGTTTGTACTCTTTGACCATCATCTCTCCATTTTCTCCACCCCAACCCCTGTAAATCACCATTCTACTCTCCACTTCCATGAGTTTGACTTTTCTGGATCCAAGGTATAAGTGACATCATGTATTATTTGTCTTTCTATGCCTGGATTATTTCACTTAGTATAATGTCCTCCAGATTCATCCATGTTGTCTCAGATGATAGCATTTCCTTCTTTTTATGGCTAAATATTCCTCTGTGTGTGTGTGTGTGTGTGTGTGTGTGTGTGTGTGTGTGTGTGTGTCTTTCTTTATCCATTCATCCACTGATGGAACTTGGATTGTTTCTATATCTTGGCTGTTACAAATAGTGCTGCAATGAATGTGGGTGTGCAGGTATCTCTTCAGATGCTGATTTCTATCCTTTAGAAATATACCCAGATCTAGGGTCTCTCAGTCATATGGCAGTTCTATTTTTAATTTTTTGAGGAACATCCATAATCTTTCATAATGGCTGTACCAGTTTACATTCCCACCAACAGTGTGCAAAGTTTCCCTTTTCTCCACGTGTTTGCCATCATTTGTTACCTTGTCTTTTTGATAATAGCCATCCTAATAGGTGTGAGGTGATATCTCAATGTGGTTTGATTTGCATTTCACTAGTGATTAGAGATGTTGAGCATATATATCTTCTTTTGAGAAATGTCTATTTGGGTACTTTTCCCACTATTTAATTGGGTGTTTTCTTGCTATGGATTCGCTTATTCCAGACATGACACATAAACAGAATTACACTATGTGGCCTTTCTTATTTCTCCACTTAGCACAATGTTTTCAAGTTTTATCCATGTTTCATTTTACTTTTACATACGTTAAAATTCCACACTACATGTATTTTTTGTTTAAATAGTCAATTGGCTTCTAATGAGATTTAAAAAATAAGTAAAAATCATACATTCATCCATGTAGTTACCATTTTTGCAGTTTCGTATTCCTTGATGTAAACTCATATTTCTACCTGGTATCATTTTCCTCCCGTCTGAAGGACATGGCTTCCTTTAACATTTCTTACATTTCAGGTCTGATGTTGGTAACGTCTTTCAAATTCTGAAAGTCTTTCTTCACCTCTATTTTTGAACACTAATTTCATTGGTATAGAATTCTAGGTTGAGAGTTTTTGCTTTTGTTTTTTCTAGTACATCAAATATGTTACTCTGTTATCTTCTCACTTGCATTGTTTCCAAAAAGGAATTCATTTTTGTCCTTCTGTACCTAGTGTGCCTTTTTTTTCCCCCTCTGGTTGTTCTGAAGATTAAAAAAAAATTTTTTTTAATGTTTATTTATTTTTGAGAGACAGAGAAATAGAGTGTAAGTGGGGGAGGGGCAGGGAGAGAGGGAGACACAGAATCCAAAGCAGGTTCCAGGCTCTGAGCTGTCTGCACAGAGCCTGACGCTGGGCTCGAACTCACCTAACGTGAGATTATGACCTGAGCCAAAGTCAGAAGCCCAACCAACTGAGCCACCCAGGTGCCCCAAAATATTTTTTACTTTACCACTGGCTTGGAGCGATTTGATTGTGATGTGCTTTAATGTAGTCTTCTTCATGTTTCTTCTGTTTTGGCTTCATTGGTCTTCTTGGACCTATGGATTTATTTTTCAAATGTGTCTTCTGTCTTCCCACCCCTCTACCTCTCCTCTCCTTGGGTGATTCCATTTATATGTATATTAGACCACTTGAAGTTGTTCCACAGCTCACGAAAACTCTTTTCTTTTTTCTCTCTGTGTTTCATTTTAGATGGCTACTATTTCTGTGTCTTCAACTTAATTATCTTTTCTCCTATAATATCTAATCCATTTAGAATCTTATCCAGTGTATTTTCAATCTTAGACATTGTAGTTGCCATTTCTAAAAGTTCAGTTTGACTCTTCTACCTTCTGTGTCTCTATTTAACTTTTTAAATGTACAGAATACAATCACAATAACTTTTTTAACGTCCCCTGATAATTCTAACATCTGTGTCAATTTTGTCAGTTCTGAATTTGTTTCAGTTCATTGATTTTTATCCTGATTATGGGTTTTATTGTGTACTTCTTTTCAAAGATAGCTGGTAATCTTTAATTGGATGTCAAGTATTGTGGATTTCACTTTCGTGGGTGGGGGATGTTTTTGTAGTCCTAAAAATACTCTTGAATTTTGTCTAATATATTTCATTTATTTTGTTTTACTGTTTCGGGTAGAAATGTGTGCAGGAAAGGGTTAAGGCAGTAGGCCTGAGTTGCTCAAATTCTGCACATTCCCAAAAGAGGCCTATTTCAGAAGTGGCTCTTGACCCATTCTTAGCAACACTCTGTCTGACAAAAGTGTTGGTATGCCTGAAGCCTTGAACCACGCTATACCAGCTAACTAGAAAGTTTAAGCTAACAGTGTGGTTGATGATGAATATCTGATTTTTCTCTGGTGGTCTAAAGCTTGAAGCACTATGCCTACATAACTAACACCAAATAAAAACCCTAGACACTAAGGCTTGGGTCAGCTGTCCTGGCTGGAATACTCCATCCATGGTGTCATACATTGTTGCTGAGAGAACTAAGCATGTCTCATATAATTCCATCGAGAGAGAATACCTGGAAGTTTGTGTCTGATTCCCTCCAGACTTTGACCTGTGCCTTTTCTCTTTGTTGACTTTGACTTTAATCTATCCTTTCACTGTAATAAATTGTAACCATGAATATAAAACCTTCTGAGTTCTTTGAGTACTTCTAGTGAGCCAGTGAGCCTGAGACTGGTCCTGGGAACCCCAGAAACAAAATGTAAAACAATTCCCTATTAATTCACCTTGAGCAGAAGTGGAAGCAGAGACAGGAGTACTTTATTTTAATGGCCACTCCTTCCCACACAGCTTAACTTTGTAAAAAAGTTAAGTTTGACAAAAACTATAGAAAAGTTCTCAAAATGGCAACAAAGTGATATCTCCACTCACTTTTATATTCAACTAAGGGCCAGCCAGTAAGATATATTTGGACATCTGGGTCTTTTGGGAAGTCTTATTAAAAGGAAGGATCACACTTCTTTTTCCCTTCCTCCCTTCTTTTGGAGCTCTGACTTCCAACTTGAATAATGGGGTACACTTGAGGATATCAGCACAGAAAGACAGAGACCTGTTGAAAAGTGGTGCCTGGGTGGCTCAGTCAGTTAAGTGACCAACTCTTGACTTCAGCTCAGGTCATGACCTCATGGTTTGTGGGATCAAGCCCCATGCCAGGCTCCATGCCAATAGCACAGAGCCTGCTGGGGAATTTCTCTCTCTCCCTCTCTCTGTCCCTCTCCCATTTGTGTGTGCTCTCTTCCTCTCTCAAAATAAATAAAAATAAACATTAAAAGAAACCTGTTGACAAGAAAAGGTGTCACATGCCCTATACTACATCTCTCTAGACTTTACATGAGCGAGAAATAAATTACTGCCTTGTTTAAGCCACTTCCATTACTACTTTCCCTATAATACACCTCATATTCTGGTTCTTACAGTGTCCAAGGTGATTCTAGTAGCCAACTAGGTATGGGAAGCCCTGATAGTCCAATCAACAAGGGAAAATATTCCGAGCCAGAGTGTATGTAAATGTCATAAAGAAAGCATTTGGCTTATGTACTTAAAAGACAAATGGGAAATCACATCAGCATAAGTTAGTATTTTTCTTGAAATCCATCAAAATGTCAAAAATCCTAAACCAAAAATTACTCATTTCAAAAAATGATCAATGGAAATTTTGTTGTGCCAGCATAGAAAAAAAATGATTCATTTTAATCTCCATTGATTGACTGCTAATAGCTTTCTCCACTTTAACTGACATGAATTTTTTACAATGTGGCACAATGATGTGAATAAAAATTTACCTGATGTTCCTTTATTAACTGTTTTCTGGAAACTTTCCATAACTATCCCCTGTATACAACTCTCTCCCTTCAATCCACACTCCCAAAGAGACTGTGTTAAACCCCTTCTACCAGGCTGTAGCAGATAACACACTTCTGTACTCTCAAGATATACCTATCTCTATCAATATTCTCTGACTTAACTTCAGGATTTGTTCTCAGCCTTATACATATTTCAAATAGGAATACAGTTTAACTCCTTTTTCTCAAAATTGTATAATGTCTCATTTAAAAAACCAAAAATACTTAGATGCATTTTTCTAATGTTTTTGCACTGGATGATTGTTTATAATAGCTGATGTTGAACAAGGGCTTCCAGTATGCCAGACACCTTTCTGAGTGTTTTTCAAGTTGATCATCACAAGAATCCTATGACGTCATTAGTATTATTATTGGCAGTTTACAGGTGAAACCAAATCATGAAAAGGTTAAAGAAGATCCTAACCCACTATGTTGGCTTCAGATTCTATACTGTTAATCACTACTCTGCACTTCCTCTAAGGATTTACAATCCATTGTATTATCTACAATAATAATACCTTCATATTTATTTTAATGTATAGAACTTAAGGACTGCTGTATATTCAGTGTAAATACTGAAAAAAGCTTTTCATTGGGCAGATACAATGTAAACAAGAGCTGAATTAAATCAGACTTAAAGACAAGTCTATCATCTACCCATTAGCCACAGCATCTAACAAATTTCCTGATACACAATACTTATGTGTTGTTGATTTAAATGAAAAAAAAAACAAGCAAATCTTAGAAATGTTGTTAAGAAAGCTCTAGCAGGACTCGATGACGATAAATACAGGCTGTGAATAGACAGAAAAATAAATGTACCTCCCGGGTCAACAATTTGGAGATTACAAGAAAAACTGATGACTATAAACGGTAATCACAGAAAATAAAATTTGGGATAGAGAACTAGCTTAGTTCTCTTGAACTAGAATTGAAAAAAAAGGTTCAATTCTTTTTGGCACATTACTTAAATATTGATGGCATTTACAAATGATATATAAGCTAAAAAAAATTGACAGTGAAATATAGCATGTTTCAGTGTCTTTCAATTGTTGGATTTGATTTAAGTCCAGACATCTTATCAGAAAAGCTTCCTTAATTGTGAAGGAATCACAGATGCTCTAGTCCCAAAAATACAGTTTATATCTCAGAAATGCCAAGTAACACTACTGCCATTATAATAGAAATTATATGCTTGACACTTTCAATGTACAAAATGTTTTCACATACGTTATTAGATCATGTATTCCAAATGAAATCCACACCGTCTAAAATTTTCTGTATGTGTGCCTGTCTGCCCCACTAGACTTTGAGTATATAGTGACTGGCTATGACTCATCTCAGTATCTTCAGCACCTTGTATGAGGCACAGTGTAAAGAATGCTTGCAATTAATTGAATTGCACCTCCTTAGAGTGTTAGAACCATAAGGGACCATAAGGGACCTCCTTTTATGGAAAGACCTAGTACAGTGGAAAACACAACCCAAATAAAGGGCAATAAAAATCAGGACAGACTCCAGGGTGCCTGGGTGGCTCAGTCGGTTAAGCGGCCGACTTCGGCTCAGGTCACGATCTCACGGTCCGTGAGTTTGAGCCCCGGTCCGTGAGTTTGAGCCCCGGTCCGTGAGTTTGAGCCCCGCGTCGGGCTCTGTGCTGACAGCTCAGAGCCTGGAGCCTGTTTCAGATTCTGTGTCTCCCTCTCTCTGACCCTCCCCTGTTCATGCTCTGTCTCTGTCTCAAAAATAAATAAAAACGTTAAAAAAAAAGTTTTGAAAAAAAAATCAGGACAGACTCTTTACTCCATTACATCACCACACTCATACAAATGCTACTATGAAGGTACTCTCAAATATTTTGAATTATCCACTAGTTCACATCACCTCTGACCCTACTTCTGGTTGGAAACCATATCTAAAAGAGGCATAACAGTTCAGAAGTTCAGTGTTTCAGATTTATTGAATAAAGCTAGATTTCTTTTATTTCCACAGGAAAGATTACATAATCCCTATATTTGAAATAATTCTGTAAGCATTAAAAGTTTTCCATTGCATTAAAATACTCTTAATCTCAAGATGAGTAAATTATCACCATCACTTTCAATACAAAGCTTCTTACACTTCAGCTGTCCTTTTACAGATTCATACTGAAAATAAATTTTAAGCAGAATTACATTGCTGTGCAATGAGTAATAATTTCATTAAATTAGTAGCATTCACCTTCTAGTGAGATTTCTTTATTACTTTATTCATAGAATATTTTGTAAAAGAAGCATACTAAACAGAACCATTTACCTTTTAATACTATCCTTAAATAGGGCATACCACTAGGAAACAATCAGCTATTATTCCCTATTTCAATCTAAATAACTGTAATAACTTCCAGGTGTTTGATAAAAGGCACTTCCCATCACTATATAGATCCATACTTTCTATAAGCCTTACTGGCACTTAAACTTGTTCAAAGGTATAAACATTTTTCTCGAGGATGATAGATATTAGGCTGTAATTAAGGTTATTGTGCTGGCATAGAAGATAATTTGACTTAATGGAAGACATTCTGTGATGGAAATTAACAAGTTTGCTACATAATTACATAACAGGATTGATTTTGAGCAACATTTGTGCTATTTACACACTAAGATTTAAGGAAGCAAAGGCTAGATGATTAACAGATCTCTTGTAGTATTTACTATGAAGTGAAATAAAAACTCAAAGGACTAGATATAATTTGTTTAATGATATCACAAAGAATGCAGTATCTCAGATTTCTTTTACCTTAAAATTTGTTACAATGAACATCACATATTTTTATGGGAAAGAATAAAAAAAATTTTTTTAATTAAAGCTTAATTTAACCATCCTAAAAATACAGATTATGGAACTGGATGAACCATTTGATAACTTAAAAAAATATTTAAATGGTGTTTCTTAGAATTTGTGCATCAATTCCAAAGTAAAGCTTCCATTACAACCAGAAGCTTGAAACAGGCAAAATATATTAGTCTAGTAAAATAATATCTAACATAGGCAAGGCTGTGGAAATGTCTCATGTTTATTAAACTAATTCTATCATTAACATAGCAATATGTTTAGGATCAATTATATCTTTTTAAAAATATTCCTTGGTAAACTTTTCTTAGTAGTAGCTTACAATTCATTGTTTTCACTTTCAAGCACATTATTAGGTCATTTAAATTAAACTACAAGAGAGGAAACCAGAAATCCACTTAGTGCGTTAAAATTTAAACCTCAAGTGTCCTTTTAAAAATAAGTGTACTTTTCCAAAACTGCTAGGCAAATTGCCAAACACAAAAAGGAAAATATCCAAAAATCTGATAAATACAAAGTGAAATTGCACTAGTAGAGGAATTAAAAACAGAAATAGCTACAAGTGTTGCCTCTAAAAAAAAAAAAAAAGAGCTGGGAGAAGATGGGGAGGGGTGCAGAGAAGTCAAAGGTGTGCTAGAGCCAGCTCGAATGGGCTCTGGGGAGCTGAGAGTTAATATCTCTTTCAAACTCCACATTTTCAGGGCTTAAAATCTGCCACAGAGGAGATATTTACCCCATGGTAATTAGCAAACACTATGAATCAGGGCTTTCCTACTCTTCACTCCCAATTAGTTGTTTACCAGTGTGTCACTGGTAAGAATAGTAAAGGGCACCATTGCTTTTCCTTAAAAGCTCTTCTTAATTTATTTTTTTCTTTTTATTTTGCGTATTACACTGATTTATAATGCAGTAAACTGCATTATACTGACAAAAATTAAACAACATTTAAAGATGCCATTATTAAAACAATGGGATAATTCAGAGATCCACAAGATTCACCGGGCAGGTAAGCTAATCATAATGTTTCAGTGATAACACCTTAATAATAATGGAAGGAATTCAAAACTCCTTATCAATCTAAAGTAGTTTCCATGAATATTAAAAGACACTGGTGAGCTTCAGTAAGAACATATGAACTTTTATAACTAGTCAATGTAATTTAATTTTCCCCCAGAAAAATTGACCCAAAAAGTAAGTTATCAAACTATCAAATATACTTAAGCCATAGGTTTTTACACAGGTATACTATTTTAAAATTGATAAACTACATAATTACACAGATTCTTGATTTATTTCATTTTCAGATTAACTGAGAACTAGACAAACTGCTTTGTATTGAACACTGCACTGCAAATTATGATTCTACAATGTGCACCTCTAAGTATTTGCCATGACATAATTAATTCAAAATTGTATGGCACTAAAAATGTAAAAGGGGCAAGGTTTAATTTAAGTTAATATGAATTAGTCATAGATATACCCTTTAATTACATTTTTAATCCTCGAATATGAACTGGTTGTCTTGACAGTGATATTATTGTTACACAGTAGAATGTAAAATGTCCTCAGTGAATCAGGTTTATAACACATACCTAAATGTACAGAAACTATAGAAGGAAATATATATATATATATATATATATATATATATATATATATATATAGATATATACCCCAAACCAACTCTAGCCTTTTAGCCCATTGTGCCTATTTCTTTTTCCTAATTTTTCCAACAAATAATATGTCCTGTCAGAGGTCAAAGTAGCCTGGAAAAGGTCAAAACTGGTCAGTTGACATCATATTGAGAAGTGATTGATGATATCTCATCAGCTCCCTCCACTGCAACCATCTGGTTTGTGGATTAGAAGCCATTCATACCTTAGTTCATTTACACATGTGAAGGACTCCTTGAAGAATCCATTATAAAATATCTTATTGAGAAATTTTGTGAATGCATACAGTGGGAAAAAATGAGGTAACATTTGAAGGACTTCCATTCCCATACTTCTTTGATTCCTCATTTTCTTGTCATGTATTTTAATGTCTGAATAAACAGCAATGTAAAATTGGGTTCATATTCACAGTTTTTAGTTTCCAATTCACTACTACTCTAATCAAACCGTTTAACCTTTCTATGCCCTTGGTTTCAACATTTCTGAAACTGATGCATTTTTGTAAGGCTGGAAACATGTTCACAAGTAAAGCAAAAGAGGAAAAAAATGTTGTGAGTGCACAGACTCACATTCATCCCTCTTTAACCTAACTCTACGAGCCCCTATACTTACACCTATCTTACACCTGACCCATTTCAGCCAGAGCAGCCCTCCTCCTCCTGTCTCTAAAGAGAGACACCTAACTCATTTTTGGTCCTTGAATTACTAGAGATCAAAGTGAAGGTGGGAGGAGACTGCAACAAAAGTTACATGAGTTTCTTTATTATTTATTAAATAATATCAAAATAACACTGTAAAAGTAAATCATTAAGCTTCATGAATCTGAATTTACAACATGTAGACTTTAATTCTAACACCATAATTCTGAACCATCACCCCAAAGCACTCTTTACTTTCTATCTTGATATATAGTTATTTGTGAATTTGCCTCATCTTCCATCCTGATATCATAAGCTCATTCAGGAGAGACACATTTATCTTTCTAGCCAGTCCCCACATATACTTAATGTAGTGCCTAGGATACAGTAAGTACTTAATAATTACTTACAAAATTAAATGGTAACCTAAGCTTTGGAAAAAATATATTCAATGTTATTGTGGATTTTAAAAATTATCTATGTAGTTCTTTGCCATATTTGATAATAAACATCTTTTCCTTTCAAATAAGAACCATACATGTCTATAAGTTAAACAACTTTATGATAATACCAGCTTACATTTGCATTTATTCTCAATTCATTTGTTCCAAACAAAGCACTATGAGGTAGATAGGAAAAGAATCATGATCTCTATTTCATTGATGGGGAAATCAACTTAAGTTCACAAAACTAAAAAGTGCCAGAACTAGGACTTAAAAAGCATATTTAGAACTCTTTAAAATATGACATTTAACCCTAATTACTTCCTTAAACTATGAATTTGAACGTAATAAAGGTCTCTTCTCTTACAAATGTTAGATATCACCAGCCTTACTATCCTTACATCTGAACTATCTTCCCTCCTTTCCTCTCTTCCCTTCCACAAATATTACAGCTTCTTTGCAATTGAAAACCAAAATCTGTATTTGCTTACTAGGGCTGCCATAAAAAAAAAGTATCACAAATCGGGTACCTTAAAACAACAGAAATATATTATCTTACAGTTCTGGAAGATAGACGTATGAAATCAAGGTGTCAACCAAGCCATATGCCTTCTAAAACCCATAGGGGAAAATCCTTCATTGTCACTTCAAGGTTCCAGTGTTTGCTGGAAATCCCCAGCATTCATTCCTTGGCTTAGAGAGACATTATTCTAACCTCTCCCTTTGTAATCACATAGCTGTCTTTCCTCATATATCTTCACATCATCTTTCCTCTGTGCTCTATTCCTTATACCTGTGCTCTTGTTATCCATCAATTCCTTGGTCACCACACCACCCTCTATCCAAACTCAGAATTTAAATCAAGTTCTCTGTTTCACACCCCACTGTTCTTTACAGCAATCTTGGTGACTTCAGCAGCCACCTGGACCATCCAGCATCTGCTCCTTACTCAACCATCTCACCACCAATATTTTTTTTCCTTCCACACCACCACAGACACCCTCTCTCCTGGTTATATTCTTGACCTTTTTATTATTCGTTATCACACCATCTCCAAAAGCTTTATTTCAAACACACCACTCTAATCTTCACCTCTTCCACCTTCATACTCTCCCACCTTCCAACAACTCTTTGACTTTATTGAGGCCACGAACCCATTGAGCACATCACATCTGGCATTCTCACTACTCATTTTCCTGTCCTGAGTTCCTTCACATTAGATTCCATGATCCACCACTATGACTTCTTCACAACACCTTAATTCTATTCCTTCTCTCACACCAACGTTATTGCCCAAGTAAATCTTAACCCAATTAACTACTCTTTGTCTGAACCCAAGCAGTTAAAAGTGGCTAGAAGAGGGGAGCTTGGGTGGCTCAATTGGTTAAGCAGCCGACTTAAGCTCAGGCCATTTGTTATCTCATGGTTTGAGAGTTCAAACCTCACATCAGGCTCTCTGCTGTAAGCACAGAGCCTGCTTTGGATCCTCTGTCCCCTTCTCTCTCTGCCCCTCACCTGCTCGCTTGTTCTCTCTCTCTCTCTCTCTCTCTAAAATAAATAAACATTTTTTTAAAAATGGCTAGAAGAATCCACAATCACATTCATGTTAATTTCTTAACAAATTTCAATTGGAAAACAAACTTGCCTAACAATCCTACTATAATTTCTTTTTACTTTCATTCTCCCACTTTCCAGAAAGTTTATTCATACTTTCATCCGTTCTTAAAATTTATATCCTGTTTTCCTCTTACCCTCTGTTAATGCTATTGCCTCACACTCTTATTGAGAAACTAAAAACTGTCAGATGGGAACTCCCTCTTCTTCCTACCACCCACTATAGCACGCCTCTGCCATACATCTGACTCTAATGCTTATATTATCAATCCTATTCCCCTTCACCAAAAGAATCTCTTTATACAGGTAATTATCCCTTCTATGTCCTTCAACAGTGGTGTCTCTTTCTATTGGATCTCTTTCCATTAGTATATGCCCATGCTCTATTCTCCCTCTCCAGCTACTTCCCAATTTCTGTGTTCCTCTTTAGAGTGAAACTTTACCCCAGAAATTTCTAGTGTCACTGTCTCACTTCTCTATCTCCTGTTCCTTTCTCAATCCATCCAAATTGGGCCTCTTTCTCCAATAGTTATTATTAAATTCATAATTTCTCCACGTTACTGAATTAAAAGGAAACTTTCATGCCCTCATTTTACCCTCTCAACAGCAATGTAGAGAGTTGACTATACCACCTCTTTCCTCCTTCCTTGGTTTCTGTGATACCATGGCCTCCTGGCTACTTTTCCTTCTTCTAACCTCCTAAATCTCCAACTCCTTGTCTAGCTACACTGTCTCTTAGTGATTTTACTCAGCCCCAGGATTTTACACATCATTTTTGTATCACTAATTCCCCAATTTCCATCTCTAGCTATGATTTCTTTATTAACCTCAGATACTTATTTCCAGTTGACTACTTGATATCTTTACTTTGGTATCTAATAGGGATTTCAAACTTAATGTCATTAAACAACACTTGTATCTCATACATCTGTTATTTCTTTTTGCCCCTCAGATAAAGTTCAATCCCACCTCTTTATTTTTTTTTTAATTTGTTTTTAATGTTTATTTATTTTTGAGACAGAGAGAGACAAAGCATGAATGGGGGAGGGTCAGAGAGAGAGGGAGACACAGAATCGGAAGCAGGCTCCAGGCTCTGAGCCATCAGCCCAGAGCCTGACGCGGGGCTCGAACTCACGAACCGTGAGATCGTGACCTGAGCTGAAGTCGGATGCTCAACCGACTGAGCCACCCAGGCGCCCCCAATCCCACCTCTTTAATTTTCATTCTTTGTTCTCAAAAGCTATGGCAGACTCCTTCTGGTACTTCAGGTTTAAGTACAAATGTCACCTCCACGAGGAGGCCTTCTCTGACTGGCCAAATAAGGGGGGCCCCACCAGTCATTCTGCATCAGATTATTCTGATTTACTTTTACCAAAGCTCATGATACTACTGAAATTACCATACAGTTTGAAATTTTTACTGCCTTTTATTTCTATACTGCAATGTAATTTTACTGAGAGCAGAAATCTTTTGTCTTGTTTGTAGGCATATTTCTAAAATCTAGACTAGTGTCTAGCACATAGTAAGAAATTAATATGCATTTTTGAATATACAAAAAAGTTAAACTTCTGTGTTTAAAACATCAAAATAGAAGGTAATCAAAGAGATAGCCCATTGGAGTCAAAAAGGTAATTGCAGCCATTATTAGTATTAGAGGCAGTTAGACTCTAACAGGATGTATGGAGGCCAGCAAAGAGGAAGTAATGGCCAGCTACGGGGAAAGTCAGAAGCCTATCCTGGTAGCACTCCAAAACAAAGGCACAAGAAGCTGGATCAAAGGAAACAGGCCCAAGATGGCTGACAAAGTAGGCCAGAAAGCCAGGACCAAGCAAGGTAGGAAAGGCACGAAACCCTACTTCCAAGAAATCCCCACCTCCTTGTTAACAACCATCAATGAAAGATAGAAACCCAAACCCCAGCACCCACAGCACTCTCTGTCTCACTCTATCTCAAGAGTGTACCTTCATTTTAATAAACTTTCCTGAACATGTTGCTATCCTCTATGTTTTGTCTGCCCCTAAATTCTTTCTCGTGAGGAGACCAAGAGCCTTCAGCGACATCTTTGGAGTAGACTGGGTCAAAGCCTCGAGGCATGGGGTCTCCCCAGTTCACCCAGCAACATTAGCATTTTAATATTTAGTGTTAATTGCGTATTTGCTGAGCCTATTAAAAATGATGAGTATGTAGTATTTCCTTCAATCATACAACAATCCTATGATATAGGTAATTTTACTGTCCCCATTGTACAGATGAGGAAATAAAAACACGGAAAATTGGAGTTACTTGCCAATGTCAAAAACTAGGATGTGGCACAGCTAGGATATGATGGACATTAGCACTTTAATTCCAGAGTCTACACTCTTTTTTAAGTTTATTTGTTCATTTTGGGGGAGGTGGGAGAGGAAAGGAGAAGAGAGAGGGGGAGAAAGAACCCCAAGCAGGTTCTGCACTGACAGTGCAGAGCCTGATGGAGGGCTCAAACCCACAAACTGTGAGATCGTGACCTGAGCCAATATCAAGAGTCAGACGTTTAACGGACTGAGCCATCCAGGAGCCCCCAGAGTGTACATTCTTAATCACTAATCTGTGCTACACTTTAATTTTAATTGAAACAAACAATAATGATCCATTATATACTACACTATAATAAATACCATAATAGATCAAGTCTACTAGTCCATTGCTGCTTCTGAATTTGCCTGAAGTTAGTTTAAGTGGATGTTTCCAAAAGAGTATTGATTTTGTGATTTTATAATTCATTAGCATCTAAGTTTCTTAAAATCTGTGATATTTCTACTTTTCTTTTGTATGTGCGTGTACTTTATTACTGAAATATAATTGACTTACCATATTATATAATTTCAGATGTACAAAATAGTGATTCAATAATTATGTACATTATGAAATGCTCACCATGAAAGTATACTTATCATTTATCATCATATAACATTATTACCATATTATTGACTGTATTCCCATGCTGTAGTTTTCTTCCCCATGAATAATTTATTTTGTAACTGGAAGTTTGTACCTCTTAATCCCCTTCACCTATCTTGCCTATCCCCTCTCCACCCCACCCTGGAAGCCACCAGTTTTTTCTCTGTATTTATAAGTCTGTTTTTTGTTTGTTCATTAGTTTTGTTTTCTTGGATCTACATATAAAGTGAAATGATATGGTGCTTGTATTTTTCAGTCTGACTTACTTCTTTCACTTAGCATAATACCCTCTAGGTCCATCCACATTGTTGCAAATGGCAAGATTTAGTTCTTTTCCGTGGGTAAGTAATATTCCATTATGTGTATATACACCGCATTTTCATGATCCATTTATCTGTCAACAGACACTTGGATTGCTTCCATAATTTTCTATTGTAAATAATGCTGCAATGAACATAGGGGTTCATATATATTTTCATGTTAGTGTTTTCATTTTCTTTGGATAAATACTCAGAAGTGGAATTATTGGATCATATGGGATTTCTATTTTTAATTTTTTGAGGCTAGACCAATTCACAGTCCCACCAACAGTGCACATCCATTCTTTTCTCCACGTCCTCACCAACGCTTTTTTGTCTTTTTGGTACTAGTTATTCTGACTGTGTGTTATTCTAGTTATTCTGATAGCTCACTGTGGTTTTGACTTGCATTTCCCCAATGATTAGTAATGCTGAGTATCTTTTCAGGTATCTGTTGGCCATTTGTATTTTTTCTTTGGGGAAATGAATATTCAGGTCCTCTCCCCATTTTTAAATTGATTATTTGTATTTCTGGTGTCCAATTATATGAGTATGTATATTTTGGATATTAATCTCTTATCAAGTATATCATTTGCAAATACCTCTTCCATTTAGTGGGTTGCCTTCTCATTTTGTTGATGGTTTCCTTTGCTGTGCAAAAGCTTTTTTTAGTTTGATGTAGTCCCCAATTGTTTATTTTTACTTTTGTTTTGTTTCCTGAAGAGACAGATCCAGAAAAATATTGCTAAGGCCAATGTCCAAGAGATAACTGCCTATGTTTTCTTTTAAGAATTTTATGGCTTCAGGTCCTACATTTAGGTCTTTAACAATTTTGATGTTATTTTTGTGTATGGTAGTAGAAAACTGTATGGTCCAGTTTATAGAGTCCAGGTATCTCATCACCATTTATTGAAGAGATTGTCTTTTCCCCATTTTGTATTCTTGCCTCTTTTTGTCATAGATTAATTGACCATACAATTGTGGTTTTTTATTTCTGGGTACTCTGTTTCATTGATCTAAATGTCTATTTTTGTGCCAGCAGCATACTGTTTTTGTCACTACAGCTTTGAAATATAGCTTGAACACTAGAATTGTGATACCTCCAGCTTTATTTTACTTTTTCTTAAGATTGCTTCAGGATCTTTTGTGTTTCCATACAAATTTTATGATTATTTGTTCTATTTCTGTGGAAAATATTATTGGTATCTTGAAAGAGCTGAATCTGTAGATGGCTTATGGTAATAAAGACATTTCAGCAATATTCTTCTAATCCATGAGCATGGTCTATCTTTCTATTTATTTGTCTCATCTTCAATTTATTTCATAAATGCCTTATAGTTTTCAGAATGCAGATTGTTCATCTCCTTGGTTAAATTTATTTCTAGGTATTTTATTCTTTTTGATGTTATTTTTAAATGGGGTTGTTTTCTTAATTTCCCCACCTGCTACTTCATTATTAGTATATTGAAAACAACAGATTTCTGTGTATTAATTTTGTATCTTGCACTTTCACTGAATTCATTTGTTCTAAGAGTTTTTTGGTGTAGTCTTTAGAGTTTTCCATATTTAGCATCACACCATCTGCATATAATGACAGTTTTACTTCTTACCAATTTAGATTCCTTCCCTTTCTTTCTTTCTTCTCTGATTACTGCAGGTAGGACTTCCAGTACTATCAAATAAAAGTGGTCAGAAGGGACCATTTTGTCTTGTTCCTCATCTTTAAAAAAAGTTTTCAGCTCTTCACCATGGACTATGATGTCAGCTGAGGGTTTTTCATACAAGGCTCTTATTATGTTGAAGTGTGTTCCCTCTAAACTCACTTTGTTGGAAGATATTTCTACTTTTCTTATTTGTATTTCTATTTATATTTTTCTCTTATTTTACTCTTACACTAAAATTCCGTTAAAGCACATTGTTTAAAAGAAACTCCAGGAGACCTGGGGAAATGGCAGCATAGGAGGACACTGGGCTCACCGCGTCCTGCTGATCACTTAGATTCCACCTACACCTGCCTAAATAACCCAGAAAACTGCCAGAAGACTACAGCTAGGCTTGTCTCCGGAGCCAAGCACAGACGAGAGGCCCACAGAAGAGGGTAGGAAGGGCGGAGGAGCGGTGCGCACTATTGGTGGGAGGGAGCGGGAGGGAGCGGGGGCAGAGGGGCAGCCCACCGGCCAAGCAGAGCCCCCAAGTCTGGCTTGCAAAAGCGGAGGGGCTGGACGGAGTGTGTTCTGACAGCAAGCGGGACTTAACATCTGGGAGGTTATAAGCTAACAGCTCTGCTCGGAGAGCGGGAAGGCTGGAGGACAAGGGGAGGGAGAGTTGTTGAGCCCCAGACTACAGAGCACAGCTTGGCGGGGAACAAAGGTGCTCACCAGCTCCATCTCCCTCGCCCATCCCCCAGCCAAAATCCCAAAGGGAATGGTTCCTGTCAGGGAACTTGCTTGCACCACAAACACCCAACGCTGTGCTTCTGCAGATCCACCCCTCCGGCGGCAGGGGTCTGACTCCCTCCCAGTGCCACAGGGCCCCTCCCGAAGTGGATCTCCAGATCCGAAGGAAAAGTGAGCGGTGCCTTCCCCTCCTGCCCCTGTGCACCTTGCCGATCCACCCCAGCTAATACACCAGATCCCCAGCACCACAAGCCTGGCAGGGTGCAAGTAGCCCAGAAGGGCCATGCCACCCCACAGTGAATCCCACCCCTACGAGAGGGAATGAGACGACACACACCAGTCTGACTGTGGCCCCAGCGGTGGGCTAGGAAAGACATCAGGTCTGACTGCAGCCCCGCCCACCAACGTAAGTTATTCAAGACAGCACAGGGGAAGTGCCCGGAAGTTCCCCACCACTCCAGGGACTATCCAAAATGACCAAACGGAAGAATTCCCCTCAAAAAAAACGTCCAGGAAATAATAACAGCTAAAGAACTGATCAAAAAGGATTTAAGCAATATAACAGAAAGTGAATTTAGAATAATAGTCATAAAATTAATCACTGGGCTTGAAAACAGTATAAAGGACAGCAGAGAATCTATTGCTACAGAGATCAAGGGACTAAGGAACAGCCAGGAGGAGCTAAAAATGCTATTAATGAGCTGCAAAATAAAATGGAGACAACCACGGCTCGAATTGAAGAGGCAGAGGAGACAATAGGTGAACTAGAAGATAAAATTATGGAAAAAGAAGAAGCTGAGAAAAAGAGAGATAAAAAAATCCAGGAGTATGAGGGGAAAATTAGAGAACTAAGTGATGCACTAAAGAGAAATAATCTATGCATAATTGGTATTCCAGAGGAGGAAGAGAGAGGGAAAGGTGCTGAAGGTGTACTTGAAGAAATAATAGCTGAGAACTTCCCTGATCTGGGGAAGGAAAAAGGCATTGAAATCCAAGAAGCACAGGGAACTCCCTTCAGACGTAACTTGAATCGATCTTCTGCACAACATATCATAGTGAAACAGGATCTTATGTGGATCCTGAGAAACTTAACAGAAACCCATGGGGAAGGGGAAGGAAAAAAAAAAGAGGTTAGAGTGGGAGAGAGCCAAAGCATAAGAGACTCTTAAAAACTGAGAACAAACTGAGGGTTGATGGGGGGTAGGAGGGAGGGGAGGATGGGTGACAGGTATTGAGGAGGGCACCTTTTGGGATGAGCACTGGGTGTTGTATGGAAACCAATCTGACAATAAATTGCATATATTGAAAAAAATAAAAAAGTAAATAAAGTAAAATAAAAAACAAATAAGTAAATGAATAAATAAATAAAAGAAACTCCAAGCCCCTTTAAAATGTGGGAAAGATATTCAAATTAACGAATATTCAAACAAATACGAAATAAAATCAGATAGTTTTCACACAACTGTCCACTAAGTAATTAAAAATAATTTTAATGTTGAAAAGGATACCATTTCATATACATTAATACACTGATAACAGATGTATAAATAGGTATACAACTCAAAAATATTTCAAATCCTTAAAATAGTCACACGTAACAATTGATAATTTCCCTCTTGAATCCTTTAACAATGTGATCTTAAACATGTATAAAGAATAAACATTTATTACTGTCTAGCCTGGGATGGAGGTGTCATAGGCGGTGATTTTCATGGATCATGTAAGAAACTTCTGCATATGTTTTTATCTCTTTCAAAAAAGAGACTTAAACATACCAATGTTCAGAGCTCAGGTTACTAGCAAATTTTAGCTTTAAAATGTAGCATGAATCAAAGCTAGTTTGGTTAACATACCTTAGAAGAATGTTTTGCTTTATTAAATTTGTCTCTGTGAGAAAAATGTGTTGAGTGTAAATAGTTACATTCACCACTCTCTTCTTCGTGAGAACCATAAGAAAAAGGAGAAAAAATTGCACACACACACACAAGCTTCTGTATATGTGTATGTATACACATACATACACACACACACACACACACACACACACACACACACACACACACACACACTTCTGATATAGTATAGAGGTCTAGGGTGAAAGAATCCACTGAGAACCTGGTCTGCTAGAGTGGTTTGAAGAGAGGGAGAGGTACAGGGTGGAAGGTACAATACAAAAGTTTCCATTTGTGGTCACACATTGGAACATCTGCAGTTGGTGTTACATATATTTATTCATTCAAGATAAAAACCTGAGATTTACCTATTTAAAATAACCTGAAACCCAACCTCACTCTTGGCAGAAAAAATAAAGTATCAGGCAGTCAAGCCATGATCTAGAATAAAGCATCAAATCAGCACTGAGTGCAAATGAAGTCATATCCACATCAAGGGAAACTATGCTCACATGCCTATATGTTCTCTAACCTTGAATGTGGTGGAGGGATGAGGCAAATTAGTAATTGGTTCCAATTCCACTTTTTCCGTTCTGTCTTTGCACCCAATAATGGGACATTTTTCCTTTTAAAAATGCTTTAAAACACACACACACACACACACACACACACGCACACACACACACACACACACACACAATTCAGTTCAATCATGTAGGTAGGTGGAAAAGGCAAACTGAAATGCACTACATATCAATGAAGCCAACCCTTTCAAGTGTATTCTAGGCAAAATGTCTTAAGGAAAAAAGTTATTGAAGCATTATAAATAACTATTACTAAAAACAAAGTAATTATCTGATAATAAAGGAGAGGCTTGAATAAATTTTGGTATCTCCACTGCGTGGAATCTTACAGTGCTATTTAAAACTTATTTTATTTTATTTTATTTATTTCATTTTATTTCATTTTATTTCATTTTATTTTATTAAATATAATTTATAGTCAAATTGGTTTCCATACAATACCCAGTGCTCATCCCAACAAGTGCTCTCCTCAATGCCCATCAACCACTTTCCCCTCTCCCTCACCCCCCATCTACCCTTAGTTTGTTCTCAGTCCTTAAGAGTCTCTTATGGTTTGCCTCCCTCCATTTCTTTAACTTTTTCCCCCCTACCCCTCCCCAATGGTCTTCTGTTAAGTTTCTCAAGATCCACAAAGGAGTGAAAACATATAGTATCTGTCTTTCTGTGCTTGGCTTATTTCACTTAGCATAATACCCTCCACTTCAATCCACATTGCTGCAAATGGCCAGATTTCATTCTTTCTCATTGCCAAGTAATATTCCATTACATATATAAAACACATCTTCTTTATCCATTCGTCCATTGATGGACATTTAGGCTCTTTCCAAAGAACTGCGAGGAATCCACCCAAAGTATACAGGAGTGGTGATGCATAGGGGCATTTGTACCCCAATGTTTATAGCAGCACTTTCAACAATAGCCAAATTATGGAAAGAGTATTTAAAACTATTTTAAAAGTTAGTATGAACGTGAGGAAATAGTTCTGAATGGAGAAGAAAACAAATATAAACTGAATATGATTAAAACTGTTTAGGAAAAAATTCCTTACGCATAGAAAAGAAAAGTATTAAATCATTGAGCAGGGCTATTTTAGGTGGTGTGACTATGTATGTTTGAGGGCTTCAATTCACTCTTTTTGGCATTTTTCTTTCTGTAATGATCATGCAAAATAATTCTAAAAATCAAATCACAGTATGGGTGCCTGGGTGGCTCATTCAGTTGACTCCAACTCTTGATTTCGGCTCAGGTTATGATCCTTAGGGCATGGGATCAAGCCCCACATTGGGCTCCGTGCTGAGTGTGGAGCCTGCTTAAGATGCTCTCTTTCCCTCTACCCCCTCCCCCACTCTCTCTCTCTCTCTCTCAAATAAATTTAAATACATAAATAAATAAAATTTAATCAGAGGAATGAAAAAAAAATTAATAAAAGTTAACCCCCAAAAAAGCATCTTGCTGTGAAAGCTGTTATGCTATTATTTAACTCCTGCAATCTGTGAGAACTAAATAGCTTTCTTTGAAGTATGAGCATTTTAATCAAGCATTCTACTCTGTACTCCCCAATATTTATCATGAAAACATAACTGAAAGAAAAGTTCTCAAAGCTTTGAGGTCACTGTGGAACAGGTACAAGGAGTCAGAGGAAGGTAACTTACATTCCCTATGGGCTAGAAACCCCAAAATTTATACTCTGATTTCCACTGACAGTTATCAATCAACAAACACACTGGAGAAACTAAGAGAGTCTCAACTCCTTATTTGGAATCTCTAGCTGCAATTTCTAGTTAAGGATAACACCATCCAAGAGACACAAAATATGAATTTATAAATTCCATATCACCCTGACAAAACTCCACCAATATATAGAAGGATTGGACTTTGTGTGCTCAGGACAGATTTAGATTTAACTCATTTGTTTGATTGAAAAAGAAAAGGAAGCAGGCAAGCATGAAGAAAGTTTAAAAATCATTAAGTATATCAATTCCATAGAGTCGGTATAAATGGTATACTTAATCCTGCCTAGCATGTAAAATACAGTAGCTATGACAACACCACGTCTGCATTTCCTCAACGTGATCACTCAGCAGGTCACATTTCCAAACAATTTCACCATTGCCGTATTTTATTACAAACCATCCTTAAAAGACTGATCAATAGCAAACTCATTGAGAAGTCAGCAAACTCTTTCAAAGTGGTTGAATGATTTCCACAAGGTCAGAGAGCAAGGGGCCCAACATGTAGAGCAAACATATCTGCAGGCCTGTCCCGTATTCCAGAACACTTATATTAATTAACATACAGTAAATACACATTCTCTTCTATTGTTTTGAAGATTTTCACATGGCTTTTACATCAAACTAACATTTTTAAAGTTTTAACATGCTGCTATAGTCAATTTTTAATACCATTCAGAGGATTTCACAAAGATTCAACAAAAAAAATCTAGTTAGGTAAATCCATTGTGGGCAGGTAAAACAAGTTGAAAATTAGGGGATGAAGTTTGGAGAGAGAAGTGTGTGGGGGAAGGGCAGTGGAGAGGATTCGCAGGGTGGTGGGTAATAAAATATGGGAGAAGAGGAGGTGCAGTCAGGGCTCCATCCAGGAGCACCATCTGTATAAATCAGGCCTGGAGTTGACATGTAATTTTGTGTGGGTCCCCTGAGAAGTGGCCCTCAGGGCTTCATTATTGATGAAGAGATTTTTCTTCAAAGTGGCCCAGTCAGCAGTGCCTCAAGGGGACATTCATAAGCACTCATAATATCAATTTCCAAGCACCTGGGAGGTAAGGACACAGATTGTCTCTTTAATTATTATGATAAAGGTAGAGGATAGTGAGAATGCTTTTACACAACCAAGCTGAAATTCTCAATGAAATAAAATTATCATAACCTAATATTAAAAAGTTTAATATTTGAGTCATCTTTCAGAAAGAGCACATTTTACATTTTCCTGGTGCAAAATAGGTTGATCTCCAATTCTTTCTTTCCTAGTAGTCAAAAAAGTTTTAATGAACAAATACAGGGATGCTCAGAAGTCTAGAAAAAAAACTTTCTTTGAAGCTAATATACTTGCTTAGAGACATTATAAGCTTAGTCCAGTTTGTACAAACAGATATGACTTGGGCTTTTTTAAAAAATAATTGTGTAGAGATTTCTTTTCAGAAAAGGATAATACTAAATCCCTTCTATATATCGTTCAGAATACCAAGAAATAATTTTCACCAATACATTGGTCCTGAGAGAGTCTAAAAATGCTCGGAAAAACACTGAAAAATCAATCCATATGTACACTGCAGTAAAATAATAAGGGTTGGGGAGGTCAGCCTTGGATTTGAGTCTTAGTCCCTAGTGGAGTAGATGTAGATAATCCCATATAGACAAAACCGATGCCACATACTTCCTTTGAATCTCCTTCAATTTACACCAGAGGGCTAGCAATGCAGAGGGTGTTAAACATATTTTTAAAATAGAAGTAAAAAGCAAAATGAACTGGGTCTCTTTAATTTGATCTGAATTTCAGAAACTCCCCCTTCTCACCGGTAATATTGACAAAATTAAGGAACTTTCTTATAAAATATATCTGCAAAATATATCCTCATAATTCTTTTAACTTCATTAACTCCCCCCTCTTTCACATATTTTAACAGGCTTCAATATCACTTGTTAATTTTTGGAGTTGAACAAAATTCCAGCCAAATGACATTTACATAAGACACATGATATATGCAATAATGATGTTTGAAAGAAGTACCTGGTATTTTTTTTTAATATTTATTTTTGAGAGACAGAGAGACAGAGTACGAGTTGGGGAGGGGCAGAGACAGCAGGGGACACAGAATCAGAAGCAGGCTCCAAGCTCTGAGCTGTCAGCACAGAGTCCAACGCAGGGCTTGAACTCACAGACTGCAAAATTATGACCTGAGCCGAAATCAGACGCTCAACCGACCAGAGCCACCCAGGCACCCCAGAACTACTAATATTTTAAAAATACATATTTTATGTGAAAGATGCTATCTGAGGCATTATATGTATATGACACCAGTTAATCATTACAACTATTGCATGAAATAATGAAGCATAAATCCAATTGACAGAAAAAGAAATGATAGTTCAGGAAAGAACTGATCACAATCACAAAAATTAAAAAAAAAAAAAAATGAGAGAATCAGGATTAGAACCCAGGCCTGTTTAATACAATGTTTTCTTTTTTACCATGAATTGAGGTTTGATTTTGTGAAATACAAAATAAATAACTTTAAATAAACGTACTGAGTTCCTATATCAATAAGTAGATATCTGTAGTGAACATTCTAAAAGAAAAGTAATACAATGAGTTCACACCTACTAGCATAACATTTTAATTACAAGCAATGGAAGAAGAAATAATTATAAACCATAGGAAATATACAATCCTATTAAGAGTTATCTTAGTGGTATTCCTGGCTCCAGGTTATCTGTGAATGACCACACTATTGATGTTTGAGGCCAAAAAACACTTTCTGTTTTGATATAGAGGATTAAGAGCAAATGAAGTCCTGAAGGTAAACATGTCACATTTGAAAATCAAAATCTTGACTATATATAAATTTATAATCTTAGAATGCCTTATAAAATATTTTTAAATTAAGGCAGGGTATAAATGATGTTGAAATTTTCTTACAGTTTTAAGGACTGCAGGTTTCTATTCCTATTTGTCATTGTAGACAGCTAAGAGGGAGAAAAATAAGTTGGCCAATCCTACTTTTCAATATCCTCGTTAGCTTCACTTAAAGCCTGGACCATAACAAATCTCATCATATTTTCTTTGTCATATTATTTTATAACTTTATTTATTTCAGTCTCATTGTCTTTAATTTTAGTGTTTTTAATTTTATAACAAATTTATGCTCATTAAAAATTCTCCCACAATGATCAGATAGGTTTACCTTTACAGTAAGGTCTATTTTTCAGCTCTTGCATTCTTGCCTGTTTATATACAGAGTTTGGTAAAATGCTGTATTCAAATAGTTAAGGAAAGATGATTGCTTAAAGATATCCAGTTTTCTCAGGATTTTGGCCCTAGATCTTTTTCATATTCTTATCAATTCCTTATTGCAAATGTTCAGCTTTCCAAAACTGAATTTTTCTTCCAGAATGTAAGAAAGAAGGCTACTGAATTCCAACATATTTTTACAACACTATCTGCTATGATTAAGATTAAGCAGATCCAACGTAAAAAATTCCCTAGTGATAGAGTCGTCATTAGTCATTAATCTCACAGTTTTTAATTAAACTGCTAAATTGGTCACTGAATTCATGTGCAGGAGGTATAATTTCTTTTAAAAAACTATACTGAAGTATATACATCTGGCCATGCTTAACTCTAGAAATACACCTTAAAACTACAAAGAGCTGAGAGCCAAAGCATAAGAGACTCTTAAAAACTGAGAACACACTGAGGGTTGATGGGGGGTGGGAGGGAGGGGAGGGGAGGGTATTGAAGGTGATGGGCATTGAAGAGAGCATCTTTTGGGATGAGCACTGGGTGTTGTATGGAAACCAATTTGACAATAAATTTCATATAATAATAATAATAATAATAATAAATTTATTCTCTCCTTTAAAAAAAAAACTACAAGGAGCTATCATTTGGAATGAAGTATCTTCCCAAATCACACAATCAAACACATTTTTACTGCCCAGCTTAATTTCTTAGAAAGGAGAAATACTTTGAGTACGGTCGACAGGACAGTTTAAAATAGGGAGGACAAGCATATTTTTAACAATTCAAACTCACAGAACAGGTTTAAAATTTAAAAACTTTAAAAAAAATTAAAAGCTTTAGCAAGTCGAGATAGCATTTCCTTAGATTGGTGGTGCCTAATCAATAAAAGAAAGGAGACAAGAAAGAACTGTCATTTATACACTGAATAAAAAAAACATAAAAGTTTAAATAAATAAATAAATAATCCATAGCTTCTGCAAAGTTGAATCTTTATTCTCTCCTTTGGATCCATAACCCTTCCCCTTCCCAGGGACAAAAACAGTTATGATAGAGGGTATTCCGAAATATTTTCTCCCACCTCTACCAATTAATTCATAACCCCTGCCTTCCCTTTTTTCAAAATGCTTCTTAAAAATGTACTTTTCTCCCAGTTGTTTCCTTTATCCTCCCATTTTCCAAGTCCATGATTTTAGTAACTTATTTTCTTAATTAATAAGCATAGAAAATTCTCAAATGAATGGAAGCTAGAGTATAAGTAATTCAGAAACTATTTCTGTTTGACTTGAAATGCACTATGATTCTGTACACAATGGACTGAAATCCCTTCTGATTCAGGGTAAATGTGAAACACTCACTAACTGATAATTCAAGGAATGGACCTTGACTTGTGATTGTGAAAGCATTAGAGTGGTAGGTAGCATTTGAGTTTGGCTGTAAATATTTACCAAAATTACTATTATTCAAAAAGTTAAAGGTTTCCTGTAGCTGCATACATTTTCTTTTAATTATACTTCTATAGTCTACTCTTAATTATCCATGTCAGTGGAGAGGAACAGGACACTGAACAAAATTACATTTTTCTAAAATTATTCTTACTTGCTTTTAAATGAACAGATATTGGCATTATACTGGTTATCAATTCAAACTAAATGAAGTACTGTGAAGGTACCGCTGAAGTCAGGGTAAGTGACCAGTATTGGGTATTCACCTTCTCTGAAACCTTCCCAGGAGAATTTGTATTCAAAAGTCATCCTTGACAAAATTCAGCTTTGTTCAAAATGTAATCCCATAAAGTAAGATGACTTTCAAAAGCACATAGCTACCGTTAATGATTTTAGAATACTAATTATTTCATTGGCAGGGATTTTCCTAAGATATTTGTTCATACTTTTATTTGTTAATATTTGTCCTTTTTCCTAACAAGAATATGTCAACTTGTGACATTTGTTTATTATATTTCCTATTATAATTTTCTTTATTTAACAGGTTATGAAAATATGACTCAGAGAAGCCAAGTAACCCTCCTAAAGTCACAGTTTAAAAGAACTAAACTAGACCTCAACCCAGTTAGCTCCAGATCCCAGGGTCTGAATCACATTTATGTATCAGGGAAAACAAAACAAAACAAAACAACTTCACTTCTCATGCTGCTTCTACAATTACCATAGTGACAACAATTTTTGAGTATATGAGCTAGGTTCTATTGCCTAATATCTATTACTTACTAATGCATCATTGTTGTGCTTTATCTTTCAGCCTGAAATATTCCATTTTTGGGGTTTGGTGACATTCTGATTGTTTTCCATGCTCCCAATCCTTCAAACCCTGATGTGATACTTAATTAAGGCTAGACATTATGGAGTGAACACACAAGGCAACTTTACCTCAGTAACTTTTTTTCTTCAGAAATAGAGATATTTCTTGGCTGCCTCACTGAAACCTGAGATTCTGTAGGTAGCTTATGGTGAAAGTTAAATCACTATTATAGTGGGTTGTCACCATCACCTTCTGTTCTTTTCACATTTATCAAGTGAACCTGTATTTTGTTCCATACTGATTTTTTTTAAGATTACTCCATGTACTTGAGACTAAAGCAATGGTCACAGTCAGATCAGTCTCTAGACAATGGTCTTAATGAATTCATTCAAGGAAAGGAAACCCAATGTACGCATTCAAATTTGATAGAAAACTGAGCTTTCATAATTCATTCTGATTCTTCAAACAAAAATGAACTTTGGTGAATCAACAGGATCAACTGAGACATCTATGCTTAAATGTGTTCCTTTAGGCTTAATGTATTTTTCTTCACTGCATTATATTTTAATGATTAATTTCATGCTCTCTGGTGGTACTATAACTCATGAATCACAGGTATTACTTTGAGAGAAAAGGAAGATACTATGTATAATGGAAGTGGTTACTGATTAAAATGTGCTGCATATATGAACTACATAAAACCTGAAAAGCCTTGAATACCACTGTTCTAAATTGTAAGTAATATCAGGCAGATTAACCCCACAGACTAAGGTTAGACTGAGGTGAGTGTAAGGGCGTGGATTTCTCAAACGGGTCTTAGTTCAAACAACATATGAGATTAAGCTAGTAATTTAATGTTTCACTGGCATCTTTTCCTTAGTGTTCTGTGGTTAAGAACTGATTTCCAAGACAATTGCAAGAGAAATACAGAGAAAGAAATCAGTTAAGCAAATAACATACCATTCTAAAAGCCAAAGGCCACCTGCCCCCTGACACTCTCCTCTCTAAAATCAGTACTGCCTGAATGCTGTCAAAAGTTTGCTACTTAGCTTAGTTTAAAAAAAATGATTTGGTTAAATCAAAGTAATAAGGACCAAAAAGGGCTTTGACAGTGACATAAATCGAGTATCCTTCACCTTGTGCACACATGAATAAATATTGGGTTAAATATATCTTACTGATCAATATGAAATAGTAAACTATCCACAAGAGAAACCACAAGTAAATTAACCAGAGAGGTCACTACAATATAATTTGACTCTTATTACTAAAATGGATTTTTCCCAAACCAATGTATGGAGTTGGAAGAAAACATTACTACCATCTCCCAACAGAACACAAAGTTACTTCAATGACAGAGGAAAAATGTGGCATCAGCAGCTATTCTGCAAACAGGTGGTTTTAAACTTTTATTTAAGCCACTGAAAAGGACTGAGGAAAGAAAAATTTGTCATTTATAAAAAAAAAAAGAGAGAGAAAACATACACGTACACACATATACACACATTTTATGGGACAGGGAGACTCAAATAAAGAAAAGCCTTAAAACACAACAAAATACTAAAAAGCAGTTTATCTTAGCTCACAAACGCTGAATTGGGTATGTCTAAAAATCACTGTTTAAAATTAAATCCTTCTCATGTCAAACACAAAGGTCTTTGGAAGAATTTAAAGGAAACGGTCATGTCATTTCAGGTAGGACCTTATTCACAGGAAGAAAGATGAAATTGTTACAGAAACAGAGTGGAAAAGAGAATCAAAAACTCTTGAGAGGAGAGAAAAATACAGCTTGTTTATGTTTTTCTGATAGCACTGCATTTTTCGTGTTCTCAACAGTTTGTTCCATTCCTCCCTATGTTAAATAATTTCATAAGCATTGAAGCATTACTATGGCTAGCAGGGACTGCTAGAATAGCTGACACACAGACCTTCTTTATTTCTATAGCCCACCTTTGCATATATTTAGGATTCAGCAATTGGGAGGTGGGGGCAGCAAACAGGTGCCCTGAAATGCATAGGGGTGGAGAAAGGGGAAAGTGCCTGGGTAGACTGGGTGGGAAATGGGAGCTCCTATCCTCCAGAGTCCACCTCACTGGAACTCTTGTGCTTCTTAGTCACACCATTCAGGGCAAGACAAGACAGGCTTCCTTAATCCCCTCCGAAGTAAACAGCCAGGTCCCAACCCAAAAGGCACCCCCTCCAGTCGCGGGACCCTTCCACTTCTGTCCCCCGCTGCCCGTGCCCGTGTTCTGGCTCCCTGCTCCTCTACCTCCCCCGCAGGCCTCCCACGGAGGCAAAGTTTCCCCGGTCTCCCACTCTTTCCCGAGCGACTGCCGCGGCCTCCCCAGCACCCACCGGCTGGGCCCCCCACCTCCCGCCCTTGGCGACCCGGCGCGCAGTCGGTACCTCGATGTCCGCCGAGTCCTTGCTAAGCACAGGGGCCATGGCAGTGTTTACAGCCTGAAGTCTCCTAGTGACAGACCCTCCTAGCGTCCTCAAGCTCCAGTCAGAAAGCGAAGTGACGGGAAGCCGGAGCTACCGAGTAAATAGGAAGCGGAGGGTCCGCGGCGAGGGGGCGGGGCTGGCGCTGGGAGGCCACGCCCCTGGGGCGGGGCTGCGGGCTCGGCCTCGCGGCTCCAGGCGCCCCGCACTGCCCGTGGAACGACGGGGAAAGCAGCCCGGCCCATCCCCCACGCTGGAGGCTTGTTTTCTTCCACAGGCGGAAGGAAGGGAGGGAGCGAGCACTCGCACCCGGGACTGACCTTTGCTCTGTAAACTGTTAAAGCCTGAGCTTGGTAGGCTGGGCCAGATGTTAGAGACCCACAGGATTAAAGGTAAAGGCAATTGGCGCTCTAAGTAACAAATTGCTCCTTTTCTTTTGCTTCCTCACGAATCCCGCAAGGTGCAGAAACGTTAGCTTATGGGCAGCTGCATCTTCTGGAACTCCTCAGGGATGAGGTAGTAAACGTTCCTCTATTCATCTATCAGAAGGCGGGAGGAGGCAAGGGCGCGGGTCTTCCGACAGTGGACAAAACCCGGGAGTACGAGCGGAGACATGGTTATCAGAGGACCCAGGGAGGGAGAGGTGCAAAATTTCTACAGCCAGAAGTGGCAAGTAATAAGTGCTGTAAGTGCTGTAGGTGGTACAAAATCAAGGTTGTATCTTTGCAGGACAATCCATTCTAACGACTCCTTAAATATATGTAGATATATATTTCTAAAATGTGAAGCTCCTTTGAAGAGTGCTTTATGTTTTGTTATAGAGCTTGCTGGAGAGAGGGGAGTGATTTCCATTGAGAGATGGTCTCAATCCAGAAAACATTCATCTTTGAGTATATCTGTCTCCAGACCTCCCTCTGTTCTCCCGGTTAGATAAATACATCCTCCTCCTCTCTTCTCCCATAACTCTACCTGCTTACTTCTAGTAAGGTTTTTACCATCCTTCTTAATCCTCTTGGCTAGATTGTGAGCACCTTGGATTCAAGTATTTCCTCCATATCGTTATTCTTTCATTAGTTCATTCATCATTTCATTCAACAAATATTTATTGAACAGTTCCAATGTACCCATTGTTAGGTACTCTGGATATAATCCGTCTTCTAGATTATATTTCTAGAGTGAGAAATACCTCACTCTCACGAAGATTATACTCCTAGTAAGCAAGTAGCAAAATAGTAAGAAACAGTGATGTCTGCTTAGAAGATAAGAGAAATGGAAAAGGGTAACTGGGGTGTAAATGCTCACTACCTTGAGTGATTTGGGAAGACTTCTTTAAACAAACCATTAGATTACCTTCCAGAGCCTGGAATTTACTAGACAGAGAATGGATACATTTTCTTGAATCAAATTGTACTGCTAAGAAAAACTAGAAAGTTACATAGAAACCGTAAAATCATGTTTTCTCAAACATTTTATTCATCCCCAAGCTCTCAAACTTCGACCTCCTAAAGGATCTTGGAATGTGTCTTCATTTCTCCACCTTCACTCCATCCACCAAGGTCCAGTGGTATTCCACTCTTCTACTCATACCTTACCCCTCTCCACTCTAGACTGAGTTTTAAAAAGTATTGACTCATCACACACACGCACACACAAACAGAATGAATAAATCCTTCAGTGGTTTGCATTGCACTCAGTAAATACAAACTTCCTAGTGACATCTTAATAACCCGCCCTGCCCTGCTCCAACCTCACCTATAGCCATTTTTGCCATGACTCTTTATGTACCATTCACGAAGTAATCTTCCCTTCTTCCAACCATTTCTCCTCCCTTTACACACGTCCTCCACTTGGGGGACTCTTCCCATTCTAAGCATCCTTTAGGTCTCAGAGAGGGCTTCCCTGAACTATCCCAATGAACAAGATTAGACCCACCCTGTCTCTTTTATGACATCCTACTTTTTTGTCATAGCCTGATCAAATTTTATTTGCATATTTATTTAAGTGTGACTTGTTTAATATCAGTCTTCCATTTAGAATGTAAGCTTCAGGAAAAGAAACCTTGTTGTCTAGTGGATAGTCAGCTCCTAGACCAGGACTGAAGCATAAGAGACCAAGAATAATTGGTGAGTGAGTGAACATAGTAGATCCTGAAGTTGGTTTATGCATTAAACAGTTCATTTCAGAAACTTCAGTTTCACTTTACCATGTATTCTTCTCAATGTCCCACTTACTCCTGAGAAGTAAATCACAATATATATCAATGAATTTCTACTTAAAATATGTCAAACTACTTTGCTTTTCATGAAATAATGTTCCAAAGTCAGATGTTCCTGAATCTTCCTACAGCCATACCTTAGCTACCTCCAAAGTCATCTGTGTCCTCCTGGGGATATCATATAATATACATAAATTATAATATATGAATAATATATATATTATGTATAATGATAGTATTACAATGTATGTAACATTTATATGTGTCTGTACATACAGACACATATGTTTAAGAAAGAAAAAAGGTAAATGCATGCATACATAGGTAACATATTTATAATATGAATGAGATATATATATATGCATATATATAATTATACCATATATAATCCCTTCTCCAATTTAACCTGAGAGCTTCAATAGTCAATTTCTAACCACCAGAGACAGACACTTATATGCTTTTTTAGATTGCACTCTACTGCAAGTCTTATCAGTTAGCAATCCATATTTTAGTTGTTTTATGGGTATAAGTATTCAAGTTATCCTTACGAGTTAGACACTTTATTTCCATATTTGCTTTTTATAATTATTATTCTCTTAACCCACCATAGGATAAGTTCAAAATAGCTGTCTTTCCAAGGGTGAGAGCTTCTTCAGTGACACTCAGTAATCAAATACAAAATTCAAAGTTCAAATGCTTTTTTATCACACCCCAACCTCCCCAAACAGATGTACCCTGTTCTAAGATATTTAATTAAACCAGTTAATAATATTGCTCACATGCCACACCTATATTCTGTGATCAGTGATTGATCTAATAATATTTTAAATCCATTGAAATTCCACATTAAACACAGTTGTACCTGTAAATAATCCAAGCTGTTTAAAGCTTACTGCAAATGCATTCACACCACACTTTTTAAAAGTTGTAAATTATGATGGCATTTGTCAAGCTGTCCCTCCATCTGGAAGCACAGTCAAATATCAGGTGTTCCACATTAATTTTTTTGTAGGCTTTGGAGAAATAGCTCATCTAATAGTGTACAAATTCACGAAAATGCATTTCAGCCTAATAGTTTATATTACATGAATGAATATTATTATGATGATTATTATTACTATAATCAGAAGGAAAACTTATGAGTCATCTTTCATTGCTGAAAAGTTATACAGTACCACAAATTTAGAAACACAATAAAAATGCAGATTTCCATATGCTTTCTTTTTCCCCTTGTAGCGTAGCATTAAGCTTTTTTTTTTTTTTTTTCCAGATATTCCTTGGAAGGTGCTTTTCTCCCAAAAAGTGAGACTTTAATCGTGAGACTTATTTTACCCCATCTGACTTTCTAAGGCCAGATTAACTCCTATCCAAACTGACCAAGAGGATAATGACTAAAAATCAGTTGGGTCCAAAAACCTCTAGTATTCCTACTCAAAAAGACCCTAAAGTATATATTAGTTCATATTATATGTAATAAACCTGGTATAATTTATTCAACTACATATACTATGTGTCCTTTATAAGCACACACTCACATACACGTGCTACATATATATTATATATGTGCATATATATAATGCCATAAAAAAGCACAGGTAGCACCGAAACTACTAATTCCTCTCAGAAGTTTATTCAATAGTTATTTATTGAGTGCTATTGCTTCAAGCACCATGATAGGCATTTAGTGATACCTCAGCACATATTAAAGACATTGCCCTTATTATCACAAACCTTAAGCCACTAGCTTAAAACACACACTGTCATGTACTGATTTTGAGTAAGTGGTTTAAACATGAATGGGGTTATGAGAGTTAAATGTCAAGATGTATGTGATTTTGTAAATTGTAAAATGCCATGTAATGTTAGTTAAATATTAAAAATTTAAAGATATGCCCTCTGGTGCTCATATTCTACAAAAAAGTTATTGGTCTGTGATTGACTATGAATGATTTTAGGTAAAATGTAGTGTGAATAGGAGGTTGATAGCATTATCTGACTTAAAGTGGGGGAAAATATATCCTCTAGAATGAATAATTACCTCATTACCTCGAAGCCTTTTCTTTGGACTTGTTTTTCTCTCATCAAAAGTCACCGTAATTCTAGCAACTGTCATTTAAGTTTTCAATTTGTTTTCTTGCTGAAATTGTATTATTTCATAGTTTCAAGTATATTTGTATTGGGGATTGAGACAGAACCTTGCTTTAAATTACTCACTATTGTTCCTTTTGGTCATCTGTAGTGGATACCAGTGATGTGCCTCACAGATCTCATCCTTCCTCCCAATCCACTCAGGACTCAGATACTAATTCCCACAGCTGCTAGGAGTGTTGGTGGCCGACAGATCTCTGCTGGGTCCCTCTTTGGAAATTGCCCCTGACTAAAGAGCCATTCACCTGCAGATTATGCCTCTGCACAGGGTAGTAGATATCCAATGAGGACTGATGTGGGCCGATAAAGGCCTGGCACTTGCTTCTATTCAAGACATCTTTGCGGGCCATCCTAACTTTAGAGATCCCTTGAGGGATCCTCTGAGACATCTGTTGGGATTGCAATAAAGTTCAATTTCTCCTTCTGTCCACCTTGCTTCATCTCCTACCTCCCAAAGTCTTCATCCAGACAGTGCTTCCTAATAAACTTCCTGCATGTACATTGCTATCTCAGAGTCCACTACTGAGAGGACTAAGCTGTATTTTCACCACTGTAAGTTACTTAACAGATAGAATATATTGCATGTAAAATGTACTTAATTATCCACATGTCTGAACATAAAAAATTGACTCATATAATAAAGTCTTATTTATTTCAGTGTGCTGAAATATTTCTGTATTTGTTCATACATTTATTCATATCACAAATAACTGTGTTCCCCATATGCACTAGTTATAACAACAACAACAACAACAACAACAACAACAAAACATCAGAGACACTATGGTAAGCTAATTAGAAGTGAGCTCTGTGCTCAGGCAGCTTTCAGATGATTTAGGGAGGTGAACATTTGTCAAGTAATCATACAATAATATAATATCTACTGTCAGTAACAATATCAAGGAAAAATAGACGACTGTTCTAGAAGACAGACCTGGGAAATCAGTGAAGGACTTCTTGAGGAAATGCCCTTGCTGCTAAGATCTAAGAGACAAAGTTAAGAAGGCAAAAAGGAAGAGATCGAAAGAATTCCAGGCAAGAAAGTAACCTGTGCAAAGGCTTCTAGGCCAGAGGTGTCCTGATAGAAGGGAAAAGAAGCTCTGATAGGTGGAGCTGAGGCAGTGAATACTTGCTGTGCTTGACCCAAAATGTTGCCATACAGTGTTTAAGCCTTAGTTTAGGATTTTGGATTTTATCCTATAAGTATTGGGAAGCCATGGAAGTTTTTTTTTTTTAAAGCAGAGGAATGACATGATAAAATATGTATTTTTGAAGTATCACTCTGATTGCAGTGTGTGTGTAATGCATATTCATATATTCACTTGGGTGAATGTTTTAAAATCCACCAAGGCAAGCGATTTCTGGGGATGGGCTCCATTATTTCCTCCACATGCTAGCCAGGGTAGTAATCATTCTTGTCATTGGAAACCAAAATAGTGAATTTTCTACTATAGATCAATGACATTGTTATTTAATATTTTGTTACATTTACGAAGCAGAGCCCTCTGTTTTTAATCAATCTGGAAAGAAAAACCTGCACCCCAAAAAGACTTCTTTCTTGATCAGTGTCGTGTCTCTATTTCTGTTTTCCAACATAAAACTATAATGATACATTTTTAATCATCTGAATAATAAATGACATGCTGTTCTTGTAGTTTGTTTTCATGATCACCACCTTCCCTAGACTGTAAGGTCCTTGGTGATTTTGAGTGTGCCTTATCCTTTTATGCTCCATGCCTAACACAGTACCTAGTAATAGTAGGTACATAAATATGTAGGAAGCAAGTATTTATTATTATTCTAACTATGACACAGGGTATAGAAAGACTAAAAGCAAAAAAATTTTTTTATAAAGAAGCTTAATGGGCAATTCCTTTCCCCTTCAGAGTACAAGTGGTTTAAATAAATAAATAAATAAATAAATAAATAAATAAATAAGTAAATTTTTATCAACCAAAGTAGTAGTCAAAGAAATGCCAATTAAGTGAGATATGCTTTTTCACCTATTAGACTGGCAAAAATATTTTAAGGAGTAATTAAGGTGTAATAAAATTAACAGATTCATAATATTCAAAATGAGTAAACACTTGGTACAGTATATAGGTAGAGCAGTTCAGCAATATATAGCCAAACTTTAAACGTGTGCATTTCCTTTGACCTAAGAACTTCATTTCTGATACTGTCATCTTAAGAGAACAACTATGCTATATGCAAAAGTAACCTAAGATATGGCTCATTCCAAAGTTCTTTGTGAAAAAATAAAAAGGTACTAACATAGATTTCCTACAAAAGGTGACTGATTAACAACTGTAATGAATCGATACAATTCAGTTTCATTCAATTTTATGCAGTGTTTAGAAATAAGGTAGTAGAATATTAACATCAAAGATACTGACAATCTATCCAACAGCATATGAGATTATAGGGTTTAAAAATACATGGATGAGTAACAAACATGTATTAGTTAATTGTAAAGAAAAGTAAAAGTTATTTTTAAAACTCCATTGTATTATGAGCAAATACAGAAGCACATTTACCTTTTATAAATTTAAATGTGTATATATGCACGTAAGACCCTTATTATTCATGCTATGGTGTTTGGCACATGTTAGGCACTCTATAATTTATATATGAAGTATTTTATATGAAAAACTGAACCCAAAATTATCTATAATGTTCTATAATCCATTATATGAAAATAATCATTAATATCATCACATTCCTGGTTGAAAAGTTTTAAGCATTATGGGACCTGGCAAATAGAATTATGAACACCATCATAGTCCTGGGTAAAATTTTTTAAGATATAGAAGCTGGCAAATAGTGAGAACTACTTAAGCATTATCTAACTAGACAAAGTAATCTGAGTGTTTGAATAATGTCCTATCACAAAATAGTCATTTCCGTGATTTAATTTCCAAAACAATAACCCTGTCAGTCTTTTGCTCCAAACCCATTATATGGCTTGCCATTTCACTCAGTAGAAAAAAATTCCATATAGTGGCCTGTAAGATATAAATAATATAGCTGCTTATTTTCTCTTTCTAATTCCTCTACTTTTGTTTACTCTAACTCCATTCACACAGGCTTTTCCGCTTCTTGCTTCCTCTGCCTCCAGTGACATTCTACCAGATATTTTGATGGCTACCTTGTCATCAGCTTCGAGGATTTACATAAAATTCGCCTTTTTGGTAAGTTCTTCTATGACCACCACTTTTAAAATTGGAGCTTGCATTTCTTACATTCACTATCCCCACATTCCTGATTTATTTTTCTTCATAGTACTTCGTAAAAACTGACATTCTATTTGTTTTAATTATGTGATTATTCACTGTCTACATTTTCCTACCTAAATGTAAATTTTGTAGGGGTTTTTTATTCACTGCTGTATCCCCACTCTGGACCAATGGCTAGCACATTGTATATGCTCAACAAATATTTGGATGAATGCTACTAGGTTATAATACCTTAACATCTTTTATACTTCCATACAAGCATTTAATATTGAACATTATGCATTTGTGTGTCTGTCTCCCCACTAAAAGGAATTGTTCAAGTGCAAGGACTATATCTTATTGATCTTTGAACCCTTCAGTTTATATAATATCTGGAAATAGGTAAGTGTGCTCTAATACATGTTGATGGAGCAAACAAATGAACTAAAACTCAGCCGTCTGTGTACTTTTCAAGTAGCACTTGCTTCAGTGCATCTTCTGATGTTTAAAAATTGAAATTTATTATGTATGCCAATCAGAGAAACTCTAAGCTAGAGGCTTACTCTGAAACATATTTTCTGTTCTCATTCTTGTCTTAGCAACTCACTTGGCAGTATTTGGTAAGTATAATTACCCATGTAAAATACTTAGAATATTTTCAATAAATTTGAAAATATTTTACATTTCCTTATTTCATGTCTTAAACATATGCAAAGAGTTTCATTAAATTTTAATTTTTTCAAGTATTCTGAGCATTATCTTCTCCATCTATTGAAAATGTTCTTTGTCTTTTTTTTTAATATTTGCATTCAATTTGCAGAGTGCAAGGGAATGATTGGTAGTTTGTATCTTAGGCAAAATAACCAATCATAAAATATTTTAACATTCTTTTAGAAACTAATATATTACATGTTTATACCATTGGATGTTATGTGTGTGTCTACGTGTATGTATATACATATACATGTACATATGCATATGCATATACATACACATACATATACAGCATATACGTATACATCCGCCCAGCATACTTTTCAGTCTATTCCTCTGTTTATTGTCATCACTGAACTCATAAATTTCAACAGTCTTCTTTTAGGCTTCAATTGAAAGAACTCCCACTCTTTTTTTTTTTCTTCTTCTTTTCCTTTTTTTGGAAGGTGGGGTAGGGTGGAGGGGTGGGGGATGCTGATTAGTATGACTCTTCCAAGTAGCGCAAATACATTTCACAATGTGATCTTTGATAAATGTCCAAATGGATTTTAAAACTAAATTGAACTGCTTTTTATTGAGCCCATAATTTATTCCAGCCATCTGTGTCACACACACAAAAGTTTGTTTCTTAAGGGCTTTCTGATATTTTTTGTCCCCCTCAGCAACACCATTAGGATATAACAACATTAACATATTTCAGGATTGACTTTGGCCCCCTAAAGAATATAATACCTCTTTCAGTCAATAAACATTTTCAACACAACTATTTGCAATTTGGAGATTAAAAAATATGGAACCAAAATCATTCTTTTGGCATCATACTTTCTATTTAAAGGCCACCAAATGTTTCTTTCTGAGAGATTGTATTGAGCGGTTAGGATCTTGGCATCCACTATTGTTTTAGGGAAAGATTTTCCTGGCCCACACTTGTTGTTGCTGGATAATGAATGACTAGAGTATATGGACAGAGCCACCTTCCCATCTGTACTAGTCTTAACTACCATTGATTGCTGTGTTGCGTCCTCTGTTGAACCATGCATACTTAATCATTAATTTTACTTAGAGCTAATAAAAATACCTCTCTTCGTTGATCATCTATTGTGTACCTAGGACATCACAAATATTTCTGATTTAATCATCACAATAATCTGAATTTAAACATAGAGAAATTCATTCTTATATATTTTATTGGAATTTCTGATGACTAGTTTTTTGTAGGAATTACTAAAACAATACTAGAAATTTGTGGATTTAGTTTAAGTGCATTGTAATTTATAAAGTGCATTTTTAGTTTTCTTCATAGAGAATGATACTTTTAAAGTTCCTACTTTGCTAAACAGTGCATTAGACTTGATGTTAATTATCACAGTGTAAGGAAGACAGGCTTAGTAAGATTAACCATAGTTTCACAAGATTTGTAGGTAACTGAGCCTGCCCAGGACTCTTTCACTCAATATACCTTCTATATTGTTATTCGGCCTTAAATATAGTAGTAGCCTGTGATCCCCCACAGAATCTGTCTATCTAGCTAGCTAGCTATCTTCTATTCTATTCTATTCTATTCTATTCTATTCTATTCTATTCTATTCTATCCTATTCTATTCTGTCTGTGACCTATAATAATCCTGATGTATGGGAAATCATATTATCTCTATCATGGCTTTTCTGTGCTATAATATGAAACATTTCATATATATGACTACATATAAGAAACAGATATGACTGTATCAACTATATCCTAAGTAAATACATATATTTGTGGTTGGTACATACAGTAAATCCATGCCTAGGTGATGAGCTCTATTAGAAACTTTCATGCTAATATAATGTGTTAAATACTGTGTCATCTTTCTCCCATCATTTGAACTTAGCTAAATTGCTAAACATATAACATGAATTTCTAAAAAGCTCGTATCATGCATTGATGCAAGAAGTAAATTCTACTTGAAAATAGATTGTTCTGAGAATAAGAAAAGTGTGGCTAAGGTGATAAAAATAGAGATAGATGAAAGAATTTGAGATCATTTAATGTAGAGAAGATAAAGCTAGTTCAGTTTATTTTTTCATATTTATATAAGCTTTTTTTGATAGTAACAGCAAGCAATTGTTTTCTACTTTGACATCAGATCAGGAAATAGGCTTAATAAATTATGAGACAGTTTAATTGGAGATAAGAAAGACAACCTCTATACCAAAGTAATAAAACATTAGCATTGACTACTAAGTAAGATATTAAGCATTTATACCTGGAAATCTGCAAAAAGGACATAAACAACCATGTATCCCTGCCAGAGAGAGGCAAGCTTCTGGACAATAGGATCTCAAGTTGTCTTTCCTAGTTTTTTGTTTTATAGATATCACTCTTTCCTTACTTTTCTTCCAGTTTTCTCTGCTACTTATAACAATACATTAAGCAGTAACAATTTCTGGCTTTTACTTTTAAACACATCTGATTATAAGAATATTAACTGCAGTTTCTCTTTTACCTTCCATTGTCAAGAAGTGAAAACAGGGGCACTTGGCTCAGTTGGTTAAGCATCCAGATTCAGCTCAGGTCATTATCTCAGAGGTTCCTGGGTTCAAGGCTCACATCAGGCTCTGTGCTGATAGCTCAGAGCCTGGAGCCTGCTTTGGATTCTGTGACTCCTCTCTCTATGTCCCTCCCCTGCTCATGCTCTGTCTCTGTCTGTCTCAAAATTAAATAAAACATTAAAAAAAAATTTTTAAAGAGGTGAAAACGGTGATACATCAGCCAGTTTTTCAGGAAGAATACATATTCCAAGGTAGATCACATTTATAATGTATCCTTTAACATACATATAGCAACTAGATGGGTGGTTAAAATCTATCTAAATAATAATACTCCCTTGTTCAAAGCCTATCAAGGGGTACCTAGATGACTCGGTTAAGCAGTGACTTCTGCTTGGGTCAAGATCTCCTTGTTTGTGGGTTCGAGCCCTGCATTCAGGCTCTCTGCTGTCAGCAGAGAGCCTGCTTTAGATCCTCTGTCCCCTCTCGTGCTCTCTCCCTCTCTGTTTCTCAAAACTAAAATAAAAATAAAAAAAAAAATATCAAGGCTTCTCATTGAAACTTAAGTAAATTCCACATTCCTTAGAATGGTCTATAAGGCTGACCTTTCTGAATATCCCTATATCTCTGATTTCATTCCCTCCCTTTCTTTTCCAGTTCATGCCACTTCAACCACTCTGGACTTAACCATTTGTCCAATATACCAAATTCTCAGCTCTTTCTATTCTTTGTCCTTGGATTAACACCAACGTGATACAGAACAGGTGACCATTCAGCAATGTTGCATCAGGATATTCTACACATAGGGAATAGCAAGTATAAAGCTGTAAATTCTCTCTTTCTGTCATTTTCTCCTGAACATGCATAGACAAACATACATATCAATGTCATTCTCTTTCTTCTGAATATTTTTCTTTGCTGCATACACAGTGACATTATATCTGTATTTGTATACTTGCTTATTGTCAGCTTCTCCTTCCATATCATGAGTACTGTGATCAAGGACTGTTGACTTTTTTATTCTCTACTGTATTGCCCGTACCTAGAATAGTGTCTGGCACATGATAGACATTTAATAAATCAACCTTTCACTTCACTTTCAATTTGAAAGTAGACATTATTTCTGCAATGGCAAAATCTGATGAAAAAAATATTGTTTATAGTTGCAACTATAGCCAAAGTCAGTGTATTTGTGACTGAATATTATGCTTCCCATCCTTATAGGTTACCGTCATGGAAAGAGAACTGTAGTCTGGAGGTATAGTGGGAAGTACAATTTGCAGAAATCATATCATTTATTCTTTCTAAAACGAATCAAGGCTTATTGTCTTGGATAAAAATATATTATAAAAAAACTTATAGGTGAGCCTCCTTTCTTCATATAAGAAAATACTTTATGCTTAAAGAATGTGATTCACTCTCTGATGTGAGAAGAATTTATTCCATTCCCTGTCTGAGAATTTCATTGCCATTTGCATGTTGCCTGGAATACAAATTGTACTTAGTAATCAATCAGTGTTTAATTGCGCTCAAGTAAACCCTTGTAATCAGACTTGCTGTAAAAATGTTAAGGTGTGCAAAAAGCATAAGGTGGCATTTTCCCCTCCTTCTTATTATGGCTGTGTAACTTCCATTAATACTAATAGGAGGCACAGCTGGTCGTCAACAGGAGATTACAGGTTGCTGCTTAAATCGTATTTTATTTTTATACCTTGGCAAGATTTATGTATTGAAATCAGGTGGCCAGATTTTTGCTGTTGTTAAGAAAGCTTTTACTCTGAAAGAATGAGATTGGGGGAGGGAAATTGAGTTTCAAATTTTTTATTTTAGGAATATAAAGACTCAAAATCCAAGCAGCAGCTTGTCCTTATACAGCAAGTCTGTCTTATTCTTTAGCACCAGCTGGAGTCCCATTTCTAATTTGCTGTGAAGAATTAAGTGATTTGAGACCCATACCCTGGAGTATTTGACCTCCAATGTCAACCAGCTAGCTTGCAATTCCCTTGGCTGGAAAGTTTCTCCAGAATTGATTTGAACTAACATCAGTTAAAATACTCTGCAATTTGGTAGTAAATATCACAGCAAATCTGAGTACAACTTTATAGCCATGAAAATAAACACACTATAGAATATTAAGGAAAAGAGTTTAGGAAACATGAAAAGCCTTGGTGATCAGAAATGTGACAAAGAACCTTTCACCTCACAATCATTAGTTTGAGTTTTGCACAATTGGGTGGCTTACTGGCTGAAGACAGTTGTTTGTAGCATATGTGAGCTATGTCGGTGCTCTCATACTCATTTCTTTTTGGTCAGATCCATTTGTCATAAAACAGCTATTCCTGTCATTCTCAAATGCCATGGTGTTGACAATCCTGAAGGAGAATAGAAATACTAATAAGGACAGAGTTAGGGCAGTATCCTCATTACTCCAAATGCAAGTCGAAGCCTCCTTTCATCTCAGTCTTGTTTTTCTTATATTGTTGTCCTCATCTGGATTGTTGTCCATTTTTCTCAACACCAAATCTAGTCTTTCAAATCATTTAACTCATTTATTCTCCCTCTCCATGATACTTCTCTCAATAATTCATGTGATTAGTACATTTTTCTCATCCCTGACCTTGTTTGGTTTCTAGTTACCTGATAGTAGATAGATTACCAGTGTGAGTAATGCTATTGTAGATGGGAGAAAAAAATGTCACCATCTCCATAACTCTTGTTCAACAACTCTATTCTTATTCTCTCTCTTCATTTTCTACTTCCATGGAGCCATGTCCTGCTTCTTACTGCAAAATCTCACCTGGCTTCTTACCCTAGAAATACTTTCCCTGACCATCTGTAGTTCTAGTGTCCTTATTTTGCCACTGCCTACCATAATTTGCTGTACTATCTACCCTAAACCATGAAAGGTACAACAAAAGCTTACAACCAGAGAAATTTCCATTCATTTGACATGATAAAGTGGATCAAAAAGGAAGTGACTGACTAGTATGAAACAGAAAGTGAAATCAAAAGGTATAGGAACATTCTGAGAATCTCTGGTTGGAAAATTAAATAATGATTACCTTTCATAGTCTATTTTCCCATATATGTTAATTCTATATGTTTGCTGGGGCACTTAGTACATTGAATACTATTTTTCAAGTATATTAAGAGTTAATTTAGACTTTGTTCAATTCCCCAAACCTTGAACTTGTGTTTTTTTTTTCATGAGTAAAACTACATGGTTGGCCTGAGTAATAAAAAGAGCTACCATTTATTGAGAAATTACTGTACTGCATTAAGTGTATTTATTCACTATCTCATTCAATACTTTATCTGGGGGGCTATTATGTTGCTTGTTTTACAATAGAGAAAATTGGGCCTTCGGGAGTTTAAGTCCCTTGACAAAAGTCACACTGCCAGAATTATCAAGGTTTCAGGCTGAACCTAGATATTTCCAACTCCACAGCCTATTTTTTTTTAATTAATGTTACATGAAATCTCTTTAAATCCCAGTATACTGTGATTTGGTCATCCTGTTTAAGCACCTAAAGATCCAGCCTGAGATTCTACCACAATATATCAAATTTGCTGTGAGAAATTACTATGCTTATACTTTCAACTCTGTACTTTACTTAACATGTATAGTAGAATGAAGAAGGAGAGTTGTGTTTCTGTGCCATTGTATACCAATCCTTGCTTGTTTAAGTCTTTGTCACCAGGTAGAATTTCTAATGTAATAATCCATTAACTGATTATTTCTTTCTTATCTTTAAGAACATACAATACACATTGTAGAAGACTGAATAAATGCTCAACAAATGCTTGTAGCTTCAAATTGACATTTTAATAAAGTTATCAAGTCATGGAAATTCAGAGATTGTGCCCCTGAAAACCTTAGCTTTAATATGAAAGAAAAAAATTTACCCTACCTCCTATTAAATACCCAAGACTACATATAATACATATCTTGTTTTTCTACTAGTTAGGTTTTGAGGGATAGATGATCATTTAAAAAAATTAACGTTTATTCATTTTTGAGAGATGGTGAAAGAGCATGAGTGGGGGAGGGGGAGGGAGAGAGGGAGACACAGAATCCGAAGCAGGCTCCAGGCTCTAAGCTGTCAGCACAGAGCCCAACATGGGGCTTGAACCCTCAGACCGCAAGATCATGACCTGAGCCAAAGTTGGACGCTTAACCGACTGAGCCACCCAGGCGCCCCAGGTGATCATTTTTTTATCACATTTTTATTTTTTTCTCTAAATGTGTGATAAGAAAAATGAAAACAAAAAAGTAAGAGAGGAAATATAAAGTACTAGTAATTCTGCCGTCAGTGTTTTTATCTGTGTCAATTTATACAATTGTTTTACACAACTGGTATTATTTTAATAACCTTAATTTATAATCTGATTTTCTTTTATTTAACACAAAATATGACATTTAGTAGATTCATGTTATTCTAAATGTTGAGTATTCAATGATATATTTGTAAGTATAGGCTAGGCTATGCTGCAATAACAAATTACTACAGAAACTTCAGAGACTTAATACTACAAAGGTTTATGTCTTGCTCATACTACATATCCTATTTGAGTGGGCAGGGACAATCTGCTCTATATAGAATGTAGGTCCTAGATTTCCAGAAGCTCCACTTTCTTTTGATTGCAGAACCTATGACCTCCTCAGTCACTGCAGCACATTATGAAGATGCAGGGAGTTTTTACCTGAGCAATGACCCACTTAAACCAGAAATGACACATGTCGTTTTCACACATAGTCCAATGGCCAGAACAAGTTACAGCACTCTGCCTAATTGCAAGCGTTTTAGAAATGTAAAGAAACACGTGGGATATTTTATATAACTAATCTTTCTCAACTTCTTCCTTTAATATAATTCTTCTGGCTTTATACTTAACAGAGGTTTCTCAAAGTTAGGATTATCAAGAAAGGCATCCTCTTCCCTTTTCTCAAGTGTTGATAAAAATGTGATAGTTACTAACCTTGGACTTCAGACTTAGGTTCACCAGAAATACAACTTTATTTTATAATTTGAACCTAATTTTTCTTTTAAATCCTTAATTAACCAAATGGAGAAGTCAAAATCTCATCAAATTTAAAGCTACTTCTCCCTTTCTCCCAGAGTTGCTTCTAAATTCTAGGGGGTTAATAAAGTGCCAAAGTCTCAGGAAAGTAGACACCTGGTCTTTGGTCATTTTCATTTTTCTGTGCAATGAATGATTATGTGGCCATGATCTTTTCTGCTCACTGGTCCATATATGTAAGTACATTCTGCTTCTCTTTCCTGAAGACAAGGCCTCCAGAGCATCCTGCTCTTTCTTCTATGGGGCATAGAGAACACATTATTCTGCTCTTCTGGCCACAGTGGGAATTTGTCAGGGCTGGGATGAGGGTGAGGGATTGTAAAACACGCAGGGATCATGTTCTTTTCTCAGAAACCTACAAGTGACTAATTTTTCATCCTTGATAGGAAGGATGAGGAGTGAAGAACTTGACGGATCACATTTGCTCCCAAATCTTATGATGTAGCATAACCTTGTTCTTGGACCTTAGATTTTGAAATTAAAAAGCTAAAATTCAACTTTTTACTCATGTTTTATTTACCAACCTTCATCTTAGGCTATAATCACACTGAATGAATACAGGAAAGGCAAAAACAAATGAGGAAAGGAGAAGAAAAATATACTCCAATTTATCAAAATATTATTGGGTAACCTGCTGACCAAGTCCTCATGAGTGGTTTCTTCTGTATAAGGTAGTCATATTCAACACCATGTAACTATGTTATCTAATACTGCCTGACTGTCCAGTGTTTATTTGGGATCATGAAGCAAAAATTCTCCTGTAATAATATGTGATCCAATCATATTCTCAACCTTAGAGTCTCACTTAGAGGTTCTGATGTTCCCAGGAATAAAATTTAATTATGTGTTTTTAGATATGGTGGTGGTAGGACAGGGAATTGTTATTTGTTCATTTGTTGTTTGGTTATTGCTTTTGAAGAAACACCTTATCAATTATTGGGGGAAGGTGACTCATTAATTGTGAATGTCATTTCTACGTTCCCTTCATCTGTTTCCTGGAAGCCCTATCATTGTGTTTCTAAAGAGTTATTTTCCAGTCCTCCTGCCCATCAAACAAAAATAGATAAATAGATTATGATGTCATTCTGGTAGAAGGCTTTTTAAATGAATAAGCGCTTCTTGAGATATGAATCCATATTTTCTGAGAGAAAGGGGCAGTGATAGTGGAAACCTTACGTTTTGGAGGTGGGATGAGAGTGAGAGTTGGTCCTCAGTTCTGAGTGGGAAATGGGAAGGAGTGGTGGCGAAAAAAGTGAGTGCAGCTTCCATAGGGTGGAGTATATAGACTCTTAGAAGGAGAAGCCTCCATGGGTTCCTAAGAAGACTGAGCACTAATTTCCACTGTTTTAAGGATCTTGGTAAATGCCCCTCACAGCTAAGTCAGGCAAAAGGAAGGTTAACTTACATTGGAGCCACAGCCATCGAAGGGTTTATGCAGTCAGGACAGGAATTCTAAGAAAAATAATAGAGCATACAGTGGAAGATCAGTCTAATGATGGTATGATACAAGCTTGGCCTTTTCTTTTATGTTATAAACTTTTTTATAAACTTTTTATTTTAGAATAGTTTTTGATATACAGAAGTTCCAAAGATAGTTCAGAGAGTTACCATATATCTTACATCCAGTTTCCATTATTTTTTTTTTAATTTTTTTAATGTTTATTTATTTTTGAGACAGAGACAGAGCATGAACAGGGGAGGGGCAGAGAGAGAGGGAGACACAGAATCTGGAACAGGCTCCAGACTCTGAGCTGTCAGCACAGAGCCCAATGCGGGGCTCAAACCCATGAACTGTGAGATCATGACCTGAGCCAAAGTTGGACGCCCAACTGACTGAGCCACCCAGGCACCCCTGTTTCCATTATTATTAGCATCTTATATTAGTATGGTACATATGCCAAATTGTTGAATCAATATTGGTCCACTATGATTGACTAAAGGTCCTACTTCATTCATCTTTCCTTAGTTTTTACCTAATGGTTTTTATTATTGCAGAATTCCATCAAGCATGCCATACTACATTTAGCTGGCATATCTCCATAGATTCTTCTTGGCTCTGGTAGTTTCTCAGATTGTCTTTATTTTTGTTGATCTTAACAATTTTGAGGAGCGCTTGCCAGATATTTTGTAGCATGTCCCTTAATTAAGACTTGTCTGATGTTTTTCTCATGATTACGCTGGGTTAAGAGTTTTGGGTAAGTAGACCACAAAGGTAAAGTGCCATTCTCATAGCATCATATCAGAGTATCTGCTATCCACCATGTGACTTATCACTTTTGATATTAAACTTGATCACATGGCTGAGATAGTGTTTGTCAGGTTTCTTCACTATAAAGTTACTCTTTTTTTTCTTTCTCTCTTTCCATACCATGTGTGTTGTTGTTGTTGCTGTTGTTGTTGTTGTTGTTGTTGTTGTTGTTGTTTGCTTATTCTTTTGGAAAGAAATCACTATGAGAAATTCACACTTGCTTGAAAAAGGGAAAGATCAATGGTTGTATGGAGGAGTGAACAGGTAGAGAATTATATAAAAGAAGGTTGGATTTGATCTATACTTTGAAATAAAGAGACAGGATTTGGATAGGAGGAAAGGAACAGAGGATAGGGAGTTATGCTCCCCCTCCTTGAAAGTTGAAAATCTATATAAATTATTTGGAATTTTTCTGCATGGGAACTCTTTTTTTAATTCTCCCCCATGTATTTACTTCTTCAATCATTTACTTATATTATGGATATAATGGATATTTATTTTGTATTTTGGGTTATAGTCCACTACTACTTTATATATTTTGTTGCTCAAATTGCTCCAGCATTAGAGATTGGGAACTTTTTCAGGATTGCTTTGAAATACCATTTGTGTGTGTGTGTGTGTGTGTGTGTGTGTGTGTGTGTGCACGCGCGCACGCGTGCATTGGTCCACTCAGGCTGCTATAACAGAATACCATAGACTGGTTGGCTTAACGAACAGGAATTTATTTCTCGTGTTTCTAGAGACTTGGAAGTCCAAGATCAAAATTCCAGCTCATTCAGTTTTTCAGTGAAGGCTCTCTCCTGGCTTACAAATGACTGCCTTCTCACTATATTTTCATATGGTGGAGAGAGAAAGAGATTAAGAGAATGAGAGATTGAGAGATTCAGAGAGAGAGGGAGAGAGCACACACAAGCTTGTAAAATACTAATCCCATCATGGGGCCCCACCATCATCTAAACCTAATTATCTCTCAAAGGCTCCATCTGCAAATATTATCACATTGAGGATTAGGAATTCAATATATGAATTTTGGGGAGACACAAACATTCAGTTAATAACAATGTATGTGTATGTGTTCTAGCACTTTCTCACTTTCTGGCACTACAAGATGTTCCAAACTCTATTCCCTGCACCAATTCTGGAAGCAATCATTTCTCCAAGGATCCCTAGTTCCTTTTATTGGAAAATGGTATTAGAGACCAAGATTTGTATACTAGGTGTACTTATTGCTAGTAGAGTGTCATTATTTCTAGGCCTTCTCAGCAGATAGAACAAGAAAATATATGTGTGCATGCTAACCCTTACATATGTAAATGTCTACAAATATTTTCATATGTATTCATCTGTGACTATATAAAATTAAATGAGTTCCTACTAATGTTTCTATCTCTAATCCATTACAATATTGATCATTCTAACCTTCTCTCCTTCCTTTTCTGTAACCTCCTATGCCAATAGTAAGAAATCTGGTTCCCACAATCCTTACTTACTTATTCAGTTTCAGTGTACATGTATGGCAGTACCAGAATTGTTACCCCAAAACTGTATGGGAAGCAATTTTACCAATTATACTACAATGCTTATATACAGTTACTTTCGCCTTTAGTGTTATAGACTACGAATTTCCACTTTTGCTTTGGTCAGCACCTGTCCCCCTACTCCCTTCAGTGAGGTTATTTCATGTATTTGTAATACAATTAGATTCTTTTGTCATAGTTTGCATTGCCTCCTGGAATTTATTAATTTCCTAAATTATTTCTTTTTAATTTGTATATATTAAAGTTTGCTATTTATGCTATAAAGTTCTATGGGTTTTAACAATTTCATTATGTAGTGTACCTACTATTAGTATACAGAAGAGTTTAATTGCCCTAAAATATCTCCTGTAGTTTGTCTATTGAAACTTTTCTTCTTCTAGAACCCATAACTGCTGGCATGTTTACCAACTCTATAGTTTTGCCTTTTCCAGAATGTCATATAAATGGAATCATATAGTATGTAGCCTTTTCAGCCTGGCATCTTTCACTTAGTAATATGCGTGTAAGATTCATAAATATTTTTATATGGCTTGTAGCTCACTTATTTTTATCACTGAATCGTATTCTGTTACTTAGATATACCACAGTTTGTTTAACCTTTCTCCTACTGAAAGGCGTCTTGATTGCTTCCAGCTTTGGTGATTATGAAGCTTGTATAAACATTTATGTGCAATATTTATTTTGGGCTTTATCTTAAAATTTTTATTTAGATATAATTCATACACCGTAAAATTTATCCTTTCGTGTGTGTGTGTGTGTGTGTGTGTGTGCGCGTGTGTGTGTGTGTGTGTGTGTGTGTGTATTTTTAAGTACATTCACAATGTTGGACAACCATCACCACTAATTCCTGAATAATTTTAGTGTAACCATTGACACCTAGTCCCTATTCTCTCTTACTCCCAACCCTGGCAACCACTAATCTACTTTCTGTCTCTATGTCTTTGCCTATCTTGACATTTCATATGAATGTAATCATACATGTTACCTTTTGTCTGACTACTTTAACCTATAATGTTTTCATAATTCATTCATGTTGTAGCATGTATGAATACTAATTCCTCTTTTTGTCTGAATAATATTCCATTATATCAGTATAGCACACTTGGTTCATTCCTTCATCTATTAATGGACACCTGGGTTGTTTCCACTTTTTGGTTATTAAGAATAGTTCTGCTATAAACATTTATGTGCAGTTTTTGTATGAATGAATGTTTTCATTCATCTTGAGTATATACCTAGGACCGGAATTTCTGGATCATATGGTAACTCTATGTTTGACTCATTGAAGAGCTGCCAAACTCTTATTCCAAAACAGTTGTGCCATTTTAAATTCCCACCAGCAATGAAAGTTTTGATTTCTCCACATCCTCACCAATACTTTAAATGTCCATTTTTTAATTAATGTACACACACATGTTAATGGATATAAAGTGATATCTTATCAGGGTTTTGATTTGCATTTCTTTAGTAACTAATGATATTGAGCATCTTTTCGTGTCCTTCATGTGAAGATTTTTTTATACAAACATAGTTTTCAAGTCGATTTGGTGAATACCTAGGAACACTATTGTTAGATTATGTATTAAGGCTTTGGTCTCTTTATTTTTATTTAATCAAAGAAATGTGATGTGAATTGTAACCGATATTTGTAGAACAACTCCTATTTGTTCCATATTATGACAGCTAGCCATTTGTTAGCCAGAGAAGAGGCAGAAAGCTCATATTGCCCTGTGTAGTTCTTTCTGGAGTGTGGGGAGGAGAGATATCGCCCTCTAGGGGAGTTTGACAAAGTGTTGGGGGTACTTTGGTTGTCACGATAACCAGTGTGTGTATAGGCATGTAGTGGCTGCGGTCCAATCAATATTGTGCAATGTGTGAAAGAGGTTGCACAATTAAGAAATTCCCTGTTTCAAGTGTTACTGAACATCTCAGATGGAAATAATTTCCAGATGTATGAATCAGCAGAAACCAAGTGATAGAAAAAGTAAAGGGTAGAGTTCAAAATTTGCACATGATAAAAGTCAGTTTGGAAAGGAAATATTGGTTAACTGACAACTTTCTGGGGCTGACAGGTGATAAGATCTTCTTTCTAATATTGTCTTGAGCCTTAAATCATCTCTGGTACCTCAATATGATGAGCTCTGGGTTCCTTGAAATTGTCATTTTCCTTATTTATATTTTGTATCTTCATCCTGACTACCAAATATTATTTAGATTACCTAAAGGAGTGTCTTATTTTTGCAATCAAAAGATACTAACTAGCATACCTTTCCTCCCATCAAGATATGGAGAGGGTGGCATTTAGCGAGCAGAGTTCAAGTTCCCACTTTACTGTGAAGTTTTTCATTATAAGCTATTAGGACTAATATTTGCACTGTGGTTAAAACATTACAAATAATTGTAGCACCTTTAAGTATTAACCTGGCAGGCTCATTGTTTGGGATACTCTGGGTAGTTGTGTTTTCCTCTGTGTTGCTAATAAATTGGGTCTCAGAACACTCCAAACTGCAAAATTGAAGCCAGCTTTAAACCAAATACATGGATAGGGGAAAAAGCCAGTACTTTGCAAGATTATTCAAACTATGTAATACATTATTTTTAGAGGGATTAATAGTTTGCTAATATATTCAACATTATAAACCAGGAATAATACTTTTCAATTTAACTCCCTTTGACAGGAATTATAGCTTAAGTTGTAGTGAGGTAGAACTTTGTCAAAAGAATAACCAAGTCATATTCTGTACATACTATAGAATTTAATTTACATATACTTGAATTTTGCATGTTACTAAAATGTTAAATTCATTTTTTCCTGGTGATTAGAGACTAGAGTATCATATTCTAAATTAGTAGCAGCCAACTGAATAAGTAGCAATTAAGCCATGTGGTAGTCTGATCCATTGGTGGCCCCTGATGAGTCAGTCTCCTGGTGTTCGTCCTCTTGTGCAATCCTCTCTCCTTGAATGCAGGATGGAGCAATGCTGTGCTTAACCAAAAAAATATGTCTAATATGGCACTGTGCCAGTTCCTGGCCTAAACCTTAAATGGTTTGGCAGCTTCCATATTTGCACTGATAGGAGCCTTGAGGCTCCATACAAGAAATTCATTAGGGCACCTGGGTGGCTCGGTCGGTTAAGTGTCCAACTTCAGCTCAGGTCATGATCTCACCGCTCGTGAGTTTTAGTTCTGCTTCAGGCTCTGCGCTAGCATTGCAGAACCTGCTTGGGATTCTCTCTCTCCCTCTCTTTCTGCCCCCTGTCCACTTTCGCTCACTCTCTCAAAATAAATAAATAACATTTAAAAAAAGAAAGAAAGAAATTCAGCCATACTTCTAGAAAGATCACATGAAGAAGCACCATGGAGAGTGAGAAGCTCTGAGACTACGTGGAAAGAGAGCGATGCCTAGCCCTTTCCTCTCCCTCACTGCCCACAGCTGACTTGAGAGCTGAATTTACCCATGAAAGTGACCAGCAGTAGGACCAGCAGAAGAATCAGAAGCTGAGCCCAGCTCAGAATGCAAACTTGTAAGCAAATAAAATAATTGTTTCAAGCCAGTAAATTTTGGGGTGTTTATTTTTAAAGCAATGAATAACCAGAAAAAGTGCCTACTGAATATCCAGGACTGCATAGTTTGACAAGGAGGTACAAAGAATAGATGATGGAGTGATGCATGTTTGACTTCTATTTTTCTTATTTTATTTTTAAAATTCATTTTATTTTATTTTATTTTAATTTAATTTTATTTTATTTTTTAATTTTATTTTACTGTGGTAAGAACACTTAACCTGGGATCTAGTCTCTCAACAAGTTATTAAGTGTACAATACAGTATTGTTGGCCATAGGTACAATGCCATACAACAGATCCCTAGAACTTATTAATCTTGATTAATTGAAACTCCATACCTATTGATTACTAATTCCCCATTTCACCCTCCCCCTAGTCCTTGATAACCACCGTTCGATTCTGATTCTATGAATTTGCCTTTTTCAGATACCTCATATTATTGATTTCCAGTTTTTGAGCTGGAATATGGCATACATCTTTTCACTGAAATTTTTTAAAAATTATATTTTAGTCAGTAATATATTTAAGCTACATTTTTGATTACCTAAAATATAGCATGGGATATTAATTATACTTAGCAATTTTGTGGGCAAGTAATTTTCAACTTCTAGTGTCAACTATACTTCAATAGTTTTTTTTTTTTTAATTTTCAACTTCTAATAAATAACTTATAGATGAATATTTGGAACACATTAATTTACTGGGTGTTACCTGTATCATCACATGCAGTCCTTCAGGGTATAATTTCCAATTATTGAAGTAATTCAGGCAAGGGAGAAATTTGGACCTGCCTGAGTGATTCAAGAAAGATGCAAACCACTTTGGTATCAGGAACCGATAGGAAGGAAAGACTTGGAATGAGCCAGGCATAGAAGGACAAGACAGACATTCTAAATGAGGTGTGACATGCTCAGAGGCACAGCAGCAGGGGAGAAGCTGCCATGTTAGAAAGGTACAGAAGGATTTGGTCTATAATCACAATGAATGGGTGAAGAGGATTTTTTAAAAATTATCCCAAGGTAACTCAGCAAGGAAATTACTTGATTGGGCTGTGATTTAGACTTACGAATTTGGCAACAGTTCCCAGGACAGAGCCGAATAGGGAAAGATTTGACAAAATCATGAAAAACCTTACTGGAATCCAGGATTTTCAGCAACTTTCTCTTGTATTCAAAAGAGGTGGTTCTGTACTATTTGGTTGTTCATTTGTTTTTAAACAGAAATATAAAATACTTGCAACAAATGACATTAAGTACTTTCATTTTGCAGTTTTGTCAAATACTTTCATGTAATGTCATCATAACAGTAATTAGAATATCCTGTCATCCTTTCTTCTTCTTCTTCTTCTTCTTCTTCTTCTTCTTCTTCTTCTTCTTCTTCTTTTTCAGAGAGAGAGAGATAGGAGAAAGAGAGAGAGAGAATCTCAAGCAGACTCCATGCCTAGCACAGAGCCTGAAGTGGGGCTCGATCTAATGACAGTGAGATCATTACCTGAGCCAAAATCGGCACTTAATCATCTGAGCCATCCAAGCATCCTGACTATCTTATCTCTTGACCAAAAAGTCAGGTCTTTATCAGATCATGTAATTTTGATTATCATCCTGGGCTGTGCTATGATACCTTAAATAAAGAGATACGTAGTTTTTGCAAGCATAACCTTTGATATCTTGGAACATTTTTGTTTATATTAACTTTCCTTAACAAATTTTATTGTTCATGGATATGTATATATGTACTTTTCTCTTTTCAGTGTCTTACTCTGGACAAGATTTTTCATATTTTGGCTGGACATTAAACAACAGAACATTTTCCTACATATTTAAATGTCACTACAGTAAATGTGAATTTGTCTCTTTGTGATGAGAAAATATGTTCAAGAAAAAAAATAATGAGCTAGGCACTAAAGGAATAATGGAGTCAGGATGAAAAATGAAATGAAAAATATCCCCCCGTAATTCTCAGTTTAGTCCAAAATACTTCAGAGCATCCTATACCATTGTACTCCATATTTTATACATATTGTTACTTGGAATTGCATAGAGAGTATCACAGGAACTGAGAAACAAATATCTTGTTGGAATTTATTACCTTTATAAACTTTATTACCAAAGAATTTGTTTATACACAAATACTTTTCTATGGGTAGGCCTCATGCTTAATATCCAGAATGACCAGAGTTAATGCTAGAAAAGCAGGTCCATTAGATCTGTCCAATTTGTATTCCTAGGAGGATGAGCTGGATTACTATTTCTCTAACAAACAACCTGTATATTCTGTTCTATTCTATCCTATTCTATTCTATTGTATCATATTATATTATACACAACTTCGTAGAAGTTGGTGGAAGTCTTTCCAAACTGGGCAAAGCTTTTTAGAAGGCTTTGTATTTAGCAAAATTTCCTGGATTGGCCTCAAAGCTAATTTAGGCTTTTTAGTGACTTGAAAAACAACATGAGGCAGGGCACCTGGTGGCTCAGTCAGTTAAGCATCCAACTGTTGGTTTCTGCTCACATCACAATCTCATGGTTTGTGAGTTCAAGCCCCACATCGGTCTCTGCACTGTTAGTGCAGACTGGGATTCTGGGGATTCTTTCTCTCTCCTTCTCTATCTCTCTGTCCCTCCCTGCTTGTGCGTGCTCTCTCTCTCTTCTCAAAATAAATAAACTTAAAAAAAATAGAATTAAAAAAAAGCCATGAGGCATTCACTTATGACCAGAATTGATGTGATATTTGATTCTGGATTTAGAGCGTTATGTCACATCACTGAATTATAGAGAATCTCTTTCCCATTGAAATATGTAGCCACAAACTTTAACTGAATAAAGATTGAATCAGATAAAAAGCATGGCAAATGTTTCTAAAATACAAAGTTTACATATATTTTTAGGATTGTCTACTTTAGAATCCATACTATAAAATATGGAAATTCTTTTAAAATCTGGTAATGCTGCATGTTTCTGGAAAACATAACTCTAAATGGATCTAATTTAAGTTTTAAGTATTGTTTGTGATAAAATATTAAAGGTAGTTCTTTTATTTAAAATATTTAAATTAGAGATGCCTGTAGATTAATTTCAGAAATTAAAACTCGTAATCATATGTTAATTCTAATTCTTTTTACTGTCATATAAGTGTAAAAGTATATTTTTATCTCTAAGGTAACATAATGAGCCATGAATCTAAGATTTGAAAAACTGTATACTAATGAACTTATAATTCCCTTGTGCATATGTTGGGAGGTTTTTTTTTTTCCCAAAGCATATCTGAAAGTACAAAGAATCCCTTTTTAGTATTTGATGAGCAGCAAAATTAGTGAGCTAGAAACATTATTCATAATACAATAGAAATGTAGGAAAGTTGGAAACTCTCCAATTGGGTATTTGGAAACAGAGACAACTTAATTGTTCTGAGGTTGATAGACAAATTATTGATTACACTTTCCCACTAAAGTATTCTCTTTAAAATGGATCTGAAATTGTTGATATCTTTTGCTAAGAAAACACTCATCCTCTACTGCATAATGCTTGGCACATAGTAGATACTCAATAAATACTTAAAAAAATACTAGATGCAAATAGGTCCCCCATTTATACATTTTTTGAACATGTTCCTTATTTGAATTTAATGGAAATTGTGGTTTATTTTTCTATCTTATGGATTATATACATTAAAGAGATATGAATGTTAATGTCATGTTTAACGATTTTATGAAACAAATTTGTGATCTCATATTTTGACCCAATATTTCTCTTTATAGTATACAAATATCTGATTCCTAGAAAGTATTACCCTTTTTGTGTGTGTTCAAATGCTTTGATCTTTTCAATGGTGCCTCTTACACATGTATTTTAAAAATGTACAACTGAGCAATAAAAGAAAAAGTATCTAGATTAAAAAAATTGTGCATGGATTTTAAATGAAATATTTAGAAGAGTATTTTTTTAAGCTATACGCACTCAAATTGAAGGTCAAAATTTTGTAGGCAGCATAAGAAGCTAGGCTAAAATGAGTTGCCTCTGTGTGTATAAGTAGGTTTATGTTTAGGTTAGTATTGTGCATGTTTTACCATAAATGGAAAAATAAATGACATTTCTTGTGGCTGAGTGAGAGTTTCAGTGTCCCAAGTTGTGTATGTATTAGATGAGAAATGTTCTTAAATATTCAAATATTGAAAAATATTCAAAATCAGTATTATGGTTATATACATTAAGAAAGTTCTTCCACTGTATGGGGGAGGCAGTGCTTACAGCAAGCTTTGAGTAGGGTGAGGAGAAAGAGAATCAAAGATGAATAGGAATATAAGGAAGGATAGCCATGAACTAACCAAAAATGAGAAAATACTTTTATTATTCATTGGACAAGAAAATTACAGAATCAGAGATGCAGAAAATCCACACATTTTGACATGTGTGATTTAGTTTCAGTTTAAAAGATGCTGCTAAATAGAAGCAGGGAAACAAGTTCAGATATTTCCAAATGAGGCTGGCATCTGAAAGAAGGAACAGGCATTTCAGGCTTCATTCTCATCTACCACTAAATCTATCAGATACCATCATCAATTATTTACTAATAATCTAATGTTTATGTGTGTACAATACTATGTTAAATGACAAGAAGACAGAGAATTAGTAGACACGGTTTCTTACATTTTCTAGTCTAATTAGAAGGCCAGGAATCACCCAGAGAAAGAAAATAAGACCTGATATCATCTATGTTCCAAATATGTCTAATAAATAGTAAATGCTACATATGTAAGGTGGGATGTCGTAAGTGTTAAAAACAAGTAGCATGGGAGCATAAAAGGTGGAGAGATTAAAACTAGACAAGAAGAAGGGCACCTGGGTGGCTCAGTTGGTTAAGCGTCTGACTTTGGCTTAGGTCATTATCCCCCATCTCATGGGTTCAAGCCCCATATTGGGCTCTGTGCTAACAACTCAGAGCCTGGAACCTGCTTCAGATTTTGTGTTGCCCTCTCTATCTGCCCCTCCCGTGCTCACACTCTGTTTCTCTCTCTCAAAAATAAATAAACATTTTTTAAAAACTGGGGAAGAAATAAGATTTTAATAGGCTGAGTTCAGATAGAAGGAACAGTATAGCAAAGGTATTAGCGTTAAAAAAAATGGGGCAAGATTACATACAATGTATATAATGAACATATGAACATACAACGTGTATAGTGGTATAAAAGTCTAAAAAAGCAGATTGACCATAGTAATGGATAATTTCAAATGTTGGGACAAGAAGTATTTAATTGTATTACGTAAACCTGTGAAACTATTGAAACTATTTCAACTCTCAAATCCTAGGGTTGCATGATGAGACGTTGGGTTTAGAAAGAAAACTGGTGGAGGGCAGTGAAAATGAAGTGAAGGTAGGGAGACAAATTGGAAAGTTACTGTAATAATCCAGATGATAGGCATTAAGAATATGAAATACAAGGAGGGCATCTGGGTGGCTCAGTCAGTTAAGCATCCAACTCTTGATTACAGCTCAGGTCATTATCTTACATATTTGTGGGTTTGAGCCTCACATTTGGCTCCATGCTGACAGCGTGGGGCCTGCTTGGGATTCTCTCTCTCTCCCTCTCTCTCTGCTCCTCCCCTACTCATGCTCTCTCTATATAAAAAATAAAATAAATAAAGTTTAAAAAATATGAAATAGGACAGTAAGAGAAAGAATGGAAAGCAGGAGGTAGATGATATTGCAGAAGTAGAAATAAAAATACTGTGCAATCAAATAGATATTAGGATAGATAAAAACAATAAAAAATGTTAGTAATTATTATTTGTTACAGATCTTACATCTATATTCATGAAGAATATTGTCTAAATTTTTTTCAAATAACTGAATATTTTATTTTATTTTGTTTGTGTGTGTATGAGAATAAATAGAAATTTATTTAAAGAAGTTGGCACACAAGACTATGGAAGCTAGCAAGTTCAAAATCTGCAGGGCAAGCCAGCAAGCTGGAGACCTAGGGGAGAGTTGATTTTTCAACTTCAGTCAGAATTCTTTCCTCTTTGGGGGACCTCAGTCTTTTTCTGTTAAGGCCTTCAACTGATTGGGTGGGGCCTACCCACATTAGGGAGGATAATTTGCTTTACTCAAAGTCTACTGATTTATTTACTTTTTTATTTGAGTATAGTTGGCACACCAATGTTACATTAGTTTCAGATGTCCAATTCAGTGATTTCATGAGATTATATATTATGCTATATTCACCACAAGTGTAGCACCATCTGTCTCATTACATTGCAATTACAATATCATTAACTGTATTCCTTATGCTGTGACTTTTTGCCCTGTGACTTATTCATTCCATAACAGGAAGCCTGTGTCTCCCTCTCCCCTTCACCCATTTTGCCCAACCCCCACCATCCTCCCCTCTGGGAACCATTAGTTTATTCTCTATTTATAGCTCTGATTCTACTTTTTGTTTGTTTATTCATTGATCTTGTTGTTGCTGCTGTTTAGATTCCACTTAATGAGTGGAATCATATGGTATTTGTCTTTCTCAGTCTGACTTATTTCATTTAGGATCATACTCTCTAGGTCCATCCATGTTGTCTCAAATGGCACAATCTCATTTTTATACAGCTGTGTAATATTTGTGTGTGTGTGCACATGCGCACACGTGTGTGTGTGTGTGTGTGTGTGTGTGTATGTGTGTGTGTGTGTGTATGTACTACATTTTCCTTATACATTTATCTACTGATGGACACTAAGGTTGCTTTCATATCTTGGCTATTGTAATAATGCTTTAATAAACATAGCGGTGCACATATCTTTTCAAATTAGTGTTTTCTTTGGGTGAATACCTGTAGTGGAATTATTGAATCATGTGGTAAATCTATCTTTAATTTTTTGAGGAAACTCATCCTGTTTTCTACAGTGGCTGTACCAATTTACATTCTCACCAAGACTGCATGAGGATTCCTTTTTCTCTACATTCTCACCAACACTTGTTATTTCTTGTCATTTTGATTTTAGCTATTCTGATATAAAATAATATCTCATTGTGGTATTGATTTGCATTTCCCTGATGATTAGTGATGTTGAGTATCTTGTCCTGTGTCCATTGGTCATTTGTATGTCTTCTTTGGAAAAATGTCTATTCAGGCTTTCTGCCCATCTTTTAATCAGATTGTTTGTGCTTTCTTTATGTCTGTCTGTTTGGTGTTGAGTTGTATAAGTTTTTTTAATATATTTTGCATATTAACCCCTGATGAAAGAAATTGAAAATGACACAGACAAATGGAAATACACTCCATGCTCATGGAATAGAAGTATTATTATTGTTTGAATGTCCATACTACCCAAAGCAATCTACAGATTCAATCTATCCCCCATCAAAATACCAATAGCACCTTTCACAGAAGTAGAACAAATAACACTAAAGTTTATATGGAACCATATAATCTATGACAAAGGAGGCAAGCAGATACACTGGGGAAAAGACAGTCTCTTCAATAAATGGTGCTGGGAAAACTGGACAGCTACATGCAAAAGAATGAAACTGAACCATTGTCTTACATCATACACAAAAATAAACTCAAAATGGATTAAAGATCTACATGTGAGACCTGAAACCATAAATATCCTAGAAAAGAGCCAAGGCAGTAATCTCTCTGACATTGGGTGTGGCAACAGTTTTCTACATATGTCTCCTAAGGCAGGAGAAACAAAAACAAAAATAAACTATTGGAACTACATCAAAATAAAAAAATGCTGTTGCACAGCAAAGGAAACCATCAACAAAATAAACAAACAAAAAAACCATGCCACTGAATGGGAGAAGATATTTGCAAATGATATCCAATGAGCTTTTATTTCCTTTAATGTCATTGTCCAATATGTGTATTGGAGTAATGTCAACCTAGTAAGCTGAGTTATTTTATTATATTTTATGCAAAGATATTTGCACTAGTGTGAGGTATTAGAGTATCAGCTGTGGGAATAAAAAGATTTTCTTTCAAGTAAGAGAGGAATAATAGGCAAATAGAAAAATCTGCTAAAAATTGTGAAATGTATCCAAAAAATCACTGTTGGAAAACATGCTGGAACAAGAAAGTTTACTCACCATCTAAACCGACTCATTTATCCTGGAGTTAGATATTATCTTGTCTAAGAATGAGAAAAACAAATAAAATAATAACCAAACCTGAATGTATAACATTTCAAAAAAGTATAAAGGGAACAGCGTCTAGATGCCCTGGTATAAAAGCTTTGTTTCTGAAAATGATTTGCTGTGGGACCCAAAAGAAAATATTAGAAAACAATTAGCATTCAATACAATTATGTAAGAATCATTGCTTTTTATAAAACAGGAGAAAGTTATTTAGAGAGAAAATGTTCAGATGCAAAGGTAAAGGAGTGACTTAAGGGCCACCTGGGTGGCTCAATTGGTTAGGCATTCAACTTCAGTTCAGGTTATGATATCACAATTTGTGAGTTCAAGTCCTGCCTGGGGCTCTGTGCTGACAGCCTGGAGCCTGCTTCGGATTCTGTGCCTCACTTTGTCTCTCTGCCCCTCCCCCACTCACACTCTGTCTCTCTCAAAAATAAATAAATATTTAAAAAATTGTTTTAATAAACAAAAAGGAATGACAAAATAAGAAAATTATAAAGAAATTAAAAATTATTTTAAAGGAATAAAAATCCATTGATACTTCAAAAAGTTTAACAATGATGAAGATAAACTTGGGAAAGTCAACAAGAAAGAGCAGAACAATAAGACAGTAGAAGGCGACTTCTACTATTTTTAATCTAATGTTTCAATGGACAATAAAATGCAGATGGAGAATTTGGGAATAAGAATAACTCTCCTTATGGATCTGTCCCGGATATATATATATATGTGTGTGTGTGTATATATATATATATATATATATATATATATATATATATATACGTAAGTATATAGAATATGTATGCATTTATACTTAAAGCCCATATCAATTTCAAGAGGTTCACAGACCTCTCAAATTACATTCATGTACCCCATGGTAAGATGAAGAATTTGCAATATGCATTGGCTCTGAATAATCTAGTTCAGTATTTCCAAAACAAGTATTCCACGGAACACATTTTCTTCCCCTGGCTATACCCAAAGTATTCCACAGTCAAGATTCAAAATGCTAGAATAAGCAATATTAAACAGATTCCATAACTCTATTACCTCACAGGGCCTTTTATATGCAATGTAGCAATACCTAGCTGTTTTTAAAAATGCTTACTCTGTTAGACACTGTTCTAAGTGTTTAGTATATTTTCATCCTACAATACTCATAATAATCTTATGAGATAAGTACTATTATTTTCCAAACTTTACTAACATGGAAACTGGAAAAATGAGATTATATTACTTGCCCAAATTCACACAGCCTATCAACTGGGGGAGCTAGAATTCGGACAACCTAGTCCAGAGTCTGTATTACTAACCTCTATAATAAAGACACGAAGCAAGGCATATAGGGACCTTGAAACGTTTTATTTTGAGGTGAACCTATTAACATTCCATAGCGGTAGTATTTATAGAGCGTAATATGGAAATAACATGATTAATGAGGTAGATTGAATAATATATAAATATAAATATATGCAAAGCTTATACATATGTACATAGCTATTTATCTTTGAAAACTAACAAAATACAGGAATATTTACAGAACTTGATCATTTATTAGGCAACCAAAAATATCTCAACACATTCCAGGCAGAAACTGTGCATTCTATATTCTTTGATAATGATGGTGTTATTAACTGTATTAATTATAATATAATTACACCCATTGATGCAGAGCCTTAAAATAATAGTTCCTGAATTAGATAGAAGTTGTTTTTTTTTTGGTTATTTCTGTTTTTGTCTCATAAGCATTTCTGTCATAAGCCATCAGGGTACATATAGCAGCTCCTTGGTGTCCAGGACCCAGGCATCTTCTATTTGTTTATTCTACACACCCCAACCTGTGGCTTCTATACTATTCCAGCTCCTCTCTCCTTTGTGTGTGTATTCCAGGCATTGAGAAGAAGGCACACTCATTTTCAGAGTAAAAGTTTGCATCATCAAAAGTTTGCCTGGTATAAGTCACATGGCAACAGCTAAAACTACTAGTATTTAGATTAAAGACCATGTGCTCAGCTAAACAATATATTATTGTATAAGAGAATAAGAGATGTTTTGTTTCTGGGGTAGCTAGCAGCTTTGGCCACTCTAAAAGGAAAAATTCTTTTAACTCAGCTAAATGATGGAATCAAAACTATAATTACAGAAGGTTTAAAACTGGTGGGATGCTGCCAAATCTTTACTCAGAAGAAAATTTAATGCTTAAATAAAATGATTTTATATTAAACAAGAAAGAATGAAAATTTGTGAATTAATCATTGAAGCAGAGAAGCTAGAAATAATTCTTTGAAGTGAGTATAAGAAAATCATAGAAGAATTAATAAAATGATAGATTAATAATTTATAAATGAGAAAAACAGAATGATAAATGTAAATGCTGGCTTTTCAAAAGATCATTAAGAGAGATAAACTGCAGAGAATGCTAGTCAATAGAAAAAATGCAAGTCCTTTATATTATGTGTGAGAGAGAGACTGTAACCATAGATATACAGGGAGATTAGTAATCATAAGTATATATTGCAGTGTCTGGCTAACTCAGTTGGTAAAGCATGTGACACTTGATCTCAGAGTCGTGAGTTGGAGCCACATGTTAGGTGTAGAGATTATTTAAAAACATAAAATCTTAAAAAAAATCCATGTCTCATCATATCATCACTTAGTGCAGTGCCTAGCAGAGCACCTGACACAAGTACCAGAATCTTAATTTTAATTAGTTAATAGACCCTGGTGTCTACACACACACACAAAAAAACTCTTATCTATAAATTAATTAACATATAAACCTGTTATAATAACAAAATCAATCTAAGAAGATGTTGGAAATATGAATCACCAAAAGCAGAGAAGGAAGGAAATCATTTTTTTGTAGGACATTCTATGTACCAGGTGTTTCACATACTTTTTCTCATTTATTTAAGCTTTATAATCCTTTAAGGAAGGATTACTATATTTCAAAGGTAAGGAAACTGAGATTCAAAGACATTAGTGGTTTGCTCAGTCTCATGATGTAAATGATTGAGCTGGTGTCTCTCCTAGTCTGCCTCACTTGGAAGATGTTCTTTTGTTTTTATTCTTCCTAAGATTTTCTTTGCCAGGGAAATTTTATCAAGTTCCTTTTATCTGAGCAGATACATTTAATCTAGTTTACTGCTTTAAATATTGGGAACTGGTATAAAACTTCTTTTGAAAAAAAAAACAGTCGCCTGCTCAAAATATTTTAAAAAATTATTTCATGTAGGTGAGAAGGAACTTACCTAAGGCAGAAATTCCTCTCAGGTCTCAGGATCATATTGCTCCTAATCAACTGTTTTCTTTGTTTTGGGTTTTTTTCTGGGGGGGGGGGCGGAGGTTGTTTGTTTGTGTTTTTTAATCTTTCAAACACTTGTGAGTACCATAATCAACTCTTTTCTTCGGCTGATAGGAACCTCAAAGAGCAGAGGTTAATTTTTCTTCAAAACCCTATAAAACCCATGCATGTTTTGCAACTAATCTTATCTCTGATTTTAATTTCTCTAAACATTTAAATTTTTCTTTGCCTTTTTATGTATTTATTTTACCCATGACATTCCAAATATATATTTTTTAAGCCATTTAAAATAGTATGTGCACTGGGGCGCCTGGGTGTCTCAGTTGGTTAAGCGTTCAATTTCAGCTCAGGCCATGATCTTGTGGTTTGTGGGTTCGAGCCTCGCATCAGGCTCTGTGCTGACAGCTCAGAGCCTGCAGCCTGCTTTGGATTCTGTGTCTCCCTCTCTGTCTGCCTCTCTCTGACTCATTCTCTGTCTCTCAGTCTGTCTCAAAAATAAACATTCAAAAAAAATAAATAAATAAAAATAAAATACTATGTGCACTAAGGTGTTGATTGTTTAAAAATACACAAATTGATAATTTCCCCAACGATTTTCTTATTTTTGAACATTTAGTTGCTTTCATTATATTTTTCTGCTTTCTTAACATAGCCTAAAACCTTGTTCTGACACTAATGATGTTTAAAATTAACAGTTTTACCACTACCACATAAATGGTGGATATCATTATAACCCACATATACTTTAATATTAGGAGTAATTGGACTTTGGCATGGAAAGGGAAGACAGGAATGGGAAGGGGAAGAATAAGGAGATTCTTCTGATAATAGCATAAATACCAACGAGGGTGGTAAGCAAATCAAATCATGGTTGAAAAGGATTGGCAGACTCAGGCTTGATTTGGTCTGAGATTATAATTTCTAAGTGTAAGCTAGTGGATTGGAGCAAAGTGGCAGGAATTTCAAGATGGTGTTAATTCTTGTGGTAAGACCAAGGGTAGCACCAGGATTTGATGACATCATTTTTCAGTTTACAGCAAAATCCAGCTAACAGCTAGCATTAAGGATCAGGATCTAAGACCTAGGAAATCATATCTAGCAGTTATTTGAACTGACTTAATAAGCAAAATATCCTTATTTTTATTTGCATTTTTTGATAAATAAGTTAGCAAAGTCTTAAGTGTGAATCAACTAAATCTACCTTCACGTTAAAACTTTTATAAACTTTATCCATCTAGCTATTGAGGTATTATTCCAAAATCAACTTCTATAAACTCTTTATATAATAAAGTCTTTTTATATATGCTGAAAATGTTTTTCCAATCTTGTTATTTAAATATGTAAGTATATTATTTACAACTTAGAGAGCTTATACGTAGATGTCAAGTTAATGTTCCTTTACTAATATATTGATCCTTTCAACAAGTACCACTTAAGAGGTACATCCACTTGTTGGTATGATAGAGTATCTTGCAGTAGACCTGTTGAGAACAACAATAAAAGGAGATTAAAATATGCATAAGAGTCTGTGCGCTCTCTGACCAAGTTTTCTTAAACCTAAAATTGCTCTAAAAATAACATCTATGATTTTTTTTTTAAATGCACATGTCTAAAGGCACTGGAGAACTGCAGAAGCAGGACTAGGGAGACATAAGATTTTGGACAGAGGGAAAGTTAAGAGCGGTAAGCTCATAGACTGATGATATATATATATTTTTCCCCCTGAAGATATTTGCCAATGCTGCACTCAGGAAAAAGATATGAAAATCCAGGCTTTCCTTGCTCATAATGAACTTAGGAACAGAAAAAACAAACAAACAAACAAACAAACAAACAAAAAACAACCAGGAGAGCTTTCGCAGGCTTCCAGGATAATAAAGATGAAATTTGGAACCTGTGAGGCTAAGATCCTACTGAAAAGGGAGGCGTAGAAAACTGCCTTTTGCACATGGCAAATTTTCCCACAGGATACTTGCCAATTTTTGAAGGTACACAGATGATAATATCATATGTTGGCATTCAATTATAAATTACTAGACATGCAAAAAGACAAGACTATATGAATTTTAAAAAACAGGATTAAAAACAGAAAAAAAATAAAGAGGCTAACAGATGATAATAGCAGGCAAGCACTTTTAAATAAATATTCTTAATATATTAACATAAGTAGAGGAAAAGGTGAAGAAAATAAGTAAAAATATTGAGAATTTCACCAACAAATTATAATACCTAAAAATAAATGTAAATTTTAGAATTGAAAAATAAAATAGCAAATTGAGAACTTCAGAGAGAGGTCATTAGCAGATTAGACACAGCAGCATAGAGGATAACAAACTGCAAAATGTGTTAATGAAATCATACAAACTGAGCAAAATGAGTTAACGAAGTCATTCAAACTGAAGCACAGAAAAAAAATGGAAATCTGGAAAAACATAAGAGAAAAATGAATGACATAGTGGAAAGATGTAATATACATGTACTTGGGTCTTATAAAATGAACAGAGAGAGAATGAAGCAGAATTATTTGAATATACAGTGGCCAAAATTATCAGAAAAATGAAGAAGACATCTAGTATCCAGTTCAGAAGTTCTTCCAAACCTGAGTAGGCTCTATACAACCCAATCTACACCTAGGCACACCATAGTAAAGCTGATAAAATCTAAAAACAAAAATAAAAGTATAACAATAGTAAAGGTATAAGAAATACTGCCTTGAATGAGCAACAAGATTGATGGTACTATCTTAAAAGAAACAATAAAAGAACAGTAAAACCAGAAAACAAGAAATGATACCCCAGGTACTGGAAAAGAATCCTATTTCTAGAGAAAATATTCTCCAAAAACTAAGATGAATACACATTTTCAGACATATATATACTGAGAGAATTGCTGCTAGTGGAGTTAAACTAAGACAAACAAACCAAAAGTCTTCGGAGGTCTTCAGACAGAGGGCAAATAATCTTAGAAGGGAACAATAATTAAGAAAGGAAGAGGTAGGTGTATGAGTAAATATATATGAATATTTATATTACATAATAATACTAATGTCTTGAAGGCTTTACAATGTATATATAATTAAATGCATAGTAATAACACAATAATTAACTCAATGAGGATAACCTTTTTACAACATATATAAAATTATAGTGTTGAATACTTTAAATATCTTACAATTTTATTTGTCAAACATACCTCAATAAAGCTGAGCACAAATAATAACACAAAAGGGGAGAGTGGAATAAAACAAGAGAAACCATTCTAAGATCTTTGCATTGCCTCATCAGTGAAAAAGTAATAATTTTTAGTCAAGGATGCACATTTTAATAACTTTGGCAGTCATAAAAAAGAAGGAAGAAAAGAGTGTATAACTAATAGTGGTGAAGTAGAATAGTAAAAAATAGTTGATCCAAAAGAAGGTAACAAAAGACATAAAATTATAAAACAGATGGGTTATCTAAACAACAAATGATATAATAATACTTATCAACCCCTATCAATAACTATACTAAATATAAAAGGATTAAATATTCTGACAGAATGGTCAAAAAATAAAACTTAACTATGTTGCTCATTAGAAGTACACCTTAAGTCTAAGAACAGAGAGAGAGTGACTGTAAAAGGGTATGAAAAGATGAACCATAAAAAACATTATTCAAAAGGAAGCTAGGTATTACATTAAAATAAGAAACTAGATTTTAAGATAGAAGAATTCCTACAGAAAAAGAAATATTTCATGCTGGTAAAAGGTCAAGCCAACAACAAAATATACAACTGAAATTTGCATATGCTCAGTAACATAACATATATATGTTACCAGTGATATAGATGGTTGGCTGGCTGGCTGGCTGGCTGGATGGAAGGAAGGAAGTATGAATGGAAAGAAAGAAGGAAAGAAAGAAAGAAAGAAAGAAAGAAAGAAAGAAAGAAAGAAAGAAAGAAAGAAAGAAAGAGAAAGAAAAGAAGGAGGGAGGGATGAGGAAGCAAAAGAAAAAGAAAAGAAAAGAAAAAAGAAAAGAAAAGAGAGGAGCAAAGATTGACATAAGTAAAAAAGAGAAGTAAACAAAGCACATGAGAGTTTAATTCATCATTATTCATAGCTAATAGAATAGACAACAAATTATAAGAAGATATAGACAACACAAGAAACAATTTGTTGGCATAAATTGAATAGTGCATACAATTATGATAGAATATACATTATCTTTAAACACCTATTGAATATGTACCCAAAACCAATCTTAACAAGTTCCATAAAAGTACAAAGTATTCATAAAAATAAGTTTTAAATAATTGAATCATAGACTCAGAGTATAGGCTCCAGGCCACTGTTGAATTAAGCTATAAAACAATAGTATAGATGACTAGAAGATCTCCAACTTTTGGAAATTAAGCAATGTGTTTTTCAGTAATGCATGATTGGAAGATAAAGCCACAATGAAAATTAGAAAATCTTAGGGACTAAATAACAACAATACAGCATATGAAAACTTTTGGAATGTAGCTGTAGGAATGTTCCCTAGAGACAATTTATAGCTTTAAAATCATATATTAGAAAAAGAAAAAGGGCTAATCATCTCTCTCTAAGTTTCCATCTCAAGAAGCTAGAAAAGTTACAAAAAAGTAGATTGAAGGAAATAATAAAGATAAAAGCAGAAATAATTGAAATAGAAAGCAAACACAGAACAGTGAAATTCAACAAAGTGTGAAGTTGTTTTTTGTTTTTGAATAGTAAAATTGATAACCCCCCTCAGGCCTGATTAAGTTAAAAGAGAGAGAGAATTAACTTACCAATATCAGGAACAGAGATGGAGACATCACATTAGGACCTACTGATATTAAAAAAAAATAGTCATGGACATTCTGAATGACTTTATACAAATGTCTTTGACAATTTAGATAAACGGGACGAATACCTTGAGAAACAAAACTTGTCAAAGTTGTCAGGCTAATAAATAGAATATTGAATAATTCTGTATATATTTTAAAAATTGAACCCATTATTTAAAATTTACACAAAGTAACATCCTATCAAGTTGACTTCACAAGTGAATTCTTCCAAATATTTATGAATAAATAACACAAATTTTACACACACACACACACACACTTCTAAAGGATTAAAACAATAATAAAATAAATAAAACAAAATAAATAAAACAGAGGGAACAATTCCCATACATTTTATGAAGTCTACATAGCTTTGATACCAAAATCTGAAAATAGTACAAAAATCAAAATCATACAAAATCTCTTTAATGAGCACAGAAGAAAAAAATCCTGCATCAAACAATGCAATATATTAAAATAGGGCCATTTTATTCCATGAATTATAATGGTACTTTAGCAATCAAAAACGAATCAATATATTGATGGACACTGGGCTACTTCCATATCTTGGCTATTGAAAATAATGCTGTAATAAACATAGGGGTTCATATATCTTTTTGAATTAGTGTTTTTGTTTTCTTTGGGTAAATACCTAGTAGTGGAATTATTGGATCATGTGGTATTTTTATTTTTAATTTTTGAGGAGCCTCTATACTGTTTACTACAGTGGCTATACCAGTTTGCATTCCCACCAACAGTGCACAAGCATCCTTTTTGTCTACATCCCTGGCAACACTTGTCATTTCCCACCATTTTGATTTTAGCCATTCTGACAAGTTTAAGGTGATATCTCATTATGGTTTTGATTTGAATTTTGAATTTCTCTGATGATTAGTAGATAAAGAAGATTTGGGGGATATTTATATATTATGTAGCCATAAAAAAGGATGACATCTTGCTATTTGTGACAACATGGATGGACCTACAGTGTATTATGATAAGTGAAATATGTCAGAGAAATACCACATTATTTCACTTATATGTAGAATATAAAAATATTAATAAACATAAAGCAGAATCAGACTTGTATATATGGAGAGCAAACTGATGGTTGCCAGAGGGATATAGGGGTTGCAGTGGGTAAAATGGATGAAGGGGAGTGGGATATACAGGCTTCCAGTTATCGAATGAATAAGTCATGGGAATAAAAGATACAGCATAGCAAATATAGTCACTGGTATTGTAATACCTGTTGTATGGTGACAAATGGTATCTATACTTGTGGTGAGCATAGCATAACATATAGAGTTGTGGAATCACTATGTTGTACATCTGAAACTAATGTAACATTGTGTGTCAAACATACTCAAATTAAAAAGAAACAAAAAATCAATATAATTGACATTAATGGAAAAAAAGGAGAAAACATGCATCATATCAATAGATAAAGAAAAATTAAATACCATTCATGGAAGAAAACTATTAGCAAGCAAGAAACAGATGGGATCTTCTGTTCTTAGGAAATTCTGGTACAGTATCTACAAATATCATAGTTAATAGTGAATTATTAAAAGCTTCCCTCAAAGATTTTGGAAATCCAAAGATTTTGGATTTAGGAACAAGCATGTCTGGAGGTCCCAATCAGTGCAAAAACACATGAAGAAATAAATGAAAGGTATAAGGATATTATAGGAAGAAAGAAAACTGTCATTATTTACAAGCAATATGATTTTATATGTAGTAAATCCAAAAGAATATGTAGACAAATTATTAAATTTATGAGTTAATTTAGCAAGATCACTAAATGCAAGGTCAATATACCAAAAATCAATTATATAACTATATACAAGTAACAAAAAAGATACAAAATAAAAATTTTAAAGATAACTTTTATAATAGCATAAAACATAAACTAGTAATAAATCTAACAAAATATGTGTAAACTCTGTATCTTGAAAACTGCAAAACTTTGTTGAGAGGAAGTAAATATCTAAATAAATGAAAGTATATAACATGCTTAGGAATTGGAAGAAATAATAATGTATAATATGGCCATTCTCCCAAACTGATCTGTAGATTCAATACATTCCCAGTCAAAATCCCAGAAGAGTTTTCTGTTTTGTTTAGGTCTTGTTTTGTTTTGTTTGTTTGTTTTTGGTGGAAACTGATTAGCTGATTCTAAAGTCTGTTATACAAAGATCCAAGAAAAATTAACGCAATCTTATGGAAGAATAAAATGGAAGAACTTAAGTACCAGTTATGTCTTATTTTCAAGCTGCAGAAATGAAGACAGGATGGCCAAATAATAAATAAATACACCAAGGAAAAATACGAGAATCCAGAAACAGACCCACTGTAATTGGCCAATTAATTTTACATAGCAAAGATGACACTGCAGGGCAGTGGGAGATGAGGGATACTGGTTGCATTGAATATCCATATTGAAAAAGGATAGGTACCTCACCCCCACCTATAATGAGTTATAATAGACACACAATTCTGTGTAAGTTTAGGGGCACCTGGGTGGCTCAGTCAGTTAAGTGTCTGACGTCAGCTCAGGTCGTGATCTCAGGGTTCATGAATTTGAGCCCAGCATCAGGCTCTGTGCTGACAGCTCAGAGCCTGGAGCCTGCTCCAGATTCTGTGTCTCCCTCTCTCTGCTCCTCTTCCACTTACATTCTGTCTCTCTCTCTCAAACTAAATAAACATTAACTTTTTTTTTTAATTCTGTGTAACTTGAAGGTATGCAGTGTGTTGATTTGATATACTTATATATTGAAAGATGATTACCACCATAGTGTTAGCTAATGTTTCTATCATGTCACATAAGTACCTTGTGTGTGTGTGTGTGTGTGTGTGTGAGAGAGAGAGAGAGAGAGAGAGAGAGAGAGAGAGAGAGGATATTTATGATCTTCTTTTAGCAAGTGATCTCTCTTAATTTTCGAGTATATAATACAATATTAACTATAGTCATAATGCTGTATATTAGACCCCCTTAACTCATTCGTCTTATAACTGGAAGTTTATACCCTTTGACCAACATCTCACCATTTCTCCCACCTCCCACCCCTTGGTAACCACCACTCTACTCTCTGGTTTTGAGTTCAGCTTTTTTAGAGTCCACATTTAAGTGATATCATACAGTATTTGACTTTCTCTGTCTGACTTATTTCATTTATCTCATGCCTTTAAGGTCCATTCATGTCCAAATGACAGGATTTTCTTCATTCTTGTGGCTTAGTAATATCCCATGGTGTGTGTGCATGTGTAAGTATGTGTGTGTGTTATATTCCATTGTGTGTTAATGTGTGTATTCCACATCTTTTTTTATCGATTTATCTGTTTACAGACACTTAGGTTGTTTCCATATCTTGGCATCTGTAAATAATGCTCTGATTAACATGAGAGTATCGACCTATATCTCTTCAAGAACCTGTTTTCATTTCCTTTGGATATATACCCAGAAGTGTAATTGCTGGATCATCTGGTAACTCTTATTTTTAATTTTTTGAAGAACATCCATACTTTTTTTTCTGTTGTGGCTGTACCAGTTTATACTCTCACCAACAGTGCACAGAGTTTTAATTTCTCCACATCCTGGACAACACTTTTGTCCTGTCTTTTCGATGATACCCATTCTAACAGGTGTGAGGTGATACCTCACTGTGTTTTTGATTTGCATTTCCCTGATGATTAGTGATGTTGAGTACCTTTTCATGTACCTGCTGGCCATTTGTATGTTCTCTTTGGAAAAAAAAATTCAGTTCCTATGTCCGTTTAAAAATTCAGATTGTTTTTTGCTATCTAGTTGTGTGAGCTCTTTATGTATTTTGGATATTAACCTCTTATCACATATATGATGTGCAAATACATTGTCCCATTCTGTAGGTTGTCTTTTCATTTTGTAATTCTTTCTTCTACTTTGCAGAAGCTTTTTGGTTTGATGTACTATGACTCATTAATTTTTGTTTTGTTGCTTGTGGTTTGGGTATCATATCCATGAAATCATTGCCAAGGATCAATGCCATGGAGCTTTTTTTTCTATTTCGTTTTCAGGAGTTTTCCAGTTTCAAGTCTTATGTTTAAATCTTAACCATTTTGAGGTTTTGTGTGTGTGTGTGTGTGTGTGTGTGTGTGTGTGGTGTAAGATAGGGATCCAGGTTCATTATTTTGCATGCAGTTATCCAATTTACCCAGCACCATTTATTGAAGAGGCTATCCTTTCTCTGCTGAGTATTCTTTGTTCCCATGTCCAGTATTAGTCGACTGTATATGTAAGTGTTTATTTCTGAGCTCTTGACTCCATTCCCTTGACCTATAATATGTTTATTTTTATGCCAGTACTATACTGTCTTGATTACTATTGTCTTGCAGGATAGTTTGAAATCAGAGGTGTGATGCCTTCAGCTTTGTTCTTCTTTCTTTGTTCTTCTTTTCCTTTGGCTATTTGAAGTCTTTTGTGGTTCCAAACAAATTTTAGAGTCGTTTTTTTCTTTTTCTGTGGAAAACACCATTGTATTTTGATAGGGATTGTGTAGAATCTATAGATGGCTTTGGGTAGTATGAACGTTTAACAATAGTAATTCTTCCAATGCATTAACATGGGATATCTTTTCAATTTTGTGTTTTCTTCATTTTTTTTCATGAAAGTCTTATAGTTTTCACTGTACATTATCTTTCAACTCCTTGGTTAAATTTTTTCCTAAGTATTTTACTGGTTGATGCTATTGTGAATGGGAGTGTTTTCTTTATTTCTTTGTCACGTTTTACTGTTAGTATATAAAAACAACAACAACCTTATAACATACAGAAAAGTAAATTTCATAAGGATTGTAGATTAAATTACTGAAGTTAAAAAAATAAACATTAAGAAAAAATATATAACGGATGTTTTGTTGGAAGAAGCAAAGGTTTATTAATCAGGACACTGCATTAATTTAATAAAGGGAAAATGATTAATTGTATAATACTTGAGTTAAATATGTAAGTTTTACTACAGAGAATTAAGAATGTCGATAGATCAAAAAAAAAACATTAATAAGATCAAAAACAAGATACACTAGTAGAAGATATATGACAAAAGATTTTTATCTAGAATATACTGACCACCTTCAAATCAATAAGAAAAAAGCATACAGTCCAGTAGAAACACAGGCAAATGACTTAAATAGACAGTTCACAAAAGAGGACATCCAAATGGCCAAAGAATATGCTAATGGTGTTCAATTTCACTGATTATCAACTTTGTGAAAATTAAAACAAGACTGAGATACCACTATTTACCCGCTAGAATGAATACAATGAAAAATACAGATAATGCTAGTATTGTTGAGGACGTGGTGCCCCACGAAAACTAGGACACAACCCAAATGTTCATCAGTAGCAGAATGGGTAAATCAGTTATGGTATATTTATACAATTCATATAATTTAAAACTATCCATGCTTTTTGAATGATTCTTTACCGTCAGTTATCCTACAGGGAGGAAATGATAACTCCTCAAGGCAAAATTTTATCCAATCATGTTGGTATTATAGAAGGAAAACTCTGATATGGATACTGGCTTGGAGGGAAGAAAGGTAAGTGTGGAGACAAATTTTAATATTAAAGACAAAATGGGGGTGGTGAGGTGCCTCAGTTTGTTAAGCATCTGACTCTTGTTTTAGGCTCAGGTCATGATCTCATGTTCGTGAGATGGAGCCCCTCATCAGGCTCTGCACTGACAGCATGGAGCCTGCTTGGGATTTTCTCTCTCCTTTCTGTCTCTGTCCCTCCCTTGCCCTCTCCTCCTCTCCTTCTCAAAATAAATAAATAAACATTTTTTAAAAAAGACAAAGTGTGACTAGGAGTTGAGATAAGACTGAAAGCTGCACTAATAAAAAAGTAGTAAAGGCCTAGAGGTGTTCATGAAGTATAACTGGTGATCAGCTAAATATAGGGACCATGAAAGTAAGGAAATAGTGAAGGATAGTTCTACCTTGGAATATTTGGTATATGGTAATATTAAAAGCTTCAGATTTTAAGTAAAAAGAGGAATAAGTTTGGACTCTAAGATAACTTAGAATTACTGGTAAGATGCCCAAATGGAAATATGATGTGGAGTTCAGAGGAGAGGATGAGGCTACCGGAAAAGATCTGAGAGTTGTCAGGATGTACAGATTAGAAAAATCATTGGAATGACTCTTTTTTTCTTTTTTTCACAATAAGAGAAGAGGAAGATAAGAAAATCCTAAAAAAATGAAATAAAATTTAAGGGTTGGGTCATGTTTGAAGGGCTGCTCCCTGTAGTGCTAAAGCAAATTCTCCCATCTCAGTGACTTCAGGCATGCTCTCAAAAGCCTCTCCATCTAGGGCATAGGTTCCTAGTCTATCGCCTTGGCACACCTTCAGCATCTCAGTGCATTTTCCTCAAATGGAGATATTAATAGAGTGTTTTAGTTAATCCCAGGTTTACCCTTTGTTCTTGACTTTCTAATCTTCCTCTACTCCATAATCTACAATCTGTAAGTGATTTTCACCTTACCCCAGTGACATATCTCACAGAACCCAGGAATTTCCCTCCTTAGCTGGAAAGGGAATCTGTAAGATGTCAGTGAAGCAGGCAGAAAACTAGTAAACAGAGAAGAGAACCATACTGATTGCACGGCCACCATTTTTTTTAATTGCCCTAACACTTTTGAACCACCAACATGTTTTTCCACATTGGTGAAAATTAAGTCTAGATATTCTAACTCTTGTTGCTTTCCTGGCATCCTTCTGGACATACGTTTATTATCAATATAATTAACATGTTTTCAGATACTCTGCTTTGGTAGAAAGTGTAGGTAGTTGACGTCCCTCTTTAACAAACACTGTGCCTTGCCTTTATGATAGCCTTACAGCGTTTATGAGAGTGTTGTGGAAATTCTTTACAAAATTTTCCAATGGCTTTATTTCTTTTGTCCTCTTCTTTTATTTTATTATTCTCTGTTCCTTCTAAAGCTTTATTTCCATATCTATGTGGAGTATATTCTTATCATAAAATGCCATTCCCATCCCCTTTCCACTAAGCCTATTTTAAAATATAGTTATCCTTATTTTCTGTATTACAATATTGAGTAATATCCCAAAAACTTTCTTGGTTGACATTTCAAAGGAATTTTTGTATTAAATATATACTCTATACAGAGTCTAGAACAATCAACTTTCTGTTTTGTTTTTACATTTTTTTAATGTTTACTTATTTTTGAGAGAGAGAGTGAGAGAGAGAGAGACAGAATGTGAGCAGGGAAGGGGCAGAGAGAGAGGGAGACACAGAATCTAAAGCAGGCTCCAGGCTCTGAGCTGTCAGCACAGAGCCTGATGCGGGGCTTGAATTCACAAACTGTGAGATCATGACCTGAGCCAAAGTCAGACATTTAACCAACCAAGCCACCCGGGCACCCTGTTTTTACATTTTTTTTTTTTACAGTGGCTTAACTTCAGAACCCTTTCAGAGTTTCAGGTACAAGTGTGAGAAACTTCATTTTCTAATTGACATTTTGCTGCATGATAGACCACTCATAAGTACAACCAATTTTAGAAATTAAACAACGAACATATTCTGCATTTACGAGAGGTTGAAGATATACTTTTAATTTTAAAAGTATTTATTAAGGAGTAAATGTTTAAAAAGATTAATCCCATAATGAGCAGGAAATGTTTGATATCTGGTTAGTAGGAGGGGGGATGAAAACAAGAAAAAAAAACTAGAGATCATACAATGTCTGAATTCTTACAGGTTTTAAATATTCTAAACCTAGCATAATACCATTTTTTCTCCTCTCTGAACTTCTATTACTTTCTCTCTGCACTTTTTATTCCTTAAATCCTTTAATTATATCACTGGAACAGTGAAGCAGTGAGGACTATAACTATGATCTGCTAAAACTCTATAAGTCTTTCAGTTTCCTACAATTCACTACCTCCTAAAGAGATTGGACTTGCATTTCAGCTTTCAGAGAAAAAGTATGGTCACATATCATATGAGATTGACCGCAAGCAGATCAAAATATTGCAGAGATGGACTATACTGGGCTCAGTTTATGCATTACCTGAGTTCTGCATAAAACCACCTATGTCTTTGGGTCTCAGCTACTTGCCTTTCTGTGATGGAGTTGAAGGAGAGAGGCTCTAGCAAATACTCACACCTTCCACGGTTAGGAAGCCCTGGATACCTCCACTTTCATCACCACAAATTTAGGAGCTTCCATAACACTGTACCAACTGACATAAAAACATTGGCTGCATTAGAAGCCTGGAGGCTCTGGCTTTACTGGCACATATCTGGGGGGGCCATCAAATACAACTCAGAAATCTGGGAAGTTAACTGTATAGAGCAGACTATAACCAATAAAAGATAGTAATCAGAAGGAGTCAACAAATAAATTGTTGGCCTTTTTTGTCCCTCCACAGACTATTCCAAGTTGCAATATTTCCATATAGCCTTCTGGAAATTTTCTGCAACAATTAACAGCCAACTGTAATACAGGGCTGTGACCAGCTCAGGATATAGTCCTTATTAGCCTCATGTTTCTTTGACTCCTGCTTCTCTGGGACTGTACCCCCAAGAAAGTTATAACACATGAGCTTTTGCCTCAAGGTCTGTTTTCTAGGCAAGCATATTTAAGACATGGACTACATATCAGCAAAAAAAAATATTTTATTTTTTATTTAATTTTTTTAACATTTATTCATTTTTGAGAGAGAGAACAGAGCCTGAGCAGAGGAGGGGCAGAGAGAGAGGGACACAGAATCCAAAGCAGTCTCCAGGCTCTGAGCTGTCAGCACAGAGCCCGATGCGGGGCTCAAACTCACTGATCATGAAATCATGACCTGAGCCGAAGTTGGACACTGAACCGACTAAGCCATCAGGGGCTGCAAGAAAGACCTTTTTAGATCCCCTCCTCTCAGTCCCCACAAATATAATATCATGGGAAAATTTAAAGAAGTATAGAAAAATATATAGCAGGCAAATATTAATTTTAAAAATCTATTAAAAATTGATAAAATAAACTTCAACGAATAAAACAGCATAATTAGGAAAAATGACAAAATACATAATGACAAAAAATAAATTCATCAGAAAAATTTAATAACTCTTAAGTTGTGTACACCAAATAAATCATTTTCAAAATACATACAGCAAAAATGATTAAAACAATAAAGTGACAAATCCACAATCATAGTGAGAGACTTCCATTCACCTCTTAATTGTTGATACATTAAGTGGAAAGAAATTTAAAAATAGAATTTGAACACAGAAGTAAGACATTACTAATAGCAAGTTTAAAAAACTGGAAGAAGCAAAATATTTTTTGAAAGTGACTGAATTAAAACATTATTAGTCATATTACGTAGCCATGAAATTGAACAGATTATAGCTATGTGCAACATCATGAATCTAAGAAACATAGCCTTGACTGAGAAAATAAGTTGCAGACTACACAAAGACATAATATAAAGCTCCTATTATATGAGTTCAAAAATATGAAGCTTATATTGTAAAGATAGATACATTTACGATAGAAATTATTTGAAAAAGCAAAGTAACAATGAACCCACAATTCAGGGGACTGGTTACTTTTGGGGGTTGGCAAGGGTATCTAGGAGTTATAGGAAAGCATAGGTACTGCTTCAGTGAAGGGTGTAATGGTCTACTCCTATGCTGGCTAGAGGTTTCATGCTGCATGATTTTTATGTATCAAATATTGTTATCGATACATATAAAATTTCATATATCAATTTTGTATATCAAATATTATGTAACAAAATAATAGATAAAATTTTTAAATTAGTTTCATAGATCATGTCTATTTGGTAGAGCATTAGTTATTGATAAAATTATTCAGGAAAATGAATTGTAACAACTTCATTACCTAATTTTATTTATTGTAAATCTTGAGTATTAGTCTACTCAAAAAATGCCATGCTTTATTATTCTGAGCCTTCTATATTCTCAAAATAAAGACAATAGTAATTTTTAAAATATTAAATTTGATTGATGGTTCATTTTAATTCATTTTTTTTCCCAATATAGAAAGGCTATATATAGTATATCCAGGGAAATTTGGCATGTTTTATCTAATTGTGTTAAAGTGATGTGTCTATAACTTTAAAACCACCAGTGAACATGTAAAATTTTCTTAATGTAGAGGAGTATCAGTCTTGCTCGATGTCATTTAAATGTTCTTTTAATTACATATGCTATATATACATTGCTGTATCCCTCCCTCATACTTGCAAACCTACATGCTGCAGAAAGTCCGTATATAGCCTGAATCTTAAATACACACATGCGTTAAAGAGGTAGCATAATGATTACTAGTTCATTCCAGTCAGACCTTGATTTTATTCGTTTATTAGCTGTGGGATCTTGGCAGGTTACTTATAATACCTTTGCCATGTATTCTACATTTTGAAAGTAGAGATAATGTTATTCCCCAATTTAGGGATTTGTTGTGAAGATTAATAGCACACTGCCCTTTTTATTCATTGAAAGCATTCACAAACTGTGAGCTGTTGCCATTATTATTATTATTATTATTATTATTATTATTATTATTATATAATTGGGGTAGTGCTTACACTGGTGACCAGTTTCTTTCTCAAAGAAAACAGTGGTGGTGTATTATTTCACTCTTTTCTAAGATGTCACACGAGGTAATCTCTATAAGAAGATGGTGCTTGTATATGATTGGAAATAAACTATGAGTTACCATGCACACTTTCAGATCACAATGCTATGAAACTTGAAATCAACCAGAGGAAAAAGTCTGGAAAACCTCCAAAAGCATGGAAGTTAAGGAACATCCTACTAAAGAATGAATTGGTCGACCAGGCAAATAGAGAAGAAATTTAAAAATATATGGAAACAAATGAAAATGAAAAGACAACAATCCAAATGCTTTGGGATGCAGCGAAAGCAGTCCTGAGAGGAAAATACATTGCAATCCAGGCCTAGCTCAAGAAACAAGAAAAATCCCAAATATAAAACCTAACAGCACACCTAAAGGAAATAGAAGGAGAACAGCAAAGACACCCCAAACCCAGCAGAAGAAGAGAAATAATAAAGATCACAGCAGAAATGAACAATATAGAATCTAAAAAAAACCATAGAGCAGTTCAATGAAACCAAGAGTTGGTTTTTTGAAAAAATAAAATTGATAAACCTCTAGCCAGGCTTCTCAAAAAGAAAAGGGAGAGGACCCAAATAGGTAAAATCACGAATGAAAATGGAGTTATTATAACCAGTCCCTCAGAAATACAAGCAGTTATCAGGGAATACTATGAAAAATTATATGCCAACAAACTGGACAACCTGGAAGAAATGGACAAATTCCTAAACACCCAAACACATCCAAAACTCGAACAGGAAGAAATAGAAAATTTGAACAGACCCATAACTAGTAAAGAAATTGAATTAGTTATCAAAAATCTCCCAAAAAATAAAAGTCCAGAATCAGATGGCTTCCCTGGGGAATTCTACCGGATATTTAAAGCAGAGATAATACCTATCCTTCTCAAGCTGTTCCAAAAAATAGAAAGGGAAGGAAAACTTCCAGACACATTCTATGAAGCCAGCATTACTTTGATTCCCAAACCAGACAGAGACCCAGCAAAAAAAGAGAACTACAGGCCAATATCCCTGATGAATATGGATGCAAAAATTCTCAACAAGATACTAGCAAATCGAATTCAACAGCATATAAAAAGAATTATTCACCATGATCAAGTGGGATTCATTCCTGGGCTGCAGGGCTGGTTCAACATTCGCAAATCAATCCATGTGATACATCACATTAATAAAAGAAAAGATAGCCATATGATCCCGTGAATAGATGCAGAAAAAGCATTTGACAAAATTCAGCAATCTTTCTTAATAAAAACCCTTAAGAAAGTCAGGATAGAAGGAACATACTTAAATATCATAAAAGCCATTTATTAAAAGCCCACTGCTAATATCATCCTCAAGGGGGAAGAACTGAGAGCTTCCCCCCTGAGATCAGGAACACGACAGGGATGTCCACTCTCACCGCTGTTGTTTAACATAGTGTTGGAAGTTCTAGCTTCAGCGATCAGACAACAAAAGGAAATTAAAGGCATCAAAATTGGCAAAGATGAAGTCAAGCTTTCACTTTTTGCAGATGACATGATATTATACATGGAAAACCTGATAGACTCCACCGAAATTCTGCTAGAACTGATACATGAATTCAGCAAAGTCGCAGGATACAAAATCAATGTACAGAAATCAGTTGCATTCTTATACACTAATAATGAAGCAACAGAAAGACAAATAAAGAAACTGATCCCATTCACAATTGCACCAAGAATCATAAAATACCTAGGAATAAATCTAACCAAAGATGTAAAAGATCTGTATGCTGAAAATTATAGAAAGCTTATGAAGGAAATTGAAGAAGATGCAAAGAAATGGAAAAACATTCATGCTCATGGATTAAAGAATAAATATTGTTAAAATGTCAATACTACCCAAAGCAATCTACACATTCAATGCAATCCCAATCAAAACTGCACCAGCATTCTTCTCGAAGCTAGACAAGCAATCCTAAAATTTGTATGGAACCAAAAAAGACCCCAAATAGCCAAAGTAATATTGAAGAAGAAGACCAAAGCGGGAGGCATCACTATCCCAGACTTTGGCCTCTACTACAAAGCTGTAATCATTAAGACAGTATGGTATTGGCACAAAAACAGATACATAGACCAATGGAATAGAATAGAGACTCCAGAATTGGACCCACAAAAGTATGGCCAACTCATCTTTGACAAAGCAGGAAAGAATATCCAATGGAAAAAAGACAATCTCTTTAACAAATGGTGCTGGGAGAACAGGACAGCAACATGCAGAAGAATGAAACTAGACCACTTTCTTACACCATTCACAAAAATAAACTCCAAATGGATGAAGGACCTGAATGTGAGACAGGAAACCATCAAAACCCTAGAGGAGAAAGGAGGAAAAAAACCTCTCTGACCTCAGCCGCAGCAATTTCTTAGTCGACACATCTCCAAAGGCAAGGGAATTCAAAGCAAAAATGAACTATTGGGACCTCATCAAGACAAAAAGCTTCCTCACTGCAAAGGAAACAATCAACAAAACTAAAAGGCAACCAACGGCATGGAAAAAGATATTTGCAAATGACATATTGGACAAAGGAATAGTATCCAAAATCTATAAAGAACTCACCAAACTCCACACCTGAAAAACAAATAATCTAGTGAAGAGATGGGCAGAAGATATGAATAGACACTTTTCTAAAGAAGATATCCAGATGGCCAACAGGCACACGAAAAGATGCTCAGCATCACTTCTCATCAGGGAAATACAAATCAAAACCACACTGATATACGTTGGTCAGAGTGGCTAAAATGAACAAATCAGGAAACTACAGATGCTGGAGAGGATGTGGAGAAACGGGAACCCTCTTGCACTGTTGGTGGGATTGCAAACTGGTGCAGCCACTCTGGAAAACAGTGTGGAGGTTCCTCAGAAAATTAAAAATAGATCTACCCTATGACCCAGCAATAGCACTGCTAGGAATTTACCCAAGGGATGCAGGAGTGCTGATGCATAGGGGCACTTGTACCCCAATGTTTATAGCAGAGCTTTCAACAATAGCCAAATTATGGAAAGAGCCTAAATGTCCATCTACTGATGAATGGATAAAGAAATTGTGGTTTATATACACAATGGAATACTACGTGGCAATGAGAAAGAATGAAATATGGCCTTTTGTAGCAACATGGATGGAACTGAAGAGTGTTATGCTAAGTGAAATAAGTCATACAGAGAAAGACAGATACCATATGGTTTCACTCTTATGTGGATCCTGAGAAAATTAACAGAAGACCATGGGGGAGGGAAGGGGGAAAAGTTACAGAGAGGGAAGGAGGCAAACCATAAGAGATTCTTAAATACTGAGAATAAACTGAGGGTTGATGGGAGGTGGGAGGGAGGGGAAAGTGGGTGATGGGCATTGAGGAGGTCACCTGTTAGGATGAGCACTGGGGGCTATATGGAAAACAATTTGACAATAAATTATATTAAAAAAAAGAAATAAACTGTGAGTGTATAAGTTTCAGCTTCAAGAAACAGAAGACCCAAGTGAAAGTGGCTTAAAAAATAAGGAAAATTTGTCATGTCACATATCAAGAATTTTTTATAGAGATAGAGTGGTACAGGATTGGTTCAGAGACTCTCTTTTCTGTCTTCCTTAGCATGTCTGTTGCTCTCTCCAGCCTTAAAATATGACTACAACAGCTTCAAATAGCTTCTCCTAAGACTGTTTAAATGTTGGATGAAAGGCATCTCTTCCTTTTGTCTAAAGTGTAGAAAATCTTTCTAGAAGATGTTGCCTTGTGTCTCATTGGCCACAGTTGCATCACATGCCGCTAGAAGTGGGGGTGGAAGGCTGTTAAGGAGCATGACAGTTTTTGTCACATTGAGGATGGGAAGGAGATGCTGTTCACTGCACTGGAAAGGTTAATCAATCAAGAAATATTTACTGCATAACATCTAGTACAGAGAACTACTGTATGAATATTTAAGGAGTATTAATGGAAAATACAAAAAAGATGGCATATGTCACGAAGAAGAAAAATAAAGGATAATTTTTTATCAACAAAAGAAAAATACTAGCAGGCACATAGAATTCAATAAAACAAGAAAAATGTACAAAATTATAAAGTAATATTAGCATGTTATTTATGTATAAGCAAATGTGTATCTATCTATCTATCTATCTATCATCTATCTATCTATCTCCTTTTTATCTTTAAAAACATTTTCCTCAAGGGAAATAACTCATTTTGTTTTCAGTATTAGCATACCACAGGGTTTGAAGAAGTTCCTTTTTTTGTTGTTACCTGGATACTAAAATTTGTAAAATAAATGAGGGAATCCCAGAGAAGTTATGCAATTTGCAATTCAAGTGGGAAATTATAATGATAAACTAAGCACCTAGCAGGTATATATAATATTGTACTTAGACTCGTGGGCTTACTGACAAATGATAAGCATAAAAACACTTACACAAACAAGAAAGTATATTATACTTTAGTTCAAAGCCATCACAGAAGCTAAAAAATTCCTTCCTGGACATTTTTGAATTTTGAAAATATCGATGATTTATACATACCATGTATTGAATCAAAATGGTCATCAAGAGAGTAAGCAGTAAATATTTAATGGATCTGTGAACATTAGGCCTATTATTTTTAACTTGTTTCCATTATAGGTAAAAGGGAATATTGAAAAAAAATTGCAGTGGTGTTTTTTGCTGAGGACACCATGTTTTTAAAGGCTCTGAACTCATAAAAATTTTAGAGCTAATAGCAACCTTATAAATTATTTCATACTACATCCTAATTTTACTAATGAGATCCAGGTAGAGGAGAGGTTAAATGACTTTTCCCAGTCCATGCTGCTGGCCAGCTGCTAGCTGGTACTGGCTCGCACCCTTCTCGGCCTGCATTTGTACATTTTTCACAAGCTCTTTCCATTTTCTGCTCTAATGTATTAATGTCCTTCTTTTTTTTCTCTCTCTTTAACTCTTGGAGTACACAGTACCCTAAAACCTGAGTCTTAAAGCAGGAAAATAATATATTTTACTTACATTTTAAACAATTGTGTCAGAAACATAATCTGGAGAGATAGATTATGTTTCAAGTCAGTTGGATTCCCCACTCCAGTTTTCTTAAGGTATAATTTGACAAATAAATATTTCATATATTTAAGGTATATAATGTGATGATTTGACATACATATACCTTGAGAAATGATTACTATAATCAAGCTAATTAACACATCTATCACCTCACATAGTTCTAGTTTATGTTGTTGTTGTTGTTTGTGGTGAGAACATTCAAGATCTACCCTATCAGCAAATTTCAAGTATACAATATGGTATTATTAACTATAGTCACCATGCTGTTGATGATATCCCTAGAACTTACTCAACTTCTAACTTAAATTTTGTACCTGTTGACCAACGTCCCCATTTCCTCCACTGGGGACAACCACCTTGGGCAACCACCTTGGGTGACCACCATTCTACTCTGTGTTTCAATGAGTTTGACTTTTATGGATTCCATATTTCAGTTGTGCTTCTATTTAGTCAAGTTTGGATTCTAATATCTGAGATATCACTTATCTGAAAGTTGGGAAATCAAAATACCAACTCCATTTCTCACAAGCACACTATCCTCAATGTTATCTAAAAGAATATTTAATAAAATAAAAGAATAACCACAGTAATTATAGACGAATAACAGAACAGAAAATCAAAGTGCTTCAAGGTCTCTTCTACAAAGCTATGTATAGTCCTTGAAAGGAGATCGGTCTGAATAAGTGTTTTTATCTCCAGTCCTTGGCTCTGCACTAAAATCTACTCCTTCCTCCAAAATAGAATGCCCTCAAGGAGACATAACCCAACATTATCTTCTGTTGAGTCTATATTGCTTAAGTCATTATCTGTTTGATATAAGCACATTTTTAAGGCAATTTTCACCTGGTCTCATTACTGCTCATGTCCATTTCCTCTATTGGTAAAATCAACCAGCTATTTTCCATTCAGAGATTTAGTCCCTTAATAAATATTAGTTAAGTCTTGTGCATATTCTTGGCATTCTAATAAGCTGTGGGGATACTCTTGTGAGCAAAAAAGAAACAATTTCTTTCCTTATAGAGCATTTAATCCAGCAGGGAAGACATGTAATTAGATAACTAAACTTAATATGCTACTTCCCCTGATCCAGAAATTATGGAGTATGATGAAAGCACTTAATATACATTCCAAGAGAAGTTTAACTTTGAGAGTGGACACTGAACACTGAATAGGAAGTTCATAGGGAAAATGGGCCGCTTTCATTTCTACTATTGTATTTGGTAATTCTTCCTTATTAGTTTTTCAAGAAAATCATTCATAAAATATTTTAAAATCTAGAAGCTTTTCTGTTGTAAACCTTGATTTAACTCTTTTTTTCTAGAATTTATTTGCCACATCTACATATCTGTAATTCCTGGAACTGAGTCTTAACATCTGAATTTGATTTCTGCTCTGGCTCTGGTCTCTCAAAGAGTAACTGACCCCCTGTCTTAGAATCACTCAGGGTAGTATATAAATATGGAGATGGTAGATATTCACCACTAATCCTACTATAACATAATCTCTGGGAGAATGAAAGGAAGAGAGCTAATTCAAATCTGTATGCTTAACCTGTTTCCCTCATACACACGAAAGCTTGAAACTTACCTCCTGCCATCATTGGGTATATATTTGGAATGTAATTAAAATCTTCTTCCTCAATTTTCTTCTAATTGTCTCAAAATGGAGTATAGTATCTTTTCAAGGGAAAACTGCCCTTAACTGTCCAAGTGCCAAAAACTCACCTTGATTATTTCCCATTAGATTACCTAAGGCACTATGTTGGTATATAAGCATTTCTTGGGACTAAAATGACACATGCCTAGGGCAATCACCAGTTATTGTGGCCCTCTTCCTTGGTAGAAGTAGAAATTAGAAAGGTCAGTTTTCAAAACTCCTGCTTAGCCTATCTGGAGTTGTATATTTTTATCTAGGGAAACAAAATCACAGTTACTATAAGTGACTAGCCTCTGGCCAATTCAGAAAATTGGAGCAAAGTCTTTTAAAGTATCCTAGAGTTTTTGACCCAAGGTCCACTGTTTACCAACTAAATCATTCTGGTGCCAAGTATATCGTATAAGAGTATTGTATTAAGTATCGTATAAGAATATTTCAATGGCTTAAGGAATTTTCAAGTTTATTTCTCTCTCATGTTAATAGTCTAAAATGAGTGGTCCAAGTTGGAGGATGGTTCTACTCCACACGGTTTTTAAGTCACTAAGATTCTTTTCATTGTGTACTCCTCTATTCTCTAGGCCATTCTACCTGTCTGCATAATAAATTAGGTTGCTATGAGTTCCAGTTAGTGGGAAGGAGAATGAGAACATAAAGAAAGCCCACAAAATGCATACGTCATTTCCATTCATAGTCTGCAAGAGAAAACCTCGGCCCGTGGTCACACATAACTGACAATGGAACTCATAAGTGTAATCTCTGACTGGGTGGCTACATTCCCAGCTCCAATTGTATTACAATGAAGAAAAAGGAAGAGCAGATATTGGTGTACAACTAGCAGACTTCATAACTGTACTTTAGAATGCAAACTGAATGGTATTTCTTTTGCCATAAGATTATTAACCCCCCAAAAATGCATATATTTTTTCATGAACATAGAACTTTATTAATCTAATAAGAAATGAAGCATATCCCTTTTTTGAAAATAAGTCTGTGCTCCTTTTCTATTATTACTTAACAAACCACCCCAAAACTTAGTGGCTTAAAACAAGGATCAGCAAACTTTTTCTATGAAGGGGAAGGTAGCAAATATTTTAGGCTTTGCCAGCCATGCAGTTTCTATTGCAACTACTCAACTTTGTCATTACACTATGAATGTAGCAGTAGACAATACATAAGCAAATGAGTTTGGCCATGTTCCAATAAAACTTTATTTTCAAAAACATGTGATGTACTGGATTTGGCCCAAGGCTATAGATTGGTTGAACCCTCGCTTAAAACAACAACTATTCTATTTTTGCTTATAATTATATGGGAAGATAAGTTGGTTGTCCAGTTATCAGACAGGTCATATGAGCCTGAATCATCTAGAATAGCCTTGTTCATGTGTCTGATGTTTGGTAGCTTAGTTGGTCTAGGTCACTTCAGCCAGTATGGTTCATCTCTACTCCATGTGGTCTTTCATTCTCTAGGAAGCTTGTTCAAGCTGCTTCCTAGTGGCCTCAGGGCAGCAGAGATAGCAAGCTCTAATGTGCAAGTGCTTTTCAAACATCTGCTTTTATCACCTTTGCTTTGACCAAAGGAAGCCACTTGGCACAGCCTAGACTGGAGGGGTAGAGAAACTGTAGTTCTTGGTGAGACGAACAACAAATTCATACTGCAAAGGTGTGTGTATACAGAGATAGGAGGAATTATCTTGTCATCTTTGTAAACAATTTACCACTACTAAGTAGTCAAGGACATTAGAATTGAATTCAATTTCAATTGTTTCTTTTCCTACTACAAAATTACTTAAATGAAATTTAAAATATTTTAAATAACATAAGCTTCATGCTTTGTGAAGTTAGTTGAAAATATGTATGTATAACTTATTTAAAAATATTTAGGGGCACCTGGCTGTCTCAGTCAGTAGAATATGTGACTCTTGATTTCAGAGTTGTGAGTTCAAGTTCTACATTGGGCATGGAGCCTACTTAATTAGTTAATTAATGTAAATTAAAACATTATGAATAATTATATTCCAAGGCCAGAGAAATGAAACCAAGTTCTTAAGAATAAATAATCCACATCCAAGACTGCCTAGATGAGAGAATTGTTTGCTAAGCAAATAAGCAGGGTTATCTGAAGACTGGTTAATCCTTTCTTAAATTCCCTTTTTCCTGCAGTGCCTACCTTTAAAGCTTCAAGGTATACATACTGCCTATCATCTTGATAGATATAGTGGCCTCCTGCTAAGAATTTTGTTTGAGCTTTCCAAACAGTGGGGTGTACAGCCAGAAACAGTCTTTGTATTAACTTAACCAAGAAGTTTTGAATAACTGAAGCCATGCATTTAATCTCACTCAGGGGGCTGTGGGTTAAAACCCAAGAGATGCCCTTTAGCTTCTATATATGAATCACTATAAGAAACATAAATTTTCTAAACTAACCATACAGAAGAAATTACTCTGCAAGTATTAGTGATTGTTTATCTTCTTTACAAAAATCTTACATAAGAGAAACCATTTCATCTGTAAAGTCAGTAAAATAACTTTACACATCCTTCTCTCCTAGAATTTTAATGAACTAATTGAAATGCTTTCTAGTGTGTTGGAAAAGCAAAATTGTTTGATATTCTGGGTGATAAGCTGAATTAAATTATTCGAGCGCTACTGTTATTGATGTTTACTAGGTATCAGGCACCATATGAAATATATCATCCATTGGAAGGTCTGCAGAATCCTAAGAAGACCTGTCATATCTATTTTTTTTTCTTTTCAGATGAAAAAAACCTAAAGCTCAGGAAGGTTAGGAAATTTGCCGAAGGTCCAGTGCTGTGCTAGTAAGCTGGCACATGGGGGATAAAGCCTAGATCTATAGTGTTTGCCAATTTTGAGGATATAAATAATTTCAACTTGGCTGATTTTAAACTACCAGTGTGATGTCACTGAACATGATGTTAGGAAGAGATGCACATCATCAATCATGAGCCTATAGGAGGTGACTCTCGTATACCACTGCCAAGATCAAAATCATAATAAGTTAGAGAGCCAGGATTTCGGCTCCTGGTCATCTACAAAGTCCATCCTCTAAACCCTCATACAATAATGCCTTCCAGAGTAATAAACTATTCACCTGATAAATCACAAAAATCATGGATGTCTGTAACATCTTTAATCCTAGAAATATATATTCTTCTCTATTCTCTTTTAGAAATGAACACAGGGAATATTCTCTCACAATTATTCAATAAGCATATGTTAGAGGCCAGGAAAAACTATGCTTGTTCTATTACTATTTTCATTATTCTTCCATTTTATGCTCATCCTAAGCTTTCATAATGTTTCCTAGTGTTGCCTTTTTTATTCGTATTCCTTTGCTACTTTTTATCTTAAAATCTTTATGCTTGGTTCCCAGAAAATTCCTTTGCTGTTTCAGAGTACTTCTTTTTATTTTATATATATATTTTTAATTTTCATAGGTTTTTCTTCTTACCTTATGGCATAACTTTCACACTTCTGCTTTTTATTTCTTCAACATTCTGGCATTCCTTATTTGAGCAAGTAAGTAGATGGATAGAGGTCTAATTACTAAAATAAGGTGGGTTCACATTGTAAAAATTATTTAACCTCTCTGTACCAGAGTATCTTTATCTATAAATCAGAAGAATGATACTACTTACCTTGTGCTGTATGAGCAGTTAATCAATTAAAAAAAAACTATAGGAGAAACAAATACAGAGAGTCTGAGATGGGGGTGTGAATGATGCCTTGAGAATGGGTGAGACCCAATATTTTGCTGATGAAAAACATAATTTTCTGTTTGATAGAAATACATCTTAAAAATTTGGAAACAATAGAGCTTTTAGAAATAATAGCAATTTGTTCACAACATGAAATGAAATTGTACTGGGATATTTTACTCACATAACAGATTTTATACTAAGAATTTTGATCCTTTGTTAAAATAATTAAGGCCATGGAGTTTTCCTAACTCATGAATACCATTTATCATTACCATGGATTGAAAAAGTGACAAATGAGAAAAAATTATTGTTCCCAAGTAATCTTATATGTGTTGAGCTTTAAAAACATAAAGAAAACAATTTTGAAAATTGGTATGAATTTATATTTGATTGATATGAGGAAATTATGAAAGCATACCTGTGATGATAGATCAAAGCATGTTTGTACTATGAGTTTTAAAACTCATCAGAATTTTCATAATTTCTCCAAATGGCTGAATTGAAGTAAATGTATACCCAGCAAAATTTTTCTCATATATATTTCTGTAGAAAAATAAAAGTAAAAATTAAGTTGATTTTTCTTTTCATAAAATGAGCCCCAATGTATATTTTCTTTCATATATGCTGTGAAAGAACTAACTGAAAATGGATAATTCTTACTGTGTCAAGAAGTAAAACAAAAATCTTACCTTCTGTGTGATGTATTATTCTTGTGGCTCTATGGAAAAATTCAGTGATATCTTGACTTTCTGTTGAAATTATTATTTTTATTGTGTAGTATATCCTAGAGTTTTGAAGAGTTATATAGAATGGTAAATAAGGATTTTTTTTTTTGGCCTGAATCATTTTCAAGTGCATCCACGTAAATGAGAGTAAATAGATAGTAAAATGAGCTAACTTAGAAGATTGAGGTTCAAGTGAAATAAAACTGGAAATTAGAACAACATTGAACTCAATCAAGAAATAAAGCCATTAATTAATTTGACTTTAAATAATAGTTAATTGTAATTAAACTTTAAACATAATTTGTAAATCATGCATCAGACCATTAAGTGGAACAGATAAGAGTTTACACTTTGTATCTTTTTAAATTTACCTTTCCTTCCTCAACTCCTACTCTACCAATGCTGTTACGCCACGGGAAGCCAAGTTTGATATTAGCAATAGAAGATAGTTTAAGGAGCGTGTTGGTGGCTCAGTTGGTTAAGCATCTGACTCAGGTAATGATCTCAAGGATTCATGGGATCGAGCTCTGCATTGGGCTCTGTGCTGACAGCATAGAGCCTTCTTGGGATTCTCTCTCTCTCTTTGCCCCAACCCTTCTCTCTTGCTCTCTTTCTCTTTCACTCTTAAATAAACATTTTTTTTAAATTTTTTTTTTAGCGTTTATTTATTTTTGAGACAGAGAGAGACAGAGCATGAACAGGGGAGGGTCAGAGAGAGGGAGACACAGAATCTGAAACAGGCTCCAGGCTCTGAGCTGTCAGCACAGAGCCCGACGCGGAGCTCGAACTCACGGACCGCGAGATCATGACCTGAGCGGAAGTCGGATGCTTAACCAACTGAGCCACCCAGGCGCCCCTAAATAAACATTTTTTAAAAAGATTGTTTAAGATGTAATGATGACCGGGACTAGAAGGGAATTCTGGGGAGAAGAATCATTGACTTAAACCATAACCAATATCTTTTTAATAAATGGAACATACTGCTGGCATAAACACTGCTTCAACATAAAGAAAATAAATCTATTGAACATAATACCTCTGTTCTTTCCAGAGCCAGATGAGTCTCTTTCCTATTCCAGTGGCTTTATTTGTTAAATTTCATCACTTAGCATACAGGATGTGCGACTTGGCAATAACATAGTCATATTGGCATTTTCCCTCCTACAATGAAGGAACTTGAATTTTTCCTCTGCATAGCATATTATACTGTAGACTTACATGTTGTTTCTCTTCAAATGTTGGTATTGCCATAAGGTGTGAGTTTTACTTACTAAAACATGATAATTGAAAAACTTGAACTTTATTCAGGGAAAAATATGGGAGGGGGTCAGTTTTTGCATAAAGCTTTAATAAATCTGATTTTATTCATAATTCTGGGTTAGGCTTTTACTGGCCAGTAAAATAACATTTAAAAAGTTTATGGCTATGATTAAAAAGTTATAATTATTTTATCTGTAAAAAAGTATCACTGATGAATGTTAAATATAAACATAATCTAGTTTAAACAGATTGTAAAGCAGAAGTAGTGAGAAAGCTAAATAAATAATAAATAAATTAAAGAGGAGTCAGGATTAGTCACAAAGTGAAAATGAAAGCTCTAATAATGACAAGGTTGTGAACAAACATTTAAAGAAAATGCAAGACATATATTAGATTTCTAAATTTCTATTTCCTTATAATTTTTCTGGGCTTCATTTTATTATTAGATTATGAAATCTAACCTAATGAATATAAAGCATGCTGAATTTTCAAGGAATGCTACCAAAATTATCTGGCAAATTAAACATTGATTTTGTAGGTCCTTAATATAATTGCTACATTGTGAAGATGTTATATTTAATGGTTTTAATCCTTCAATGCAGACTACTATAATTCTTCAAACCTTTACTTATTTATATAAACAAACCATTTCATTATTAAATCTTGCTTTTTGTCTTGAACATTTTATTTTTATATTAATTCTAATTTCTAGTGAACAGTGGAGAATGTTTAAATTGACCATTTTTTTTGGAATACATGATTTGTCATGAGCAATATAAATAAATACATTAATTGCTTATCATACTTATATCTGACAGATGGGTCCCCAGGCACAGAGCCTAACCTTTTATTTTGACACCTGCCACATTTGCCAGTCCTGACCCTTTTTCTTTGCCAGAGTGTTGCTGTGCTTGCTGTTCACCATGGTTGCACTAATCTCCAGCTTTTAAAAGGCATAATATTGGAACCCTTCTGAGAATCGCTGCTATCAATCAGCTGATACTACAACATAAAGTACTTCACAGAACTATCCAACATCTCTTCTCTCCTGTGATTCAAACACATTTTCTCTTATTTTTGTGACCTACTGGCTAAATAAGATTACATGGGGCTTGTTTTAATCTAAGACCCCATATTGTTAACCTCTGACATAAACCATTTAATTTAGCAGTCATTTAAAATTTGGAATATACTGGAGAGTAATAAAAGAAGTTATGCTTTCATTTTTATACTAAAAGATACTTCTTTACTACAAAGCAAGTAATATATTTTGATATAGCTAAGTTAAAAATAATCTTAACATGTTCATCAAACAAACAAACAAGAAAAACCCCAAGCATCGGGGCAATAAAACATGTTTTGAGAATCACTATGCACTCAATCTCAAACCTGCACCTTTGATTTCTGGGATAATTCCAGAAACCACTAACACATAATATTTGTCTGGATTCATACACACTAAAAGCACATGTCTGGTCCATTAGACCAGTGGTCTGGTTCTAAAAAGCTCTGTAAGCTGGAGTACACACAGAGGGCAGGTAAGCTGTGGAGCTTCATTACTGAAATAATTTGATATAAATTTGAAGGGATTCCCTTCCTGAGCAAAATCAGGCGATAATTAACTATGGAAAATGTTGTAATTGATATTTTTCAAGAGTATGTTGGAAACAAAGAAATTGAAAAGTAGATGTATAGGTAGGAAGGGACAGTTATTTGGTACCAGAGTTCCACCAGGTCAACCCAGTTTTGCTCACAGTCTCATTGCAGACTGAAACTCAGAGATGTATACACCAACAACTTGTCTTTCAAATATGGCATTTATTTTCCTGACATAAGCTTATTTGGTATAATGGAAAAAGCCTTGGACTATGTCTTAGATAAACTAAGTTTATTGAATAATTCAGAGACCCATTTATGCCAGTTAGGATATATATGTACATTGCAAGAAGTATGGGATATGTATCTTAGGACATTCAAAGAAAATGCTATTTAAAGCCTGGGGCTAAAGGATATTGGAGTTGAAAGGTAATTCTAGAGTTATAGCAGCTTTTTGTGCCTCGGCATCAGCAGTTTTTGAACCTTTAGTGAGCCGCTATTAATATGACTCAGCTGTAATTCATATCTTTCTCTTTCTTCTCTGCCCCAATCCACCTGGCACAGCTTACTCAGAGTTTCTACTAGCTCATATTTTTAGCATGTAAAAAATTTTGGACTGTCACAGAAAATCCTTTCTTTACTTATTAGGCCTAAATACAGAGACCAAAAAATAAACAAACAAACAAACAAACAAACAAACAAAACTCATGGGTCCAGCTCATCTTTTCAAGCCTGGCCACAGTTCATCGTTTTCTGGCCAGCCATTCTTTGCTCTCAGTCCAATCAGCTGTAAAATGGTGAATGGCAGAGATCACTTCTGAGTAAACATGGCCGCTTAGGTGGCAGATGTTCTGGATGAGGATGATTCTTTTAGAAGGGATATGTCATGTTGGACACAGACAATCCTCGAAGTGTGGTTCAGAGACTGGAGATGGTCCATGTGCTGTTTGTTAACCATCCAAAATGATAAGCACATTCAGGATAACCATTTCACAACTTAAAGCTGTTTGTTTTAAGTCTTTTGATGGTTGTTGGATCTAAAAAAAATTGGATTTGTGTTTTGTATATCTTTGCTTTCTGATAATTCATCTTATATTAAAAAAATAATAGTGACTTATTGGGAGTGAATGGGAAACTGATCTTTCACTAAACATATTTTTAGTGGCCTTGGATTAGAAGTCTAGATCCTAGACTAGATTTTTTATGTCATATTTGCTAGTTTTTGCAAGAGACAATTAGAGGTAAAATTGATAAAGATTTACTCAGGAAGCACCCTGTCCTTAATAATTTTATAATTTAGGGATACCTGGCTGGCTCAGTTGGTACAACATGAAACTCTTGATCTCGGGGTTGTGAGTTCGAGCCCCATGTTGGGTGTGGAGATACTTAAAAATAAAATATTTTAAAAATAATAATAATTTTACAATTCAGTTGATTGTATATAGAAGTTAAATAAAAATATTTACGCAGTGTAACATTGTAAGAACTTTGAAGAGGAAGCACATATTTAATAAAAAAACAATACAAATGTTAAAGACAAGATATTCAAAGGAAGGACAGAGGATTTCATGCTGTGATTATCAGAGAAAATTTATAAAATAGGTAGGATTTGTACAGTATCTGTAATTTGAATGAGATTTGGAAATTTAAAAAGGGAGGCTTTGGTTATTCTAGACAGAACAAAACTTTCAAGCAGACGTATGGAGTCAAAATATCTATGTATATGTTTGTACATATGTGTGGGTATTGCAATAGGTAGATAGATAGATATATAGATAGATAGATGATAGATACATATGAAAATAAATGAAAAAAGAAATAGAAAGTAAATAAAAGACCCTGAAAATTAAATTGTACTATTCAATCTTAATTTTTTGTAGTCTCCCCTATATAATACATGATATTAACTTATTAAAAAGGGGACTCTTGAGGGGCGCATGGGTGGCTCAGTTGGTTTCTTGATTTCTGCTCAGGCCCTGATTTCGGCTCTTGATTTCGGCTCAGGTCTTGATCTCATGGTTTCTGTGCTACCAGCACAGAGCCTGCTTGGAATTCTCTCTTTCTCTCTCTCTATCTGCCCCTCCCCCATTCACACACACAGGCCTGCATGCTCTTTCTCTCTTTCTCTCAAAATAAATAAATAAACATTAAAAAAGGGGAAACTCTTGAAATAGATTTGCTTTTACATTTATGTCATTTACTGTCATGTTAAATGCAAATGTTGCAAATGCAAAATAACAAATCATTTTCTCCAAGTAAAATAACACTTTAAATTGTAATTTATTTTAAATCTCATAATCAATTCAAAGAATAAAAACACAATTATTAAAATATTAGTATACTTTCCTGTGGACATCTGGCATCTCAGTCTAATGCCAAGAACAAAAACAAAACAAAACAATCTAAATGGCAAGAGAATCTCTTCTAAAGAACAACTTTATAACCTTAGCAATTTTATTACTTTATAGGAGGGTCATAATAATTAAATTACAGAATATTGCAGAGCATTATGTCAGTTTGAACCACTTAACATATAGTGCCTCACTTACAAAAGCTGACCTTGTTGGATGCCATTATTTTAAGATCTAAGAACTATGATATTGTTAGAAATGGAATTTAGTGATTTCAACACGAGTTTTTGATGTTTCAGAATTCACCTGTATGACACCAATTTAAAGTACCAAGGTACTGGTAATTTTGTTTGTATAAGATTTTTATTTTAAGTTTACTTATTTTGAGAGAGAGAGAGAGAGAGAAGCATCAGCCAGGGAAAGGCAGAGAGAGAGGGAGAAAGAATCCTAAGCTGGCTCCATGCTCTGCACTGAGCCTGATGTGGGGCTGGATCTCATGACCATGAGATCATGACTTGACCCGAAATCAAGAGTTGGACGCTTAACCGACTGAGTCACCCAGGTGCCCCAATATTATTTTATTTTTTATCCTCAAATTTCTTACACTGTAAGACTAAAACTAATAATTTAATTGTTCAAGTTATACAAAAAGGATTAAGCAAAAAAGTAGTCTACAATTTTCACATGGTCAGTGCCTAACATAATAAGCAAACACATCATGGTCTTGCAAATTTGTACTGCAAGAATAATCCTACACTGGTATCTTATAAATGAGACACTATTGAAAGTGAGAGAGGTAACTGTATAAAAATCTCCAGGTACATAAAATAAAATTAAAGGTCATAAAGATAAACTAGAAATGTTTAAACAGAAGAAAAAGAAACTACAGCTCTATTTTAACTTTAAAAACAGCAATTCCTGAAAGAAAAGTATAAAGGTTTTTAAATTATCAAGCAAGAAGTAGAATTATTTGAAGATGAATCACAGGAAAATGTGTAGAAATGGTTTGTAACTTCTTCTGCAGCATAGCCCTGACCATGCAAATGTAGAGAGAGCTTATCAATTAGAAAATTTAAAACAAAATGGATTGAAGGAAGCTTTGTCTCTTAAGGTTACAAATTTATAAAACCAAATAATATTTTTTTGCTTTCAATTTGTCTTTGAAAATTAAATTTTCTTCCTTTTTTCTAATATTTTGTTTATTTTAATAATATTTTGCTTTTAATTGAGTCTATAGTAATGTTAAAATGACATTTAATATTTATACATTCTAAATTTACATTTTTTTGTTTTTTGCATTTTGCTTTGTAATGTGCTCATAAATATCAATATTCGAAATGCATTGAGTATTTAATTTTGATTTTTTTCATTACTTTTTAACAATGTGCAACCTGCAGGCAGCAGCCTTATCATTTTATCTTACTATTAATCACCTGTCCAATTGAACTTCAATATTAATTAAGCCATACCAGTTGATTTCACCCAAGGACTCTTGTAAGAAAAAGATGTGGTGAGAAGATCATGGTTCTTTGTCTTTCTTTGTTCTTGAAAAATTTTTATTTATTTATTTTTTATGAATGTAATTTATTGGCAAATTGGCTTACATACAACACCCAGTGCTCATCCCAGCAAGTGCCCTTCTCAGTGCCCATCACCCATTTCCCCCTCTCCCGCACTCCCTATTCACCCTCAGTTTGTTCTCTGTATTTAAGAGTCTCTTCGGCTTGCCTCCCTCCCTCTCTTGAGAAACTTAACAGAAGGCAATGGGGGAAGGGAAGGGGGAAATAAATGGTTCTCAAATGAGTTTTTAGTCAGCTAGCTAGCTTTTCCTACTTTTATTCTTTTCACTTATAGTCTCTCCTTTCTATCAACTCCTCTGCAGAGAAACAATTAGACTTATTCCTACAATTAAAAAATATATATTATATCCTTACAATAAGTAATATAAAGGAAAGGTCATATTTTTCTTTTAAAGATTAGGTTTCTTCAAAGGATAATCAGTGTTCCTTGCCTTGCCACACATGTACTGCTCAGTGACTTTCAGGTTGGCTTCCTGTGTCCAAACTATTTTGTTAGCAAGACTTTGGTTATCAAACTTACAGCCTTTTGTCAGAATAAATTCTGAATCACCTTTTGAGTTGCTATCAATCATCCTCATCTTAACAATTATTTCTCTTGGCCTCCTTCACTTCTCTTACTTAGCTCAGTGTCCTGACTTCAACCCTTTCTTGTCCTAGAATCCAGGTATTCCTAAGGCGCAGCTTTCTTTCTTCCCTTTACTTTCCCAACCTTCTCTCAAATGCAGCTCTTACCTCCCCCTACTTTAATCTCTGTGAGGCTTTCCCCCAAACCGTTATCTCTTATTCCATGTTGCCTGCTGGACATCAACATAACATCCCACTAGCTCTTCAAATCTAACATGTCAAAAAAGCATCTCTCTCCTCCCTCCACATACCTGCCCATTTCTTGGGTAGCAGGACCTTCATCCTAGAAAATCGGGCTTGAATATTGGACTCAGGTCTGATTTTCCCCAACCCCACCCTCCTCACCACATGTCTTGAGCCTACGAATTGTGTGGATTTTGCCTCCATAATGTTCCAAACATCTGTTCCTTCTTCTGGATTCTCATTTTTGCCATTAATCTCTCATTTAACTTTGATCTAAAATATCAAATTAATTGTATGACTCAACTCTCTGTATCTGCTTTCTTCTTGCAAAACATAACTCCAATCATGTTCAGAGTCCTCCAATGATTTTTTTTGATTTTTTTAAATGTTTATTTAATTTTGAAAAAGAGAGAGAGAGAGAGAGAGAGAGAGAGAGAGAGAGAGAGAAGGAGTGGAGGAGGGGCAGAGAGAGAGGGAGACACAGAATCTGAAGCAGGCTCCAGGCTCTGAGCTGTCAGCACAGAGCCCGAAGCAGGGCTCAAACCCACGAACTGTGAGATCATGACCTGAGTCAAAGTCAGCCACTCAACCAACTGAGCCACACAGGCACCCCAATCCTCCAATGATTTTTTTAATGAGAATTCTAAATTACTTTTTCTTTTTCTTTTAATAACCTCCACTATTAGACAAAACATACTTGTCTAGCCTTATTTTTTTATTCTGTATCTTTTAAGATACACCCCCCAATTCCCATCTTTTCTTCTTATAATAGACCATAAGTTGCTTGAGAACTAGGGCTTTGTGTTATTTGTATTTGTGTTCCCCAGACCGTCACATAATAATTTATTCCAAAATCTCAATATGTATTTTCATGGTGAATGAATAAACATATGAAGTAACTTTTGCCCACCATTTCCTCATCCCAGAAAATCTAACATTCCAGACAAGCAATAGAATTATCTTAAAATTATAAAGCTAATAAAAAAGACTAGAATGGTAGCTTTTCAGCCTTGGATGCACACGGGAATCACTGAGAAGATTTTGAGAAACACTAATGCTCCACCTCCAGAGATTCTGATTTAATTTTCCTGGGTGGGATTGAGTAAATGGTATTTTTAAACATTCCCCAGGCAATTTGAAGTACACCCAAAGTTAAAAACTTTTGAGCTAGAAAGTAAGTGTAGGCTGGGGAAAATTGAATTTTGAATATAGTTTCAGATTAATTTTCAGATACTGTATTTACCCCAACAATCAAATCCACCTAAATGAATCCTTTCACTATCTCTAGCATCAGAATTTGATACTTAAAAGCTAATGGGAAATACACATTTAAAAAAACCACTCATTTTAACAGAAAATTAGTCTTTTAAAATCTATATGTAATCATCTGAGATTAAACTATTCAAAAAGAGTATAAGACCAGAAAGCAAACCATCATGATTTATGCTGGACCTTTTATTCTATTCATGCACTTATCTATTCATTTAACCAATTTTAATATTCAATTATGTTTTGGTGTTTATAAATGCAATCTTAATTCATACAGAAATGATTCCACCTCAGGCTATTTTAAATTATAGAGTTTATTGATCCTTAATGTACCTTATGTGATCATTAATAGTATCGATTATCTTTGGAGTCATTGGGGCTCTGGTAAGACCTTCAAGCTCATTAGGGGTTTTGAATCATTTAATCCTTAAAGAGAGAAAGGGTGTAAGTGACAATGACTTCTGAGTTTTCAATGTGCCCATTATTTCATCTTGCTCTATTTTTAAATACAGATATAACACTATTTGGAAATTTTTTTTAAGTTTTATATATCACCAAACAGCAAGCCAATATTATTTAACAAACATTTCTTATTTTAGAAAGTAATTGTTTTTAATTACCAACATTGATGATTCAGTAATTCATTAACTAGTTTTGAAGTACTAACCAATTTTTTTCTTAATAAGTTACTCCTTTACCCTTCCTCCTCCCTTCCTTCTCCCTTCCTCCTTTACCCTAAATCTGCTCCAAAACTGTCAATATTTCAGGATAATATTATTATAAAAGGTAAAAGCAGAAAAAATACTTAGTTTGTTTTTCTTTTCTCTTCTTTTCTTTTTTCTTTTCTTTTCTTTTCTTTTTTCTGTAACTGGTTGCAAAAAAAGCATGAAGCCCTCAGGGAAATGGAGAGGATTCAGAGTATATATATATATATATATATATATATATATATATATATATATTTGAGAAAAAAGTTCCTCAAAAACTAAAACTGTGCCACTCCTCTACCCCTATCCAGACTTGTTTGGCATGGAAGAGGTGGAGGGAAAATGATATAAAGAGGATATCTCTCTTCAAAAACATAGAAGGGATGTAAAAAAGTGAGTCTCCTGAAATAGTAAAGCAGATGGGAATAAGGGGGAGGTGCCTGACTGGCTCAGTTGGTAGAGCGTGAGACTCTTGATCTTGGGGTCATGAGCTCAGTCCCCAAGTTGGGTGCAGAGATTTCTTAAACAACAACAACAACAAAATGGAAACCAGATGGAAATAAGGAATGTGTAACAGATGATTGCAAGCATGGACTTGAGCCAGACTGCCTGGGTTCAAAAGCCAGCTCTGGCATTCACACTAGCTAGACAAAGGTATTGGTAATTGTTGTTGCCTAATTTTTCTAAACTATAAAAAAATGGGGATAAATAGAGTACCTCCCTCATGAAACTGTTGCAGGGATTATTTGAGTTGGGGATGCTAGAGAGAATGCAGTCTCACCCAAACCTCCCAGTTCCCCATGTACTTCATAATACCTTTGTCCTCTCTTGGTTCTGTGATGCTGCCTCATCCTCATTTCTTCCTACTATCTTGGCTATTCTCTCCAAACACAGCTCAAGAAAGCCTCCTAACTTTTAGAGCTGTCTTCTGGCCAACCATCCAGGTCATAGGCATCCTAGAAAGCCCCAGCCACCTGCTTAAGAAACTTCTCGAAACTTTACCTCCTAACCATCTAAACTGACTCTTCATTTTTCTTTGCTCAATCCCTCTACATGGACCTTATACTTGGATAGAATGCCAGCCTTTTCATTTCATATCTCTCTTCCCATTTTGTCCTCTTAGCACCAGGCAGTGCTTTCTGTGGAGAAGTGTAACACACACACATACCCACACCCACCCTGGGTTAGGCTTCCAGATTCTGCCCAGGCCCAGGTCTGGAAGACTTACTTTTTTTCCTTGGGATGATCACAGAGCCTCAGACTTCTCTCTATGTAACCACCCCTTAAAGGACCAAAGGTCTTTTTGTTTTCCCATTCTCCACATCCATGTAGGCAATCTCCTTTTCCTCCATAGTGTCAACATTCATTGACAGGCTAATAAAAATAATGACTTAGCATTCACTAAATGCTACTATAAACTAAGCACTCTCTGGAGACAGCTAGTATTGTTATCTCTCATTGTGCAAATGAGGAAACTAGGGCAGAGGATGGGTAGGTAACATAACCATAGTCACACAGGTCATAGATGGGAAAGCACAGACTGCAAGTCTCGGTGCCCGTATTGTTTTATACTGAATGTTGGTTTAGAAGCAGACTATCTGGGTTTGAATCCTGTCAGCTAGGAGGCATTTGACCTGAGGCAAACCATTTCTAAACTGAGGTTTAGAAACCTCAGTTTCTAATTTATAAAATGGAGATAATTATGCCTGTCTCCCAGGGTTTATATGGGTTTTACATGGGATAGTATATATAGGACACTTGGAACAATACCAGCACTTTGAAAATGCTTTAATGGTTTATTATTATTATTTTTATTATTACTACTACTACTACTACTACTACTACTACTACTACTACTACCACTCTGTATTTCCTGTCCTGATGGTTAAAGGCTAAATCTCTGTCTCTGTTCCCAATTTCTGGAGCTCCAGACCAACTCTACTAGATGTCTGGGTGTTCCATAGATGGCTCAACTCATTAGTATATCCTCAACCTATTATTCTCGAATATTTTACCTTGGTGAAGGCTGTCATCACACCAGACACAGGAGTAACTCTGAACTCCTCTTTTTTAATCAGTTAATACTAACAATTAGTTTCCCCTCACTATATATATTGTTCCATCTGCCTTCTCTCACTCCTACTTATAAGACTTATTTCCAGTATATTGAAATACTTTATGTTAGTTCATTATAAAAAACAAACAAACCAGGAACTGTATTATGTGCCTGTTAAAGATGAACAGAATCTCATCTCTGTCTTCTTCTGTGAAAGCAAATGTAATTTATTTTTTAAACTTGATTATTTGCATAGTAATCTTTCTCTCAACCTATTATCAAGTGAGACATCTAGCTATGTGAGGAGTTTGGCACCATAAAGACCTCAACTTTCTTATAGTAATCCACTGAATCATCAAATACTCTTTCCAGTTAATAGCAGATTGTACTTGGTGACTTCAGAAATTTACCATGATTGAAAATTAGAGTTAAGTATAAAACTTACATTTAACCAAGGTGTTCATTAATGCAAATAGTACAAATGGGCATAAATTATCTTCAGGGCATTACTTTACTATATTATTAAAGCAGTCATATTCCACTTAAGACTCTTTTTTTCTATTCAGGCTAATAAAAATAATGACTTAACATTATGCTACTATTACCAAGCATTTTTTTGGAGATAGGTAGTACTATTAGCCTTCATTGTGTAAATGAGGAATACTTGTAATATTATACATACTCAGCGAAGTCTAGTTATCATTGTTGTTAAATCCCTTGTTACTCAAGTTATCTGCATTGAACATGAGTTTTTCCCCACTGTTTTCTATGTTCCAGGCACTGGACAATCTGACCTAACAGTCCTGCCAGCCACTAATTGATATAGCATTATTGTGCAATTTGAAAAAGGAGCCCTTCCCCAAGATACTTCATGTCCATCTATAGGCAATTTTGTCACAATAAGCTAATTTTATTAGAACATGGCACTAAACTGCCTGCAGAAAATTGTAATACTTAAATTGGCAAAGTCTACAATGTGAACGGTTCCTCTAGAGTTGTGAAGTGAGCAACCTGCACAATCATTCAGTGCGGTCCAGCTTACTCTATTCTTGTCCTCAATAGAGAATTTTACATAAGATAAGAAGAATGAATGGTTCAATAATAAACTAAATCAGAAATCAGAATTTATCTAACTAAACAATTTACTACAAAATTATTACAAAAAAAGACCATATTAATGGGTAATAAATATCATGTATGCTGATTATGAGACTTAGAAGTTAGGCTATAGGGGCACCTGGGTGGCTCAATCGGTTAAGCGGCCGACTTTGGCTCAGGTCATGATCTCGCGGTCCGTGAGTTCGAGCCCCGCGTCAGGCTCTGTGCTGACAGCTCAGAGCCTGGAGCCTGTTTCAGATTCTGTGTCTCCCTCTCTCTGACCCTCCCCCGTTCATGCTCTGTCTCTCTCTGTCTCAAAAATAAATAAACGTTAAAAAAAAAAAAAAGAAGTTAGGCTATAAAGAGCAAAGCACTTTTGTGAGTTTGACTACTGTCATTCTTTAGAAAATCAGTTATTTATTTATTGAAAATCTGTTATTTAATAAAAGCATCTGAGAACCTGTCAGATGCAGAATTATTAGGTTGAGATTAACCTGAATAAACTCACATACTCAAAATCCTGTTTTCAGAAGGACTATCCTTAAATCACCTAAAATAAATCACCTAAAATAAAATAAATATCTATCTCTTTAAAATAAAGATTAACAATTCAGATAAGAAACTCTTCCTTATCATTAAATCCATAGTGCTTAAGATTTAATCTCTTTTCTCTTGTTCTCTCAATATGAGAGTAAGTAATACAACAAATGTAAAGTGCTTAGGTGTGGAAAGCACTCTATAGGCAGTAAAATTCTGAAATTCATGCAAAGTCCTTCTTAGTAATGCATTTAGAATACTTTTCAGGGTTTCTTTATAATGCCAAGTTACACTATTAATTTCTTGCAAGCAAATATGAGTGAATAATCAACTAGTTGATTATAGTATCTGAAATTTTCTTTGTAAAATATGGATATGGCAGTCCATGATCTTAAGTTCATATTTTAATATATGATGCACAAGTACATGATTTAACAAGGAGATATATCATCGTAAGCAACATTGCAAATCTGAAGAAAATGACTTTTTAAGATTTATGCCAATTATTATTTTTTAAAAATTGTGAATTCTGGGGTACCTGGGTGGCTCAGGTTGTTAAGCATCCAACTCTTGATTTCAGCTCAGGTCATGATCTCATGGTTCATGAGATTGAGCCCCATTTCAGACTCTGTGCTGACAGCACCGAGCCTGCTTGGGATTCTCTCTCTCCCTCTCTCACTGCCCCTCCCCCACTCACATGGACATTGTCTCTCTCTCTCTCAAATAATAAATAAATTTTTTTAATTAAAAAAATGTGAAAGCCTAGGTTTGATAAATTGACACAATACAAAGATGATAGATAGATAGATAGATAGATAGATAGATGATAGATAGACAAAACTGAACTGTGCATATTCATCGCCATGAATTCCCTTTACCAATTCTCTTTTTGTTAACTATTTCTTCTTGTTCTCTTTCTTCTAATATTTATCAATTCTTTTTTCATTCAGCTTCTTACTTCCACATAAAACTATAACACATTAAAATCTCACACAATTTATTTTCTTTCTTTAGATTCTTTCTTTTATCATTGATCATCTTAGATATGTTAGAGTACTTAATGTGTTTGGATTACTGCAAGAGTGATTCCATTTGGTCCTAATATCTATATTGACCTGTTTTCTTCAGATTTATGTATTAAAAGCAGATTTTTTATTCTGTTTTTGAACATTTATGTGTAGAATGTTTGTACTTGTCATAGTAGTTTTTCTTTTCCTTGTGTTGGCACTTTTGGTGTATTTCTATCCTTCTAATTGTACAGAAAAAAAATCCTCAAATGCTGCAGCATGAGAGATAAAAAGGACACTTCTATCTTCATGTTTCATAATTACAACCTGCACTCAGGAATGGAAGTCATGGTTGCACCACCAGAGAGCTGTTCATAAGGCACACGAGATTAGGAAGTCTGAGAGAAGAATGTACCCATTAATTGTAGAGAAAGAAATAATAGATCATTTTCTTAATTATATGGAAATGTAGTAAGGACAAAAAACTAGAAAAAAAAGACTAAAAATTGTGTTTCTGTAGCAATTAGCAGAAAAAAAAGAAAACTTTAATCAATCAATAGTTTATTTTCATGCCTCCTATACAAAAAGATTCAAAGAATATTATCTACACCATGATTTGATTAATTATTTCTTTCAGTGAATTGAGTAACTATTTTCTTCCCTGACTGAGCAAATTGATTAAATGATTGATAACTTCTCATGGACATTGACAATATGTGATGTCAGTAATGCTAATAATTTTTTTTTATTAAATACTGGACTTAGAGCATCCTTTGATTTTCTCATTAAATATGAAAGTTCATATTTATTTCCTGGGTATGCTCTTGAAGATACTCTTGTAAACAAAGACAAACATCTCTTAAAGAGGAAAAAAACAAATTTACTTCTTTGACTTCACCAAGAGCTGTTATTCAAAATTTTATTTTCATTATTATTGTTTTTAATTTAGGGGAAAACTCTACATTACTAAGTAGTGAAAAAATTGAAATATATATATATGTACATATATATATATATATATTTTTTAAGTGTAACTACAGTATAAATGAGAGCACACCAATCTAGCTCCATAAGAAATCACCTAAATTACATAATAAGCAAGTTGCTCTTTTTCTGCCACAAATGGTCACTTATTCTTTGTCCAGGCAGGCACACCTCATAGATATTGATGGTTTGGTTTCAGATCAACTCAATAGAGTGAATGTCACAATAAAGGAAAGTCAAGTGAAATTTTTGGTTTCCCAATGCACACAAAAGGTATGGGTTTTTTAAAAATGTTTATTTATTTATTTTGAGAGAGAGAGAAAGAGTGAACAGGGGCAGAGAATGAGGGAGAGAACCCCAAGCAGATTCCATGCTCAGCACTGAGCCCAATGAGTGTTTCCATCTCACGAACTGTGAAATCATGACCTGAGCCAAAACCAAGAGTCAGATGCTTAACCAACTGAGCCACACTGGTGCCCCACAAAAGTTATGTGTTTTTTTTTTATGTTTATACTCTACTGTGGTCTATTAAGTATGCAGTAGCATTCTATCTTAAAAAAATAATGTATGCACCTTAATTAAAAAATACTTTCTTGCTAAAAAGTGTTAACCATCATCTGCACTTTCAGTGAGTCATAATCTTTTTGCTGGTGGAGGGTCTTGCCTCCATGTTGACTGCTGCTGACTGATCAGGGGTGGTGGTTGCTGAAGACTGGGTTGTCTGTGGCAATTTCTTAAAACAAAACAATGAAGTTTGATGCACCAATTGACTATTCCTTTCACAAACAATTTCTCTGTAGCATATGATGCTGTTTGATAATATTTTACCCACAGCAGAAATTCTTTTAAAATTTGAGTCAGTCCTCTCAAACTCTGCTGCTGCTTTAGCAACTAAGTTGATGTCATATGCTCAATCCTTTGTCATCATTTCAGCAATCTTCACAGCATCTTCACCAGAAGTAGAGTCCGTCTCAAGAAACCACTCTCTTTGCTCATCCATAAAAAGCAACTCTTCATCTGTGAAAGTTTTACCATGAGATTGCAGCCATTCAGTCACATGTTCAGTCTCCACTTCTAGTTTTCTTGCTGTTTCCACCACATCTGCAGTTACTTCCTCCACTGAAGACTTGAACCCCTCCATGTCATTCATGGTTTAAAATCAGCTTCTTCCAAACTCTTGGTAATGTTGATATTGTGACCTGTTCCCATGAATCATGAATGTTCTTGAATGACATCCAGAATGGTGAACCCTTTCCAGAAGGTTTTCAGTTGACTTTGCCACCAGATCCATCAAAGGAATCATTATATATGGCAGTGGTAGCCTTACAAAATATGTTTCTTAAATAAGAAGACTTGAAAGTAGAAATTATTCCTTGATCCATGGGCTGCAGAATAAATGTTGTGTTAGGAAGCATGAAAATGATATTAATCCCATTGTACATCTCCATCAGAGCTCTTGGATGATCAGGTGCCAAATATGAATATTTTGGAAGGAATCTTTTTTTTTTTTTTCCTGAGCAGGAGTTCTCAACAGTGGACTTAAAATATTCAGTAAACCATGTTGTAAACAGATGTGCTGCTATCCAGGCTTCATTGTTCTATTTACAGAGCACAGGCAGAATGGATTTAGCATAATTCTTGAGGGCCCTAGGATTTTTGGAGTAGTCAATGAGCATCGGTTTCAGTTTAAAGTTACCAGCTGCATTAGCCCTGAACAAGACAATCAGCCTGTCCTTTGAAGCTTTGAAGCCAGACATTGACTTCTCTCTAGCAATTACAATCCTAACTGGCATCTTCTTCCACCAGAAGGCTGTTTTATCTACATTGAAATTCTGTTGTTGAGTGTAGCCACCTTCATGAATTATCTTAACTACGTCTTCTGAATAACTTGCTGCAATTTATCCATCAGCACTTGCTGTTTCACCTTGCACTTTTATTTGATGGAGACTGCTTCTTCCCTTAAATATCACAAACCAACCTTGGCTGGCTTCAAACTTTTCTTTTGCAGCTTCCTCACCTCTCTCAGCCTTGACAGAACTACAGAGAGTTAGGGCCTTGCTGTGGATTAGGCTTTGGCTTAACGTAATATTGTGGGTGGTTGGATCTTCTATCCAGATCACTAAAACTTTCTCCATATCAGCAATAGGACTGTTTTGCTTTCTTAGCATGTGAGTGTTCACCAAAGTAACACTTTTAATTTCCTACAAGAACTTTTCTTTTGCATTCACAACTTGACTAACTGACATAAGAAGCTTATCTCTTGGTCTAGCTCAGATTTCAATATGCTTTCCTCACTAAGCTTAATCATTTCTAGCTTTTGATTTGAGATACATGCAATTCTTCCTCTCATTTGAATGCTTAGAGGCATTCATTGTAGGGTTATCATCTGGCCTAATTTCAATATTGTGTGTCTCAGGGAATAGGGAGGCCCAAGCTAAAAGAGATGGGGGGCCAGCTGGTCAGGTGGAGTAGTCAGAGCACACACAACGATTTTTGAGTAAATTCTGCCTTATATGGGCACAGTTAGTGGTGCCCCCAAACAATGACAACGGTAACATCAAAGATCACTGACCAACTATCACCAAAAAGTTTTTTTTTTTAATTTTAAAAAAATTTTTTAGTCTTTATTCATTTTTGAGAGACTGAGAGAGACAGAGTGCAAGCAGGGAAGGGGCAGAGAGAGAGGGAAGACACAGAATCCCAAGCAGGCTCCAGGATCTGAGCTGTCAGCATAGAGCACAACACGGAGCTCAAATCCACAAACTGTGAGATAATGACCTGAGCCGAAGTCGGACACGTAACTACCTGAGCCACTCAGTCACCTTAAGGAAAGTTTGAAATACTGCAAGAATTACTAAATTGTGACCTAGAAATGCAAAGTGAACAAATGTTTTTAGGAAAATGGTGCCACTAAGCTTGCTCATCACAGGGTTGCCACAGACCTTCAAATTGTAAAAACTGTGATACCTGCAAAGCACAATAAAAGCAAGGTATTCCTGTAATACTATGACAGTAGCTGATGTGTATAACCTAGAAAAATAAACTCTCTATGGTAAGTACTTTTTTAAACAGGGTACTTCATTTTTTGTAAAGAGTTAATCATTTTTCAATCACATGTTTGACATATTTCACATATTCAAAACTATATAACAAAATTGACTATTGCTTAAAACAAAACAATCCATTTAGGGGAAACCATTTTAAAAAGAATAGAGTTTAAGTTGCTATGAAATTGATAATATAAAAGAAAATAAACTGATTTTAATTACACATTTAGTTAATTCAAGTGTCTCTTGATATCTCCTCATATTAATTTAAGCTATAAAATTGCCTGTTGACAATCCATTTTTATAAACCTCTTGTCAAGAGAGATTTGCATTATCCATAATTTAGTTCTAGTTCTTTTTTTAAACAATAAAAAATTGTATTTATAATATGATTGTCATTTCTTATTAGACTTAGCAGTATATATTAGTGAATTGTTTGCACACTGTTTCTTCCTCAATCATACTCCTTCTTTATGGATTTACTTATTTATTAATGAAGTATGTCTTTCAGTATTTCTTCCAAGTGAGGGTCAGAAACTATGTGTCATTGTATTCTTTTTTTATTCCACCCTCTCTCTTAAATGTTTCACTTTACTAATTGAATGTTATTTGCTTAGCACTTGATGTTTTAGCCTATTCTCTTCCAGCCTCTACTAATTCTGATGAGGTCAGTCTGACTGTTCCTTTGTAAACAAAGAGGTTATTTCTCTCTTATCTCTATTCAATTCCAAGATTTCTCTTTAGTCCCCTGATGTTCTGCAATCCCACTGCAAAACAACTAGGTATAATTTATTTTTACCTAACTTTTTTATATGAGGACTCATCACTGCCTTCAGTTCAAGAAAATTTTCAGCCATCATTTCAAATATTTCTCCTTCCCTATGAACACTATTATTTGTTACTAAAAGTCTTATTCAACATATGTCAGAGCTTTTTGATTTTGTTTACTCCATGTCTCTTAAATGATCTTTTATATTTTTATTCTCTCTCTCTCTCTCGCTCTCTCTCTCTCTCTCTCTGTGCTGCATTTTGCATGCTTCAATCTTCCTATTCACTCATTTTTTTTCTTCTATGTGTAGTCTGCTTTACATACTTTCCGTTATTTTATCTCATGATTACATTATTTTATTTAAAAGCCCATTTTGGCTTATACTCATGGAACTCAAGATTCTATACTAAATCTTAAAGAAATAATTCTATAATATTGAGATTGTAATTCCCCAAGGGAAAATCCTATGATTAAGCTACAAGATGCATGAGAGAAAACATGTGTCATTATCTTGGTAGCCCTACTACCTAGCAAACATCCTGGAAAATTGCATTTTTTCAGTAAATGTTTTCAGTAATGAATTAAATGTAAAGCAACTGAGTGTTCAACTTAATAGTAGTATATCTTAGTATGAATGGGTTGTCTTTACTGATTGTCAGTAGTTCAAATACAGAGATTTGCAGTCCAGAGATATGTATAAACACCTCAGGTGAACATGAAAATGCATATTCATAGGCCTCACCACAGAGTTTCTGATCCAGTAGGTCTTGGAAAATATCCTGCAATCAGATTTAGAAATGGTACTGATAGGTGAACCAAAGATTCCTTTATGTGATTTAGTCAGCAGAGGGGACAGTGGAGACTGAAAGGAAACACCTTGGAATGAAGAAGCAAAAGCCAAATAATAGGAGAAAAGTTTGAGAAAAGCTGATTCTGGCTTAATCAAGAATCATATCAAAGCTTGATCATTTAAAAAATATGTACATGATGAATGCTTTGTCTTTTGCTCTGGGAAGAAGCATCATTTTATAGCATACCTGTTTTTTGTTTTAATTCTTCACATGGGTTCCTTTATTAAAACAATTTTGAATAGGTAGGAAAGGTTAATATTGGGTCTGTTTTCTTGTGGATTTATTTTTTTAAAGGCTTTGCATTGAATTTTGTAGCATGATAGAATGATAATGTAATGTAATTTAGCTTAATATCTATTTTGTGTTAGATGACAGTTTTATTAAGCAGAACCAATAATCATCGTTATTCAGAGTCATAATGACCCATTATAAATGGTCTCATTTTTTTAACTTTAATTTTACCTCTTAGAGTATGCCTTTGTAGAATTGCTAAAATGGTTACACTTAGTTTCTTTTATAAATATAATTTTAACAATCACTATGGAAACATAAGTCATCTAGTAGTTAAGTACCACTATTCTATATATTTGATACAAAACTATTTTAGTGTCTTGGTTTCTGTTAATTAAACTTTCAGGCAAGCACATTTCAGGAAATTAAATTACCATCCTTCATGTTTTGGAGGCTTAAATTGAGATGAATAGCCTTTTCTTTCTGGGATGCCACCTTTCTGACCCCCGTGTTTATTAGGGTAGGAATTAGTAGTCAGATTAGACAAAAAAGGACTCATCTCCAACAGTCTCTAGAATAACTGGATTTACAATACCCTCTTTAAAAATATCAACAAACTAAGGTAGTTTCATGTCTATTACACATTTTATCTTAAAGCAAATAAATTTAGGCAACTCTCAGATTGTTTTCTGTCCCAAAAATTGTACCAAGAGATTGGAATTTGGAGAGAAGAGAGAATGAAGTTATTTAGGTCATGGATACTTCAGAGCAAAGAGGACATTAGAAATTCTTCAATTTGAAGGATGTTTTATATAACATTAAACATCTACTTAATGTTTTATAGTTTGCAGAGCATTCTCACTTGCATCTTTTCACATAGGCCTAAACCCTTTCTCTCAGAGGAAGAGCATTATTAGTCTGAATTTACACTGCGGGTACTAAGTGTCAGAAAAATTAACTCACACCCAAGCCAGTTACCTAGTTCGACTGAAGGCGAAGCTTATGCTTTTTTCCACAACATCAGAGTCTTGATAGTCAGAGCACATCCCAAAGGCTCTGGATGTCTGGGAACAGAGGCAAAAGGTCAAAAAAGTTCAAAAAATGAAGGGTGAAGGTCATCTTAAATACAAACTTTACTAGCTTTATATTATTGTCCAGGGACCAGCATGCAACAATTGCTTAGAATTCAAGGAAAGTCAACCTCTTTCAGTTTCTGTCATGGGCACTATAGGTGGCTCCTGTTGCTTTTGAGTAATAATTCTATTTCATCTATACATGATTAAATATAACTTTCTTCTATAAAATTTGTGCCTGGATGAACTAAAGATGTATTTTCAAGCATTCAAGAATGTGTAGGAAGAAATCAGATCCATTCATGGAGGCAAACATGGATGATAACTTGTGATGCCGTTATGCAATTTAATATTTTACTTTATATTATTTATTTATTTATTCAGTAAGTAATCGGCGAATGCCAGAACCGCATTTATACACTGAGCTCATAGAGAAAAAGACACAGCCTCTGACCTTACAAAGCTCACACTCTGGTTGGGGGAAAAGGCATTAACAATACAACATGATAAGTAATATAATAGAATTCATTGCAGGTCATGGCAATACATAAGAAACTTTAAACCAACCTTCCAGTAATTTTTTTAAATGTTTGTTCCACCGTAATTCATTACACACATGCATACCAATGACTGAAGGTTGCATGTATGCATATATGTATGTAGTATATAGCTTTACTCATGCTAAGTTGCCACTTAATTTGTAAATAAAATAATGTTCTCAAATTTGTTCAAACAGAAAACCTCACATAGAATGGTAAATTAGAATTGCTTTGATTGAGCTTGGAGCATGTGGTTTAATATAAGAGATATTGGGCTGTCTATATTAATCGGGGTCTTGATAAGCCACACTGATAGTAGCATTTTAGAAAGCCTTGGATAAATTAATGAAAGAAATGCTGTTATTTTTAGCCTCACAGATGTTTAGTTTCTGGGTTATAATCATCTCTTAAAATATTAGAATCACTGGAATCCTGTAACTACCCAGGAATTCTGCCAGTCTAGCAAAGTCTTTAAGATAAAGCTAAAAAAAGAAAAGAAAAAGAAAAAAGAAAACCCCCCACAAAATCTTGAGAAAATAGGGCATTTCTGTCAGTATGTCTTGTGTCTATGAAGCTCTTGGTCATAAATTATAGTCTTCTGAAATCGATGTTTTCTCTGCTGGAGTCTTTAGGTCAATTAGTTATATTCATTGAATAGTATAAATAATGCAAGTTACATGAGTCCTATCAAGTTGGTTGGTCAAATTTGTATTACCTTTAAGTGAAAACAATCATGGAGTTTGGAGTAAGTCTTTATAGCCCAATTCTGAAGCCTTTACTGTTGTGTTGTTGTTTTTTTAACATTTATTCATTTTTGGGAGACAGAGACAGAGCGTAGTCGGGGAGGGGCTGAGAGAGAGAGGGAGACACAGAATCCGAAGCAGGATCCAGGCTCTGAGCTGTCAGCACAGAGCCCTACATGGGGTTCAAATCCACGAATGGTGAGATCATGACCTGAACTGAAGTCGAATGCTTAACCGACTGAGACACCCAGATGCCCCAAGCCTTCACTATTTTTGACCCTGGACAAGTTTTTTACCCAAGGTTTAGTTTCTTATCTAGAAAATGAGGATAATACCTACCACATAATTCTGTTATTCGGATCACACAATATATTACATAAAGAAATGATATAGCACCTGGCACAGGGTAGTTTTTGAGTCATCAATGCTTGTCTGTCTTCATGCTTGGCTACAAAACCTGTCCTGGATTATGCTTTTATTGTTTACACACACCTTCTTACAACATTCTGCTTTTTTTTTTCTTTTTAATTTTGTTGGGCCTTCAAACTCACCAGCAAGTAATTGGCATCGCCCATATGAGCCAACCAATCAAAATATTACTTGAGTTGCATTTTCCCACCAAAAAAGATTGACACATTACCAATATTTTTCCTCTTACTTTCTCGTAGTTCTAATGTTAAGTGATGCCTGGAACTCTACTATAATACCCATACTGAAGTATGTACAGTAAAGAATTGGGGATACTTTCTGAAATTCATCAGGGTTTAACAATACCATTTTATTTTAAAGACCGGATTAAATATAGATGCATTATTTGACACCCTACGGATAATTAAGCTTAGCTGATCAGAACTTGGTGCTAATATGTCAGGTTAGGGTTTTCAATCTCCTCCATGCACTAATTATAATCTGATTGATTTTTCACTCACTGGGTTTTTGTTTTGTTTTGTTTTGTTCTGGGCTCACTGACTGCAGCTGTAACTTCAACTTGCCAATATACACCATTGCTCACAAGAGGACCAGATGAGAGAGTGTGAATGAATTTATTGCCAACCCTTTCCTACTCCAAAAAACAAAACAATTTTGTAGATTTGTTGCTGATGGGTCATAGCACCATCTTCATATACAAATAACAGCATTTCATATGGCACTATTTTCAGTGTATACGATAAGGGAGATCATGAGGAGACAGTACAAATTATCTTGGGCCATTGTTATTTATAGATTAAAGTACAATTATGTTTTCCACTGATTTACATTCTGACATCTCAGTTAATTATGTTATTTGCTTCTTCCATGCTCATTCTCCCCTTAGATCTGGTTTGACTATTCTTTTCTTTAGTATTTGTTCCCTTGTTAGATTGTTTATATTCTCTGAGTGGCAGGATACCTTTTTTTAAATTATTATTATGAAAATGCTAAGTATTTACCTAATTACCCTTTAGAGAACATTGGAAGACAAGGCATTTGAACAAATGGATGAATACTGAAAGGAGAATAATTGTATTATTTCTGGAAGTCTCAGTGACTGTTATTTTTCTTACCTTCAATATTTTTCCTCTAGGTTACTATTTTTTTTTCATGATAGTTTTCAAGCTTATAGTTGGTAACTTTTTTCCTGTTTGAAGAAATATCTCAGGAACATGAAAGTGCTCAGATAAATATTATCTATTTAAAAATGCAATAATTTGAGGACCTATATGTTCATTTATTTAGAATAGAAAATCATCTAATGCAGTATTTAATTTTATATTATGGATTTCAGTTCATATAGAAGTTGAAAGAATTTCAAATAAAATCTTACATCAACCCAAATGTTGAATAACTGATATAAAAAAGAAAGCATAGGCCCAACACAAATAATCAGAGAAGAATCTAATTAATTCATTTAGGGAATCAACTAGCCATCCATTATACAGTTATTGAGAGCCTAACTTTGTGCCAGGGATTTCTGTGGATACAAAGGTGAAAACATATAGCAAATCTCAACCAAACACACACACTTTTTTTATCAGTAAGGTAGATAATGTGAATGTGTATACAAATTAACATCAATATAATGTAGTCAGATCTCACAGAGATATAAAAAGTCACTGAGAGACCACCTAGCCCAGTGGATAATCCAGTCTGGCAGACAATGTATGTTATTTCTGCTTCAATTTGGAATGCATTCTGATTGTTGCCAAGGAATTTTTAAATTATTATTATTAACTTTTGTGTTGGATTGGTAATCTTTAAATTGGTTTAATTCCTTATGTACACATCACCCAGAAGTAGGATGAATAAGAGAATTTGATGAATGATAAAGGGTCACGTGGGATTACACATTTGTGAAAAAATAATTTGAAATGTGGAATTCATTCCTAAAATGGAGAAGTGACTGCAAAATTCGGAACATGTTCGTGGAAACTCAATAGCACAAGCCCGGCATTGACAATCAGATTCACGGCTCTCTTCCTATCTATTCACATTGTTCCTTTAGGGGAAATTTGACAATGATGTCTCGCAAATGTGTTGCCACTTTTCAAAGCTTCTTGCTAGCATTTTAGCAAAGTGGAAAGCAGTTCTGGCGTTTTGGATAAATGTTCCCCAAATCTTCCCTGCCAGACATCTCATTAAGTAGAAAGTCTCAATAGAGTAATATGGAAAAGCAATTTTAAATAGAAGTTTGATTCACAACATGGTGATTTTTGTAAATAATATACTGGGAAGTCTTCTGTGCTTTTTATGGATTTAATTTTACCTTTGGAGGTATATGCCTCTTCTTGTCATTGTGACCAGTAATATTACCCAGCCACCTATCATTCCTTTTCAAAGAGAATGGACTGTAAATAAGTGTTTAAAACTATTCCATAATTGACAAAAGACTATGCAAGAAATGACTATTTCTGAAAGGAGTATTTACTTATTATGTTCTCACATACATATTCACTGAAACATCAAATGCACCCCCTACTCCCTAATGTGATGATGCTTTTTCGTAGTATCATTATAGTCCTTCTTTTAAATACTATGTTATTTGTAACTAAAATTCTTTAACTAAAAGTTGATACCGGAGAGCAGGGATTTTATTGTATTCATTGTATACACCTTTGTATCTCCAGCCTGGCCACAAACATATATAAGTACTTAACATTTTGGAAGGATGAATGACATCATTTATCAATGTTTGATACTTGCTAATATCTACTTATTTTTTTAATAAATATGGCTTTAAATGTGATTGTCTTAGTCTAATATTTTTGTTTGCTAAAATTGGATGAAACAATGCTGTGCAATCATTCTCTCTTATCTAGATTGCCTTTGTCCTAGTGTGTATTCTCATCCTCTCTAGATTGGCTACAGAAATAGCTTTCCTACTACTTACTTGACATAAGTCAAATGTCACCATGCCTTTCTATGTCTAACTTCACTCCCAGAGTGATATTTTCAGCACTTAAATCTGATTATGTCACACTCATGCTTCAGAACCCTTCAGTCCCTGCCCTTCACTCCACACTGACTCTAGATTCTGATGTTATTTTACCTAGACTTAGTTCCAGGGCTATAGGTAAAGTCCTGCCTTTTCTTTTTTTCTCCCCCAAGTGCCTCACATATGACATTCACTAAATATTGTTGAATAAACACTGCATGATTGAATAAATGAAGATGGCTTTTATAGTCCACTTGTGCTAAAATTAGGCAGGTGAGTTAGTTCATACAAGATCTAACAGAGCTGTCTGAAAATGGAGATGGATGCTTTAAACAAGCATTTCATACACTTGCCTATTCATAAAAGTTATCTGAGGTGTGTTTTAAAGATAAATATTTCTGGTGTCTGAATTTCCAAAGGAAACTTGAGAATCTTTATTATTATTTTTTTAAGTAACTGCTCTAAATGATTCTCATGTTCAGATAGGTTTGGGAGAGATCTCTTAGAGTACCAGTTAATAGCTGGAGACTCGATGGCTACTCAATGTGGAAAGCTGGACTATGTGACCCTAATTCATTCACTTCCACAAAGTTTGGGGTACTGTGATTCTAGTGGAGGTCACAGTTTATACATGTGTAGATGTAGGTGATTGACTTGGGATTTACCTGAATGCAGATAGGAGGCATTTGGATCAAAAGACTACATCCAAGTGTTACCAGATCTAGAGAGTTTTGACCACTTTTCAAGGACTCCAAGGGAAATTCTTCCCTAATTCCAAGTTTGTTGATTCATTTAACAACTATTAATTGAATAGTTACCTACACACCCAATATGTATGAGTTCCAGTTCCAGGTGTTGGCAATATAGCAGTAACAACACACACTATCTCAGTGTTCTTTCAGCTTACATGTCACAACTCACCATGCTTGTCTCTAGAACTCTCCAGTCAAGTATTAGTTTTACAGCCACTTGGTTCTTAGGCAAATTGAAAATGATCATCCCCAAAGATCAATCATTATCCTTGTTAAAAATAAGTGTCCAGGTGTTTTGGTCTGACTGAAAACTCCAAATGGGTTCCCGTGTTCTCTGAAGGTATAACAGTTGAGCTGAGATTATAGGACACCACTTCTCCCCTTTTGGGACCCATTTATAACCTGTTGAGGAGTTTATTCTAGGCCTACTTCTGAGTCTATAGGACATAGATATTTACATTTTATATATGTTACAGGAAGCACAAAAAAAATCTTTTATCTAGGGCTATCATATTTTACTAGAAAATAGTTGGTAAAGGGTTAAACTAAATACTCAGTTTTCTACCTCTGGGACTCTTACAGGATGACAAGAACTATTGGGATTGTGTGGGAAATGATGAATCAGCTTACAATGTATTCCACAAACACTGATTATAGCAGTCATGTTAGATCTATTTTCACATACTGCAATCTCCATGCCAGGTGTAATGTACAGAATGTAGATAGTATATGGAATAATTATGAATATTTTGCTTAAAACCCAGTACTTTAACCATGGGTATTCATCACTATGGATTTTAAAACTTGACATTTACATCTACTATAATAATTTCTATGGTGATAGAGTTGGGACCCTTGAGATCTCAATAATTAGGATTTTCCCTTTCCTCTGAGAGAAATCTTTTAAGAAAGTTGAATTTTATGAACATTCTCTTGAAAGAACATTGGCTCTTGTCTCTTTAGATTTCAGCCACTTGCCAAGACACTCATTTTAATTAGGGATAGAACACAAGCAGAAATAGAATTGTAACTAGCCCTCTTCTACATAGAAAACTATGTTACTTATATTAAGAATATAATTCAATATACCGACTCTATTGTCTTTGGGGCAATGGATTATTCCATTGTTTCTTAACTCATTTTATTTTTTTTAATCTTTAAAAAATATTTATTTATTTATTTATTTATTTATTTATTTATTTATTTTAGAAAAAGAGAGAAAGGTTGCATGTGTGAGCAAGGGAGAGGGGCAACAAGAGACAGAGAGAGAGAGAGAGAGAGAGAGAGAGAGAGAGAGAGAGAGAGAGAATCTCAGGCAGGCTCCATGCTCAGCACAGAGCCTGACTCAGGCCCGATCCCATGACACTGGGATCAGATGCTTAACCAACTGAGCCACCCAGGTGCCCCTTAACTAATTTTATTTATTTTATTTTTATTTATTTTATTTATTTTTGAGAGAGAGACAGAGAGTGAGTGGCGGAGGGCCAGAGAGAGAGGGAGACAGAATCCAAAGCAGGCTCCAGGCTCTAAGCTGTCAGTGCAGAGCCCGATGCAGGACTTGAACTCACAGACTGTGAGATCATGACTTGAGCTGAAGTTGGACACTTAACTGACTGAGCCACCCAGGCACCCCTTAAATATGATTTTATCTTTGAACTTGGCATTTTTCTGCTCACTTTGATAATCCTACTCATATTTCAAGCTGTAGTGGTAGCACAGTGAAGTAAGGAAAATAGTTCCTACTTCACAAGCTGTGAAATTAAATGAGATATAAAATACAGTAATATAGTGACTGACTCTTAATATCTATACATTAAAATTACTGTGTGATTTATCTGCATTTTATGGGATGTTAAAAAATTGAGGTTTGAAATAGCTATGACTTGTAAATTTATACCTGTTCTAATAGAAGTGTTTTCAAACACTCTTGGCTTGTCATATCTAATGTTTATATGAAATGTGGTGGGTTAAAATGATGGACCTGAGACACGTGATGTTTTCTACTCTATAGTTTTGGGCCTCTTTCTTTCTTTTTCTTTTCCTTTTTTTTAAAGTTTATTTATTTATTTCGAGAGAGACAAAGAAAGAGAGTGTGTGGATGTGCATGAGGAGGGACAGAGAGAGGGAGAGAATCTCAAGCAGACTACAAGATGTCAGTGCAGAACCCAATGCCAGACTTGATCTCACAGAATGTGAGATCATGACCTGAGCGAAAAGCAACAGTTGGAGGCTTAACTGAGCCACCCACGTGCCCCTACATTTTTGTTTTTAATTCTATGTGGTAGTCAAGGCTTAGATTTTTTTGGTATTTCATTTCTCTATCGTATTATTTCCATTTCAAAAAAAAACCAGATTACAGCACATACATACAATCAAATTGCTACATTTTCACAAGGAAATTCTTCTAAAGGCAAAGTCTGCTAAGGGCAATAAAAGACCATATTAAAACAAATTCAATTGAAAATAGAACTCGGCACCCACAGAAACTAAAAATAATAAGCATCAGTTTTGTTTGTTTGATTGTTGTGTTTGAGTGAAACAGTTGTATAGGTGTGGATGTTTTGGAAAATGGAAGAATTTTTCAAGAGCCAAGAATGTTATGCTGATTTCTGTGGGTGTATTTCCAAAGATCAGAAGAAAATGTACAGGTCACTAAATGGGGATTAAGAAACATAAACTCTTAATAGCTGACAGACCCACAGAAAAGCAAATGAACTACTTTATCTTTGAGATTTTCCTAAAATTTCATTTATAGTTGTAAAAATAAGATATGGAAAAAATGGGCTTTCTCAGCAGTGGTCTATATGTCCATGGAGTGGTGCAATTGACTTATGAAAATAGAAAGCCAGGATATCAAAATAAATACCCCTTTTTGTTTTATTTATCAGAATGAAGGAGATTTTTACTAATCCCTATGCTGTAAATATAAGAGAGTTAAACCTTTTCATAGTTTCCTTTACTGTTCATATTTCCCTGGGATCTTTTGAAGGCAACTGCATCAAACACAAAAACACAAACATATTTTTAAAACTGGTAAATTAAAAGAAGAAGAAGAAGAAGAAGAAGAAGAAGAAGAAGAAGAAGAAGAAGAAGAAGAAGGTATCTCTCTTCCTTCCATTGGTTTTACAAGCCCACATTTATGTATTTATCATTGTAATTACAGTAGTTCCCAATACTACCACTGACATCACTATCTGCCATGTATATTGTACAGCAGGTTTCTTAAATTTTTCTACATTATGGCACTCATTGAAAATAGCATTTGTATAGCACACTGGGGCGGGGAAAAAAAAAAAAAAGGCTTCTTCCAGCAGAGACTGAAGGCTAGGGAAGGTCTGGGCCCCAAGCCCAACCCAGAAGCCCTGAGGGTTGTAAGCATCCGCTATCCTGGCACACCCACAGCCCATTTGCACACATCAGGGTGTATCAGCATACCAGTTGGGAAGCTCTGTGTTTGATTTGAAAGAAGTGATAACATTTTAAACAACTGCATGCTCCTTTGTTTGTGTGTTTGCTTGAGCCTAAATTTTAGCAAGAGATATTTCTGTATATTGTATCTCAGCTTTCTACTGGAATAGATTGTTTCCAGTGTCCCCAGTGATGAAGATGATGATAACCAAAGATTTGAGCTTTATGTCTCAAGTAAATGCAATTAGCAAATGTGACTCTTTTTTTCATAGTGACTTGGTTTTTTTTTTTTTTTTTTTTTTTTTTCTCCTGAAACTTTTAACAAAACATTGGGGGTTCAAAGTAGTAAATTGAATTTCTGAGCAGTTGTTCCTGAGGTAATTATTAATGGTTTGGGGGAAACAGTAAGGTGACATACCTAACTCAACTTATTTTATTTTAAACCTCTTTTATTTTTTAGTTTAAAATATAATGTTTCTCATCTAACTTGGATATAATAATCACAGTCTCTAAAACAGAATGAAGCATGCCAAGCTTTTTAGCGTTAGAGAGAAATGTCTAAAATGATTAGAGAGGTAAGAGGGAGAGATGGGAGGAAAAGAGAGAGGGTTGTGGGAGAGGGGGACATAGACTTATCAGTTTCTCTTACTGTGTTCAAAATTTAACAATTCTTTCTGTCTAGAAATTGTTATATGTAGCTTTAATCTCTTCTACTACAAAGCAACTTCATTTTCTTTTTATGTCTTGGAGGGCAGGGGTTCCCAAGAGTGTAAGAGAAGTTAAAGAATAACCAGCTGTACAACCACGATTGGGTAATGTTGACACAACTATAAAATAAAAGCTATTCCGCTTGTTCTATAGCCCTTAAACTTTGGAAGAGTGTCCAATAGTGGAAAATTAAAAAAAAAAAAAAAAAGTCTGTCTTGTTTTGCAGAGGAAAAGGATCATGAGTCTGTCTATCCATGATAGATTAGGTCAATTGTATTTCTTTCCAAAGCTTTTAAAAACACAAGTGAAGGCTGAAAGAAGTTGTATGTCATCATTATGATGTCAGTAACCTGTGACACTTAAGTAATTGATTCCTATGTTCATTGCGCTTTATTAATAATCCTTTGTATATTTCCTGACATATTATCCTGCCCCTACTTCCATAACAATCTCTTCAATTTTGAAGATAGTCTCATTGCAACATGTACTCATGAAGGCTGGTCTCATCTGTTGTAGATTGAGATCATGTATCAGGAATACCCTTTGAGCTTTTGTGACCTTAAAGCCAGTGTGAAATTGGATCACAATTACAGAAAAATACCCAATCTGTAACTATTTGTCTCAGACTTCTTAATGGAAGCTCTTGTACTTGAAATGACTTAAGAAGACTGTTCAACATCAAATCCTTTTCGAGGAACTTACTGAAGTACATTTGAAGTTTATCATACTGCTAGGAAGTTTTGGAGAACCTGTTGGTTTCAACATATGTGTCCCATGATTTTACCTTTTGTGCTTCAAATGGACTAACAATGGATTTTTCTCATCATTATAGGACATGACAGATCCATTTTCTCGTTTTGAAGTTCAGATCACATGAAACTATACCAACTATCTCTAATATAGTTTAGAGATATACTCTAACTATATATATATATATATATATATATATATATATATATATATATGATGTTCCTTAACACACATAATGCATTAAATTTACCCAATATATACACTGTTTATTAGCTTTATTACAAATATTGAATTGATACAAACATAGTAAAAATGTCTAGAAATTATTAAACACATAAAAAATGTACATTATCATTATAGCATTAAAGGAACAAATAAGGTGAGTTTGTGCTATGTCACTTATTATCTAGAAATAGTTCTCCCTCTCAGATTTTTTCCAAATTGATAATTAAATAAGTCCTGAGTACTAGTAGTTCAGAGAAAAGATTTCCAGATGACCACACAAGAAAACTTTCACTTGTGAATAAATTTCTATGATAGCTAAATTTATTTCTAGAACACTATCAACTAATGGTTCCTATTAAGCCATTTTACAACTTTGAGTTTCTATAAATTATGCCATTTGTGAGTTATGATTCTTATAACAGTCTCTTACCAAGTACTAATTGAACGTATTTTCTGTCAAATAAACTTTACTATTTTTTTTAGATTCTTGATTGAACTATTAGCTGATTAGAATACTACTTTTCCTATGAAATTGGCAGGTCTAAGGTTTTCTCAATAGTTCAATGACTAATTTGAGTGAATTTGTTTGGCATCCTATGGAATTAGTCTAAATGATCTTTTGTTAAGGGAAATTCAGTTTAAATAACAAAATTTAATTTGAGAAATGTAGCTCCATTCACCCATATAATTGATTCTGATACCCCAAAATATAGACTAAATATAATTAGTGAACTATATTTATTAGAAAGTAGAAAAGTAAAAATAATTTCCTGATTTGATTGTCAGTGATACTGTTACATGCTCTTGCCAGTTTTGGTATATAAAGCTATATAAAACAACATAAGGTTATAGATAAAGCATTGTTTTTAGACAATCACATGAGATTCCTTCTAAATCATTCAGCAGCTACTGAGAAAATGGCTATTTTGATTGAATACCATTTTGCAAAGATAATTAACACTATTACATTTAAAAATTATTGCTACAGTATGAATGGATAGATTATGTCTCTAGTTGCCTACTGAAGAATTTTATTCATCTATAAATTTATGAGAATATTTTAACACGAAGCCCATATTTTAAAAGTATAAAGACAAAGAGGGTGCTATCCTGATTTATGGTTTTAGAAAAGTCTTTTCTTTCTGCCCCAAGAGAGGTTATTTGTTTACAGGTCAAGTACAAAGGCTGCCCTGTGTAAAATTTCCATAGTGGTCTTATTTGTGAGAAATTCTAGCCAGGGAAGATCACCTGCAGGACCCCACTATTGCTGTGAGCCCATATCTTTAACGCAGTCTGGCTTCCTCTTTAGCTGATAGACGACACACACAACATGTGACACCACTTCCAATTGCCAAATTAGTAACGTTTTACTGAGATGAAAAACACAAATGATATAAATACAATGAGATCACCACTTTAAGCACATGGCTAGTGGGAATGACATGATAACCCCTCTAAAAATCTATTTTGCAAAATGCATCAAGAAGCTTAAAATATTGCTATCATTTAAGGCAGTGAATTCTATTTCTGGAAATCTGTCATAAGGAAAAACTAGAATACCTACCGAAAGTTGTATTGAAAGGTGTTTATGACAGTGACATTTGTAACACCAAAATACATGTTTCATTGAAATTAAACATCCATCCAAATTGAATTGGGTAAATAAATTATAATACACTATATGAGAAAGAGAGATTACAAATAATTAAATTATTTAAGATTGTCCACAATATGGAAAATGCCTTTAAATAATGAAAACTGACATTGGAAAAACAACTGTAAAACAGGATTACATAAATTTATGAGTAATCCTATGTGCATGTGTGTGCATATCTGTATTTGTACCTATTTCTGCATCCTTCTATCAAAATACATTTAAAGTGCATAAAAACCTTTAGAAAAAATGAAACTATTCCTCTGTTCTTTTAATTTTCTTTACACTTTTATGAATTCTCAAAATTTCATAAAATTAAGGGGCATCTGATTGGCTCAGTTGGTTAAGCATCTGACTTTGGCTCAGGTCATGATCTCACAGCTCATGGGTTCAAGCCCCGTGTCGGGTTCCATGCTGACAGCTCGGAGCCTGGAGCCTGCTTCAGATTCTGTGTCTCCCTCTGTCTCTGCCCCTCACCCACTTGTGCTGTCTCTGTCTCTCAAAAATAAATAAAATGTTTTTAAAAATTCATAAAATTAGATGAAATTATTTTTATAATCACAAACAAATTAGTTAAAAAAATGGACTCAGCCCTTGGTAGTGGAGAAAAAGAATGCCCTTCATCAGCTGACATGTCCCTGTTTGACCACAAAAAAATGCTATCAGATCATCCCCATATATTGAAAAGTTCCATAACTTATCATGGGTGACAAAATGGCACACATTTGATAACTTGGTCTGTATACTTATTATCAATAATTGAAGCACTTGGCTTAATGTATGCTAAAATATCCAATACTTCCCTTTTGTCAAGTGTAAGACAATAAAACTAAATTGGATAAAGAATGGGTGGTATATATATATATATATACACATACAATGGAATACCACTTGGCAATCAAAAAAGAATGAAATCTTGCCATTTGCAACAAGGTGGATGGAACTGGAGTGTATGTTGCTAAACAAAATAAGTCAGTCAGAGAAAGATAAATATCCTGATTTCACTCATATGTGGAATTTAAGAAACACAATAGATGAACATGGGGGAAGAGAAGGAAAAATAAGTAAAAAGGAGAAGTGGGTGGGGGGGATGGGCTAAATGGGTGATAGGGATTAAGGAGGCCATTTGTTGGGATGAGCACTGGGTGTTATAAGTGATGAATCAGTTCTACTCCTCAAACCAATACTACACTGTCTGCTAACTAACTTGAATTTAAATAAATATATATATATATTTTTAATGTGAGATCCAAGCTGTGATGCGGGGCTCACTTTTATTTATTTATTTATTTAAAAAAAATTTTTAATGTTTATTTATTTTTGAGACAGAGAGAGACAGAGCATGAACGAGGGAGGGTCAGAGAGAGAGGGAGACACAGAATCCAAAGCAGGCTCCAGGCTCTGCGAGCCGTCAGCACAGAGCCCGACGCGGGGCTCGAACTCACAGACTGTGAGATCATGACCTGAGCCGAAGTCGGTAGCTTAACCGACTGAGCCACCCAGGCACCCCTAAATAAATAAATTTTAAAAAAAAAGAGTAAATTTTTCTAAAATCCCAAAGAAAGTGTGAAAATAGTGTCTAAGAAAAAATTATAAAACCATACAGAATGAGACTTTTATAACTCACCAAATATACTATAAAATTAACTTTTTTCCAGTGAAGATTATTTTAATGTATACCTTAAGTGCCTTTTTTGCAAATAACATTGACTTTGGAGAACCTGAAGCTGTAATATTTAGCAACTAATCAGAGTTTATTCATTTCACTTAGGGTATTTCAAAGCCAAATCTTAAAGTTACTAAAGGATCTTTGCCTTAGTATTAACAATTACTATGTGGTTTTTTTTTTTTTATATTGTCCCTAAGCTGGTAACTACAGATATGAAAGAATGATCTTAGGAAAAGAATAACTTGGATATAATGCATAACTTCTCATTCTCAAGTTTAATGGAAGAAAAATGGTGCTGTCGGCTGATTTTTATTCAGGGGAAACACCACAAGTAACCTTTGTTTTAGCACTTTTTTACTGAATAAATATAGGTATGGAAAATGTTTATGAATGAATTGCATTGAGGTAATGTGTACGAAGTTTGCTCAGTACCAGGCCCTCAGAAGCACAGTGTTCCGTGCATAATAGGAGCAAGTTGAAAAGCCTGTTGAATGAATGATAGGCATTTAATGAAGCCTGATTTCCTCCCGCTTCATCCCAATTTCTTCCTTAACTGACAGCTATGTCAAAAATTCAAATCTGCAAGGTGGACTGGAAGATTTCACATTAAAAACAATACAAACAAAACTGTATTTTCAGTATACAACCCAATAATATTGTTTATTTTGACTGACATAATTTAAAAATTTCCAGAGTAAAGTTAAGTTCAAATAGTTAGCAAAATGCTATGGTTTTTCGTCAAATTCAAGCCTCAGAAATGTGAAAATTGTTACATGTGCCTAAAATATAATGTTATATTTTTCCATGATTACAATAAAATTACTGATAGGCCCCTACAGTTGTATTACTGTATTGAAAGCTACAATCATAGTGAATTTGCATGAAAAATGCGAATTTTGTTTTTGCCATAGTGATGTGACTTTCATCACATGTGGCTATTACATTTTTAATGGATGCTTAGCAACTGAGTCTATAGCTTTTGTTTGATAATGTCTATTTTAGGAAAAGAATCACATTCAATAGAAGTTAGAAAAAAATCTGGTTTTTATATTGATTGATGCTCATTAATTGTTTACCAAGATATTTAAACATTCCCTAAACTCATCTTCTGAACAAATCATTTGCACAATCATAGGGAAATAAAGCATAATTGATGGGACTAGTGTTCAACAAATGCCTTGTGACTTGAATTTTATGTGTACTTTATATACATGGTTTTATGGATAGCAGGAACCGAATGATCTATTTATCTCTGGGTGGAATTTTCACCAGTGAGCTAAGAACTTTCATATCTTGCTTGGGCTAATTTGAAGATGATTTGTATTTGTTTGAAAATAATTTTAAAGTATTGAACTACCCAGTAATACAGAGTTTTTTAAAAACTACAAATGCAAAACAATTGCAGTGATGATCTTTAAAAAAAAGAGAGAGGGGGAAAAAGGAAGGAAATGAGAAATGGTTTTATTTTTCAGTCAATATGCCATTGCTGATTAAAGAAAAAGATGAGATTTCATTGTATGCTACAAAGGAGTATGACATCAAAGTGTCCTCTTAGTAGCAAGCTAGCTATATAAACCACAAAAAGAGAGCTGCATTAAAAATACAATATGTTGAAACAGTAATTTTTCAATGCTATGCAAATACTATGGATGTTTTAAATTCAAAGATAAGCAGAATCAGCAGATAGTGACAGTTTTAAATTTGCTAAAAATCAATAGAAGAGCAGTAAAATGCAATTTTCCTAAACCAGGCTGTAACTTCAAGTGAGCTGAACCATTCTTGATTCAACTGAGAGATTTTTTAATAGGACTTAAGAAAGTGGATTTAACATTGTTTCATTTTATTAGCAGTTGAGCAATACAAATGTGAAATGCTTTGAAGTAATCTACATTATATTTTTATTAGCTTTAGAGCTTCTCTATACATATTTTATGTTCTTTCGGAAGCTTAAATAATATTACATTCTAATTATTATTTGCAGATGGTATTTGTTTTTCTCATAATGACCAGTCAGAAATCAGTGCTCTGAGTTCCATGAAAAAGAATCATTTCATGTTGAGTGGTTACTCAGTATGCATTCTAGCTCTTGCTGTCTCCGAGGGAAAGATTTAAATAATGTATGGCGGGTTCCTTTGTAATGAGGCGTTCTTTTTTTATGTTTTGTTGTGATTTTGTCACTTTAGAGGAAATGTCGTTAGTTAAAGGGTCACAAATCATATCAAGGATTTCATCAATGCCATATCATTGATCTATACACCTTTTAATGGGGGGGGGGAGTGAGTGTCATTCAAGGCCCTTGGTATTTAATTCAAATGCTTAATTTAAGAACCATGAGCATATTGATGAGTTAGAAAAAAGATATAGAATTGTGTGCATAAAACAGGACTGGTGTGAATTTCTTTTTCTTTTCTTTTTTCTTTCTTTCTCATTAAAGATTGATCTAAAGATTTTTTTGAGGGAGAGTTATTTGATAGCCTATGTCACTTTTTTTGGTTCCCAGAGTGGTAATAAAAAAATCGTCCAATAAAACACAATTTCCCTTTTCTCTTGGGTCCGGTATTCCCTTCCTCTTCAAATGCAGCTGTTTTCTTAAAGCTTCCTTCAAAAGTGAAGACTATGAAAAAAAAAAAAAAAAAGAATTTCTAAAGAGCCAAGAAGCTTTTTCAACATCAGATTGAAGTCTTACTTCTGAGTGCGGCTTCTAAAACAGGCTATCTGGAAATAATAAAAATAACAAATCTCAGTAAATTTTGTTTAAACAAAAGGGTAGTCTTCCTAAAAAGGTATCCTTCATTATCCTGTCATCTCTTTTCATAAATGTTTCCTGCATGTGAAGTCACTTGTATCCTCTAGCACACTTGACTTGTTCAGGTATGGATATTTATTTTGTGCATTTCTTTTTATTGCCTACACATTTCACTATTACACCATGTCAGGCCCTTTGTCAACTGACAGTCTGTGAGGGCCTGCATTTGGGATACATATCTAGGAGGCATAATAAGTAACAACAACATATAGAACACAAATCAGCAACCTCATATGTGAGAGAAAATTATTTTTTTTTTACCAAAGTTCTGTAATATTCTCTCAACTTAAAACACTAGTATGTTAATTTTACCTGTTTTCCAAAGAGCATGTCATTATTATTGACACGCTGCTGGCTTTATGGTCCCAGGATGCATGAATTATTAGTGTTGCTTGACATTTTTAATTCCCTAACTCTGTTGCCTATAGCTATACTTCCCGTTAGCTATTGCGGGTTTTAAGAGGCCATGCTAGTTCTTGATCAATGATTGCTCGGTAACTCAGAGGTGTCAGATTCTCTTGTGGGCTTAAAAACAAACAAACAAAAAAACATGGTTGTTATTTTTGAACTTTATAAGACATTATCTAAATAAAATTGTAAAGCACTGTTATGTATGCAAAGCTTAGAGGACATCTATCCTGATTTTTGTAAAGAAACTACACTTGCTTTTCCTTTCTAACATTATTTTAATGACAAAACAATACTATTCAATGCAATTATTATTCAATTTTAGTGTCATTAGTCTCCAAATGCTCTAGTCTCTCAAGTATTCAATGAAATATTATAACAGCAGTATATCATATAATCCAATATATCTGAATATTTATTATCCAAAAAGTCCAGGAAGAACAGTGAAAATATTTGAGTCACAAAAATGTGTAGCATATTTATGAGTCATTAATTTTCCAGGAACAACATACTGATTCTTACTAGACTGAGTTTTTAAGTGGCTATTTGCTTGTTAGGTAAAGATGTAAACACTGAAAGCATGAAACAGAAAAACAGAAATATCAAAGACATCTGCTTTTTTTTCCCCAAAGAATTGTCATCCCTTTATTCATTTATATTTCCATTCTCATTGTGTTTTTCAGTATGAGATGTTAACTGACTCCCAAATTTTAAATCTGTAAGCAAATCAATGCATTATTGGGAGGATTTTTAATTGTTTAAGAATCACAGTGGAGATATATTTTATTTTATTTTTTCCCTTTAATATACACTTAGCTTCCCTTATCAGTAGTAAGCACTTTAAATTGGAACACTGTAATGCAACTCAGTACAATTAATTGTCTGCTAGTCTTTTACACTAGATCTATACTACCAGTTATGTTGCTAAATTGTGGGTTTGGAAACTTGCCTTATACAGATTGACTCCCAACTCATGAAAGGATATATTCCAAAATCCAGTGATTAGTTCCAGTGATAAGTTTAGAATAGGAAACACATTTTCCAGTGTTCTCCTATTCCCAAACCCAATGTCCTATTTTAAGTCCTTGTCCCAACTGATCACTTTGAAGCATTTCAAACTCTGGGACAAATCTATGTGTTTGTTGTTGTTGTTGTTGTTGTTGTTGTTGTTGTTGTTTTTACAAGCAGTGTATTACACAGAACTTAATTTAATATGTTTTCTATTTAATATATAAAATTTAATATGTTTTCTATTATTAATTTATTGTCGAAATGGTTTCCGTACAACACCCAGTGCTCATCCCAACAGGTGCCCTCCTTGATACCCATCACCCACTTTCCCCTCTTCCCTACCCGCCCCCCCCACTGTGTTTTGAAATACTCTTCTCATTTGGCTTGCATTCTTCTCTTTTCATCCTATCACCTAACCAATCTTTCTCAACTTCCTTTCTGGGCCCTTTCCTTTTCCCCATTCTTTAGTTTCTGTTTTTTGATGCTCTTTTCATATATTTACTCAAAGAAACTTCATGAACTATTTACTATGTGTACTGTAGTGTAAAAAATATCTGAGGGATTCAAAAGTGCAGGCATGAAGACACTGTCCTGAATACCTCGACCTTTAATTAGTGCAGAAAGCCTCTAAACCTGTCATTCCAACTGGATGGTATCAGTGCTTCCTTTCTCCTCCCCACATTCCATCTGAGTGATCTCCATCATCCCCAGGACTTCAACCACAGTATGTACTGGCCAGTCCTGACACTTATCTACAGCTCTATTTTCAACTCCTTATGGACCTCTCTCTTTGGATGTCCTATAGGCACCTAAAATCCCGTGGGCCACACTTTAAATTTTCTCTGTACCAATGCTCCTTTATATTACACACACACACACACACACACACACACACACACATCATTGCTCATCTACTAGATTCTTAGTCTTGAGTGTTTCCAGTTGTGTTAATGCTTTCCCATCTCATAATGTCTAAACTAGCCTTGACTGGTACTTTGTTTCCTCTTTTTTTTAATTTAATTATTTATTTTGAGAGAGAGAGAGAGAGAGAGAGAGAGAGCCCAAGTAGGGGAGGGCAGAGAGAGGGAGAGAATCCCAAGCAGGCTCTGAGCTGCCAGCACAGAGCCCATTGCGGGGCTCAAACTCATTAACTGTAAGATCATGACCTGAGTGAATTCAAACGCTTAACCAACTTAGCCGCCCAGGCATCCCTCTGTTTCCTCTTTTCATATTGATTTTTTTTCTTATGTCTCCTTGCTTTCTTCAGAAATAGCTTCTGAATATCAATCCTTATTGCCACTTTCTTATATGAGTCCTATATCACCTCTCATCTAGATGAATGGCAATAGTTTCATATCCTATTTCCCAACCACACAGACCAGTGGAAATATAAGGAGCTTTGGAATCTTTCAAAATGATTAAAAGCACAGCTGCATAATTGACTAGTTATGTGCTCTTGGATTGCTAACCATTTGAAGTTTCAGTTTTGTCACATATGACATGAAGTGATAATCTGAACATTTTAGGTTCACTGAGAAAATTATTGTTGTTTGTTTTATAACCATCCCTGGCATGCATTAAATGCATACAAATGTTAGTTACCTTTTTACTTGAATTTATCCTGGACAACACTGTAAGAATTATCTTCCTTTAAAAATTTGATCATATTCTCATTGAAAATCTTCATTGACTTCATAATGCTTACAAATCATACTCACCAGGATATTTTAATTCCAATTTACTTCTCCAACCCCATTTCCTGCCTCTCCACTCCTGGCTTCTATTGAGTAAGTTGCACAACCTTCTCACCACTCACTAAACTTTCCAATTCCTGCAAATACTCTATGTCTTAGCCATACTGTTCCTGCCCCCACTTTGGAAAGGTTTTCTCCCACTTTGTCTCTTGGTAAAACTCCTACTTATCTTCAAGACCCATGTCAAATGGCCCATCTTCTGGAAGTCTACACTGACTCATCCAAGGAGAAATAATTATTCAGTCCCCTCTGTTGTTTACAAATAGTATATTAATTTCTTGTGACTTTCCCTATGCGTTTGAGTTTGTTAAACAACAGTAACAAGGACAACAATAGGAATAATTGACATTTATGGAGTGCATACTATATGTAAGACATTGTGCTGTGTCCTTTATATTTGCTTATCTCATTTAGACTTCACTACAACACAGTGAGGCAGACGCTATTCTATTCCTATTTTACAGATGAACAAACTTAAGCTTAAAGAGTTTGCATTTAGTCCCAGATGAATCACTTATGTAACTCTAACTTCAGAATCCATACTTTTATTTATTTTTTCATAAATATTTAAATGTTTGTTTATTTTTGAGAGAGAGACAGAGCATGAGTGGGGAAGTGGCACAGAGAAAGGGAGACACAGAATCCAAAGCAAGCTCCAGGCTCCAAGATGACAGAGCCTGACATGGTGCTGGAACTCACAGACCACAAGATCATGACATGAGCCAAAGTCAGACACTTAACCTACTGAACCACCCAGGCACCACGAGAATCCATACTTTTAAATATTATTTATTGTAAATATCATATGTTGGTTCACAAACTCTTTTGAGAATATAATAAAAGTAATAAAAATGACATTTGTGGTCCATTTGCATGTCAGGTAGCTCATGGATCCTCTGAAAGACTTCTGTGGATCACAAGGAATCCTCTGATCTGAAGATAAGACCCCTTTCGTGGGAAGCCTGGTGACTCAGTCGGTTGAGCAGCTGACTCTTGATTTCAGCTCAGGTCATGATCTCATGGTTTGTGGGACTGAGCCCTTTGTCAGGCTCCACGCTGACAGCACGGAGCTTGCTTGGGATTTTGTCTTTCCCTTTCTGCTCTTCCCCTGTTTGCAGTCTTTCTCAAAATAAATAAAATAAACTTTACAAAAAGACCCCTTCAGATCAAATTTGAAATTCTTTAATCTGATGAACAAATATTCTCAAACTTTTTGTTTTCAAGTAAAATCCACATTTCCAATGACAGCCTTCAGTTACCTCTATAACGTGGCTTCTTAGCAACTCCAAACTCTTCAGGTTCCATGGAACGAAGTTTGAAAAACACTAGGTTAAGGTAATGACATGTACAATTCCTCAGATGTTTATTTCTCTGGCTCCTGGGTGGCTCAGTCGGTTAAGCATCCAATTTTGGCTCAGGCATGATCTCATGGTTCGTAAGTTTGAGCCCCGCCTCGGGCTCTGTGCTGACAGCTGAGCCCGGAGTCTGTTTTGGATTCTGTGTCTCCACTCTCTCTGACCTACCCACTCACACTCTGTTTCTCTCTCTCTCTCTCTCTCTCTCTCTCGCTCTCTCAAAATAAATATTAAAAATTAAAATAAAAACAAAATGTTTATTTCTCTTTATGTTGGAGAGCAAGCTTCTTATGAACCATACCTAACTTATCATTGTATCCCATCATCAGCTTCGTGAGGGGTTATTTACACAATTAAGATTTTATGTGAATATTTCAATAAGTTAGGATTTAAAAGAAAAGTAAAACATGTTTCCACAACCAAGGTAAGTGGGGCAAATTGCTTTTTATCCTGGAAACAGAGCAACATTGGCAAATGGCTGACAAAAATGGAAATGTGTTGATACAGATTATTGAGACCCCCCCCCCAGACACATTTGGATTAATGTTCAAACATGTGAATTATAAATTAATCAGTGGATAAAAAGAACAAAGTGGTGATTATATATGAGTGGCAGAGATTGCTAATTGACTGCCAATGGACTGACTTTGGCCCACAAATGTTTGTCCTGCATAATATTTTTTAAAAATTAAGCCAGTATTTAAACACTAGGGTATTTGTTTTTTTACATGAATCTCTGGGTTTTCAGCTTCTCTTGAATATTTGGAAGCTCTGACAATACTGGGCCCAGATTCTCACATGGTGACGATTGGCTAGAACTGAACAGCAGCTGTTCCCTCTACACAGGACTTGTACTTTCCAGGGCAGCACAGCCCCATTTCACACATTTACCATACCTGCCTGTCCCCTGTTGGCAGTTGTAACCCTAGAAGACTGGCCTGTAAATTTGAAGAGTTTACCACAAAACTGTTATTTTTAATAATGCATCATATGTTGCAATGCAAGACAAAAGTTACCTCTTCTAAAGTATATATGTTAAAGATATATACTATGAAATAGTCACTGAGCCTGCTAGGACTCCCAAAAAATGGAGTAAATAGAGATGTCCCACATTTAGTTTGAATCCATACCAGTTTGAGTATGGAGAAACAAAAGACTTTTTGAATTCTAGCCTACTGGTCAAAGACAAATCATTTCCACAGGTAGTAATGAAGCAGCATGGAATCCAGGTACTCTCTGGTGAGTATGAAATCAAATCCAGGAGCCCAATATTATTTCAGTGGATAAGGCATCCACAATTAAATGTATTTTTTAGTATTCATTGTCTATAAGGAAAACCAGAGGGAAGGGGAAGTGGTTGAGATGGAGATTGATGTTCTTTTTATTCTCTATATATTGGTTTTAAATTTGTATATCATCTTCTAATTAAAAACAATAATAAAAACCAAACATAAATGAACATTCTAGTTCATCACATTTTATAATTCTTTGTTTACTAGTCTTTTCTATGTGGTGATGATGATGATAGTATTATTAAAATTGTCTAGTAGGTTATAGTAGTTCCAGTTATTCTAAGTCCTTACAGTTCTATAGGGCTTTGAAGGAAGTTTTCTCTTGAGAAAAAAAGTAACCTATCAAGGTTCAATTGTTTGTGTTGGCTAATAAATATAACACTAAATTTCTATTCCTAGTGCTTTGTTGAAGCTTAGACCAGAGTATATATATTAGAGAACTGATTTGATTTAGGAGGACTTTGAGTCCCTTAAGTTATCATGGAAAAACCAGCTCAAATCTCTTTGATGTGTCACTCATCTTTCAGCAGCCCTGCTAATATTGGAGCACTTCATTTTTTTTTTCCAAAGCACTTCCACATACTGCAAACTTGCCTTCAGGTATTGCAATTAAGTCAATTTTAGGATATTTAGCTTAATGGAGGTACGGACAAGGGTAGCTCAGAAAGGAGGACAACTGACTGATTCAGGAGTTTTCTTTCTGCTTCAGCAGTCCTTAAGTCTGAGAGACTTAATAATTCCGATAAGTAGGTAAGAGAAACAACACCTAGGAAGACTCTGGAAATGTGAGAGTTGGTATTTATATTAGATCCTTACCATTTATTTACCATTTGAAATTTGACTATTCACAAACTACCCCAAAGTTTATGACATTTAAAAACTGTGATCATTTTTGAAGCTCAAAATTTGAATTATTTTGTCAGCTCTGGTAATTTGGAGAGAACCACTCAGCTAGAATGTGAGTCTAGTTGCTCACTGGGTATCAGTGCTGTTTGTTAGTTCTTTAACCATCTCTGTATACAAAGTGTTTCTCTTGGTATGGTTAAAACACATTGGGGCACCCGGGTGGCTCAGTCCATTGAGCATACAATTTCAGCTCAAGTCATGATCTCACAGTTTGTGGGTTAGAGTCCCACACCAGGCTCTCTGCTGTCAGCACAGATCCTGTTTCAGATCTTCTGCCCCCCTCTCTCCTCCTGTCCCCCACTCGTGCTCACTCTTTCTCTCTCTCTCTCTCTCTCAAAAATAAACATTTAAAATACACACACGCGTGCACACACGCGCGCGCGCGCACACAGGCCCCCCCCCCCCTCCCCACACAGCTTTTTGTGCAAATAAAATGGTCTTTTAGGAGACCATTTTAGGAGAGTGGCAGTTCTGGTGAAAGGGGCTTCTCCACTGAAATAGGCTAACATTCTATCAGTATTTCTATGTATGTTTGCATACTTGGAAACTTCAGATTTTAAAAGTTGAAAATCTCAACGGTCTACTACCCTTTTGGTATATCCTGTAACACTGAGTCTCTCATTTGTAACAGTGCACAGCCTTGAGTTTGCCAACATTTGCCAATTTAATCTTCATTTAGTCAAATAAAAACTCATTGAATGCCTATTTGCACAGATATGGGATTAGCAGAGATTAAAACAAAACATTGTTTCAAATGAGGTTCCTTCCAGAGATACTCCTTACCCTCAAGATTTAAAGACTTCTGTTTCTGGTCATATGGTCCACTAATTATTCACATTCCTTTCCACTTTGCTGTATCTTTACACATGCCTTTTCTTCTCCTTTAAATGATCTCTATGCCTAAATGCTATTTTCAGTCCAGATTCAGCTCAGGTGGTAATTTCTCCAGGAAACCTTGCCAAGGAGAGTTGAGCATCTTTCCCTGAGTTTACCTAGCGTTCTATACAGATTTCCCATGATGTTTTTTATTGTATTGACATTATCCATTTGTGTGCTTGTCCCCACTCATATCTCCCATCATCCCTAGATCCTTAGCTTGTTGGGGGTTAAGCCAGATTTGTTTGTTTGTTTTTCATTAGTGGGTATCCCTTGTGCATATCAAAGTGCCTAGAAGAGTAAACATTCACATAATTTCTGATAAAGTTCAAAGAACTGGATGGAGGAAAATGCCCATCAGGGGAGAATGGAATGAGGAGGTGAGGTGGACATTGTTCAGGATGAAAAAAAGCTGAGTCAGCAGTATTCAGTATATACAGAGCAAAAAGGTGCAGTTAATTGAGAGCTGACAGGACACTGCCATATGAGAAAAGAGCAACTACACTGGAGAATAAACTAGCAACAAATCCAAGAAATACGGTGGCCATTTGTTCAATGACCATATGATTGGGTTTGATTCTGGGCCTATCAGGCAGTACTTTGTCAAAATGATCCAACCAGATGTGTTTTATATCCAGAGGAAATAAAACATTTAGGATAACCAAATAATGTTTCAAACTTTTTAAAAATGCAAATGAACTATCTTTATAAGAAATGCATAAATTAACAAAATTCAACCATATATGTAATTTTAACTATGTCTAGGCAGTCAGAAAGAGAAATTGTAACTGTGTGCCACTGATTTATCTTTGTAATGAGCTTAATGCTCTTAACATGTTTTCTTATTATTACATTAAACAGTATAAATACAAGTTCCAGGTAAATTATTTCACAGTTTGATAATCACTCTAATTATGAAAATCTGATGAAGCAAGAATTCAACCTGGAATAGCTCTAGTCTTTTGATTCTCCTTTAAAACTTTACATTTATGCTTCCCTTACTTCAAGAAAAAATATGTGTATTTATGCCATTTAGTATCATTTACTGTCATTTGATATAAAACAATTAATATTTAATATATTATTTTATTTACAAAAGTTACTTAAATTTGTGTAAGGTCTTTTCAGAATTTTTACAAATCATATTCACAGAAAAGTGCTGATTTTTAATTTTAGGAATCTTTTGTAATGACAACATCTCCCCAAAATGGGCCTAGTTACTTGTTTTTGCCTGAGGATGTGACTTAAATCAAGATTTTCCAATTATAATCTGAGGAAAGGAAAACAGGTTATGTACAATTATTTTATAACCAAATATTTCCATCTCTTTTCATTGAGTTCTGTGATATCCTGAGCAGTACTAGGCCCTGGGACAATCAAAATTGATTAGAAAAAGCCCCTTCCTTTGAGGCACTAATGGTCAAGTAGGGCAGATAAATATAAGAAGAGAAAAAGGCAATGTTTGAAAAATAATTAGCTAGAGGTTTGGCTAAGTGCTATGGCAGCAGTGAAGGAAAGCATTTGGGCCAGTACGGAGGCCTCATGAATGTATAGTGGGGAAGATGCTGAGTCTTAAGGATGACTAATAGGAGGTGGAGAAGGGAAGAGAATTCCAAGCCAGGGAAAAAGCAAGTACCAGGACATAGGTTCAAAAAATAAAATACATGATGCATCGAATCCTTGAACACAGCAAGCATGTTCCTATCAAAGGGCCTTTGCACTTTCTAGTTTCCTTTCTGGAACACTTGTCCGCAGAAAGTCAAGTGGCTTATTCTCTCATTTCGGTCAGTTCTCTGATCAAATGTCATGTAGCACTCCTTAATCTATAATTTCTATCTCCTGACTGCTTTATTTTTTCCAGAGGAGTTATTACTATGTGCTTATTATTTATTAACCACATTAAAGCCTGCATGAGGGCATGAACTTTGTATGTGGTTGGGTCCAAAGTTCCTAGAACAGGGAATGGTCCCAGTAAGAACTTGTGAAATGAATGAGATAATGCACCTATAAGCTTTGATATCAAGTGAGTATACCTGAGATTCAACTTTGCTTCTGCTACTATTTCAACACGTACATGTCTTAGGGGGGTAAACATGTTAAACAACCATGAACTTGAGGATAGAAGCATGGGCTAGAGAGATGAATAAAACATACTCCATTCCTGGTCCTAAAACTGTCCCATCAGTTTCTTAAAGCTTTTCTGAGTAAGCCAGAAGCCTCATATATTTGTAGGATTAAGAATTAATCATACATGTTGAAAGGTAACTTTCAACCCCAGATGAACAATATTACAGAATCTAGATAAAAATATTTTTGAAGGAGTTTGTGTCATAAATTATCCTTGCAATATAGTCATGACTATAATCTCCTTAGCAAGATTTTCTGGACTAGAAGCCCAACTCTTATAAAAGTTCACATTTTTCCAGGACTTCTCAGTTCTGAGATAAATGAAAATACAAACCTCAATGTCACAAACCAAAACATTCATAATTATTTCTAACTTGGTGCAATTCTGCTTGAAATTGCCAAGAAATGCACATTTCTTTACCAATATAATGATATTGTATGACTTATATTTGCACATGACAAAATGCTTTAAATATGCTTAACTCAGAATGTGGGGAAATATTTGAATTATATTAATAGGAAAAGGGATCTGGTTGTTATAACTAGGCTGCTAATTACTAATATCACATACTATATATTAATATTTGTAGTTTCTCCAGGTTAATAAAAAAGGTAGCTATTTTATTTGATTATAAAATAATTGAAAAGATTGATTTTCCCAATTCTAGCAATATGTCATGCACTTTTAAAATATTTGAGAATATAATTTTATTTATTAAAAATTTTTTTAAATCTTATTTATTTTGAGAGAGAGACAGAGTGTGAGCAGGGGAGGGGCAGAGAGAGAGAGGAAGCCACAGAATCAGAAGTAGGCTCCAGACCCTGAGCTGTCAGCACAGAGCCCGACACAGGGCTCGAAGGGCTCGAATTCACGAACCATGAGATTATGACCTGAGCCGAAGCCACACACTTAACCAACTGAGCCACCCAGGCACCCTTAATTTTATATTATTTTAAATGCTTGCCAAACATCAAGCATGAATACAGTACTGATGTTCTATAACTCTAAGTTAAATTATATTTAAAAAATATAATTAGGAATATATATTTAAAAAATATGTTAGGAATATATAAATATATGTTAAGAATATATATGTGTGGGGGCGCCTGGACGGTTCAGCCGGTTAAGCATCCGGCTTCAGTTCAGGTCATGATCGCACAGTTCGTAGGTTCAAGCCCCGCATCAGACTCTGTGCTGACAACTCAGAGCCTGGAGTCTGCTTCAGATTCTGTGTCTCCCTCTCTCTCTCCCTGCCCCTCCCCCACTAGTGCTCTCTCTTTCTCTCTCTGTCTTTCAAAAATAAATACATTTTTAAAATTTAAAGAAAAGTATATGTGTGTGTGTATATACACATATATGAAGAATATACACATATACTTTGATATAGTCTATTTTTTTTCTTTTGTTGCCTGTGCTTTGGTGTCAAATCATGAAATCATTGCTAAGAACAACGTCATGAAGTTTTTCCTTGAAATTTTCTTGTAGGAGTTTTACAGTTAGAGGTCTTACATTTAAGTGTGTAGTGCATTTTGAGTTGATTTTTGTGTACAATGTAAGGTAAGGATACAATTTCCTTCTTGTGGATATGGATAACCATTTTTCCCAGCACCATTGTTAAAGATGATCCTCTTTCCATTATGTGTTCTTAGTACCCTTGTCAAAGATTAGTTGAATGTGGGGGCGCCTGGGTGGCGCAGTCGGTTGAGCGTCCGACTTCGGCCAGGTCATGATCTCACGGTCCGTGACTTCGAGCCCCGCGTCAGGCTCTGGGCTGATGGCTCGGAGCCTGGAGCCTGTTTCCGATTCTGTGTCTCCCTCTCTCTCTGCCCCTCCCCCGTTCATGCTCTGTCTCTCTCTGTCCCAAAAATAAATAAAAAACGTTGAAAAAAAATTAAAAAAAAAAAAAAAAAGATTAGTTGACTGTGTATGTGTGGATTTATTTCTGAGCTCTCTATTCTGTATCTTATGCAAGTACCATACTGTTTTAATATGCCAATACCATTCTGTAGCTTTATAATATGCTTTGAAATCAGGAAGCATGACGTGTCTGCCTTTGTTAATAATTCTCCAGATTGTTTTGTTTTCTTGGGTCCTTTTGGTTCCTTAGGAATTTTATAATTGTTTTCTCTATTTCTGTAAAAAAAAAATGCCATTCGGATTTTGATAGGGATTGCATTGACTCTACAGATAGCTTTGGGTAGTGTGAACATTTTAACAATATTAAGTCTTGCAATTCATGGACACAGGATATTTTTCCATCTGTTCATGTTTCCATTCTTTAATTTCTTCCATCTATGTTTATAGTTTTCAGTGTACATGTCTTCGATCTCCTTAGTATGTTTATTCTTAAATATTTTATTTTTATGCTATCATAAAGGGACTGTTTCCTTAATATAATTTACAAATAGTTTATTGTTATAGAAACACAAATGATTTTTTTTTAATTTTTTAACGTTTATTTATTTTTGAGAGAGAGACAGAGTGTGAGTGGGGGAGGGGCAGAGAGAAGGAGACACAGAATCTGAGGCAGTCTCCAGGCTCTGAGCTGTCAGCACAGAGCCCAACAAGGGCTCGAACCCACAAACTACAAGAGCATGACCTGAGAGGAAGTCGGACGTTTAACCTACTAAGCCATCCAGGTGCCCCAAAACACAACTGATTTGTATATGTTGATTTTTGTATCTTGAAACTTTACTAAATTTATTAGTGTTAATGGTTTTGATTATGTGTGTGTGTGTGTGTGTGTGTGTGTGTGTGTGTGTGTGTGTAAGTTAACAGAATGAACAAGCAACCTATGGAATGGAAAAAATATTTGTAAATCATACATCTGATTAGGGATTAATTTCCAAAATATGTAAGAAATGCCTATAATTCCATAGCCAAAAAAATCTAATGACTCAATTTTAAAAATTGAGGGGACTTGAACAAACAATTCTCCGACAAAGACATATAGGTAGCCAACAGGGATATGAAAAGAGGTTCAACATCAGTAATCATCAGAAAAATACAAATCAAAACCACCAATCACCTGTTAGAATGACTTTATCCAAAACAAAACCAAAAACAAAAACAGAAAAAACAAACCATGAGTGTGGGTGAGAATATGGAGAAATTGAAACACTTGTGCCCTGTTAGTGGGAATGCAAGCTGCTGCAGCTGCTATGGAAAACAGTATGGAGATTCCTCAAAAAATCAAAAATAGAACTACCATAGGATCCAGTAATCCCACTTCTGGGTATTTACACAAAGAACTGAAATCAAGATCTCAAGATCAATATCTTAACACATCCATGCTTATTCCAGCAATATTCACAATAGCAGTATGTGGAATAAAACCTAAATGTCCATGGATGGATGGGTGGATAAAGAAAATGTGACACACACACACACACACACACACACACACACACACTGGAATATTATTTAGTCTTTAAAAAGAAGGAACTCTTGCAATATGTAACAACATGAATATTATGTTAAGCAAAATAATCCAGTCACAGTCGCACAAGTACTGCATGATTCCACTTATATGAATTATCTAAAATAGTGGAACTCACATAGTAGAGAGTAGAATGGTGGCTTCCAGGAACTGGGGATAGGGAGCAATAAAGAGTTATTATTCAATGGCTATAAAGTGTCAGTTATGTGAGATAAATAAGTCCTAACAATCTGCTTTACAACATCCAATAGTTAACAGTATTGTATTTCACATTTACAAATCTGTTACTGTAGGTTCGTGCCAAGTGTTCTTGCCACAATTTTTTAAAAGAATATATATGTATATACACATAATTTTAAAATATGTAAGTTGCTTAAAAATACTGAAACTGTGTTTTCTTTTTGTTTTGAAAAAATAAGTTCCATTATTAGAAGTTATTGGTCATTTAGTTAAAATTAACATTATAGCAGAATGAGGGATTTTTTTAAACTAGAAAGCTGAAATAGTTACTGAATTTGAATTACTGAAACTAGGAAATATGAACTTATGAAAATTTGAGAATCCTTCAAAACGTGAGTATACGTTTCAGAGTTTTTCATGAAGCCAGCACATGTTGCCTGTGTATATTCATTATCTTTGTAAGTAGTAGCAAATATTTAACATTTATATGCCACCTGACAGAGCAAACACCACAAAGACATTTATTTGTTAATCATAAAGAAAATAGGCATTAAGAATAATTTAGAGCATGTTATTTATGTCCCCAACAGGCTAATCTTTACCTTACAATAGAGGAATGAAAGAAAAAATGCTCACAGGAAAGCAGTCTTTATTTTTCAGAGGTTAGAGAAATTGGACTTTTACTTACAATAAACACAGAACATGTTAAGAATTTTCTCCCCTATGTGATCTTGGGAAATAGTTTTCCATGCATAGTGGAAGCTTGAAAGAAGACACAAAGAGAGGGGAGGAAGAGGAAGGGAGGGAGGGTGGGAAGAAAGTAAGAAGGGAGAGAGAGGCAGAGAGGAAGGGAGAACGTGAGAGAGAGGGAGGCAGCAAGCACATAGACACATCCGTTATGTAACTTTACATGCTGCAAATGAGTTGGCTGTAAGGTTACAAGGTAGGTAGGGTCTAACACCTGTGCCTTCGTTGCTTTCATGAATGACAACTGCAGATATACACACAGTCACAAGTTGAGAAGTAGAGTGAGTATATCAGACTTTTGACATCTCCATATAAAATATTTAGATATGACACAAATGGTCTCCTATTTTTCAGTGTTTCAACTTAAGATAGATTCCATATGAAAAAAAAGTATACTCCTTCATGGTGTAGCTTATAAATTGATTTTTCAGTTCATCAGTGTAATAATATCTCACTAGCAAAAAAAATCAATTTTACCAGATCCCGTCTATTTCTGCCTTTTTCATTCATAGCTGAGATTTAGCTGTCCGGGTGAAAGGGAAGAGTTACTATTTGAATAAGTGATGTTGCCCATTTAAACATAGAGCAGTCAAGTGTTAATTTTTACATATTCATGATTGCCAGTATTTTGATTAATTCTCATGACATCAACTGGCGTCATGCTTGAATTAAGATTTCACGATCTTATGAGTTATTCATATATGTTATTCACATAGACCTAGGCATTATCAATATTTTCCCTACAAAGAAAGACCATATATATATATATATATGTATATATATATATATGTGTGTATACATATATATGTATGTACATATATATATATACACATATATATGTGTATATATATATATATGTACATACATATATATGTATACACACATATATATATATGAAGGATAAAATACCTTAGGAATGTATTGATCAGTTTGTAAGTAAAAATAACATTAAAGTTAAATTTTATTGAATTGGCAAAATGATTTACATATATCAAGAATTCTTGGAATATTAATTTTTACCAAACCCTAGGGAAAAAATCACCAGTATCAAATTTCATCTAGAAGTAACTAAATCTTAATGTTGCTTATGAAATAGAAATAAAGTTCCTTTTAAGTGTTGTAAGTTTTCTTCATCTCTGAAAATAATAAATTTATGACAACATGGATGGACCTTGAGGGTATCATGCTAAATGAACTAAGACAGGGAAAGGAAAATATATGATTTTACTTATATGTGTAATCTAAAAAATTAAAGCAAAAAAACCCAGACAAAACATCCACAAACTCATAAATACGGAGAACAAACCGATGGTTGCCAGAGGGAAGGGGCATGAGAAGATGGACAAAATAGAGGAAGGGGATAAAAGGGTAAAACTGCCAGGTGTAAAATAAAAATAAAAAGACATGGGGTACAATGTACAGTATAGAGAATATAGTTAATAATATGTAACAACTTTGTAAGGTTGACAGATGGTAGCTGGATTTATCCTGGTGATCACTTCTCAATGTATATAAATGTTGAATCACTATGTTGTACACCTGAAACTCACATAATATTGTATGCCAAATACAATTCAATAAAGAATGAATGAATGAATAAATGAATGAATGAATATTAAAAATAATGTTTTAGGTAGATTATTCCAAGGCAAGCAGCATAGCATGATGATTAAGTTCAGAAATGGCTTTTCAGGGGCGCCTGGGTAGCTCAGTCGGTTAAGTGTCCAGACTCTTGATTTCCACCCACGTCATGATCTCACTCTCACAGTTCATGAGATAGAGCTGACAAAACAGAGCCTGCTTTGGGATTCTCCCCCTGTCTCCCTCTCAAAATAAATTAATAAACTTAAAAAAATAAATGGCTATTCACTTGTATTGCTTTATTTTTTATTTTGTTTTTAAGTTTATTTTGAAAGAGAGAGCAAGTGCGAGCAGAGGAGGGGCAGAGAGAGACAGGAAGAGAGAGAGAGAACCCCAAGCAGGCTCCATGCTGTCAGCACAGAGCCCAACTTGGGGCTCCGTCTCATGAACCATGAGATCATGACCTGAGCCAAAATCAAGAGTCCCATGCTCAACCAACTGAGCCACCTATGCGCCCACGTGTTGCTTTTTTTAAAGCCTGCCCTGACATTGCTTAAGTTTTGTCTTGGGCAAATTGCTTAACCTATCTGTATCCATTTTCTACCCATAAAATGGGGGAAAATGTCTATCACACAGGGTGCTTGTGAGAATTAAATAAGACATTCCATTCAAACTAAGCACTGTGTGTGGGGCACAGAGAAAATGCTCCGTTTTCGATATAATAATAATAATAATAATAATAAAGTCATTAAAATTGAAGTAGCCTCTGTTTAAAAATAAATTAGTTAAATTTTATGACTATGTCATTTGAAATGTTTACTTACAATCAGTTTGGGAGTGTGGGTTTTAAGAATTTTGACAATTACGTTTGTGGGAGAACATATTTCTGAGTTCTTTCTTCCCTACAAACTTAGATGTGGAACTTCAGTTGTTTGCATATTATTTGAACTACCATTTATACAAGTTTCTAAGATACTATCTCTAAAATTACCTTTAGAAGCCTACTATCTGTTTCCTTGGCTTGTATTCTACAAGTGTAGATGAGATAAGTATAGCATTACGTGCTAAAATATTCTGCAAAAGTCAGCATGGGTTTAAACAGTTTCATTGGTTCAGTTATCAATGGAGTTATCTGTATTCATGTATCATTTACAGCAAACATCCAAGCAGCTTCATAATAAAATTCTTAGTTAGAAACAGTAACTAATATAAAATAAAATAAAAACATATATCTTCTCTTTATGGATACCTTTATTTCATACTTCAGGATTCTGTTTTTTGGCTGAACTTTCTGATATTTATGCTGGGTGTACAATTAGTGAACTTGGCATTGACACATGTTTAGAGGTCAAAACCATGCAAGAATATAGTCTCTTGCTTTGTCTGAGATTGCCCAAGACCTTCTGTGATAAGTGGCAAGTAAATCGTCTGCTATATTTTACATAAAGAAAGGAAAAAAAGCTTCATTATAGGCTTCTATTAGATTAAATATTTTTCAATGACAGGAGTGTGTGCAACCTAGTATTATAACCTAAATAAATTCTAAATATTAGGCCTTTAAATACTTTTTTTGTTTTAGGTTACTTTATTTCATTGAAATTTAAAATTTTTTTAAAAACTATGACCTCAAATATTATTAAGTTGTGCAATTCATATCATAAAGAAATAATAAATAACACCTAAGATTTGGAGTGTTTGCATTTTTATTAACTTTGATCTAAAAAAAATTCAGTTGAAATTAACTCAGTGTATTTCAACATATTCTCTAAAGTATTTTTATTCTGTTATTTCATAAATGCTACTTTGTGAAGTTCTAGGACATTGTTATAATTATAATATCCCAGAGTAAGTTATTTTAGATAACACAAAATTTAAATCAGCAACTTCCTGTCAGTTAACACAGTAGTAGCTTTTAGTACCCTAATTTATCCTTTTTCCTCTTAAGAAATAGGTGTCCCTCAAATATCTACATCTATCTTTCTGTGTCCATATGGTTTTGAACAAGTGGTGAAAGTATTCACTATTTGCTGTGTACCCACACTTGTATAGTTCAGCTGGAGTACCATCTGGTATGGTACTCTTCCCATTTTCCTCATTTTGATTGCTTTCTCAATCTGGAAAATGGTAGCTCGATTGTCCGTCGGGTCTCCATATGGCTGCTGGATCATTCTATGTAGTATCTATCCATCAGCAATATTTGATGGGTTATTTAAAGTTCATCCAGGGTGTTCACAAGTTAATACATTTTGTCAGAAATATCAGAAATTTTCTTTGGAGAAATATCATAATCTTAGATTTTAGGAAGAAAATCTTTTGGATTGGTTAGAGGAAAGAAACAAGAAAACACATCCGTATCTTTCTGAGAAGCAGATGGCTACTCTTATAGTGTTAGTTATCCAAAATTGTTTCTATTTTTACCCTTCTATACTGTCTAAGATGACATTTTAGAGGAAACAGCATCCTTACATGCAGATCATCTTTGTTGCTTGAAGGACAACTATTGAAATAAGAAAGCATATGAGATTAAATGTCTGTAGAACGATGAGGCAGCCCAAAAGAGCTATAAAGATCTGGCCATGAAAATGGAATCCTATCCTAATGATAGATGCCATGAAGATGTGATAGAAGGCAAGAGTGTAAAGATGTGAAGAAATTGTGGTGTATATCCTCGTGTGAATATAAACTTTCCTGAAGGAGATCATAGTTTAGCAACCCCCTTTCTTCCCTCCTACCAAAATAAGGCAAATCTTTAATAAATTTTGGAGCACCAAAAATGTATAGTTTCTTAATTTATCATTCAGCATTCTCCATTTCTCCATGGCTTTGTAAGTAGGACGGAGTAAAAAGATTGTTTTCTCCTCTCTTTCTCATCTTATGGTTTGCTAATTTTATTTTTATCTCTTTTGCCTTTCTCTTTTCTCATTCATTCATTTATCCTTTCCTTTCACAGTTATGGAGTACCTACCACAGATTCAGGAGAGATAACAGGTAATTTGGAGAGGACTGCTGTGTATTCACAGAGCTCTTAGGAGAAAGAAGGTATGTGAATAATTACAATAAAATGTGATCGGCACCAGGAAGTTTTCATAAAGAAATATGAAACCGCAGAAAGCCCCCTAACTCTGCCAAGTGGATTCCAGATTAATACATGTTTCCCTAAATCACTATCTGCACACAAATATCTGCTTTATTTTACCTTTCACTTTTATTTTACCAAGATTTAATGAGTATGTATATTCAATGACATCATTTGTTGTATACACAAGTAGAAATATTTCTACCTGGCTTAAAACCTCAACAACCTAACAACCTAACTGAAATTGGAACACAATTTTCAATTTACCTTATCTGTGTAATATGTATAAAATTCCTTTGAATTATTTATTCCCTCTTTCTTTAAAAAATATTTTTTAATGTTTTATTTAGTTTTGAGAGACAGAGAGACAGAGTGCAAGCGGGGGAGGGGCACAAAGAGAGGGAGACACAGAATGCGAATCAGGCTCCAGGCTCTGAACTGTCAGCACAGAGCCCCACACGGGGCTCGAACTCACAAACCACGAGACCATGACCTGAACCAAAGTCAAACACTTAACCTACTGAGCCACCCAGGTGCCCCTCCCTCTTTCTTAAAATTATTCCTTCTTATGTAAAAATGGAAAAGATGTTCATGATTCTTACCTGGTCATTCATTCTTTGGATAAGCTTTTATTTTGTAACCCTTAACATGAGACCAGAATTTAGCTTTCACTTTAAAGAAAGCTTTAATATCCATATTTGATTATTGCATGTCTTATTTTATGACCTTACTGAAAAATTCTTGATATCTCCAAATTTTGCAAAATGCTCGCTCTAGAATCTACCTTCTCCAAAGTGGATTAGAATTCTGTTACTTTTATCTCAGAGGAGATGTGTTAGCTCCATATTAAACTCTAATTTTTAAAAAATTGATTGAAAAATGACATGTAATTGATATCAGATTAGAGTTGTACTTAAATGAGAATTAAAATTGTCAGAAATAATGTGAAGACTGAATGATGACTATTCCAAGTACTGTACTAGGCTAAAGCTTTATAAAACATACTAGCTTTATTTATAATAAAACTAAAAGTTTAAAAGTTTTATTCAGAATCAGGTAGCATTATCATCTGACTAAAAATGTACAGTTTGTATGGGGCACCTGGGTAGCTCAGTCAGTAAAGCCCCTGACTCTTGATTTTGGCCCAAGTCATGATCTCGCGGTTCATGGAATCAATCCCCACACTGGGCTCTGCACTGACAGTGTAGAGTCTGCTTGGGATTCTCTCTCCCCCTCTCTCTCTGCCCCCTACTTCTCATTCATGTGCGCACTCTCTCAAAAGTAAAAAAAGAAAAAAAACAGATTAAAAAATGTATATTTTGTGAACTTATTCAATTTTATATTCAATTGTTATCACTTTATATCAGTCAATTAAGAACATTTGGACCTAGGGGCACCTGGGTGGCTCAGTCAGTTAAGCAGCCGATTCTTGATTTTGGTTCAGGTCATGATCTCACAGTTTGTGGGTTCAGGTCCCCCACTGGGCTCTGCACTAACAGTGTAGAACCTGCTTGGGATTCTCTCTCTGCCCCTTCCCAGCTCTCTTTCTCTCTCTCTCTCTCTCTCTCTGTCTCTCTCAAAATAAATAAACTTAAAAAAAAAAGAGGGGTGCCTGGGTGGCTCAGTTGGTTAAGCGTCTGACTTCAGCTCAGGTCATGATCTTGCAGTTTGTGGGTTTGAGCCCTACGTTGTGCTCTTTGCTGACAGCTCAGAACCTGGAGCCTGCTTTGAATTCTGTGTCTCCCGTCTCTCTGCCCCTCCCCTGCTCACACTCTGTGTCTCTCTGTCTCTCAATAATAAATAAACATTGAAGAAAAAAAAAAAAAAAAAAAAAAACAACATTTGGGCCTAAAAAAATTTCAAAGTAGTCATAAAAAAGGCAAATCCTTACATTTTGTACACAAAATGAATATAATAGATTTTCCCCTTACTTTTCATTAATTTGCTCTGGTGTTATATAGATACACCATTATTATTATGAATTTGTATGTAAAATTCATTTAAATTAATTTTCATAAAATCATCTCTAATAATTTTATAAGATATTATTTAATTCATTTCTTGGTGGTGCAATGTAAATATTTCAAAGCAAAATAAAATACTCTCTAACTAGCACCTATGTATAATATAAGATGACAGAATACTTATTAAATTAATCTTTGGACACTCCATGTAATTTTTTCTGAAATGATAAGTTCACATGAAAATATTTTTAGATGTTTTTAACAAACAATTTTTAGTTTTTTCTGTCTTCCTCTATTTTGGTGTATATTTTGGGAATCAAATGCATTCATTGTGAATAAGGAGACATAAATAAGAAGTCATTATTACTATAAAGACAAAAATTTATCAAGATAAATTATATTCTATAAAAACACATTAATTTTTCTCATAGACTGTTATAAACAGAAGATCCAAGCACAGATCATTGCTCTGAGATATTAATTTCTTAAAAAGATAATATCTAGTAAAGAATAATATTTTAAGTATTAACTACTTCACCCATTTTCATTCTTAAAGCTGTTTCTTAGAAGTAATTTCTTTATTTTCCCAAATTACTACAACTTTTCAAAAAAGCTTATCTCTTCAGACAATCTTTGTGCAGGAGAGCTGAGATTTCCAGAGAATCATACTAATTAGTGAAACCGAAGGACAAATTGGAGAATGTATTCCTAAAATATTTTGGTATGTATTGATGTCTATGCACTTAACAGTGCCTTTGCTTAGAACACTTCATCAAGCCTTGGTTTCATTTTTGTCTTTCAGGATCTCAGTAATTGCCCCATTTCACCTTGTCTAGATTGGCCTCCATCAATTAATCTCTATCTCCTCAATGTGTTAATTTCCTCTGTGAAAGTTTTCACAATTTGTGATTATTTTTTCTCTCTATTGATTTAATTGTTTATTGGTCTCTTGTATCAAGCATGGAAGCTTCATGTAGGCATCAAACTTTGCATTTTAGCAATATAGGTTCAGCAACTTGCATAGTGGCTGACACACAGTAGGAGTTCAGTAAATACACATTGAATGTATTAATGAGTGAAATCAAACTTAACACTTTTTTTTTTGGCAAAATTTCTACTAGCTCAAAATCACCTTAAGTGACATGCTTTAGTGTGTGCAAAAATCAGATATTCCAGGAAGTCGCTCACAAATTATGTGAAGGTATTATTTATTATTACTTCTAGTATAAAACTTTTAGAATTATGACAATATTTATGCAATAGCAATAGGGAAACATAGAGTAATAACTGCTGAAAGAAATGATAATTCTTTTCACTTTGCCATCATTTACATTTTTGTCAACTTTAGAAAAGGAGAAAATGGTGAGAAAAATCTGTAAAGAGTTTACACACAAAAGAATATTTCAACGAAGGAAAATATGTCAGCTTACTATACCATATTTTGTTCTTTCAAAATATTACAAAATTGACATAGGACATAATGTTTGATGTTCTAAGAAAAATACAATATGTTTAGGAAACTGTATATGTGATATGAATGCATCTCTATGAGAACTACATAAGGAACGGCTAACATTTCAAAAGCACAGATTTTCAAAATGGTATGTATATGTATCTAAAATTGCTGGTGTACTATAATTAATTTTTATTCTATTTTAAAGGGTCATTCACTTATCTTTTACAGACAATTTTCACAGCTTATCATGAATCCTTAGAGCTGCTATGGTTAGGCCAATATATTTACATGAATAGTATGTAAATGCATTTAAGTATTTAAGTATAGTGTTCTTGATATAGCCTAAGGTGTCTCATATGAATATATCCAACATTTTGCTTTTTGAGGGAGATAAATGTATTTTTATGCTTCATCACACATACTATAAATATCCTTTATGCTTGTACTGTATTCCCACCTTGCTTCACATCATTCATTTAATTTTTTTATATATGCAGCATAATAAATGCATGATGCTAAATTCAAACTTTGTAAGAGTCTGACCCACGTTAAGTCAATTTCATATCTTTCTCCGTGCTTCACTGATCTGGTCAGAATATGTTCTTCTTTGTATATCAACAAGGATTCTATTCTGTGATTGAAGCTATAAAATCAGATGAGAACCTGGGAAATACCAGAGAAATATCATTCAATGGTATTGTAACTGTGAACAATTTTTTTTCAATTTTCTTTCTCCAAAAAAAAAAAAAAAAAAAAAAAAGAACCTTCTTTGAGATTACTTAAAAATCACAGAAGGCTAAAGCTAGTTCTACCACCTAATTTTACAGATGACGGAAATGACACACAAGTACTGATTTAAGGTCACATTTCAGCTAGTGGCAGAAACAAGGATAGCACCCAGTTCTACCAGTGCCCAAACCAATGTTCTCAGGCCTCACTCATCTTTGCTGGTTGTTTTAGGAAGGCATAGAAATGGTGGTGTAGTGGAAAGAAGTGAATGAGGGCTGTAATAGAAAGTAGCCCTAGGCTCTTGTACTTGTTAGCTGTGTGACTTTGGCTGTGGGACAATCCCTGTGAAACTCAGTTATCTTATTTATAATATGTCAACAATAATAACTGACACATAAGATCATTTTCAGAAATGAATGAAATGAGGTAATAGATACTGCATACAGTGCCTTGCTACATGGTAGGCATTCAAATGCAAAGTACACATTACTATTATGACTATTTGTCACTAGCATTATTTGTGTGGAGAATCATTACTATAAGCATGAGTGATCATACAGCATTCTACAGTAGGACATGATCACTTGGTGGGAAGAGCTCACCTGACATTCGAAGAATCCAGCATGGGTTTGGCAGACTGTGGCTGCACCTTCGGTTTAGAAGTAATTAGTACTACTCAACCAAGGTAATCTGGAAATTGGCTCTCAGACCACATTTGCAATTTTATGTGGAGAGAAATGATTCAATATTCAGTAATGGTTAGGTACTTTAAATGTTCAACCCTGAGGTCTTTGTGTAAATAGGATTGTTGTCGAAATGGAATAGAAGTTTTGTGTGCAAAATGACAGTGGGAGCAGCCCGTTAATCAGATTTACACAGAAAAGGAGGGGATGGTGCCCTCATGTGAATGCCAATGAGAAGATGTGTTGAATGTGGAAATCAGTTATTTTTAATGTTAAATATTAGCAGTAATAACTAGACATAGAGTTGTCCTTCCTGCCTGTATGTTTCATAATGCAGAAAAGAATCCAATGTTTGTTTGTCATGTTATGTTTGAACAATATTTATCACTTCAAAAATTCACTAAAATAGCTTGTAAATTAAATAAGTTTCATAAGATTATACAGTGATTGAATAAAGAATGGAAAAATTAGGGATAAGCTGCATGTGAGGAAGAAGTATTTTGGAATAATGACCACTTTTGTAATAATAAAGGTGACGATAATAAAAAATACTTCACAGGTCAAACCATATGTGTGTTGATCTGGATGTGATTCATGACTTTGCATAATTTTATTACTGTCATCAGGACTTTTACTGGAGAAAATACTATCCTAGTAAGAGTGTTAAGTTGCGGTATCTCTAGAGCTCAGTTTCCCGCATTTAAAATAAGAGGAGTTGTACCAAGTGACCACTTAAGTCTCTTCTAGCACTAAGCCCGGAAAACAATTCTATTATCGATATGACAGTCTTTCTTCCTATACCTGGACCCAGAATCCATCAGGACTGGATGAAGCTTGAGGGCAAACAGTTCACCCTGTGAGGTTCAATTATAGATCAGATCACATCAGGAGTATTGGAGGATGTAGGAGTGAACCCAGAGATACTGTTTCTATAATCACTGCCTATTTTGTTCCTGACCCTTCTGGACAGTATAAACCTATACTTCAAGAGGAAATCCCAAATTCAAGGCCAGAAGCATATGCGCAGTTTTCCAGAATTGGGAAGTCAGTTGCAGTGTGCTAACCCACTTCCTTGGTGGCTAGGGTATAAGTCACAAAATCAGCCTCTTTTTTTTTTTTTAATGCTCACATACCTTGACATGCATAGCTAATTACATCACAATTTGTCCTCTATCTGTGGATTGTCTGGAAAATGGCTAAACGTATTCAATGGTCTTCAAATCTCAGGCTTTCAAATTCACAAAATTTTAAAGAGAATCCATTCCAAATTTCCTTTGTTTAACCTATTCCAGAAATCAAAGTGCCTTTAGGTATAAATGACAAGATAATAGAATTCTAAGTCTTCTCTGCAGTGAATATTACACTTTCATTTTGCACAGTGGAGCTTAAAATGCCTCACTTTATGCTGATGGTGGGCACTTTTGCGTTTTTCATCCTCTTACAGTTAAAACATATGACGAAGTGGCCACTTGCAAAAAGAGATGAAGAGAATAAGTGAGCATGAAATTGACAGAAACTGAGACCATATTAAATACTAAGTTTGTGTACTTCCATCTACCTCTATTTGTAGATAAAATGTTTAATTTGCTATACCAAGAAATTCACATGGACAGGTTACTTTTTTGGTTAAAATTAGATATCCTGGAGAAAAATATAATAATCACAGTGAAGACAGGGTGGAAATACAATAATCCTCATAAATAAATGTAAATAAAATATGTAGATATGTAGAACGTAGCCATGTATAACATTTAATGATACATAAATAGTTCTGAAAAATATATGCTACAAAAGGAACTTAAATGTTAAAGTTTAATGCATTTTTCTAAAATAATTCATTTATGTAGCAATACGGGTCTGGCCACAGTAAGCAAATTATGTATATTGCAAGATAAAAATAAAACAAAGAAAAATGCCTTTTCTGAATATAAACTTTATTACTTAAATTAGTGTAATTTTGTATTATAATAAATGTGAAAAGCAAAATTGGTATAAATACCCTTCCTACTAAAATATGGAGAGAAATCAAAATGAAGCTAATTCTTTTAAAACAAATTTCTGTAAACAGATTGTTACCATAAGTGAAGTGTTCTTTCTGCTGATAAACAACATGTAAAGTTAAAAAGAAGAACATAAAAGCAGTAATCACCATGTACCAAATATCATTTCAGGAAATCATTTTAGAATCTTCTAAGTCAAACTGGATTTTTAGCTCTTGATTAAAAATAACTGGTGGCTCCCTTGACACACTAGGACTAGTTTTTAAGTCAACCAATATAATTAACACATAAATATTATTTAAAAGGTTATTTTACATTTTAAATGTTTCTAAATAAATTCAACTAAGGTATATGAAATGTCTGTGAAATACATGGGATTTCTTTATGAAGACTAAGAAACAGATAAACTAGGATAAAAGTTAACAGAATTTCAAATTTCATCTAAAGTTTCTTATAAGAAAAATAGATCATAATTTAAAAAGGATATAAATGTAACTCTTTGTATTCTAGAATTGTTTCTACATTAGGTTGAGACGCTGAATCACCCTGAAGACCGGACAGCCTATAAGTAGTTATGTTTTCCTAAGAGATATAAAATCACCATGTGATGGTTTTTTATCATGGCCTCACTTTGATTTGTAACACTTAATCCCCATTAATTTAGCTATTAAAAATATTTTCTAATTTTTTAAAGTTTATTTACTTATTTATTTTGAGAGAGAGAGAGAGAGAGAGAGCGAGAGCGAGCGGGGTAGGGGAAGAGAGAGGGAGAGAGAGGAACTGAAGCAGGCTCTGTATTGACAGCAGAGAGCCTGATGTGGGGCTGAAACTCATGAACCCTGAGATCATGACATGAGCTGAAGTCAGACACTTAACTGACTAAGCCACCCAGGTGCTCCAAAAAATATTTTCAATTGTATTTGTAGATTTTTTTAAAGCATTACAAATAGCATTAGTAGAAGACAAGGGTTAGAATTATTTGAATACTTTTGGAAGTAACTTGCAATTAGTTTTCCTGTTTTATTAGCATTTTATGGAAATCTTTGAGCTAAAATGTCAGCCCCTTAGTTTCATGAATCATTACAAAAACATCAGAGAGTATCATTTATAATGTACAACAATCTATTTTGATCCAAGAAAGTAGACCTTGTTTCAGTATGGCATTTTTGGATGCTGTTTTCATATAATTTGAAGTGAGTGCTAAAATTATAATCTTACCTGATACTTACTAGTGAGGTAGTCATGGCATTAAAGGAGGTTATACATCAAAAAGAAAGAACAGAAAGGAAGGGTAATCGAGATACTTTGATTTAACAAACATTAGACTTAATATTTCCTATTTTAGCATGCTAATTTTAATACTTGGACTTAATACCTGACTGAAGTGTGCTTTCACTTTTATTACCTTAGTATCTTTCTCCAATTATCTTTTCCTCTATTGGCTAACTTTTCAAATTTTCTTTTTTTTAAAAAAAATTGTTAAAATGTTTACTTATTTTTTTGAGAGAGAGAGAGCAGGGTAAGGGCAGAGAGATGGGGAGAGAGAGATCCCAAGCAGGCTCCATGTTGTCAGCTCAGAGCCTGACACAAGGCTTGAATCCTCGAACCATGAGATCATGACCTGACCCAAAATTAAGAGTCAGACATTTAACTGACAGAGCCACCAGGCGTCCCAAGTTTTCTTTTTTAAAATACAATGTGTGATATATAAATATTACTTTAAAATTTTAGTAGGAAAAACAATAAGCAGAATTCAGGAAGACTGTGAACTCCTATGACAGAAACCAATATATAAAAATTAAAATTATTGGGGTGCCTGGGTGGCTCACTCAGTTGAGTGTCTGGCTTTGGCTCAGGTCACAATCTCACAGTTTGTGAGTCTGAGCCCCGCGTCGGGCTCTGTGCTGACAGCTAGGGGCCTGGAGCCTGTTTCGGATTCTGTGTCTCCCTCTCTCTATGCTCCTCCCCTGCTAGTGCTCTGTCTCTCTCTCTCTCTCTCTCTCTCTCAAAAATAAATAAAGCATTAAAAAAATTTAAAATTAAAATTATTTTAAAGATAGTCTTAATAATTATTTTGTAAGTGTATAGTTATCATATCATTATAATCACAACAGTTTCCTATTATAAATTAAAATCCTAACAATAGTTCCTAATGCAATCCATTATTTATTTTTGAATTTATTTTTAATGTATAACAAATAAACTAAATATTTAGCTTTTTTAAATGTGAAATTTCACTGACTATCAGCTTTAAAACTTACATTATTTAAAAATTAGAGTTCAAAAACTATAAAATAACACATTCTTAGGTGAATAATTGTTTACAATTTCCTTCATAGATCTGCTTTTATAAGCATATTGGAAAACTTTCTAAGTAGCATAAGGTAGCAGTCAACAAATAAAAAGGTCAAGAGATGTGACTAAATCAATTTTGCAAAACACTTCAAAAACATTCTAAAAGAGAGATGTTAAACCATTAATGTTTCATTGTTGAGAATGAATAAGCTCGCATCTGATAACTTTTCCAGCTACCAGCACGCTAATGTATATTAAATTAATGATGAGATTATCAGCAATATAGGCCCACAATAAGCCAAATGAGATATGGGTAAAAAATAAATATATATACTCATTTGAGAAAGATTATAACGGTCTCTGTAATATTAACAACATTTTTTCAAATTGACCTTTCCTTTATAAACGGTTTAAAGTAACATTTGTTAGATAAAAAAGAAAACGTGGGCATGCCTGTTTGGCTCAGTCAGTAGAACATGTGACTCTTGATCTCAGAGTCATGAGCTTAAGCCTCACGTTGGGTGGAGAGTTTACTTTAAAAAAAAAAAAAGAATATGTGAAAATCAACAATATAACAATGAACACCTAGGAATCTGCCATACAACATAAGAACTAGGACCAATGATAAACTGAAACATTTAATTTAAGAGAAAAACAAGCTGTTTTGATACTTCTGAATTTTAAGTATCTTCTCTGCCAAAATAGAAGCCACTTGGTCCTTACTTTGCATCCCTGTTGCAGTCAAAACTCTTTTGTTTGAAGTTTGAAGTACTAACCATTAAATTAGTGTCTATTTTATTTAATAACTAAATCCATCAAACGACAGGCCTATTAAAATGATTTCATTTTCCTTTCTGGTTAATCTGAAGTGCTTAATCTTAAAAAGTGAACTGTCAAAATAATGGACTTTTTTTTTTCCTCCACAAGAATAACGTGGATTTCTTACATATCTCTTGTCAATCATTTTATCTAAACAGGATGTGCATAAAATGGTCCACCTCTTAACTTAAGCATTTATGTCTGGACAGTGTTGCTTATCTCTATTGTGGATTAAAAAAAAAAAAAAGATCATATCCTAAAATGGACTTACAGTTCTAGTTTATAGTCAGAATATATTTTTAGAGAGGGAAAATTCTATTACTCTGTAAAGTAATGGAACAGCTATAACAAGATAATATTTGAGAAAACAGAATCTTACAAAATTCATTAATGCATTAAAGCTATAAAGGAAAATACTACCTAATTTATTATTTAATGATACACCTATTTTCCATAAAAAATTTTTAATACTCAGGCCATCACCTTCTCTTTTTACATATTAGTAAATGTATTTTTACTAAAAAATAATATTAATACTTCATTATATATTATATATTATAATGTATGTGACTAAATTTATACTCTGATATAAGCAAGTATATAAACAAGTGTCCCATTAATAGAAAGAAGGCTTCAGACTGAGAAAAATCCTGGTTATATTGTCAATCAGTTACTTTAACATTAAATCGAAGGTGGTTAAGATTATTTTGTGTTAAATACAAAAGTCAGTTTTTATGGATCAGAGGACTATTCTAGGCTTTACAGTTTAGAGTGGTATAGTTTAATACTCGTCTTTTTAAATTTGAAATTAAAGCATATACAAGAAACAATTTGCTGCATGTGAGAGCTGCATTTTAAACATTTTAGCTTTTGAATTTCTAGTGTTTCCATGAAAGCTTGAATAGAAAGCTATGGTCTAGCAAACTTAAAGCTGTGGTCTACAGCTCTATGAAACAGTCTCCACCTGGCATAAGGAGAACTGATATAATCTAATTGTTTAACCAATAACATTCATTTTTACCATTATATAATAACCTAAGTAGCAAATTTTTATCAAGTGTAGTTCTAATAAACAGATTTAGGAAATTTATTTTATACTATTATATTACTGGAACATTTTGTAAGTGCTCAAAGAATTTGGTCAGGACATTTCTTAATATGAGAATTTAAAAATTCCTTGTGTCATAGACGAATGAGAAAATTTTAATAATGGTCCATAGGATAATCACATATCTCACACACACACACACACACACACACACACACACACGCACATAAGATCTAAAATTCTTGTTTTATGCCTTTTATAAAATGAAGCTATTTCTCCTTGCTTCTAAACTGGGACACAATTTAATGCCAAAATAAAATTGGGGCAGCTGCTGAAAATACCACAATAATAACATTACCACATAATAACAATAATAATAATAATAATAATAATAATACCAACACAATGGTAATAACTTAAATCAAGAGAAGAGTTTAAGTCCTGAGAAAGTTCTATTCAAGACATACTATCATGATTACAAAGTTATTAGCAGGAAGAGTACTATTAAAAAGTATTATATAATACTAATAAGGGTCTATGTAAGGAAGTTTAAAACATTTCCCAAATGTTACAGAATTTGCCAGTCAGGTAAAGTTCTGATTTTTAATTTAAAATATCTGCTACAATTGATAATAATAACTTGTTACTATAAATCTACAACAGAACTTAAGTGATTTGGATCAGTGTTGCAAGAACCTGACTTGAATCAATAGAAAGGAGTGCTTCTCAAATTCTAGCAGGCATCAGAATCAGGCTTGTTAAAACACAGATTAGGAACCCCACCTCCAGAGTTTTAGATTCATTGGACGCATAATGCCATCCGAGAATCTGCATTTGTAAGAAGTTCCCAGGTGAGGCTAGGCGACTGATCAAGGGACCACATTTTGACAACCACTGATCTAAACGGTAGCATAGTACTTTTAGCACTTTCTTTGATAAAGCTATTATCATGTTCTCAAAAGACATTTATTGACTCTGGAACCTATTATTATTAATGGATTTGGGAATTAGAGATATTCACTATCATTTTACAGTTACTAAAATAAATTCTATGATAACCATAAATACACTAACAATTTTTGCTAGGATATAATTTTGTGTAATTATAAATGTGTTACAATGATATAGGAATAGTAATAGAGTAACTTGCTTTGAGGTGAAAATATGTGTATTTTATTCTTTTCCTATCGAGTACTTCCTTGGTCTATTAAGTTTTGAAAAAGTGTCTATATTCTGAGGGGAAAAAAAAGAGTAAATCCATTTCTATAGAGGATTATTATTATTATATCTGTGATTGTAAGTGTCTTCTGGTGAATGGAGACAATAGTAATAGCTTCTAGCAACAGTCACATTTACACTATTTAATATTTGCTCTATTAACCACAATCTAGTAAGTTACTTGAAAGGAGGATATTGTTCTACATTCTTTTGAATTCCCTACAGAGCTCCTAAGAACCTGAATTGTGAGCTGTCCTATAGGGCGTGAATGCTTTCAGGGCAATAAAACTCTAACATTTAGAAGAATTCCAGGAACATAGTAGGGGCTTAATAAATATTGACAGACCTGAATACTTCATGAATAGTACATGCATAATAGATATTCACTGATTTATTCTGAAAGACATCCTACCTCTTGAACATATAAGCTGTTTGATCTCAGCATGTTTGTCAGATACTATAAAATGAAAAGTGGAGAGGTCTAAATATCCTTGCATTGAGCCAGGTAACTTGGTTAGTGTGAGATTGACTTTAGGTTACTAATTTTGCCCATGTCTATACTACAGGCATGAAAATAAAAACATGTTTCTACATTTTAAAAAGTTTTGTTTTTAATAATATAGATATGACTTTGTACACATAAAATATATACTTAAAATGCATGTATCATCGTTACTTGTAGTATAAGCTACAGGCTTAATGAGACTAGAATGGTAAGACACAGATTTCGTTCTGTTTATGGTTGTGAAAAAGGGTTTTATAACCTAGTAGTAGGACTTCTGAGGCTTAAATAGACCTGTGTATTGCCCCTAAAATGTTAATCTGATTTCTGCCCCTAAAGTATATTATCTTTGTTTTTTCATCAGTTCTGAGAATCGTAGCCTAAAATGTGCAGGGGTGATAGGCTGTATACATTGAGTGGACAATTGCATCATTATAAAGGCAGGATAAGCATGAATATCAATGACAGAAAAGTTATGAAGGAGTCCCCTCCTTCTCTCACCGATTGGTAACCTAAAAGCCCAGGAAAAACAATTATAGCATATAGGATGTGTGGTAGGGGAGAAATTGCAGAAAGACCTGATAAACCCAAATGTCTTGATAGAGCTAAATTTTTTCTAACACAGTATGAAAAACCACTAAAGACAAAACACTTTTTAATAACAGAAGTCATTTAAGGCCTTAAAAAAAAAGAAAAAGTACTGCTCTGCATCTGTTTTTAATTGACACCCACTATACCAGTCCCTGAGACACTATAGTGAGGTCTGCTGGCTGTGTCTCCCCCCCACCCCCCATCTGATTCCATAAGGATGTGCAGCCCACACTAACAAGCCAGCAGTGCTGCTTCTGGAAAATATCCTTTACTAACGTCAAAGAAAGAACAGGGTGGAACAGAACTGTAATGGTGCTTAACACGAAAGACTGCCTTTCTGCTTCCTTCTCCCTTTCCTCATAAACTGAATGAACTGTTGTTATAAGACAACATACTGCTGAGTTAATGTAACTTAAAAATTTACAGCAGGTTGTATGCCTGGAAGCACATTATGAGGCCACCTGTAGGCATCTAATTCCACTGAAAATAATAAATAATTGTGGAGAATTCCTCAGAGTCTAGAGGAGAGTGGATAAGAATCCTGTTGCTGGTTCACTCCAACAAGGATTCTGTTGTGGAGGAGGATTAGAGAATTGCACTCTCTCCAACAAATATGAGTAATCCTTCTCCCCACAAAAGAGTCTACTAAATGCAACACCAGACACCTGGGTGCCAAATCTACACAGCCATTTCTTGGGTACTTTTGATAATCCAGCAGCAGAAATGGCCACATGGCAATTGCTTAATATAGCACATTGATCCGTTTAAGAACGCTTTTTTTTTTTTACAGTAAAGAAAGCTATTTTGTTTGTCTCTGCATCCTGTTTATCTCTTCGAAGCCTCTTCCTCATATTTTGGCAAAAGTAAGTGACAGTAAGAATGTCCCTGATAGGATTCTAAGCTTTTTTATTTGGGAGAAATTAATATGTGTATTTTAGCAATGCTCAGCAACCTTGACCTTTTTCAAGTGGAAGGTAAAATTAATTTACTTCAGAGCTGCCTTAAAGAAAAAAAAATTTGTTATTATGCTTTTGCCACAAGGTAGGTGGATTTAGTACTTATCCTGTAACTATATCATTTATTTCAGGTCATATTCTGCTATAAGATCAGTGAAATTTTACACTTAATGTGCATGAACTTTTATCAAGTAGATTCCTGAAGCTAGCCTTATTTTTGTTCAGTTGGGTTATAAATTACCCATAAGCTTTGTTAATCCTTAGTCTTAGAAGCATTGCAGATACTGTTTGGATTTCAAATCTATAACAAACTTTCTCCACCATGATTCCATGGCTTTGATTTAAGAAAACTACATTTAAATAATCATTTAAATGTTGAGGATTGGATTCCTGGTGGTACTCAGGTTGACATTTCCTTTCTGTTTGTACTACACGAAGGGTTAATAAGGTTTGCGTAACCTTATTCTTTGACGGCTTTTCGGCAGAGTATTTCAGGATTGCTGCCAAAACAGATTTTAACCCTTTTAATAATGCTCATAATAACCACATTGTGCAGAGCACAGCGCATACTGCCCATAAGGCAATATAGCTCTGGACACAGTTTGATCTGATATCCAATCAAGGAAAGGTTCTTTGAGATGCTTGCCATTTTGGTTGCTATGGTGAGTTTCATATTTTGTGGAAACCACTGCTAGATGTCTTAAAATAGACCTTTGCCAAGAAAAACACTGGTCCAGTGGCATATGCTGGCAGAGCATTGCAAGGTTGCTCAAATTCCCTTCCTTTGTTTTTCCCTCTCCCCCCTGGGGCAACTGCTCCAAGCATCAGCCCACTAGTCTGGCAGGCTGAGAATCCAGAAACTTGCTGCTAATTACAATGTTGACAATTCCCAACCTGTTTACTGGCGCCAGCAATCAAACCGCATCCTCTCGAGTGAACCAAAAAGCACTTGCTGGCTTTAGCTTCCTGAGGTTCCAAGCTGGCTCTATTAATTACTGTTAACTTAAAACTGTATGTTGTACAGAAGAAGCTTAATTAGCTGGTTTGAGGATTAAAATCTATCCTTTACAAATTTTAAAGCCTTCTGTTCTTGACCAAATTATAGGAATCCATAAAACATCTTTCCTTGAACAAAATGCTGATTATTTAAGTATTACTTCCCTGAATCAATTTTGCCACTGTATTACCTTCAATCCAGCACCAAAGTAGATCAGAAAATGATGTCTCTCTCTCTCTCTCTCTCTCTTCCCCCCCCCACCACTTCTCTTATTTCTTACAGTTGTATCTACATTTTATTTTTTTTTTTTGAAATTGAGTAATAATGAGTATAATTACTTATGGTTGTAGTTTATAATTAAAGAAAAGGGAAAACCTTTTGATGGGGACAAGGTAGTCAAAAGATATCATTTTGTCTTGGTAAATTTTAAAACAATTATAGTTACACCATTTTTTCAAGTGAACGCTTACTGCTGTGATAGAGCTCTGATTTGGGAGCTTTTGTCTTTCAAGTGTAAGAAGTACGTTTCTTTGATTGATAAGTTGGGTGACCACAGCAAGAAATCACTCTCTTGGCCTCCTAAATGACTAACACCATAGGTAACACAGATGTATCAGTGGATGACCACCATACAATCTGCATAAATAGCACAACAGCAGTGGACAAGGTTTTAGTATAAAACTCAGAATTTTATTTTGATTTTGCTCCAAGAGTCAGTCTGTCTTTATTTAATAAGACAGCTTTGAATATTTAAAAATGGAATAAAAGCATAAATACAATTTTAATTTATACATTAAAATGTGATTTTATTTATGTTCTTTGATGTGAGAACATCATTGGGTCAGCATTTGGTAATCCCATTTTTAATTTTCCATTGAATATACTTCATGACAAATACTTGTCATTCTAATTTCTGAGCCAATACTTTCATTTGGAAGCTCATTAAATTGAGTTAATGTAACTTACATTAAAATTTTCTTTGTTTTACTAAAATATTTGCAACTTGGTTAAAGATCAAGCTATTCCTTTAACTATGATTTCTATGATTTCTACATTATTAATTTGGCCTATAAAATCTTCCTAGGTTTTGAAAAATATATATATATATAAGAATAAGCACACTAAGACCTTTGGAATCTATTGGCACATTCACATCTATATATACAATATTTAAGCTTGAAAAAGGTTAAATCAGATGAATAACTGACTAGTATGAAGAATGTAAGAATTATTGCCAGATACCAGGAAGAGTAGAGTTGGAAGAAAAACTCCAATATTGAAGTTTTAGTGTGATGTATTAGAAAGAAAACATCTAAAGAGGACTTAGAAAATGGGTTTCAAATATTATTTGGGTATCCATGGGGAAGTTACTTAGATTCTCTGTGTTGTGAAAATATCATGTATAAAACATGGATGTAGGACCAGACACCTAATAACTGGATTTGAGATAGAAAGTAATCATAACAACTAAAAATCATATGAATTTACTATGGGCTTATAAGACTCACAAAATTTTGTATTCTGTGTGGATAATAGACTGGAAGATAATTCTATCAAAAGATAACAAATGATCAAGTGGAAATGCTGTGTCTTTGGATACACAGGCTGAGCCAGAGAAGAGCAAGCATGTCAATCTCCTATATCATTGCCATGGTTAATTAACAAATACCCTCATCCCTAAAATGTAATCAATTGCAGTGAATAAGAAAATCCAAATTCTGCATTTTATATTGAGAGATAGTGCTAATACAGTCTTAAATAAATTCCCCTAGGTTACTTTATTTCTAAAGTACAGTTTCAAATATAACATATACATTTTCCATAGAAAAATGGATGAAAAGGCTGTCTCTTTTAAGCCATGTGCCTCTTAGGCTTAATTTTCCTTAAGTTTGTCTTTTCAAGACTGATGACTTTCCTTTGACTTGTGAAACATCCAGAGTCCATTCCTTTCTCAGTTTTCTACCTATAAACTATGCCTATTTTACACAGACACTATTTCTATTTTAATTGATTCACACCTCTATACCGGCACATGACTTTTGATCTAAGTAAAAGCAAGAAGTTTTGAATACTATGAAAGCATTCCTACTGTATAGATACACTATATAAAGCCAATATTGTCAACTTCCCATCACAAGCTACTAGATCTGCCAATAAAATAGCCAACGATAATTTCATTACGGTTTCTTTAACACATCACCATAACTGCACAATCCTCTCCATGGTCCACATCCTTAATATTGTTACTTGCTATCATTGTCCCTTGTCTCTTGTCAAATTCAATTGTTATCTGCACAAATTGTCAGATCTAAATGTGAAACTGTCCCAAAAATTTAGCATCAACCCCGATTTTTAATATAGCAGCCACAACTAACAAAAACCTGTTTCTTTCAGTGTAAAGAATCCTTATATTTTGACTCTGTCCTAATATCTAGTATTAAACACTCTCAAAGTTGTTTTGGACAACCACATCCAGCAACTGAAAGGAATATGAGATATCTTAATAAAAATATAATGAATAGTTTCCAAACTTTGCATTTCTACCATTAGAAATCTTTTTGAAATCAAATGCTTTTGAAAACTTTATACAATTTGTATTGAACCTATTCTCAAAGTCTCAAATGGATGTAAAGTATCATATCCATCATTAAACTGTAGATGAAACATTATGTAAATTATCTGAATAAAGTTATAGCTGACAAACCATATTATTTTAATTCTTAGAGAATGGGTATATTATTTTGTGGTTATAAGGTCAACTTGTATTAACTATACTTGGAACACCCAAGAGAGTAACACCTTTCAAATAAAACTATAATTTAATTTTGCTTGTATCTTAAATTTGCCTTGCTAATAAGTATTGAAAAAATACTGTATAATCCTTATCATTGGAAATATATCTATCACAGTAATTATTATATTGGCTAAAATGATTTTCAGTTGATTATTTGTTAAAAATTTATGAATTCTTACAAGTACTTATACATTTAATATTAAATAAAATATATTAGGTAGCATATTTACATCAAAATTCACATGGAATAAAATAATTCCAGATTAAACAGTTACTTATAGTTCCAAAAAGAATAGCACCTTTAAAAAAATGTTCTCATAGATTGTTCAATTATTTAGAAGCTGTATCTGATAATCAGAGAAAATGAGTTTTCTATCTTAAAAAAAAAGAATAAGTGCACTATTCATAAGCAATATTGGGAATTAACAATTTACATTCACATTAAGTTAAACTTAAATATATGCAATTCAACAGCCATTTTATGGATTAGCTGCTTTTAAAAAGATATTAACTATAGGGAAAACTGTAAAATTCTGTATTAGCATATCCTGAAATAATAATATTCTTTTACTAAATTAATAATGTTTTTGAACACCTATCATGTGCCAGATATGGGACCAGGTATTTTAAAAGCTTTAGCACTGCTATGCTATTTCAGAATGAAATATCCCACACAGATACTAGCTCTTGTTTTAGAATGCAAAAAATAATAATAATTTCCCCACTCCTCTAAAAATCATAATTAAACTTAATAGCATAAACATTTACACACAGAACAAACATTTTAAAAGGCCCAGTGCTTATTCTTCATGAACTACAATTATATACATTGACTTTGAAAAGAGTTATTTGCAATTTGGTCTTTTTAAGTTGAAATGTTTCTGAGGTGGATCCCTGGTTTAGAGAGCCTCAGATACATTACACATATAGCGAATACATGCAGTTTCACAATAACACACTAGGATGAATCTGTAAGTCATTCTTTGGGGATTTTCTTTCCTGCCAAAACTTCAAATAGAAACTGAATGGCAAAGAAGTGACAAATATGTTTCCATGTATTTCATGTTTTAAAAATTTAAGTAAAAACCTTGAAGACCATTTTCCTGTTTGCTATCAAGATAAAATATGCTGGTGGGTGCATTTGAAAGCTTTGTCTTTTTTAAAGCTTCTTTCTTAGTTGTGCTATTGATTTGCACACCATCCACATATAAAATGAAGAGAAGAATTTAGCAGCCCCCCCCCCCCCCCACCCAGCAAAAGGCTTTCTTTGAAATGGAGTCCATAGCAGGTAGAAGGGCCTTGAGAGACTATAAATCTAGCCCTCCTTGTTGTGCATGAGACACCGAGGGCCAGGCAAGCTTTGTGGTTTGTCCATTGTCATCATTCACAACTGACCCTGTACTCAAAATCAGGTTTTCCAGCTTTTATTCCAAAGTTCTTTTCACCTCAAGCATCATATAACAGAGGAAAAAATGAGATTTGAGGTTTTTCCATAGAACTGCCTCAATTCTGTAATTTGCTTTGTCTTTGTAAACACTTACAAAGCCTCTTTAAAAGAGTAAATAAATTGTGCATGAAACTGGACCCATAGTAAGCATTTTAAAATTTAATTCCCCTGTAGTTGTGCATAAAACAATCCAAAATATTTAGAAGTCTTACCCTAATATATTTCTGTTACAAAGGAAAATATTTTGCATGCATGTTTCTCATAGAGTACCAGTTATGACATTCATTTATTCATTCATTCTTCTTAGATTCCAAAAATAAATGGAATGTTTGGTAGATATACAGAAACTATCCTAAATAAGTAACTTTAGTTGATCTTGGGACTTGTTTGAACAAATCTATGAAATTGGCCACATTTTGCTCACAAATATAAAAATAGACCTCAAACAATTACTTTTCCCTCAGGTATTTGGACATAAATTTAAAGAAACAAAAAATTTCAAGAGTATCAATTTTCCAGTTAAATTATATCATTGTTACAAAAATATTTTTTAGAAACAATGTCTCCTAAGAGCACATATTTAATTCAAGTTTTAAAAAAGACACTATTTTCGAATTATGCAATTATGCCACTATTGTAATATAATTTGTCAACTTTTTAAAAACTGTATTATGATATAAACTGTATTTTAACCAAGAACATAGTATTAGTAAATAGATTATGGTGATATATATAGTTTTTAGTGTGAAATTTAACTGAGATTCGGTACTAATTTGAAGCTAATAAAATAAATAGAGTAAACCTTATTTAAAATCCTTTGAATGTTTTAAAGTTTATAGTTTATTCTTAGGGGTTTTTTGTTTTTGTTTTTTAACTTTTGGTTCTAGCTGTAGGTAGTAGGTGTGTAAATTTGCAGACAGTGTGCATGTCACCGAGCCTCAAAAGGTATTTCCACAAACACAGCAAATGAAAATCTTTGTCTTTGCACTTATACAGCTAGTAAAATATTTTTTATTGATTTTGAAGACGGTCTTACATAGCTCTCATTATTAATTAGAATATAATTGAACTCAGAACTCATAAGATTTGGGTAGTCATATATTTTTAATCTGGGCAACAATACAAATATTAGAGATCCATTGGTTCTGTTGTTAAACTACACTTAACAAACTCAACTAATCACCAGGTACTAAATATAGTTCAAGAAACTTAGAATTTCACAATATCTGTTTTTTAACTGATAAGTTTTGGATGATTGCAATGTTTTCTCAATTAAAAAGCTTATACATTCACACAGTGTTTTATAGATTGAAATTGAAGAATTATAAGTCATTTAAAATATAGGTGTCAAGAGAAAAATCTCAAAACGTTTTCTTAAAAATTATACTATAAAACTTTTTGCTTAAAAGCTATTTAGCATTTATGTTAATAAGTGTATAGCAACCAATAACTAAATGTGATAGCTAAATACAATAATAAAAAAGTTTTGAAGTATTCTATCACTAATATGTTTTATTTTTAATTAAAAATGTTTATTACCAAAATAAATGTACCTTGATACATGCAGATTACACTACTCTCTAACAGTGTAAAATCATCATTCTGTCATTTCTATGGTATAATGGTCACTAAAACTGTATTATTAAAAAGTTGGTGAATAATTGTGATGGTCTTATACTGTCTTCTATATCTTTAGACCTTCTCATGTATCCTACATAAAAACACAAAATTTTCCTCAATATACCCAGACAAAAAAGTCTATTTTTATTTTTGAAAAATTACCATTACTGATGTGCAATATAATAAAAACAAAAATGTTTGTATGGTTTATGGAATTTTCTTTCCATCAAAATGCTACTTCCTCATTGCTCTCCTTTACCTGGACATTCACTGACAGTTCTTTTCTGGTTCTAGATTGGCACTGCTGTGACACCAAGAACCATATCATTCTAAAGCAAACAGTGGACTTGGGGAGAAATCCTGGTTCCAGGACATGATTATTTATTTAAAAATGTACTTGTCCAGAATCATCTGCCTAATACACATACATACATATGTGTGTGTGTATGTGTGTGTGTATTCATGATTAAACAGTGTAGTATTCACATAGAGGCTGTCATGATCCTCAAGGGATCTTTAATCATGAATACCACCACTCCCTGCAGGTCTATTCAAGCAACAGTATCAGAACACAATTCACAGACACAAGGAATAAAATCAGTAAATTGTTTGTAAAACACTTTCCATCAAACTCCTTACCTGAGACTCAGTAGTAAACCATCAACCAAAATCATGTATTTTACACCTACTAATGAATATCACGGTATAAATGTGAGTGTTCACAGACAGTATACAAATCTCAATGGAAAACCTAAAATCTTCCACCTCTAAGCCAGAAACTGTGTTCATAAAATTTTGAGTACATAGGTGGAGTTAACTAAAGTAAAAATAGTAGTAAAAAAAGGAAATTTTCATAAGTTTTCTCCCTCCCCCTCCATTGTGCCCTATGTATTACTATCAAAGAATAGTCTAAGCTGTATCCATATGCTTTTCTCAGGTAGAAATTCTATCACTTTTGAAAAGAAACCAAATTTTAGAAAAACGTTGTATATCCTTCTAGTATTTGGACATCAACTGAAAATCCAGGTATTATAATTTCTTAAAATCACTTGGATCTAGCTTGAAAAACACACACAATCACTTTGCACTTCTTTAATCTTGTCTATGAATACTGACAGGGCAAAAGTGACAACCAGCTAGTAGTGATATAGTTTCAAATTCTCTTTTCTGAGGAAAACAAGTTGACTGTAATAAAACAATTAACTACAGCAATTTCAACTGAATAAAGTTTTGGGCCTTCCCCCCTTATCTATAAAGGCCCAATTTAGTTTTTAAAAAATGTTTTTTTTTTTTTCTTTTCAAATTTAAATAGGAACCAGCTCAGTCAGACTGACACCTAATGGAAACTTTTATAAGAAGATAATTCTGCAAAGGAAAGAGAGCAATGAGATAAGTATTGAAACCACTTGAACCAAGAAAATCAAATACTTGTTGACCATGAGATGAGTAGAGGTTTCCTTTAGATTTCATCACTAGCATTTACAATTATTCCACTTAAAAAATTATTATTCATTTATGAAGCAAATGCAATCATAAGCTAAAGTCCCACTGGCAAAGAACTGAATGAAATAGCTTGTTTTTAAAAGTTCTTCCTCAGTCTCTCAACGAATACCAGAGTATTACCTTTCATTTCCGGAAAACTCTATCACTAGGCCCCCAGCTCCCTTTCTTTCAAATCTTATACACTTACTAGTCAACCAGCAGCATGAGGCTAACTTTCCAAAGATCACCTAGTTACTAGATTATGTGGCTCTCTCTACTTTCTCAATTTCCCAATAAAACAATGCCACTAGCAGACATATTGAATTTTGTTAAATACATAACAAGCCCTTAATCACCAACTGGTGTATCCCTATGGAAAGAGGATAATTCATGGAACAATGAAGGGAAGAACAGTAGTCACACATTCTCTTGCTAGTGAGAGAATGTCGAGTGCAGAGATAGCATATTTGTGCTTTCTTTTCTACTTCAATTCCTTCCTTAAAGGGACTTGCCCTGGGAGCTTCTCAGAAGGTCCCCACTCATTTTCCTCGCAAACAACTTTCCCTGAGCGCAAAAGCTGTGAGTGTAGATACCCCGCGAGTAACTGTGGGATCAGACACGGTGTAGTGGAAATAGGGTCAGGAGAGGAGTGGCGCCTTGTACCCCTCACTAGGAATCCAAAGTACTAAAAGAAACGCAAATTTCTACATGGGAAAGCATGCGAGTGTGCCTGCCTTCTTCCAAGCACCTCGCTCTCCAGGGCTCAGAACTGCCCTTGTGGGCAAGAACTCAGTGCGGGTACGTGCACGTCGCGCCCAGGAAAGGCGTCCTCCAAAGGGAAAAGGTGTCTGGGGCGTAGCTCAGCTTAGAGCTGGTCTGGGAACGCCGCGCGAGAGAGCGTCGCAGGCTTCCCATTTTGTTGTTTTTGTTTGTTTTCTCCTGCAGCTTCGACTTCTCAGAAACTCAGTCTTCGCATCCCTTGCACCACCGACGGCACCACGCAGGGAGGAAACCTGGATTTAGAGTCCCAGCAGGCTCTTGCTGACCCTAGTGGAACCTTCTGGCCGCCTGTGCATTCTTGTCCCCAGCATTTTCTCCTCCTACCTTTGAAGTGCCACGACCGGGAGGGCCCTGGCGCCTCGCAAGGAGGAAAGGAGAGGTGCAGAGCTGCGTGGTCCGCTGCCGGCAAGAGCTGAGAGCTCCAGCCTCCTCGACCCTCCTCCTCCTGTATGGTGTATCAACTCTCCCAGCTCCATCTTGGGCATCTCAACTCCTGCCATATCCGGTTGTCCCCGGGAGTGTCTGGGCGTGCTTGGGGGGGGATCGGTGGGTAGTTGCTTGCTCTTCACTAGGAGGGGGCACATCCGTATGGTTTTATCGTCCATTAGTATTCGAAACAAACAAACAAAACTGCAAGTAGTAAAAGGGAAAGGCTCGCTCTTCCTCTCGTCCCTTCGCAGCAGACCTGAGAGGGGGAACATGCCTTGGGTTTGTTGGTGTTTGAGACTCGTCCTAAAAGCAGAGGCAGGGAAGACAGCGCTGAAGAGGTGTCCCAAAGAAACTGGACGGCTGAACAGTCACTGCCTGCCCCAACCACTTTCAGGAAGGTTCCAGCTCTGTGCCACACCGCAACCAATCCGCTTCTCATTCTGTTTCTCCACCCCTTCGCGGAGAATCCGCAAAGAAAGTATGGGTCCCTCAGGAGACCCGCCACACGCTTCCAGTCTGGAAGTTCTGCGCGGACCCAGGCCTCTGTCATTCTCCCCCCCCTCCCCCCCCACTCCCCCACCCCCAGTGCCCAGCCCGGGTCTCCACGTCTAGCTGCGCAGTGGCACCGCCGCGGGGGTGGGGCTCCGGCACCGCCCCGGGCCGGGATTCGCGAAGTCACGAGCTTCCGCAGCTTGCGGGGGCACCTTCGCCCACGGACACGCCCTTTCTGCGGAGGCAGCCCCTAGCGACCCTCTGCGGAGCTCCTGCTTCTCGCTCGCGAAGCTGCCAAACTGCTCAAGGCCTTTCAGTCATTCCCAACTTTAGAGGCTCGCTCAGTCCCCGTCTCTCCCCCAAGCCACACCCCAGCGAGGAGAGGAAAAGAGCAGGCCGGGGACGCCAAAACTCCGCGCAGGCTCCGCTGAGCAGACACCCATCCTTTCCCCGCCCCTCCCCTCCTCCTCGACCCCCGCGCCCCTGTGCGGACCCATTCTACAGCCCCAGTCACCAGAGGCAGGGCGCGCAGAGCCTTTCTGGTGGGATGTGTCTACTAATCAACTAACACGCGACCCAGAGCGAAAACAACGAGGAAAGGAAAAGATCAAAAAAGTGCTACCTTGGCAACCACAGGCGTTTAGAGGCCAGCTGGTGGGCTGAAGGGGCGGCCGCTGCCCGCCTGCCGCTGGTACTCTCCTCGACTACGCGTATTCTTAAGCAATAACAACGTAATCCGTATTATCCACCCAAGAATACCCGTCACCGAAGAGAGTCAGAGGACCAAGCTGCTGCTGCCGCTGCTACCGCTGCCGCTGCTACTGCCGCCGCCGCCACCAGAACTCTTGCTGCTGAGCCCGCCCCTGGCTGGGGCTGGGCTGAGCTTGACCGGGACCATAAATCCATAACTCGATTTCCCTAAAGAAGGATCCAAAGCTGTGCTCTGCTGCTTCCTGCCCAAATCCAAATGGCTGCTCTATTTCCAATTCTGAAAGACAAATCACAAAACCAAGCACTTAATACAGGAGAAGAGTGCTCTCTTCCCAGTGAGGAAGGAGGATGTGGGAAGGCTCTTTGGGCACGGAGTGGGCGTGACAAGTAACCTTTAGTTTACCTGGTGCTCTCCCAGTGCCTTCCTCTGGACTTGTTCTGCTCGGTACCCGCTCTGGTCTCGGCCAGCCTACTCTAGGTGCTGTGATTGAGTGTCATGGCAGCGAGAGAGCCCTGTAAGAGACATGCATAGTTAAGCACACAAATATTACAAATGTATTTGCCTAGACGGCTTTAAGAAGAAGTGAGACTCAAATAAAGATAGGGTCATGCATGGGTGAAATTTTCAGCAGTGTGTTTTGGAAATGCATTTTCTCAAGCCCAAGATCACAGAAAATAAACACCCATTCAATTTACTACTTGAAATCAAATACTTATAGATCTACAAAAATAGGCATCTCTCCTTTGAAGGCCTTACAGCTATACAACATAATGATTTTGAAGGGGAAAAAAAGCTTCAAAGCATAAAATAATTAAACTCATTTTCCATAGTATCAGAATTCACTAAGTTGACAAGCTGGTAGAGTTTATGTGATTTAGGCATCGTTTTGTAGTACCCATGTGTAATTCCATAGCCCACCTTTTTAATATACAGTATAAATACATTGCTGTGCAGTTGTTGTGAACACCTCTACAGAAAAGCCTTTGAGGCTGTCTTCATAAAAAATTATTTTAAGGAAAACAAAACAAAACAAAACAAAAACTCATTTGTAAAGTGACTGTAATTTTGGCTTTCAGAGAGAGATTCTTTGAAGATCAATATGGCTCTTACTGGAAAAGCTTTGTCTTAAGACCCTGCAATGAATATTCTGATAATAAGGGTTTATTGTTCACTAAATAAAATGGACAAGTGCAACGTCACTACCCAAGACATGTTGTAGCTCCATTAGAAAGTTCTCTATTTGTTTTTCCCTTTACTCTCAAATACATGGAAGTACATCCATGTGGTGGAATAGGGAGGGGATATGGAAACATGGCAATAGACATTATGATTCCTTAAATTATGTAAGTGCAAATAGCTCTTCATCAAGGAGTAATTATATAACAGAATCTCTCCCACTACCACAACTCATCTCAAACTGACCTGGTTGCAATTTAAGGCACTTAGTTTGTGCTTGATCTTATAATTTTTTTCTTTAAATATATTACTTCTCCAGAGACACTAACTCATCATTTTCCTGACATGTTAAAGTAGAAAAACCAACATGAATTCTAGGTTTTATGAACAGTTGTTTAATATATAATATCTGGTGCCTAAAACAACTTGAAAGAAAAGGAGCATTGCCCAGTTAATAGCTAATTTTACAGTATTTTCAGATGACTCTGAAGTACACCTTTCACAAAAATACAGATGCCAATTAAACAAATAAATAATCACTATTTTCTGCCATTACCTAACATAGCTATAAAGTGGAGCTTTTCTCTGGGGGTGCTACAACCAAACACACGCACACACACACACACACATAAACACACACACACACACACACACACACACAGAAAGCTGACAGGTTCTCTTCAGCTTGAACTCCTAGAAACAAAAGCCCTTAGGGAAAGTAATGCAATAGTCTATGAGCAAAGTGTACATTTGCTCCTGAACTCTTCCATTTAAATCCCAACTAACATTAAAAGGAAAACAAGAAACACATTATATAGATACATTTTGATTTAGTAAATGGAACATTTTTTTGAATTAAAGAGGATTATTAAGATGTATATACACCACACACATGCACACAAACACATATACATAATACATACATCCACAGCAATACATGGCATATCAGAATCACAGTATAAATACCCGCACAGATTTTCAATGCTTCCTGAGTAATCTCCTTTAGTTTTGCTTTCTTACAATTGAAATAAAATACATGCACACACCGACTCACAGACTCACACGCTTTAAGAAACTAGAACAACGTAGTTGATACGCTTTCTTTTTATCCAAGTAACCAGTGCCAGCCCTTTCTCTACCTACCCAAATGTTCCACCAGCTTCAGCACCTGGACGAGTGGACAGCTCAGCCCGGGCCGACTGCCGGCAGCACTCGCAGCAGAACTGACGCTCTGAGCTCTAACCAAAGCTCTCTCGTGCTTCAGCGGGGCAGCCTGACTTACGAGAACACCATTTCCTACGAGACCACTGCCGCTGGGTGCATATTCAATTCAAACCTCCTTAAGCTGTCGGATTTCCCCCACCCATCCACCCTCCTCCCTTCTCCACCCTCCACACAAAAACAGAAAAGGGAAAAAAGCCCAATACCATCAGGGCGTTTGTTGATCAACTTACACTTTGCTTTTGAATATTTAGATACCGCTAGCGGAGCAATAGCAACGGAGGCTTAGGTCCGCATTAAGTACCTTTGTTCATGGACTCCTGCAAGCCATGTTTATTAGAATCTACATTTCTCTAGCTCCCCAATAACTAGAGGTGTGTTTTGCGGGCAGGGGTTTTCAGCACCTTTTGATCTCCCAAGGCCACCGCGACTGACTGCCAGTCCCCACTACTTTCCCACCCTGTCCCCCACACTCCAACACCCATCCCAGTTAAACGCTTGGTAATTTGCAACCAAATATACATAAAGAAACACGACAAAGCAATCGGTTTGAGGAAATAAGCCAATTAAGCTAAAGCAGAAATGCTTCTCTCTCTCTCCCCCTCCCCCTTGCCTCCCTCCCTCTTCCTCTCTCCTTCCCTCTCAAGTAGAAAGGGGGAAACACCAAGGAGAGGGAAAAAATCGGGAGGAGGATGGTAGTCGACTCTTACAATCAATGGAAAAACACTATACACATCTTTACTGAATAATACTCTCCTTCTCAGACAAAAAGAAACACATTTATCGATGTAAACATAGTCTCCCTCTTCCACACATCCTACATCCTGTACGTTTGCTGAGATTTGTCTTGCGGTATAGCAAAGTAACTGTCACAAATCCATCTCGATTGAAGTGCTTACCCTCTAAATCCAGGTTTCAAGCGGGACTCCAACCGTGTGTGGAAACCAGAGTCATCTGATGAGCGGTGAGGTAGGCTCTGGGCAGTGGGAGCTGCTTCCTTCGGAGTGCCGGGTTACAGTGTTAACAAGCCCTGGGAAGGGACCTCGGTGCCTCGCGCTGGCTGTGCCCCAGTGCCTTCGCGTGGTGGCGGCTTGCTCACGCTTCCAAGGAGTCCCAGGCGATAGCCTTCAGCTGATGCGAGCTTCCAGAAAGGAGTGGGGAAAGGAAAAAAAAAATCATCTAATGCAATCAAATCGATCTGATCTACACCATCTGTCGCCTGCCACTATACACAAACGTTAAAATAGGAAAACGGAAAACACTGACAGCCCGAGAGGGTTGGTCTGCAAAGAGTTCATTTTTAGCAGAGCATAATTGGGTATGGTCGGCATACAGTTACAAAAGCTGCTGTTAACCATCCAGTAGTGGATCCCAAACATGCTAATGGTGGATTAATTGAGGAAGATCTGACGTGCAAGCTTCATAGTCTCTTATTCATGACTTCCCAATGGGAAAGGACCAATGCCTTGTGGGACTATGGTAACATACAGTCAAAAAGCTGCTAAGAAAATGGCTGTGTGTTCACAGCACCTCTCTCTGATAACAAACATATGTCGACTAAAACGGTTTAGTAGAATGGGGGGGGGGGTGTTGGAGAATAAAATTTTCTTTCTCGGTATAAGCAACTCCTATTTTCCTTCCTTAAAGAAAAGCAAAAAATAGATACCATATCTTTACCATAGTGGAGGGAAAAGGATGGTTTAAAAGGTTTTTATCAAGATTAAACTCTGCTATATAAAAGAAACGGAACATTCCTGTGCAGCAATTCTTAAAAAAAAATCTATTATCATTTTTTTTCCTTACTGTGATCAAAGTAGATCCATAGCATGTGCAGTTTATAGAAACGCAGCCCAGTTAATCCCACCAGGATTGACTCGAGGTTGTTTAATGCCAGGTACCCTTTTGACTTCTTGAAATCAGGATGCCTCTTGGGCAAGACATTTTGCATTATTGAAAATTGACATAATGAATGTTAAGTGTGATTGCAGGGAGGAGATGGGGAGAGTTTTCTTTTTCAATTCTACAATTATTCCCTCCAGCCAAACCCCCTTTTGGTCTGTTTCCAGTCTCCTGATCAGCTGATGGGGGAGGTGTAGGGATTGGGGAAGGAGTGGTGATATGGGACAGGGGAGGGAGATTGTAGATTATCAATAGCCAATAAATTCAATTCTATCTGTAATAAAAATTATGATAACAAAAGAGATCACTTACTAATTATCCATCATGATATTTAAATATAAACTGGTTTTCAAAATTAATGTTTTATAAGGGGAAAGAAAATATATTTTAAACAATAGTGTAATGTTCCCCATCCCTTTGTAATTTTAAGATTAAAAAAGGAATAGAGAGCTTATTATCTAGATATGTGACATTCTTTCATTATAAATATCTAAATAGTCTACATTTCCTCTAATTTTGTCACCTATCTTAACATGAAAACTGTATTCATTTTCATTTTGCTCCCTTTTTTGAGAACATAAATTACATATTTCATAGTAAACAGTTAGTGTTTAGGATAATTCTTGAGATAGCTGAATATGTCTACTGAAACTTTGATAATCTCTTTAAGAAAAAAAAAACTAACAGTTATGAATTAGATTAGTTTAAAAATATAGCTTGAAGACAAATCAAACAATTTACCTGATCTTTTGTTTCAATATACATTAATTAAGCACTCTTTCCAACCTATACAACATTCCAGGGTCATAGTCAGAAATCCAAGACTAATAGCTCAGCAGCCTTTGTTGTCATTCGTGTCAAGCTATTGCCCCCTGCAGGTTAGGCTGAAAGTGCAGGCAGAATTTGGCCAAGTCTTCGGGAAATCGATGGTAGTCATGTTATTTATTCTCTCCCAATATTTGAGTCAACTTTCTAACTTTGTTTACATTATAAACTATTTATTTAGAGACATCCAGTAAAATCACAAAAGAATGGGATTTAAAGATAAGTGATTAAAGTTTTCCTTCTGAGAATTTTGCTGAGTGGAACAGACCATCATCCACTTTATTGTCACATAGGAAGTACTTTGATGCGCTTAGCACAGTTTCTTCATCTTCTCTTTTTCTTTTTGCACAAGATCCGGTACAATTCAAAAATGAATGTAACAAAATTGGAATTATGATTTCTCAATAATAAATTATCTGGGACAATTTACTACTTGATGTCAGTGGGCTCTTTGTAGACCCAATGATGTGCATTCAAATCAAACTCATTCGGATTCTTCCTACTGCTGATATGATAGGGGACAATTACACTGTTTTCTGGATTATAAAATGAAACACTATTTAAACCTCCATGCTCCTGATGTCCCATCCTTTTCTACAATCAACCTTTTCAAACAAGGCACCTTGCCAAGATGAAATAAATTTATTGTTGACAGAATAGAAATTCAATTACATCAACTTTTCCACAGTATTAGAAAGTGGAGCATGTTCATGGGAATGATTTCATGTTTGTGGGAAGATTCTTTAGTATTTCATAAGTCACGATAAGGCTACTCACACTGAGTTGTGAAAAACTCTGCCATGTTATTTACCTGTTATTTAAATACAGATCTCATTGAACAATGGGATATCATTATGCAAAAGAGCATCGATTCTAATGCCAAATAAGCAATCAAATAAGAATCTTACCCATTCAAATGTTAGAAGTATTTTTTATACATTGTGTTGAAGTAGTTAGAAACATAAAATGCCTTCTGGTATCTTAGAGCTACCTGAAATGTTCACAAAAGACTTAAATAAACAATAGTGCAGGGCTTTCTTGAAGGATTTTTTTTTTTTTTTTTTTTACCTTAACTATTGGTGCTTTTTGCAGATCCTCCAGAATAGAAACATGGGATAGGAACTAGGGACGATTGTACCATATTGTAAACAAATCTAAAAACAAAACAGAGCAACCAATCAAAAAACCGAAAACCTGATTGCCTATCTTTGTTTTATTACATTTTTAAAACTTGTTAAATTTCAAAAGGACACTACATCCACAAATTAAGATCTTTGCCTCTACAGTTCATTAACACTCTTGATCCAAGCAAAGAGAAGCTTTGGACTAGGCTGCTGGACTATTAATTGCACAACTTGTTGTAGCTAGAGTAGCGACTGGTTGCCTGCAGCTGACATTTCTAGTGTCTTCGAGTGTACATTCTTAAAGGAAATAAAGTTCACCTCCCTTTCAAAATTATATATTATATATATATGATATGATTACATATGATTATACATATAGAAGAACATTGCTATTGAGCCAGAAAATTTCATCTCTTTTGATTCAAATACTTATCAAATGCTTATTGACAGAATTGCTTTTAATTAGCGTCCAGAAAAGAGAGATGGTGTTATTTGACCTGTAGGTCTGAATCAAGGGCAAATTTTTTAAATTTATTTTTACTTTTTAGTTCACTCCATATACTAAACAGCAGATTGCCCGCAAGTGCCCTGAAAAATACAATTCTCTTCCTCTTACTATCACCACAATTGTTCTGATTGCTTCTGAAGGATCCGAACAGGCTTCGAGGTACCTTGTAATGTTCTGTTATTGCTGGAATCCTGGGTTATTAGACATTTTTGTCCTCAGAAGCGAAAGACCAGGCAATCTTATTCATATGCATCCTATGACTCAACTCAGTTTCCATTCGGCGGGCACGCGCTTGCTTGTGTGTGTGTGTGTGTGTGTGTGTGTGTGTGTGTGTGTGTGTGAGGGTGCAGGTTCATCCTGAAAGCGTCTGTTTCCAGAGGTTTTCAAATGCAAATAGAATGGGAGTGGTGGGGGCGGTGGTGGAGTGTGGTGTGTGGGTGTGGGGGGATTTGGGGAGAGACAGTAACTTTATACAAATTGAAGGCCATCACCACTACTGCAGATCAAAACAACTTAGATCTGAGAGACAGACCCCTTGCAAAGATAGAGTATCTTCCTGATCCAGACCGAGGCCAGCTAAAGGCAGGTCCCAGCGCTCGCGTTATTTTGAGAGAGGGTCCCGAAGCCCGCCGGAGGCCAGTTCTCGCGGGCGGGCCTCGGGGCTAAACTCTCGTTTGGTGAGGGGAAGCGCGCAAGTCTCCAGGCCCGGTGCGCCATCACGGAGAAAGGGCAGCGGCCCGGGGCCCCGGCCCGGCTCACTTTCCTCGGATGCCCCAGAAGCGGAGCCAGGGCTCCCTTTAGCCACCTCGAATCTAGTTTCAGCATCTGCCTCTCGCCCGCGCTGGCTCGGACCGGGCCTCCCGAGGGAGAGCAAGGGAGCGAAAACTCAACCTCCACCCTGGACCTCAGACCGAAGGTGTGGTTCAGGACCACGGTAGAGAAACCGTTGCCTCTCTGGGCCAAGACGGCCTGCGCTTTGCAACCCCCAAAGCGCTAGGTGCGGTCGGCGCGGGGGCGAGGGCGAAAGCGAGGGTGAGGAGAGTCGCCGCCCTCCTCGCATCCCCCGCCGCACTCTCTCTCGGGTCCATCGGCGACCTCGGCTCACCCCCTAACACCCTCGCGAGGAAGGCTGCCCGGGGCCACAGGCGACCTGGGCCGAAGCCGGAGCCGCGCCGCGGGACTCGGGAGCCAGAGCAAGGCGGTGGCTCGGACCCCGTTCCTGAAAACGCTCGACTCCTCCAGGATTTGTCAAGTACTAAGCAGCTCCAGGAAGGCTCCGCGAGCTTTCGGAGAAACCCACTGTGTGGCTCACCCCTGTTGGTCTCTCTCGAGCCCTCGCCTTCCTCCCCTCCAGATTCACCGCCCTCCCCAGGTCGCGGGCCCCGCGGGCTGAGCCCGCCAAGCCGGCAGAAGCGCGGTTTTAGGCAGAGCGAAGGAGCCCCCTGCTGGCCAGACGCGGCAGGCGCGGCGACCCTGCTCCGGGTTTCCTCCACCCGGCGGCCGCGGCCCCGCCCTGACCCACCTCGACCCTCCCACGCCCCCGGCGCTGGGGCGTGTCCAGAGACACAGAAAACAAAACAAAACAAAGCGCCAAAAGCCACTCTCACCTGTCGACTCCTCAAAGGTAAGTGTGAGTCCAGCCTTTCCCACGCCCCTCACTGACCCTCCTCTGGTCCTCTGGTCCTCTGGGCTGAGGTCTGGGGGAGACAAAGGGATCACCCCCCCCCCCCAAAAAAAAAAGAAATCATGGCTGCTTTTGAAAGCACGTTTTGCAAGCATGAGGATCAAACATACACACACTCGCTCTCACCCACACACTCACACACACACCACTGAAGCAAATCCACACTTAACCAGTCCGGAAGAGGGCTACTGATGTGCATGTTTCTGGAAGCATTTCATTAGTTGTTGGAGGAAATGTTTACTAATATTTCAGGTTGTTTGCAACAGCACTAACTGTGGATTGCAAAGGGGAGAGGAAGAAAAATGCCCCTTAGTCTAATCCTCCCTCCCATACCTGGATATGAGTCCTACTTTCAGTCTCAAGTTTTAGCCTGGCCAGAAAAGTTTTCATCCTCTTACTGAGAAGGAAGACAGAGATACAGCCATTTCTGGGGGGTTTCCTGTGTCCTACTCCCGTTCTTCACCAGAGAACTGGGGAAGAGATTGTTTCATTTATCTAGACAATTTATGAGTTAGTTCTGTATGGCTTTTTGAAATTAGTTTAACCTTGAAATAGGCTATATGCTTGAGTGGCAGGTTTTTCTGTGCTTAGGTAAAGGTTATTAGAAATCACAATGTTTCTTTCTATTCAGGCAACCTTGAGTTAGAGATGGGCATAATATCATATTATTGTGACTTTCAGTAATGTCTGTTTGCCTCTGGATGTTTACGGTCTTTGGAGAAGAAGCATAGCTAAAAGAAATTTTTTTGTAATTTCAGGTGCATAATAACTGTAGGTCCAGTAAAGGATCACTACTATTTGCTTCTATTTTCTTAACACACTCATTCCACAGAAGGAAACTAAAGGATTTTGACTGTCCCTGGGATTATAGTAGGTAAGGTCTAGGAGAGTCTTTTAAAATGATGTCTGTTTTCTTATTCCGTATTTTCAGATGGATGACAATATTTGACCTGCTAATTCTTGAAAGGAAGGGAATAAGGCTGATAAGGAGTGAGCTCTGATATCTTTGTATATCCACCAATCCAGGAGATCTGAGCAGGTCAAAGAGAGTTAGAACTCTTCTGAAGATAACAGTAACAAACTATAATAATAAAAAGTAACATGTACTGTTTACTCACTGCCAGGTGCTAGGCTGCAGCCTTCACCTTTATTATCTCATTTAATTCTCACTGCAGTCCTATGGATAATGTACTAATGTAGTTTCTCATTTTACAGGACAGGAAAGGAAGCCTTAGAAGGTTTATTTACTTGACCAAGGTGACAACAGGTGGTAACCAGCAGAGCAAGGATCTGAAAGCAGGCAGTAGAAGAGTTATCTTGAGAAATCATCCTTTTGTATTGAATTCAGGCTGGTAGTAAGCTAATATTTTAGGTCTGAGTTTTAGTCTTCCATGGCAAAAAGAAAAGACAATCTTTTCTTTTTTTTTTTTTTTTAATTTTTTTTTTTAACGTTTTTTATTTATTTTTGGGACAGAGAGAGACAGAGCATGAACGGGGGAGGGGCAGAGAGAGAGGGAGACACAGAATCGGAAACAGGCTCCAGGCTCCGAGCCATCAGCCCAGAGCCTGACGCGGGGCTCGAACTCACAGACCGCGAGATCGTGAGATCGTGACCTGGCTGAAGTCGGTCGCTTAACCGACTGCGCCACCCAGGTGCCCCAAGACAATCTTTTCTGAAAAGAGAACATTTGATAAAAGGGAAGTGTTTGTTACAAAAAAAAAAAAAAAAAAAAAAAAGCCTTCCTTATCCCCGTTTCACAGATGAGAAAACTGAGAAAATGAATTGGCTGAGCTACCAGAGTGAGGTGCATAGCCAGGCCTTAAAACCAGATTTTTCTGATTCAAGCGCCTGTATTCATTCTTCTTAACTACCCTGACCAAACAGAAAGATTCTTGGTTTTTTTGTTTTGTTTTGTGTGTGTGTGTGTGTGTGTTTTCCTGAAATGCTAAACAGTAAATCATTAACAGCTCAGAGCTCATATTTCTCAGTGAGGAAGCTTTCTTTCACGTTAATTGTGAATACCTTTTTATACTGAAAGGATGCAAATGTAGAAATAGTGCTTTTCTCAGTGGTGAATTAAATGACATAAAAATGGCAAAAGACTAAAATAACTACATCAGCTTTACTTGAAAAGCAGTTAAAGCAGTTGAAAAGATATCTGAAAGGCCTGTCTCAGTACAATTTTAGTGATCTCCACCCCCAAGACCTATCCTATCCTACCTTAGGAAAGTCATTCCACATTACATTTCTGGTAGCTTTTGTTCATGAAAGACTTTACCACTCATAAGGTTTTGGTGCTTTTCATCTCCATTCAAGTATTTCTTCTTTCCCCCGTGAATGGTTACAGTAAAAATGTGAAAACAAATCTCTGGAGTGACCACTTTAAGGGGCAAAAAATTATTCGATATTAATTGGCAAGAGGTTTTTGACTGGCACCCACATTTTAACCACTTGCAGTGCACTGAAGTGTACTGTGTAGAATTAATTTACTCTGTGTTGTAAAGTTAGCTCAGGTACAGAATATGCTTCATAAAACGGTCTTAAGGTTCCTCCATTTTCACTTGGGCTGGAAGTATCAGAAAAAGCCAGATGAACTGCCTTAAGTCACTGCTTGGACTACAGCCCATGTGCCTCAGCTATTCAGTCATTTGTGTGCAAATTATTTGGCCACATGGCCTCCTGTCATGTTGGGGATCTGTGATTTTTCCAAAGGTTTAATTTAGTTGAATATGATTGTTAATGTCAAGTTGGGAATTTTCTCTCTCCCCTCTCTCATTAAAACTCTTCGTATCAGTTTGGAACTATTTGGAACTATTATGTTATATAATGAAGCTTGCTTGTCTGTGTGAATTTGTACTTTCACAGATTTTTAGACTTGAAGAGCTTTTTTTGAAATTACCTAGTCTAAGCCTTTTATTTTACTGATGGATAAATTGACGTCTCGAGAAGTAATACAGAATTCTCAAGGTCACCCATCTAGTTAGGGGGAGAGTGAGAACTGGAACCCAGACTTTCTGTATTTAAGCTCTAAGACCAATACATTCCTACAGCATCATGTTCCTTTATTTGATTGTCAGAGATTCAGTCACTCATTTGACAACTAGTTATTGCCATGAACTTGGCAACTGTCCTAGGCATTAGGAATTCAATAAAGGGAAAAGGAAAACAATCCAAAAAAAAGCCCTTAAGTTTTTGAAACTTGCAATCTAGTGGTAGCACAAAATCAAAGGCTGGTCTTAAAATGGTAATAAAGACATTTTATGAAGACATTTTTCTTAAAAAATACCTTTAACGTACTGTACTTTATAAGGCAGATGAAAACCTGCTAGTATTCTTCCACGTTTCCTGTTAAAATAATTCGGGGAAAACCTTAATGCCAGGTAGTGAAATCGTTGATGGGAAATTAGTATATGAACATAGGAAATCTTAGCCAGGTAAGCAGGGCCCTTGCAGGTGATCCATTCATGGATCAAGGATAACTCTGTCCCAGAGTCTTTCTGTGATTTGGGATTAAATACCTATGAGAATGCATAGATTCAAGCAGGAGCTGGGATAAAGAAATAATAAAGAGATCAAAGAGGAAGTTATCCAACAAGATGTTTTTAAAAATGACACATTTTCAAACAGATTAGATTGTCCTGGCATTACAAACAAAAAACATATACTGGACATTGAAATGAAAAACTTAAACAAATGATTAAGGTACAGAAACTGCCTAAATTCCCTCCCTTGCTGCCTCCCCTACCTGAATTTTGGCTTGTCAAAGTTTGAACAAATGACTGGTTGTCTTATATTCACATTTACCACTAGTGAGGGGCAATTTTTTTTTTTTCTTTTTCAAGGTTGTACTATAGTTGACTTAGGAATGAAATGAATTTCCCTTTTGGCAGGTATTGAGAATGGAATTTTTAGTTAATTAAGAGGTGGGGAACAGGGCAGGGAGAGGAGAATTTTGTCTGATAATGAAAGGAGAAAAAGTATATTTACCCACAAATTTCTTCTGTGCTCTTTCCTGTCAATTTAGTTTGCATTTTGTTCTGAGTTCCAATAAAACAATAAATATAATGTATTAGTTACAATATAGTTAATAAGATAGTATAGTAGTGTAGTATAGTAGTTACTAACTTAATGCAATAGTTGGCTGTTTCACATTTGGTCTTCTATATGTTAGTCACACGATAGGCCAGACTGGCTGATGTGAATTATTGAACAACTGTTTCATAGTTGGGGCCTCAAAAATCTAATTCACTGTATTGTGAACTGTTGAGGAACTCTTGCAGAATTTCTCTTCCATGTTGCCTGTCTGTCATGCATTGGTATTGTTAAAAAAGAGACAACGGGCCCACAGTGGAGTCACTCGGATTAAGTCCCAAGTCAGCAAACCAAGACTTAATACCTATCCTAATTGCAATTTCAGCCTGACGGAGCCCTCACCTCCCTCATACGAAGGTTACCTTGCTTTAAACAATACACTCTTTACTAGATTTTTTTTTTTCCCGTCTCCTTTGGTCTATAAAAGACCATTTTGTATGGCTCCCTTTCTACTTGCTAGATAGGATTTGGACGGGTTCCAGAATTGTTGAGTGAAGCCAAATAGATCTTCAAATTTACTTTGTTTTTTAACAGTATCAATTAAAGATGTGATTAGTTTGGTTCCTCAGGAGAATCACTGATTGATCTATTTCCTGCCTCCAAGAGTAACTGAAACCAAAGTACAACCACACAAAGTGTTGCATTGTAGAACAATTGTTGGGTTGTTATTTCTACTACTTGTATTACTGAGATTAGAAGTTATAAGTAAGGAAATCTGAATCTCCTTCGATTTTTTTTCTGATCACAGGCCAGCTAAAGAAGCAGTAGCATATTCCCCTCCATGATCATTGAAAAAAATAGCAAGTCTTAATTAAATAAAGGAAAACATGAGGCCTGAGATCTTTTTGGTCTGCTTTAAGATCCAAGGGAGCTTATGGAACAATTATGTTGGAGGTCCCAAGTGACTTGATGAAGGTTATCTTTCTGAAGAGGTAAAAAGGTCTTTGAGAACCATACAGCTTTTAGAGCCTACTGTCTGTAGAAGGAAAACCAGAAAGACAAAAAGAAAGAAGGAAGGAAAGTAGGAAGGAAGGAAGGGAAATGAAGAGAGGAAGAAAGGGAGGAAGGGAAAAAAAAAACTCATTGGAAGTGGAGGTTGTTTGGCAAGAGGAACTTTTAGCCCTTAGGTTTATTTTCTCTGTACTAGGTACATAATAATATAGTTTTCAAAATCCATACTTAGCTAGGCATTAAACTCTAGGAATAATCTGTTTATAGAAAATAAAGCCATTTCTATTTGAAAACAAATGGAAAAATAATTATTTTTCCACAAATGTGTACCCTTTTAATTGATCAAATGCATCCAAGAAATTCTGCCGGCAATTTGAACACTCTGTAGGTGTTGTTGCTGCTCTAAATTTGTCTGCGAGAGGAATTGTAAATGGTATTTACCTTTTAATTAAACAAAGCATCTTGCAAATTAAACACATGTTCTTGCACATCAAAATTTAGTTAACATCCTTTTCATTGTTCATCCTGCTGACACTCTGACAGCATCATGAGTCCACACACAATATAGACTCACACTGCTTCCCCCTCCCCTGCACTTTGCATTCCTCAGAGTAGATGATATCACATGCTAGAGTACCCTCTGCAACTGACTTCTAATAACTGAGCAGCTTTTCCCATTTAATATCCTTAATATTGTGTAAAATACGGGGCTGCATTGGTGTGTCCAGAACCTGGAAAGCTTTGGACACTGATCTGACATATGTCTTATAATCTTACACTGGAAATTTGACAGTGAATGACAGAACACCTTAGAGGAATATAAGAAGATGATAAAGGCAGAAACACTGCACATGAATGCAGAGTCTGGTTTCTAATAGCTACATACTTTTTTACATGCATACCAGTAATTTGACATTTATAATTCACTGTGGAGCTGAATTTCTGTCATTTTCTTACTGTCAAGTTCTCCACATTTTGAAATAAATGTCCCTTCTAATTATTATATGAATTTGAACTCCAACATTCAATTTTTTCTCCTGTCCTTTATAATGGAGTACTACATTTGGCTGAAGTCTGATTTGCAAGACCATTTAGGAAATGTGACCATTCCACATGTATTCCACAAACTATACAGGGGAACCCCTTTCTTGATTGTACTCTGCCTTACTTGTGAAAGTACGATTTAAAACTCATCCATCAGTCCTATTTCCAAGAAAATAAGGTTATTAATGGCAGGATGAAACTGAGATAATTAGGATATAGTCTTAATGGAACAAAAGTCAGAGAGAGGTTTTTCAATAAAGGAAAATTGTAGTTAACGACTGTCACTCAGTTGTACTGGTGCTCATTAATCTCTTTTATTTCTGTTTATTTATGGTTGATATAATTGAAAAAAAGTAATTTGCTTAGAATATTGCCAAAGGAGAAACGAATTCCACTTTGAGAAGAGGCATCTCTGAATAAAGTGAAGCAAATTCCAGGGTGAGATGAGATCTTCCCTTAGCATTATGGCACTTCCAAGATTTTTCGTTTTTAAACTTGAGGGATTATTTTTACTGTCAGTGTTTAGTTTTAAGGTTCAGGTAAATAGTATGTTGAAGAGATGCTACTCGTCTAAGAAGCTGCTTTGAGGCCCAGAAATGATTGGTGTGGATATGAGTGGAGAGGATGAGTGGCTCCTTAGTGTCATCATAAAAATCTTCAGCTACCGTCTTGCTTTGTATTAACCAAGCTCTAAAATACAGAAGTAAATAATGAAAGAACAATGTGCAAATTCAGAATTTATGTTTTAAATGGTATTTATGAAAGTATTGATGCTACGATGCTTATTTGTTGATTAAAATAAGCCTTCACACACATAAATATAAAATATTCTTTCTTGATTTCAAGGAAATGAATAGAATGTGAATGCTGAGTACACTCAAATAGGACTTAAAATAACCAAATTAATTTCCCTAGATTCAGATAAGACCAAAGATTAAGGACTTTGGCTAGTGACAAAGTTTTTAAATGTTATCTGCTTTTATAGGAGCACACCTTCTGTCCCCTTGTTTAAACATTTCACAATTTAACTGGATACAATAGTCCAACTACAAAGAAAATCTGTGCCAGCCAACAAGTTTCAGAAATATTGATTGGAACTTCCACTGATGTGTAAAATGTGCCTGACTATAGACGTAGATTTTCCGTCTGAAAAAAAAAATTTTTTTTAAGTTTCATATTGATCCTTGTGCCATTTGGTTTTCACTAGGCTTATGAAAGATAAAACATTGATATAACTCTTCATAGAGCCATTCAAGTGTAATTATTTTTACAAATGATATGGATACAAGGCTTCCTTCCTTAGACTAATTTTTATAATATGTTTAGTAATGCACTCTCATTTTTTCAATTTCCAAAATGATAAGTGAGTCTTTTTAAAAAATGAGCAGTGCCTTCATGAATGCTGACAAAATGGCCACTGTTTCTTTAGTTATTGCCAAGTGCCAGGTTCTGTGCTGGGTACATGACACATCCTGTTGCGTTTCATGGATGTGTTCTGAGGGGTCAGAGACTTATGAAGACTGGACACCTTGTTCAGGGTCACCCATCTAGTAAAACGTGGAACCTGGTCTCAAAGCAAGTTCTAACCTACAAGGCAAGGCCCTTACATACATTGCTATGTGACTACTCACAGGTCTTGTTTACTGAACACTTACCATGTACTGGGCACTGTATTTAGTAATTTGTACTTAGTAATTTACAGGCTATAAAATGTATCTTCTTTAGCACCAAATCTAAAACATACATCTTAGAATTTTGACTAAAAAGGTACTTCTGGGTTTGGGCTAAGTGTGGCAGTGAAAGGGTCAACCTTTACCAAAACTGCAAAGTGAGTCAAGAGTGTGCCTTTTCCTTTCCACTTTCATACTTCCCCAAGTTTGCTTTTCACTCCTATAGAGCAGACTTTCAGAAGAAGGTACTCCTGCCAAAATTTGAACTTTACTAGGGGCATCTAGAAAACTGAATAGGAATCAAGCTCTAAAGAAATAGCGTTATTTGTGCATTTGTTTACTCATTCATTCATTCATTCATTCATTTTAAAGTATGAAAGGGATGTGAGTACTAGAAAAGGTAGGAAACCAGAGACCCTCCAAATAGGGTCCACAATGTGATTTTTCCCCAGTATGTTTTATTTTGAAAGATAAAACATGGAACCCTTTAGGTGCAGTATAAATTGTCCAGTACACCATAGCCCCTCAGTACCATTACCTTACTCTCATCCTTGTTCCACACATTCTCTTACTCAGTTCCTCAACTCACTTTAAGTTTGTGACTGCAGAGAGTCAAACATAGAAGCTTTGTTTGTGAAGGATGAATCTAAATAAGTTATATTCTCTTCCCAAGGTCAATGCCATCTTTTTCAACACCTAGGATGGTGCTTGCCACATAGGAAGCTTAGTATTTACTGAATGAATGAGTGAATGAATGAATTAATGTGACAGAATTGAGGCTGTAACCCAGGTGTCACAGTCCTGACCCATTGTTTCACCTTTGCACTTAATTCTCAGGAGGAATAGGTTAACATCTCTACTTTTGTGTGCAGGAAATTTGGCTCTTTTAGTACATGATTTTTCTTTTTCTGCCTAAATCAAATGAGGCCTAAACTAAAAGCAATTCAGCCAGAGGATATTCATTCAAAGGTTGGTTTCAAATTGAAATCATGTAAACACAGCGACTAAATGTACAATACTTTCCAGAAGACCCAGAAAATCACATTTACTTCCAATAAAGTCATGATTATTGATGTAGTGCACTATCTTCATCCCTGTGAGTGAAAAGGACAAAGAAGTATGAGATGCAGTGGGTATTTTTGCCAGGCTTATCAAGAATGTTTTAGAAGCCTGGAGTAACCTTTGAACTGAACTGATTTTATATCCAAACATGCAGAAGAAAAAAAAAATGAGTAACAGAGCCACTTATCTCTGTGATTAATCTATACTATACCAACACCTGGCTATTTGGGAAACAATTGATTCCTTTATTCAGCATTCATTTGTATATTTAGTGTCACAGAGCTTGGGGCTGATTCTTCTATCATTGTTGTAGTGTCCCCGCCATCTGACTGCTCTGGAGAAACTTGGGTGTCCGTTAGGGATAATTGTATTAAGTAAAAGAAAAGTTGTGACTTTTGATCAGGAATGAGTTTTTAACGCGGTCACTATGCTGCCACAAGTATGAAAGATATACTAGTTGGGCATATCAAGTGTACAGAATCAAGGCAGGATATGACATCTGATGTTGAACTGAGACTAGGTCCTTATCTTCCATGTAACCACCTTCATAACCATCATATTACCATTACATGCTGCTTCAAAGCCTTCAATGCTGTATATTTTCTAAGGACAAATTTTGAAATCCTGAGCATGTCAGTTAAGGCTCATCATACTGGATGCTCGGGAAAATTTTTTTCAGTGAGGTCATGGATAATTGCTGCCATACATTGTGTCCTGTTGCATTCACCCAAGAATTATCAAAGGCCTCTGAGCATTTATTTTATTTTGTTTTTTTCTGACTGTAAGATTTTTTCCCATAATACTCTGAGAAAGCCCTTCTCTCCAAACATGCCTGTAGCGTTACCTCATCTATGAAAGTATTCCTGTCACTGTTCTTGACCATTTGGAGGACATGGGTGTCTCAGCTGGTTGAACATCCATCCGGCTCTTGATTTTGGCTCAGGTCATGGTCTCACGGATTGAGCCCTGCATCCGGCTCTGCGCTGAGTGTGGAGCCTACTTGGGATTCTCTCTCTCTCTCTCTCTCTCTCTCTCTCTCTGCCCCTTCCCCTGCTTACTCATGTGCATGCTCTCTCCCTTTCAAAAACAAATAAATAAACACTTAAAATAAATAAGTAAATGAATACATAAATAAGTAAAAGCTTAAAAGTTTTTGAACATTCTCTGCAATATTTGAGTCAATCACTCTCTCTGTATAGCATGGCACTTTCTCTGCTACTATTATGTCATATGCCACACTTCACCTATTTTGTAGGTATGCATATGCCTGCGTTACCTATATTATAGATCTTAGGTACATGCCTTTGTTACATGTTATACCTTGTAGGTGCATACTTGTTCCTTAAAAAATGTAAGCTATATGGTGAAGGGATCATATATTTTGTAATCATTGATTTCCACGGTAGATTTTCAGTAAGTGTTGGGTCAATCAGTCAGTCAGCTACCCACATTGGACTCTATGTGTAGAAAAGACAAAATGAAAGAAAAGGAAAAAGAGAGCAAAAAGAAACAGAGGAAGTGGTGATATCTTTGGAGATATATCCATAGCTCAACTATTTTATTATTATTATTATTTTTTGCTGTTCTTAGTGTGACTATAAAGTAGTAGGTTTTTCTTTTTTCCTAACTTTTTTGTTCTTTTTCTTACTTATTTTTTAAAAATAAATTATGCAATTTATATAGCAAATATCTTTTCATCTTTCAAGGTGATCATATTTATTTTATTCATATTGATATTATTAAAACAGTGTTTTAGGTTATCTTCTCTGGAATTGTTTTAAAAGTTATTCTCATTACTTTTTTGCCAGCCTTCACTTTTCGTCTCATTTTGGTTCATTAAAAACCTTTAGCTCCGTTCAAAATTTGAAGATTTGCAGCAACTGAAAAAAATCCTAAATGCCAAACAAGGGTTATCGGTTAAAAAAACACAATAGTGTTTAAAAATAATTTTATACAACCATTAAAGTAATATTATGTAGGAAATTAGGAAGTTATTTGTGTAAAAAAATGTTCATTGCGTTTTTCTTTTTTGTTACTAGGGATTTTTTTTTTTTTCTTTTTAAAAAATTAGGCCTATGGAGATTTTGAAAAAACAGTTCAGTGGACATCCATATATCCTTCTCTTGGGTTCATCAATTATTAACATTTTGTAAATAGTTATCTTTATCTGCTTATCTGTTTATTTTTCTGTTTAGATTGATAAAGATAGAATGCCTGTGTGTGTGTGTGTGTGTGTGTGTGTGTGTGTGTCCTACCTAGATCCAGAGTATTTTTCTTTACAAAGTATAAAAAAAAATTAGTTTTATTAGAATTTGTTTTCATCAGTTTTCCCAGGTAAAGAGTGAGCCCTTTTCATATGGAAGTCAGGTCTTTTTTTATTTCCAGTATTTTTTGTTTGATTGCAATTTTATTTTTTATTTTATTTTATTTTTTTAATTTTTTTTTAACGTTTATTTATTTTTGAGACAGAGAGACAGAGCATGAACAGGGGAGGGGCAGAGAGAGAGGCAGACACAGAATCTGAAACAGGCTCCAGGCTCTGAGCTGTCTGCACAGAACCTGACACGGCGCTCGAACTCATGGACCGTGAGATCATGACCTGAGCCAAAGTCGGACGCTTAACCGACCAAGCCACCCAGGCGCCCCATGATTGCAATTTTATATTTATATTCCATCTCCTTCCCCCCCTCCCAGGGATCTTATTATTTCTATGTTAGAAGTTCTATATCTATTTTATATGTTAATTCTGTTTTCTCTGATTACTTTATGTTTTATTTTGTTTTTATTGACATACCTCTATGTGTTTTTTCAATATTTTTAAAAAACATTTTTTTAACATTTATTTATTTTTGAGAGACAGAACATGAGCAGAGGAGGGGCAGAGAGAGAGACAGACACAGAATCCAAAGCAGGCTCCAGGCTCTGACTGTCAGCATGGAGCCCAACACGTGGCCTGAACTCAAGAACCACGAGATCATGACCCGAGCCAAAGTTGGACGCTCAACCAACTGAGCCACCCCGGCGCCCCATATTTTTTCAATATTGTTTATAATCTGTTTTTTGTTGTTGAATCTGTTCTACCATAAGCATCTTTAATTAGTCTTTATTTCTAAGATGATTTTTTTAAAGTTTATTTATTTTGAGAGAGAGAGAGAGTGTGCATGAGAGAGGGAGAGGCAGAAAGAGAGAGAAAGAATCCCAAGCAGGCTCCATGTTGTCAGTGTGGACCCAGACGTGGGGCTCGATACCGCAAACAGTGAGATCATGACCAGAGCCAGAATCAAGAATCGGATCACTACCGACTGAGCTACCAGGCACCCTTTATCTTTTGAAAAATACATTTCTTTCTGGGTTTGTCAGTTCTCACTTCATATCTTTATAATGTTTTCATCTGTGATAAATTTTATAAGTTACGATTTAAATTTAATAGAATCTATGAATTCTAGTTTAAGGCTATTTGATACAGTTTCCTTCTGTTTTATTGGAGTTTCATTAAGAAGAATATTAACTGAAATATTTTCATGTTTATTTTCTATCTTCCTTGCATGGTAGTTTTGTATGAACATTGTTTTTTGACATTACCTTTTTAAAAAGTTTTAAATGTGTTTGATTTTCTTAGACCAGAAATCAATTTTATTGCAGACAGAGATACATTTAGGTGGCTTATGAATTTCCTGGTTCAGGAGTTCTTCCTTCTTTTGATAAGGTGACATTAATTTTCTTTAATTAATCTCTTTTTTCTCTTGGGGAGGTGGATGATCATGTCTTTCGATTTTGTGACTCTCTTGTTTGTTTAGACTGTTCACTTGCATTCCTTGCTTCCTTATTTTCCACCACCCCCTAGCCTCTAACCATTTTCTTTCCAGAAATGGTGCTTGCCCTAGAGTGCTGCTTCTGGTCTTAGGCACCTTACGCCTTTCCTTTTGGTTTCCCACTGGTTGGTACTCTGATGGACTAGATCTCAGATTTGTTTTTGTATTTCCTATTTCCAAGGTTGTACGCTCTCTTTCTGGGGTTGTATCTGTGTTCCACTCCTAGAAGCTCACGCCCCTTTCCCTGGTGTCATCTATACAGTCTGTGCTTGAGGTGGGCTCAGGAGCTGCCTCTGTTAGATTTGGTTGTTCATGTTTGGCTAACACAGAATTAGAAATATGTCATGTTCCTTGTATCCTAATTATTCTGTAGGCCTGAGTTTTGACTGGTTTTACTTCTTCTCTTTGTTGCTGTATATGGTCATTTTGATATAGTGTGAGGAAATTAAGGTTTACATGGCTGCATTATCTTACAAGAATCAGAGTGCCTCTGTACCTCTGTGACAAATGTGTTCCTTTTTTGGTTTTGGAATGCATCAGTAGTTATTACTGGAAATTTTTTCTTGAAGAGGAGATAAAGAGCAAAACTTAGCACAGATCTCTTGACTGATGTCAATACCCTGAATTACACATGTGATATATTTTTAAATTATAAAAGAAAGTAACATTGCAGTATGAATAGTATAATACTATCTTTATTAAATACACACACACACACACATACACACACACACACACATTCATGGAGAATTGTCTAGAAGCCCGTATACATGAATTTATTTACTGTGGTTGCAACTGGGTAGTAGGATGTTATTCTCTGTGTAACAAACAATAGATTACTTAATCATATACAGAAAAATAGAAAACAGCATTTCCATTTTAGGAGAAACAGAAGTTGTCACAATTCAATTAAACAAAAAATGCCTTGAAAAAGGCATTTCTACCATAGCAAAAAAAAAAAAAAAAATAGGCATTTCATTCTATTCTAAATTCATTTAGAATATGTTAACTAAATGAATTGTAATTATAATTATATGGATTATACAGGCATACATACACACACACATATTTGTATATACATTAAGGGATGTTTGAGTAAAAAGGTAGTCAAATCAAGAGTTGAGATGAGCAAAAAAGCAATGATAAGAGGCACAGAAAATGAGTCCCAGTCAAGGAAGCTGGACTTCACCTCTTGGGAGAGCATAGCAGCCAGGTCCTGATGCAGCAGATCCTGGTTGAGACATAAAGGGTGTACTTCACAAACATTCCCAAAGAATCAGTGATCCTTCCGTATTCCTAAGCAGTTCTGACAAGAGCAAAGGATTCTGACCAAAGCAAAGGAATGGAATATGGAAAGAAGAGAGTAAAACTGTGATGAAGGTAGGTATATATTACAAAATATTTGTGCAACATTAACAATGTGTTTAACATATTTGGATAATTAGTTACTACAAACTAGTTACAAGGATTATGACATTGTCTTCCCTCGAAAGAACATAGTGGAAATAGATTGAAAATAAATAAGAAAGGCAGTATATTATCCAGGTGATAACAGCCTTTATTTGCTGGTGTTTTAGTTCTGGAGTTGTAGAGTTCAAGAAGAAAGAGTTAAAATGAAACAAAATTAGCTAACTCGCAATGGAATTAAAATATCAACTATTTAGAGACTTTGATAATGTAAGAGTTTGGATTTGTGTTTATTCATCCCATTTCAAAGCTATGCATTTCCCCTTAAAAGGAAAAACCTAGTGTTTTGTTTTGAACCAAATGTTTGTATTTGTTTTATTTTGAGCTTTCCCATGACAATATCATAATCAGTCTCTCCCCTGCCCTTTTTGTCTCCCATCCTCCCTTCTTCCCTCTCCCATTATTTATTCTTATCGATGCTGTTCTCCTTCATGTCACATGGATGGAGTTAGTTGTGACCATGTTATCTTTGTTGGTCAAGAAAATGTGAGCAAGGGGTGCCTGGCTGGCTTGGTTGGTGAAGCATGGAACTCTTGATCTTGGTTTTTTGTTTGTTTGCTTTTTATTAAAAAGTTTTTTAAATGTTTAGTTTTGAGAGAGAGAGAGAGAGAGAGAGTAAGCATGAGTGGGGGAGGGACAGAAAGGAGGGAGACACAGAATCCAAAGCAGCTCCAGGCTCTGAGCTTTTAGCACAAAGTCCAATGTGGGGCTCGAACCCATGAACCACAAGATCCTGACCTGAGCCAAAGTCAGATGCCCAACAGACTGAGCCACCCAGGTGCCCCTGATCTTGGCATTTTAAGTTTGGGTCCCATATTAGGTATAGAGAGTACTTAAAAATAAAATCTTAAAAAAGGCGGGAAGGAAGGAAGGAAGGAAGATGGAGGCAGAAAAGAGGAAAAGGAAAGAAAAGAAAGGGAAAAAAATGTGAGCAAAAATGCTTTGCGTCTTCCATGGAAGTTTTAAGAGCAATGTACTGCAGAGTGCAAGCCACACTTCTTACCTGGGAAACTTTTCTGTTCCATTTGGGTCCTGCAGTGAGGGAGAAGAACAAGGCCCTCAGCTTTCCCCACTCCCACCCCACCCCCCTCCAGCCAGACAATGTGTAGAATGCATGAGAAATTAATGAAATTTTATGTTTATTTTGTTTTTAACTTCATGGTTATCTAGCCTATCCAGTAAGCATAAAGACAAAGAAAGAAAATTACATTCTTCATGCAAATGTAGCATTTTGGAGTTGGGATGTATATGGTCATTACACATTATATATATGTTAATAATTATTATTATATATATAACCATATATGCTGTTATACTTTAGTAACATAGTACTTTATTTCTTCAAACATTTCAAGTTAACTCCTTCTTACTTGAGGGTCTTCACAAAGTAAATTCCTTTCATGGGGTTTCCTCCCATATTTGCATGGTTGGCTCTTGCATATCCCTCAGACCTCTGCTAGTTCAGTAACTTCCTCCAGAGCCCTTCTTGTCCACTCTGTTTAAGTAGATTCTGACTTATTATTATCTTTCATTGCAGCACCCTGTCTGCATTTTCTGAGCTTGCAAGTAGATATTTATTTGTCTGCTATATTTTTACTGTTTGTCTAACGCTCTAGCCTGTCAGCTCTATGAGTCTGCGTCCGTCCTGTGCACCACTGTATAACTTGTGCAGGACAAAATGACAGCTTCAGAGTAGATAATACATGTGAGATGATTAAACAAATGACAAAGTTATTGTAATAAGTGTACATGGAATAGATACAACTTTAGTTATATAATGTTTTATAGAGTCATGAATTATATAGCATTTCCCCCCTAACACATCCATTCTTTTAAGCCTATAGTAGAAAGTTTAGAAGTAAAGGTAGTTCAGAGGTTTTGTGTTTTGTTTAAAAGGAGTTGATCATTACTGTTGTTATTATTATTATTATTAACTTTTTTGAAGGCTGTCAACTTTTTCCAGTTAAGATGTGGTCATATAATTCTCATTAGAAAATACCAGTCAAGGATATTATTAGTGTGATGTAAATGTTAATTAAGAGGTGTGTGTGATGGTGGTAGGAAAGCCGATACATTTTCAATACAGTACCACACACACAATACCATAAATATGCCGTATGATAATACACCATATAATAATATGCCATATAATAATATATAATATACCATATAATACCATATGCAATACCATAAAAGATGTAAGCATTAAAGTGTCTGTTTAATAATACATTAGTTTATTAATAGTACAATAGTTTGTTACAAAAAATCTATACACATATAATATCTAAATGTATGGTTTGAAAAGTTTATTATTATTATTATTATTTATTTTCATAAGGTATTAGAACCATGTAGTACTTAGCACATATGAAGCACTCAGTACATATTTTTTGAGTGAATAAATATAATTAGAAGACCCAGGTTGACAATGATACCATCTTAAATGCTTGATATCTGAAATCACTGTCACTTTTACCCATGGTGGAGGGAAGAACCTAGGCCAAGCTTGGAAGTGGTATAACTTATGCATAGCAATAACTTTTGCTTCCATTCCATTAGAGAGGTAAAGTCATGAAGCTACATCTAAAGGCAAGGGAGAAGGGAGGATAAGAAAGAGTATACCTGGATGTAGCTACGATTCTACTGGGGTAGAAGAAACTTTGGAGAACAGCCTTTACCACAGCATGAGAAAGAATTAAAGACAATTTTTCTACCTGTCTATAAAGTCCTTTGCACGTGTATTATTCACTGGTTAATATTATCTTTGAAACTGCTAATTGTTCACAATGTATACTGTTATCTTCTAATTTAGCCCTAACAACATATTTTCTCTAGAAGGAATGAATAAACATTAAGTGAAGACATGATGCATTTGAAATATTCTTATTAGAGCATTGACTATACAGCATAACTAAACAGAATCCTTTTCAAACATCATGATGCATAGTTTCTAGCCAATGTACACCTCTGTTGAGACAACTGAAATGAGACTAGCTCTATAAGTCTCCAGATCTTCGTGTTCTCTTTAGTATATGAAACTAGAGTAGAAATTTTCTTTCTAAATTTCCTATATGGAGTCTACTCAAATGCAGCTGGATTGGCTTATAGTCCTCTCATTTTCCTGACTTTGCAATCTGATCTAGATGGTGTCACCAACCGCTAGGGACGTGCCCTTCCACACAGTCACTTTTCCAGTTCTTCATAACATATGGGTGATACCCCTTTCCCCTTTCTGTCAGTCTGTACTTTCTTCTGTCATTAGGAAGATTGTAAGTCCTGTTTAGTTCATCACTAACTACATTATTGCTTGGCAAATTACTGCCGTTTCTGTGCCTCTGAAATACACACAGAAAATAAGACAAGGTGGGTCAGTTTGACAAATGCTGACTTTGACTAGAGAGAATGTATGTCTACTACTTTGGTGAGAAAGACTAGACTTACACTTACCATCATCATTAATTTTCTCCCTAAATTTCTAAATGATAACAAATCAGTTAAATGTGTATCTACTTTTGAGTGGCAGCTCAGCCTTGGGGTTACTATAGAGCAGAAGAGATAGACTTTTCAAATTATTTTTGTGAATATAGAATATGTCTTAAAGAGATAAATATGCATATGAAATCTACAAAGATAGGTTAATATGAGACTCATTTTAGCAAATTATCAATTTAGATATTTGGTATAATTGCTTAACCGCTAAATTTGTTTGACCAAATAATATAACTGATTAATTTGTAGCCAGTATGCCATAGATTATATTTCTTTTGGAAGATTAAGGTAGTGTTTGTGATTACTTTTTCTTTTAAGTAATTGATCTAACAAAAATTATGTTCTTTTTCCTAAAGAGGATAAGGCAGATTTTCATTATTCCCATTATCAGTAGCTTTAGGGAGATTCTAATTTTAGACAATATGAGAAAAAAAATGAATAAAAGGAAAAAGTATAGCAGTAATAACAAATAATGTTTATTGTGTGTTTACTGTGTGCTAAATATTCATTCAACAAATATCTTCTTAGTGTCTGGTAGGCATTAAAGACATAGCAGTGAAGAAAATACAAGTCTCTGGAATTTACATCCAAGCTGGTAGAGACAGATAATACCTAAGTATGATAAATAAGTAGATTACCTAGCATGTTCCAATATGATAAGTACCCTGAAGGAAGTAAAGGAGAGTAAGGGGGGGGAAGAGGAGTGCTAGAATAGGGCTGAACTTTTTGAATTGAATGATGAGAATAGTGTTGAACATATAGGTAAATGAAGAGAATTACAGATTTGTAGGCTTACTGTCCCTTTCCTGGGATCTCCTTTCCCTGGCCAGGCCAGGCTTGCTATCACTGGCCTGCCTGCCTTTTGCGTTTGGTTTCACTGTCTTCCCTCTAGTTTGACTCAGCCCCTTCTCAGGATGACTAAAGCCTTTCCATCTGGACCACAGTTTACCTTTTCAGCTCAGCTTAAAGCCATTCTTCTTAAAGCCAGCTAAGTCCTAGCTCACCTAGACTTTGTTAGTGAAAGTCCCTTCTAGTTTTTTTCTCTTTTCAAGCGTGTGGCGAAGAGACTAAATTGTCTGAATCTCTTAGTTTCCCTTGAACTATCACTTTACTTCCTCAGGTCTGCCATTTTAAAATGAAGTGGGGTTTAAGTTAGCTACTTTTATGACAAATAGTATGTCATGGAGTATGATGCTTGCTTTATATTGCATTAATACATGTAAAAATGCAAGGAAATAGATATTATTTTTCCCATTCACAGTTGAGGGAAATGAGGCTTAGTGAGAAGCTGATTTGAGGCTCAAACAACCCACACCAGGTTTTTTTTTTCTTTAAGAGTTGCTTCCTTCATCCCATCTCATCACCCAGATTCCTCAAACATTCATTTTTACCTCTGCCACTTTTTGAGAAAGTACAGAAATAAGATATTTGTAGGGACTGTATTATTGGAAACTGTTCAATTCAGCATTAGATTTGATTTTCAGAACAAAATACACTTGAATGTAGAATTGCAATTTTAAAAGGGTAGGAACGTATGTTCATTATACTGGCATTTTTAGATTTTACCTTCTCAACAGTCCTATAATGTTGGTACTATTATTTCTATTTTACAAGGAAGTGAGATTTGGGAGGGTTACATAAAATGCTCAGGGTGACATGTCTACAAGTGATGGCACTTAAGATGATAAAAGCAAGTAATAGTTCAATTAATTTCTTTTAACCTAAGCGATAGCCAAAATACCCGTCCAAATTGATTGTGCAGGAAAATGTTACTACTCAGATTTTGGTAAAGCATCATGATTAAGACTGAAGAAGATTTTAAATAAAAATCAAATGGGAAATCCACATACGACTTTCCTTTAAAAAAAATGGAAAATGAATATGTTTTTAATGTTTCAAATGAAATGGAATTTTAAAAGGTAACAATCTTATAACCATATGTGTTAACTTAACATGCCCCTAATATTTCCTGTTTTTTCCCTTTACACTTAAATATTATTTTTGGCAAACATACACACACACACACACACACACACACACACCCCCACAACAAAGAAGAAACCAATTATAATTTAAAATAAACTAAAAATATAAAATGTGCCCTTGATGTGGTGAAAAATGAAATAATGTTTTACAAGCTCTTCTTTTAAGATTTTAAAAACGTAGAGGCTGAACATGAATGTTGCTTTAAGAAAGGTACTCATATTACAAAAATAGAACTTGTGCCTGTGATGTTACAGTTGCCATGGTTACTACAAATTTGTTACTTAATAGCAGAGCAAATAGATTCATAAACATGCTAATTATATCTGATACATTTTTCAGACTGTTTTATATGAATATGCATATAGTTTGCATAAAAATGAATGCCCCCATCCAATAATTTTGCAAGTTTGGGAAGGTTTTGCTGCGTGTAAGTTTGGGAAGGTTTCTCTATGATGTAGTGTATGACCATCTTGACATAGGTAAAAAAAATTTTTCAGCAATTGATTTTATGATTCATGGGGTAGGGAACTATTGTTTTTAAGGTAAATGATATAATAGTTTCCAAATGCTAAATACTTTATCCAGTCAGGCCTTAGAATGTTAATGTTTTAGATTTATAATAAAGCTTTTTAAAAAAATTCTGTCATTCCACTTAAAGAAATATTAAGAAAGAAGCAGGTATAACAAAAGAATCAATACAGTCTTGAGTTTTTAATACGAATCAGCAGGCTGTGAAATTTACATATAAAGATGAACAAAGATTTTACAACTACAATATTTTCCTTTCTACAGCTTAAGTCTTTGATAATGTTGAGTGCACAGTGAACATTGCAAAAACTCCAGGGCCCTGCTCTATCTTTCTCTTAAAGACAAAACCATCAACATAATGAGAAGGGAAGAAAAGTCCTCTGCAGTTACAAAATCTTGAGGAGGGGTAAAGTTGGCCCAGATTACCCACTGGGCAAGCACTGATATAACTCAAAATAGATGTAAGAAAGAGGCTGTGACCCTTCCTGAGAAAGAGGATTTGCTTGCGAGATTTGTGACTTTAGTCAGGGCCTGGTACAGCTCTCTGATGAGAGTGGGAATATATGTGTCTCCAGAGTATTACACCAGGAGGGGGTCTTTGCCCTAATCTTGTGACCGAAGATGTTACTATTCTTATAACTCCATTTAAAACAATGCCCCACTTCTCGTTTATTGACACAGACTTTTCTTTCTTGATGAGGTTCTAGGAAAAAGTACTAGCTAGGTGCTCAGAAATCAAGTGGTATTTAGCAACATGCATGATATTAACAATCAGCCACTTATTTGTTTATGCTGCCTTTTTACTTTCACAACCAAAGCACATAGAAGTTGGTTGCTGTATTTCAGATGTTTGAGCATGTCAGTGATATTGACTGAAAAATCTGCTCTGCAGCTCACTGTCACCTAGTGATTGATATCAGCTGTAACAAGATAAAATGTTATGGCATCATAATTCTGTTTGATGCAAGGTAATCTTTGATCTTTTACTATCAACGGAAGATTATAATATATACTTAGTGTGATAAATAATACCCTTTCACTGTGTCAGAGAAAGAGCAAGTTAAATTGGTAATGGTTCCAATAGCTAGCATTTTATTTGCAATTTTTAAGATCAAACACCTTATATACAACAGAAAGACTAGATTCCCAAAATGTAGTATTGTTAAATTATTACAACTTATATTTGTTAATAATTAATCATTTATTATTTTCTCTTTTGCATTGAACTGAAAGGTGCATTTTGAAAATTGCTAAATGCATAGCCTTGTGGTATATTTTTATTGGAGGACATCATGGTACTGAGGTGCCAATTAGAGGGATTAATTTGCCAAAAGCACATAAATAAAAAAAAATCAGGAATTGAAGATTTGGTATATGAAATACTCTAAAGAGTATGAAAAATGGTATTTCCTTTTCTTTGAAATATAAGGTCTAAACTCCATAGCACATAACAAATGCTTGGTAGATGTTAGTTCTTAAAATTATTATTTTATCATTATTAAATACAGTTCTTAGCATATACTGGAATCCTACAATTTACCTCACATGTCCCTTATCCTCCTTGAAAAATTCTTCTCATCTTTCAAGTTACAGCTCCTATGCCACTCACTTTGAGGGGCTGTTCCACTGTGTCTTTGTGTTTCTCTGCCCCTCAGAAAATACACTTGTTCTTCCTCTGTGCTCTCTTAGCATCTCGGCCATATTTTCATTATTACTGTTTTTCGTTGCTTTGAGATGGCTTGATGCTGCTTGTGTGACATTCCATTTGAATGTGAGCTCCTTGGGCCAGGGATCAGATCTTGATCATCTCTACCCTCCACGTGCACTCTGTGTCCAATAAATGTTGGTTGAATTACTTTACTCAGGACATGAGTAAGAAGGCCATATGGTACAAAAAGGAAAAAGGTCAGAAAAAGGAAAATGAGAAAAAAATCAGTTGGCAAACAAAAATGGTCATAAGAAAGAAATCACAAAGTCTTCTTCTGGTGTTAATCATTTCTACCCAAAACCTTATAGCTTTATGGATATACAGCAGACTTTCAGGCATTGCATTGGTTTGAGAATTGTCTAGGCCCTTCACTTTTCCTTTCCTTTGTATATTGGCAGTAGACCATTTGTGAAAACCTTTCTACTGAATCCTCGGATTTGATCCTCACAATATCCTTGTGAAATAGGTCAGGTGTCATCATGTTTTTTTTTTTTTTTTTTTTTTTTTGGTTTTTTTTTTTTGGTGTTTTTTTTTTTTAATAGAGCAGGAAACTGCAGCTCAGAGAGGTTAATTGTTTGTCCAGGGTCACACAGGTAAGAGACAAATTGTAGATTCAACTCTGGATATGTGACTCCAGATACAGGACGCTTTCACTGATGCCATAGCCTTTCTTGAAACTAATTACAAATGTTTTGTCTGAGAAATGTTTACATTAAAAAACTTGATTGACATTTAGTCAGCTATAAAATAAGTAGATTAGTGTTTTCTATGATTGAATTGAATTTTGGATAACACACAAAATGTCATTCATTTTTAGTTCTTGCTACCTAAAATGATATGAGCACATTAGGAAATGGGAACTATGAAAACTTGGCATGGCATTTTCAGTCTAATAGTTCTGTATTTACATAGATTTCTTTACTTAACAATTTATTGCCATGACTAAGAATTGTTTAAAAAATTTTTGCTTTGAAATAGGGAAAAGTTTTAAAACGTTCTGTACGTTCATCTTTAGTCTAAGTTTTCTACATACAGGCCAGTACTATTCACCTGATCATATTGTTTTTATTCAGTTTGTTAAGGGAAATTATCTCAACAACTTTTCCAGAATCCCTGTTCTCAGAGAGGTTAAAGGTTCTATCTTCCTTTAGCAGGTGAGAATCTGGGTTTTCTAGATAGTTATGAGCAATATTCTGAAATCAGAGCTTCGGTTAATTTGGATCTACAATTGCTGTCATCTACGGTAACGTAGAAGAATAAGCTTTATAGCTGAGGTGACTTAAAAGATTGTTCAATGAAATCTCTGTGCAAGAGGGAATTGTGGTGTGAAGAGGTTGAAGTCCATCCAGTTTCCCATGGCTAATCTATGGTGCAGCCAGGACTTGAACCTAGATTACTTCTTTCTTTTCAATCTTCTTTTCTCTGCAATATGCTGACTCCTTTTTGGTATATAACTCAGTTATTTAACGCTGTGTAACAAATCACTTCATATGGTGGTGGCTTGGGGAAGCTGTGGGGAACACTGCTGCAGGGCTCTGCTATTGATTTTATCACAGTGATAAATTTGCATGCCACTAAGGAACAGCTTCTTTATCAACATGTATAAAGACTACCTTTACAACTGTTTGCCTGGCCACTAAGTCACCAAATGACTGAGATCTATATCTGTGTAACAGTGACAGAAGTAAAATGTATGGTTGTTCAGTTTCAATTTCTGTTTCGCCAAGGACATGATTCAACACCAGTTAGCTGGAACTACATATGAATATGTTTATTCAAACATAAAGTACCTCAGATTTTACTGGTTTGAAGTTTAATAGAAGAATACCAATTTTAGAGACAAGGAACAAGGACTGTGGATTTTCCCACACCACGTGTGGCACGGGGCATTTTACTCCCATCTGGCAAAGCAGATATTGAGGAGTAAAGGAGGCAAAGGTATCTTTTTTAGCTCGGATTTCATGGCTTTCACAAATAAAAGTGATGATGTAGACTGGAGTTTAACGAAGCCAGATATTTATGCAGCCATTTTGGACTTCTCTGCATCTTGTTTCTGAGGATACATCTCCAGGAGAAGTGGGCTTAGGAAACAAAACAAAATATAAAGTTATGGCAACAGTAAAGGATTGTTAGAGATTAGAATATGGTCAACTCTGTGAGAAGGAAACGTGCTCTCTGGAAGATCTGAGGAGGGTATTGTATAGCTGACATGCCGATGTTCTTTACTAGCTGCCATGGTCCATTCGTTACTCTGAAAAATGGAGTTCCACACATGCTCTAGCAGAAAATAGAAGATGTAAAACAACTTATGGATGGTAAACCAGAATAATAGAAGCTAACAGATTTTGGCATAGCCTGGCTTTCCATGAACCCCACAGTTGCAATTTCTAATAATATATATCAAGCTTTTATTATTCTTCGGAAGAACTTTGTTGAGAGTTAATAAAATATGTCACTCCCCCCCCCCCCAGAAAAACAAAAACAAGGCCAAAAACCTGCATAGTTTAAAATAATCATTTTATTTGCTCCTGTTTCTCTTGATCAGAAATTTTAGCTGGGGGGCGCCTGGGTGGCTCAGTCGTTGAGTTTCCCACTCTAAATTTGTCTCATGCCATGATCTCACTGTGAGATAGAGCCCTGTGTCAATGTGGAGCCTGCTTGGGATTCTCTCTCTCTCCTCTCTCTCTGCCCCTCCTTCCCCCTCCCCTCCCCCCCCCCCCCCCCCCGCTTATGCACTGTCTCTCTCTCTCCCAAAATAAATAAACATTTTTTTTAAAAAAGGCAATTTTACCTGGGATCAGCTGGGTAGCTTTTCTGCAGGTCTCATTTGAGGTCATGCATATGAATGTAGTAAGGTGAAGGCTTAATGGACTAAAGAGGTGGTCTTACACCTGCTTTTGCTGACAGGGCTCTTCTCTTTCTCTCACCTCTATTTGTCAAGAAGGCTAGCTCAGTCTTCTTTAGTAAACATGGTGCCATTTGGTTTCCAAGGAAGTGACACTGGAAGCTGCAGGTTCTCTTGAGACATAGACTTGCAACTTCCCTGACATAATGCCCACCAAATTTTATTGGTCAAGGTGAGTTGCAAAGCCCATCCAAATATAAGCAGGTATAGAAATTGTACCTTTTGCTTCAAGAAACATTGCAAAGTCATACTTCAAAGAGGTGTGCACACTGAGATGACAAGCATTGATGCCTCCCCCACTTTTTTTGCAAGCTGTGTTAGTGGATATGCCAAAAGTTCTTGCATCTGTATTTTATATGAAATAATACTTTAAGGTTGTATAGAATCTAGTTTCTCCTTACTGCACATAACTCCTATGGTTACATACCACAGAGACAACCCTTTTTTTCTGACTCAAAATGATAGTGATATCGATATTTTAGAGTAGTTTTTTCCTTTACTACAAGTCAATGGGATAGGTTGACAATTTTATAAATATATATTTCTCATTTCTTTGAGGAAGAGGTTGAGGGCAAAATTGGTTCTCTAGTGAGTGTCTGTGTTTTGGTTTCTGTTAAGTGATGATCTATAATTGATCTGTGTGCCAACTAGAACTGCCTCAGACTGTTTTCAGCTATTTTGTTCTCAATTCAATATGTAGCATTATTCACAAAGAGCATTACCGGCATTTTCCCAGATAATCAATCATAAACTAAAGAGAAAAAGACTGTTTTTGATGGAATATTTAGAAAAGAGGAAGTGACTAAATGTGTGTGTGTGGAGGGGTGGAGAATCATCTCAGTAACTAGCCCTGTTTTTTAATAGGTCCAACCTTCTAAGCATTCCCTTGTTACTTAATCTTACACTGTTAGAAATGTCAGGGCAGAAAGCAATGGTTAATGGTTAATGTAAGTGGTTAGGGAAAAATATTTAAACCTAATATATTTAGGTGCTTAATAGACAAAAATGTTATTTACTATATGCCCATTTCGCAAATTAGAAAACTGAAGATTTATTTAGGTTAGTAATTTATCCAAACTATTACAGACAGAAAATAACAGAAGTAGGGTAAGAATACAGAAAAGCTTGACTTCAGAGTCTTATCCTTTTCTTTTATTATAAGCAGTCTTTTCATTTGGGGACATGAGCATTATTATCCTTAATTTTGCAGTGTCATAAATAAAAGGTCATAAGTAAATGGGCAGAGTAAGCTGCAGTTGTTAAATAAACACAATGACAGTACACATTGTAACTGGTTATTGTTCTACTAGAAAGATTTATCAGTAAGTATTGTCTAAAGAAGCCATGAAAATATTCAGGGTGAATATAATTTGGCTGATTTATTTCAGCATATTGGAGTAACTTTTGGGAGGAATGTGGTAATGAGCATTAACGGATTATAATTTTGTTATAGTTTAATTTGGTCTAAAAAATATTACTTTAGATGGCCTAGATTACATGGTGAAGAAACAAACTAAACTCAGCAAGAATCAAATCTAAGATGTTTATTTTTTTCACATTATTATCGCTGAAGTCAGAATTGGTCTTAAAACCAATAAGAAAGCATTTTGTCATATTCTGATTATTTGACAGTGCTTAATTCACAATAATAAAGATGACAACAAACTTGAGCGGTGGTATCACTGTTTCCTGTCTTTTATAGATGAAGTAACTGAAGCACAAAAATTTAAGTAGCTTTTCCAGCGCCCCATAGGTACACAGTGGTAGAACCAGGATTTGAATCAAGTCAGTCTGAGCAGCAAAAAAAGTTGAGATAGCAAAACTCAACCTGACTATACATGACGTGTAGAAATGTGGGGGAATGGAACTCATTATAAATGAAATGTCATTGAAGAAAATTTTCCATACCCTATTCCTTTTCCTAACCTTTATCTTTTCACCTCATTCACTCAGTGACATCATGGGCCCTCTCCTTTCTTCTTCTTCTTCATTCCTTCCTCTAATTTCCCCTAATTTCCACTGCCCTCCGCTGCCATTCAGCTTATTTTCCCTGGTCAACCCAAGCTTCAACCAGTTTCTAATGAAATCCTATACTCCCTTCCCCTATTGTAGTCCTATTTCTCCAACAATGAATGAACTCATCTATGCACTTTCTCAAGCACAGAGAAAACCACACAACTGAGCAGATTCATGGTCACCAATCTGAATTGGACTCTCAACCTTTTTGAGACAGATATTCTTTCCCTTGTTCACACCAGTTCCCTTGTTCACACCAACTCTTTCAAATGTCTTCTATCTGCTCCAAGTCTTCCTTCTCATTTTCCTATACTTAAAATTTACTTTAAAAATTCTAATTTTATATCAAGTTATAATTTCTCCAAAATGTTAAACTGTCATTATAATAACAATGTTGAAATATATAACATTCATTTATTTTAATGGACTCCAGAATAAAAATTAGAGGCAGTGTAGCATAGCTAATTGCAAAGGAATCAGGCTTAGAACAGTTTCCTGATGGCTAAAAGTGATCTCCATTTCCCTATATCTCAAAAAGTATTACACACACACACACACACACACACACACACACACACACACACACACACAGAGGCACGTATACATTTTTTTTTTTTTTTTTTGAGGCACATATACATTTGACATTTTGTTGTCTTTTTGTGAGTGGGTAATATATTCACACAGTTAGAAATAAAAATCACTACCATTTCCTCATCCACCCCCTTCCCTCCTACCCACTCTAGCTGGGCACACTTCCAGTGTTTCTTTATGCAAATATACATGAATAAAAACAAATATTTTAATTCCTCGGTTTTTTTTACAAAAGGTAACATTATGTATGTACACATACATATATGTTTGTGTATATATATTTGTGTATATGTGGATGATATACACATACATGGTATTTTTGGAGAGAAAGAGAGCTATCTTGGGAGATACATATATGTATATGTATACATGTGTGTGTGTTCTGCACATTGAGTTTTTCACGTAACATATGTTTTGGAGTTCTTTCCATGTCTGTATATGGAGACTGTCAACCTTTCTTGTTTCTTCATTTGCTTTTGTAGTAGTTGCATAGCATGCTGTTGTATATATGCACCATAGTTTGTTTCACTATTCTCCATTGAAGGACTCTTAGTTTGCATCCCACTTTTTGCTATTACAAGCAATGCTACAATGATATCCTAGTATATTTGCCATTTTGTTTATGTGAAAGGGTATCTGAGTTTGTTTCCAAGTAAGTTAAAGAGTAAAAGCATTAGTGACTTTGATGGATATGGCCAGATTACCCTCCAGGGGGCGTGTACTACTTTATACTTCCCCAAGCAGTTTATGAGAGTGCCTATTTTCCCACAGCTTTGACCACAGAGTATATTATCACACTTTTGCATTTTTGTCAGTATGATAGGTAAGAAGCGATAGGTTGATTTTCATATATTTGAGAATTTGTGTTCTGATTACTAAGAACTGTCTATTCACATCCACTGCCTAATTTCTTATGTATTGCTGCTCCTTTTCTTCTCCATATTTTGTAGCTATTTATTAAGGGGATTAGCCTTTTTGTTTCTGACACCAGTTGACTCTCCCCCTTCCCCCCTTTTTATTCTTTGTATTTGCAATTATTTCTGGTGCTTTTTAAATGAAGTATAGCTTACCAATTTTTATTCTAGGTTTTTGGCTTTTTTAGTTAGAATTAGAGCTTACTCCTCCAAGCTTATTAAGAAATTTGTATATATTTTCTTCTAATGTTTTTGTGGTTTTTACTATTACATCTTTGATCCATTTGCAATTTATCTGATAAGGATCCAAATTTGTGTTTGATGCTTACCCATTTGTGATAGTATCATTTATTAAAAATTTCATCTTTGGGGCACCTGGGTGGCTCAGTTGGTTAAGCTTCTGACTTTGCTCAGGTTATGTTCTCGAGGTTCAGGAGTTCAAGCCCGCCTTGGGCTCTCTGCTGTCAGAGCAAAGCCTGCTTCAGATCCTCTGTTCCCCCTTTTTCTACCCCTCCCCCACTGGTTTGTGTGTGCTCTCTCTCTCTCAAAAATAAACATTAAATTTTTTTTCATCATTATATCACTGACTTAAGATGCCTTCTTATAATAAATTGGATTTCCATTTGGATCTTTTTTTTGTCCTTTTTTTTCTGTTGTTGTTGGTTGATTCATCGTGTGTTTATATTTGTGCCAGTACTTTACTGTTTTAATTTCATTAGAGCTGTGTTATCCAGTAGGGTATCTGCTGACCACATGTGGCTATTGAACACCTGAAAGAGCCTGAGCAAGGGAGGGGCAGGAAGAGAGGGAGACAAAGAATCTGAAGCAGGCTCCAGGCTCTGAGCTGTTGGCACAGAGCCCAGTGCGGGGCGCGAACCCATGAATTGCAAGGTCATGACCTGAGCTGAAGTTGGATGCTTAACTGAGCCACCCAGGTGCCCCTACTTTTGCTTTCTAAATGAGGAAGACTCGTGCATATTTGTTGACACAAGAGGAGCCCATGGAAAAGGAGAGATAGAAGATGTAAAAGAAAGAGGGGATGAATGTATTCTTAAGGCCCCTCAACAGGTGAGAAGGGAGAATATCATGAACTCAGTCAGGTAGAGAGGATGGCAATTGAGATATGGAAAAACATGGTTTTCTCTGGGATCTCATTTATGTATTGGATGTTTCATGGAGCAATGGAGCTCAGGTAATCTTTACCATAGTTATTACTTAAGCCCTTTTTGCATTTTATTCTTACTGTTGTTTTCCACTACTATCTGAAACACAGAATAAGGAAGGGAGTCAGATTTGGCAGTATTTGGCCATAATCAATTTTTTGTCTAGGGTTTTTGTGTTTGTTGCACGTGTGTGTCTGAAAAACTAAGTTCTGGGAAAGTAGCATTATACTCCATTTTATTGGATTCATTTTGGAACTTATAAACATACTGATTCCAAACTTGGTTAAATATTTGAATATTTTGATTCTCTACCAAAGATTAATAAGTCTGAAAAACATTTGCTGATTGGATTAAAAGTCTCTGTAGTTTATCTCCCTATTTCATAGAGTACAGAGCGAGATAGCACATTTGTCTGACAAATATATATTTATGTCAGATAATATCAGTTTTGTTATCACCATCTGCACTCTGCTATATTTTAACAACAATATGAGCAGAGATACACATATAAAATTGTGGATTTACAGTAGATATCATCATTAATTTCCACATAACTAGATTTTTTTTGTTAGTGTAGAAAACTTTAGAGTATTAAGTTAAAAGCAACTGAAGCTCTATTTTATGTTTTTGGAAATATTACATTTTATAGAAGATTCTATTAAAGGATGAAGAAAACGATGCCAAATTAAAGATAGTTTAAATGATAACATGAGGCAAAAAAAAATCTGTTTTTGACATGAAAAGAAATTGTTATATAACGTGCTTGTTGAAGATTTTTCTAGTGTGTGATCTACAATTTAAGGTTGTCAAGTAACACCAAGCCAATATGTATTGCATGTTTCCTGTACCAATGTGTGTAATGAAGTGGTGTGGTGATGTTTGCATTATAATTTCAACATTTAAAAAAAATAAATGTTGTCATAAGATTATTGTTATTCAGAAGAATATGTTTTCCAAATATAAATACATTTATACCAGGCTTAAAGCAGTGATTTTGCTATTCTCTCTTAATGCATGTCGCAAAAATCCATGAACAAATGTATGATCACTAAAATCGAATAAAAAGAAATTGACTCATAATCCTTCTAGCCAAAAATGTAGCTATTTTAATTTCTTAATCGTTTATAATCATAATCTAGATGCAAATTTCACCAATTTATTAGAAGGATTTTCCATGTTGCCACACAATCTTTATGATGCTCATTTCAATTGATACATAATATTCAACCAAGTTAATATTTTGTTTATTTATTTAGACACTCCCTTGTTATAGGACAATTAGATCGTTAACAGTTGTTCCCACCATAGGTATATGGTAATACACTTCTTTTTAACAATCATTTTTTTTCTTTCTTTTAGCTTTGGATTCACCAGGCTTAGGTTTAAACTTAGTTACTTTTACTGCAATATCTGCAAAGTGAAATACAATTATTTATTCCTTTGGGAAGAAAAATAAACTTAGTTACTTTTAGTTACCAATGGTGATTTTTGGCAAATTACTTAACTTTAAGAAGTATCTGTGTCTTCATCTGTAGAAAATGGTCAGTGTTTGTTACCTTGCAGTATTGTGTGGGAATTGAATTCCAAAAGTATTACATTCATTCTGCATGTATTTAGTGGACACATATTCTGTGGCAGGTACTGTTCCAAATTCTACTTATGTTGTAGAAAACAAAATCTACTATGCTATCATGTTGCTTACCTAAGGGAAACATACAATAAGTTATCTGTGTTTAAAGGTGGCACATACTAAGGAGAAATATGCAGTAGTATAAAGGAGATACAGAGTGCCAGGGTGGGAGTAAGACACCATTCTTATTGGTGTCTGAGTCTCAGATATGATAATATTTGATCAGAGAACTGCAGAAAGTGATGGAGCAATTCATGTGACCATCACGGTGGGTGGAGTAGGGGTGGAGGAGAATATTGAAGCAGGAGAAGACAGCAAGTGGAAAGGTCCTGAGGTTATGTTTGTTGAGCAGAAAAAAAGGCTGACGAGGCAGAAGCAAGTCAGTGAGAAGGAGTAGGAGATACTGTTGGAGATAAATGAAGATGGGGGTTGCCTATAGTTTAGAGCCTTTGTAGGCCATTAAAAGGATTTGATTCTTCTTTGAGTTGAGATGGGAATTATTGTAGGGATTTGACCAGAGAGGAGCCACAACTTGATTAATTTTAGAAGAGGAGCATCTGGGTGGCTCAGTTGGTTGAGCACTAAGTCTTGATTTCTGCTTAGATCATGATCTCACTGTTCGTGAGATCAAGCCCTGTGTCAGGCTCTATGCTGAATGTGAAACCTGGTTGCCATTCTCTCTCTTGCTGTCTCTCTGAGCATATCCTGCTCACACGCTTTCAAGGGAAAAAAAAAAAAGATTCATTTTGCTTCTATGTTGAGAATATATTCTAGGCTGGTAGTGGTGGAAGCAGGGAGATCATTCAAGAGACTAATGTAAAAACCAGGCCAGAAATGGTAGTAACTTAAAGTAAAGTCATACAAAGAAGTAAATAGAAGTATTTGCATTCTGGATTTATTAAAACAACAACAACAACATGATTTGATGACAGATAGTTTACAAGATATTTGAAAGAGGGGGAGGAGTTGCAGGTGATCTCAATAGTTTTCCCTAAGCAACTGAAAGAATTGCTTGGTCACGTCATAGTATGTGAAGAGTTTGGGTGTGGAAGGAAACTCAGCAATTCATTCTGGACACTTTATATTTGAAATATATATTATTATTTATTTTTTATTTTTTTTCCAATATATGAAATTTATTGTCAAATTGGTTTCCATACAACACCCAGTGCTCATCCCAAAAGGTGCCCTCCTCAATACCCATCACCCCCACCCCCACCCCCCATCAACCCTCAGTTTGTTCTCAGTTTTTAACAGTCTCTTATGCTTTGGCTCTCTCCCACTCTAACGTCTTTTTTTTTTTTTTTCTTCCCCTCCCCCATGGGTTTCTGTTAAGTTTCTCAGGATCCACATAAGAGTGAAACCATATGGTATCTGTCTTTCTCTGTATGGCTTATTTCACTTAGCATCACACTCTCCAGTTCCATCCACGTTGCTACAAAAGGCCATATTTCATTCTTTCTCATTGCCACATAGTACTCCATTGTGTATATAAACCATAATTTCTTTATCCATTCATCAGTTGATGGACATTTAGGCTCTTTCCATAATTTGGCTATTGTTGAGAGTGCTGCTATAAACGTTGGGGTACAAGTGCCCCTATGCATCAGGACTCCTGTATCCCTTGGGTCAATTCCTAGCAGTGCTATTGCTGGGTCATAGGGTAGGTCTATTTTAATTTTCTGAGGAACCTCCACACTGCTTTCCAGAGCGGCTGCACCAATTTGCATTCCCACCAACAGTGCAAGAGGGTTCCCGTTTCTCCACATCCTCTCCAGCATCTATAGTCTCCTGATTTGTTCATTTTGGCCACTCTGACTGGCGTGAGGTGATATCTGAGTGTGGTTTTGATTTGTGTTTCCCTGATAAGGAGCGACATTGAACATCTTTTCATGTGCCTGTTGGCCATCCGGATGTCTTCTTTAGAGAAGTGTCTATTCATGTTTCTGCCCATTTCTTCACTGGGTTATTTGTTTTTCAGGTGTGGAGTTTGGTGAGCTCTTTATAGATTTTGGATACTAGCCCTTTGACCGATATGTCATTTGCAAATATCTTTTTCCATGCCGTTGGTTGCCTTTTAGTTTTGTTGGTTGTTTCCTTTGCTGTGCAGAAGGTTTTTATCTTCATAAGGTCCCAGTAATTCATTTTTGCTTTTAATTCCCTTGCCTTTGGGGATGTGTCGAGTAAGAGATTGCTACGGCTGAGGTCAGAGAGGTCTTTTCCTGCTTTCTCCTCTAGGGTTTTGATGGTTTCCTGTCTCACATTCAGGTCCTTTATCCATTTTGAGTTTATTTTTGTGAATGGTGTGAGAAAGTGGTCTAGTTTCAACCTTCTGCATGTTGCTGTCCTGTTCTCCCAGAACCATTTGTTAAAGAGACTGTCTTTTTTTCCATTGGATGTTCTTTCCTGCTTTGTCAAAGATGAGTTGGCCATACGTTTGTGGGTCTAGTTCTGGGGTTTCTATTCTATTCCATTGGTCTATGTGTCTGTTTTTGTGCCAATACCATGCTGTCTTGATGATGACAGCTTTGTAGTAGAGGCTAAAGTCTGGGATTGTGATGCCTCCTGCTTTGGTCTTCTTCTTCAAAATTACTTTGGCTATTCGGGGCCTTTTGTGGTTCCCTATGAATTTTAGGATTGCTTGTTCTAGTTTCGAGAAGAATGCTGGTGCAATTTTGATTGGGATTGCATTGAATGTGTAGATAGCTTTGGGTAGTATTGACATTTTGACAATATTTATTCTTCCAATCCATGAGCAGGGAATGTTTTTCCATTTCTTTATATCTTCTTCAATTACCTTCATAAGCTTTCTATAGTTTTCAGCATACAGATCTGTTACATCTTTGGTTAGATTTATTCCTAGGTATTTTATGCTTCTTGGTGCAATTGTGAATGGGATCAGTTTCTTTATTTGTCTTTCTGTTGCTTCATTGTTAGTGTATAAGAATGCAACTGATTTCTGTACGTTGATTTTGTATCCTGCAACTTTGCTGAATTCATGTATCAGTTCTAGCAGACTTTTGGTGGAGTCTATCGGATTTTCCACGTATAATATCATGTCATCTGCAAAAAGCGAAAGCTTGACTTCATCTTTGCCAATTTTGATGCCTTTGATTTCCTTTTGTTGTCTGATTGCTGATGCTAGAACTTCCAGCACTATATTAAACAACAGCGGTGAGAGTGGGCATCCCTGTCGTGTTCCTGATCTCAGGGAAAAAGCTCTCAGTTTTTCCCCATTGAGGATGATGTTAGCTGTGGGCTTTTCATAAATGGCTTTTATGATCTTTAAGTATGTTCCTTCTATCCCGACTTTCTCAAGGGTTTTTATTAAGAAAGGGTGCTAGATTTTGTCAAAGGCCTTTTCTGCATCGATTGACAGGATCATATGGTTCTTCTCTTTTTTTTTATTAATGTGATGTATCACGTTGATTGATTTGCAAATGTTGAACCAGCCCTGCATCCCAGGAATGAATCCCACTTGATCATGGTGAATAATTCTTTTTATATGCTGTTGAATTCGATTTGCTAGTATCTTATTGAGAATTTTTGCATCCATATTTATCAGGGATATTGGCCTGTAGTTCTCTTTTTTTACTGGGTCTCTGTCTGGTTTAGGAACCAAAGTAATACTGGCTTCATAGAATGAGTCTGGAAGTTTTCCTTCCCTTTCTATTTCTTGGAATAGCTTGAGAAGGATAGGTATTATCTGTGCTTTAAACGTCTGGTAGAACTCCCCTGGGAAGCCATCTGGTCCTGGACTCTTATTTGTTGGGAGATTTTTGATAACCGATTCAATTTCTTCTCTGGTTATGGGTCTTTTCAAGCTTTCTATTTCCTCCTGATTGAGTTTTGGAAGAGTGTGGGTGTTTAGGAATTTGTCCATTTCTTCCAGGTTGTCCAATTTGTTGGCATATAATTTTTCATAGTATTCCCTGATAATTGTTTGTATCTCTGAGGGATTGGTTGTAATCATTCCATTTTCATTCATGATTTTATCTATTTGGGTCATCTCCCTTTTGTTTTTGAGAAGCCTGGCTAGAGGTTTGTCAATTTTGTTTATTTTTTCAAAAAACCAACTCTTGGTTTCGTTGATCTGCTCTACAGTTTTTTTAGATTCTATATTGTTTATTTCTGCTCTGATCTTTATTATTTCTCTTCTTCTGCTGGGTTTAGGCTGCCTTTGCTGTTCTGCTTCTATTTCCTTTAGGTGTGCTGTTAGATTTTGTATTGGGGATTTTTCTTGTTTCTTGAGATAGGCCTGGATTGCAATGTATTTTCCTCTCAGGACTGCCTTTGCTGCCACCCAAAGCGTTTGGATTGTTGTATTTTCCTTTTCGTTTGTTTCCATATATTTTTTAATTTCTTCTCTAATTGCCTGGTTGACCCACTCATTCGTTAGTAGGGTGTTCTTTAACCTCCATGCTTTTGGAGGTTTTCCAGACTTTTTCCTGTGGCTGATTTCAAGCTTCATAGCATTGTGGTGTGAAAGTATGCATGGTATAATTTCAATTCTTGTAAACTTATGAAGGGCTGTTTTGTGTCCCAGTATATGATCTATCTTGGAGAATGTTCCATGTGCACTCGAGAAGAAAGTATATTCTGTTGCTTTGGGATGCAGAGTTCTAAATATATCTGTCAAGTCCATCTGATCCAATGTATCATTCAGGGCCCTTGTTTCTTTATTGACCGTGTGTCTAGATGATTATCCATTTCTGTAAGTGGAGTGTTAAAGTCCCCTGCAGTTACCACATTCTTATCAATAAGGTTGCTTATGTTTATGAGTAATTGTTTTATATATTTGGGGGCTCTGGTATTCGGCGCATAGACGTTTATAATTGTTAGCTCTTCCTGATGGATAGATCCTGTGATTATTATATAATGCCCTTGTTCATCTCTTGTTACAGCCTTTAATTTAAAGTCTAGTTTGTCTGATATAAGTATGGCTACTCCAGCTTTCTTTTGGCTTCCACTAGCATGATAAATAGTTCTCCATCCCCTCACTCTCAATCTAAAGGTGTCCTCAGGTCTAAAATGAGTCTCTTGTAGACAGCAAATAGATGGGTCTTGTTTTTTTTATCCATTCTGATACCCTATGTCTTTTGGTTGGTGCATTTAGTCCATTTACATTCAGTGTTATTATAGAAAGATATGGGTTTAGAGTCATTGTGATGTCTGTATGTTTTATGCTTGTAGTGATGTCTCTGGTACTTTGTCTCACAGGATCCCCTTAGGATCTCTTGTAGGGCTGGTTTAGTGGTGACAAATTCCTTGGGAAGACCTTTATCTCTCCTTCTATTCTAAATGACAGACTTGCTGGATAAAGGATTCTTGGCTGCATATTTTTTCTGTTTAGCACACTGAAGATATCGTGCCAATCCTTTCTGGACTGCCAAGTTTCAAAAGAGAGATCAGTCATGAGTCTTATAGGTCTCCCTTTATATGTGAGGGCACGTTTATCCCTTGCTGCTTTCAGAATTTTCTCTTTATCTTTGTATTTTGCCAGTTTCACTATGATATGTCGTGCAGAAGATCGATTCAAGTTACGTCTGAAGGGAGTTCTCTGTGCCTCTTGGATTTCAAGCCTTTTTCCTTCCCCAGTTCAGGGAAGTTCTCAGCTATTATTTCTTCAAGTACCCCTTCAGCACCTTTCCCTCTCTCTTCCTCCTCTGGGATACCAATTATGCATATATTATTTCTTTTTAGTGTATCACTTAGTTGTCTAATTTTCCCCTCATACTCCTGGATTTTTTTATCTCTCTTTTTCTCACCTTCATCTTTTTCCATAACTTTATCTTCTAGTTCACCTATTCTCTCCTCTGCTTCTTCAAGCCGAGCCGTCGTGGTTTCCATTTTGTTTGCATTTTGTTTAAAGCGCTTTTCAGCTCCTCGTGACTGTTCCTTAGTCCCTTGATCTCTGTAGCAAGGGATTCTCTGCTGTCCTCTATACTGTTTTCAAGCCCAGCGATTAATTTTATGACTATTATTCTAAATTCACTTTTCTGTTATATTATTTAAATCCTTTTTGATCAGTTCATTAGCTGTTGTTATTTCCTGGAGATTCTCCTGAGGGGAATTCTTCCATTTGGTTATTTTGGATAGTCCCTGGAGTGGTGAGGACCTGCAGGGCACTTCCCCTGTGCTGTGGTGTATAACTGGAGTTGGTGGGCGGGGCCGCAGTCAGACCTGATGTCTGCCCCCAGCCCACCGCTGGGGCCACAGTCAGACTGGTGTGTGCCTTCTCTTCCCCTCTCTTAGGGGCGGGATTCACTGTGGGGTGGCGTGGCCCGTCTGGGCTACTTGCACACTGCCAGGCTTGTGGTGCCGGGGATCTGGCGTATTAGCTGGGGTGGGTAGGCAAGGTGCACGGGGCAGGAGGGGCAGGCTTAGCTCGCTTCTCCTTAGGTGATCCACTTCAGGAGGGGCCCTGTGGCAGCAGGAGGGAGTCAGATCCGCTGCCGGAGGTTTGGCTCCACAGAAGCAGAGTTGGGTGTTTGCGCAGAGCGAGCAAGTTGCCCGGCAGGAACTGGTTCCCTTTGGGATTTTGGCTGGGGGATGGGCGAGGGAAATGGCGCTGGCGAGCGCCTTTGTTCCCCGCCAAACTGAGCTCTGTAGTCCGGGGGCTCAACAACTCTCCCTCCCTTTGTCCTCCAGCCTTCCCGCTTTCAGAGCAGAGCTGTTAACTTATGACCTCCCAGACGCTAAGTCGCGCTTGCTGTGGGAACACAGTCCGTCCGGCCCCTCCGCTTTTGCCAGCCAGACTCGGGGGCTCTGCTTGGCCGGCAGGCTGCCCCTCCGCCCTGGCTCCCTCCCGCCAGTCCGTGGAGTGCGCACCGCCTCGCCGCCCTTCCTACCCTCTTCCGTGGGCCTCTCGTCTGCGCTTGGCTCCGGAGACTCCGTTCTGCTAATCCTCCGGCGGTTTTCTGGGTTATTTAGGCAGGTGTAGGTGGAATCTAAGTGATCAGCAGGACGCGTGGTGAGCCCAGTGTCCTCCTACGCCGCCATCTTCCTATCCCCTCGAAATATATATTAGATACTATACTGAGGTAGTAAGGTACTGGTGTCCTTAAGCCTGAATGCTCAGCTAGGAATTGGTGAGGTGAGGGAGGAAAAAAATTCTGAAGACTGAGCTGTGGGGCATGCCAACATTTGAAAGTTGGGCTATAGAAAGAAATCATGAAAGCAGAGAGAGAATCATTAGTCAGTGACTGAGAAGAACCAAGACAGAATTGTCCTCTGAAAGTCTAGTGAAGAATGTGTTTCAAAAAAATTTTTTTAATGTTTATTTATTTTTGAGAGCAACACACAGTGTGAACAGGGGAGGGGCAGAGAGAGAGGGAGACACAGAATCTGAAGCAGGCTCCAGGTTCCGAGCTGTTAGCACAGAGCCTGACTGGGGCTCAAACTCATGAACCATGAGATCATGAGCTGAGCCGAAGTTAGATGTTTAACCAACTGAGCCACCCAGGAGCCCTGAAAGTTTTTCAGTTTTTCTGCACTGACAGGGTAGAGCCTGCTTGGGTTTCTCTTTCTCCCTCTCTCTCTGCCCCTCTCCCATTCGCATGTGCTTGTGTGCTCTCAATATAAATGAACATTAAAAAATGTAAAAAAAAAAAAAAAAAGGATGGACGAACTTAAAATAAGAGCAATGCAAAATGTAACTACTATTTTCCATCCACTATATTGGAATGCAACTTGGTAATATCTCTAAAAATTGCAAATGTATTTATCTTTCAACTTAGTACTCCCATTTCCAGGAACTTGTAGTATTATTTAACACATTAATATGGAATTATGTATGAATAACTAATATGAAATTATGCATGAATAATGAATATTAAATGAGACATTTTTATGTAATAGCAAAAGATTCATCTATAGGAGGCTGGTCATGTAAACTTCAGTGCACCCACATGAAGGGATATTATACGTTCCAGAGGAAAATCAGAGGAAAATCGGATGAGCGTCCAACTTCGGCTCAGGTCATGATCTCGTGGTCTGTGCGTTCGAGCCCTGCATCGGTCTCTGTGCTGACAGCTCAGAGCCTGGAGCCTGCTTCCGATTCTGTGTCTCAATCTCTCTGCCCCTCCCCCACTCATGCTCTGTCTCTGTCTCTCTGTCAAAAATAAATAAAATTAAAAAAAAAAAAAAAAAAAACATTGGGAATATACCAAAAAATGGTCGAAGTGTTGATAGTGGACAGGTATGAAATGGAATGGATAGGAATAGGAGTGTTAGTGAGTATTTTAAATATATACTTAGGGGCGACTGGGTGACTTAGTCAGTTAAACGTCTTACTCTTGATTTTGGCTTAGCTCATGGTCTTGCGGTTTGTGTTTCAGGCCCTGCTCCAGGCTCTGTACTGGCAGTGCAGAGCCTGCTTGGGATTCTCTCTCCCTCTTTCTCTGCCCCTTCCCTGCCTGTGCGTGCGCTCACTCTCTCTCTCTCTCTCTCAAAATAAATAAACTTAAAAAAAGAAAAAATATATACTCAAGAATCATTTTGATATTTGATCACATTTAAGAAAAAACACAGGGGGAGGAGAGAGAGATCAACTGTTTCAAATGCTGTGTCTAAACTGCTAAGATGAGCTCTGAAATTGACCATCAGATTTGGTAAAGGAGATATTTCAATAAAGGCAATACCCTGTACAAGTTGTGTTGATAAGGGGAAGCAGAGATAGGGAATGGCAGTTAGAAGGGGATGTAAGGAAAGGATATAAATAGGTTTGTATTGTGATGAGAATAAAGGATTAAAAAGAAAAATATTGGGATGCCTGGGTGGCTCAGTCAGTTCAGCGTCTGACTCTTGATTTCAGCTCAGATCATGATCTCATGGTTCATGAGTTCGGGCCCCACATTAGGCTTCTCACTGACAGTGTAGAGCCTGCTTGGGATTCTCTCTTCCTCTCTCTGTCTCTGCTCCTCCTCTACTCCCTCATGTGCACTCTCTCTTTCTCTCTCTCAAAATAAATATATTTTTTAATAATGGAAAATATTGGTGATGCAGAGGAGACAGAGGGACAGAGAGAGAGAGAGACAGACAGACAGACAGAGAATTGCTGTATTGCTGGTATGGGCAAAAGACCTAGCAGTGATTGGATTCCCTTTTAAGTCCCATTTTCATGCTTAAGACCAATGTCAAACTACGCTCAACAGAAATGTTTAACACCTTCCTTCATTCCCTTACATTTCTGTCCCTTTAAACCATTTTTTAAAAATTTTGTGCCTGAAGAACAAAATGATTAGATCAGAATTTTTAGAGATCTATACCAGTTGTCTTTTTTTTTTTAAGTTTATTTATTTATTTTGAGAAAGAGAGAGAGAGAGAGAGAGAGAAGGAGAGGCAGTGAGGGACAGAGAGAGAATCCCAAGCAGGCTCTGCACTTTCAATACAGAGCCTGATGCGGGGCTTGAACCCATGCACTGAGAGATCATGACCTGAGCAAAAACCAAGAATTGGGTGCTTAACTGACTGAGCCACCCAGTTGCCCCAAAATCTATACCAGTTGTCTTATCTGGATAGCTAATTAAATCCTCAAAACCATCCTGTGAACTTTATATTGTTATTCCCATTTCACAGATGAGGAAACTGATCAGGTTAACTTGCCCATGATTTTACAGTGTATAATAGGATTCTGGATTCAAACATCTGCTGAATCTAGAACATTTATTTTTTGTTTTTCCATGTTGTAATGACTTCTATGGGTATTCTGAAGTCTTCAAAGAACTAGCAGTTTACTTTAAGCAATAATGATTTTTCTTCTCTTTGTTCATTTAACAAATATTTAGTGAGTACCCATCTCACATTAGGCACTGATCCAGGTATGGAAATAAAGAGATGAATGAGACGGATATGACTTCTGGCATCATGAGTCCTATATATATGGCGTCATGATTCCATGAATCCTATATATATATAGGATTATATATATATAATCCTATATATATAGGATTATATATATATATCTTCATTTTTTTATGTGAGTATAATTTCCACACAATGTTACATTAGTTTCGGATACAACATAGTTATCTGACGATTTTATATGTTATGCTATGCTCACAAGTGTAGCTCCCATATATCACCATACAACACTATTACAGGATCATTAACTCTGTTCTCTATGCTGTGCCATTTATTCCCATGACTTATTCATTCCATAACTGGGAGCCTGTATCTCCCACTCCCCTTTACCCATTTCGTCCATTCCCTTACCCCATTCCCCTCCCCTCTGGCATCCATCAGTTGTTGTCTGTATTTATAGGTCTGATTCTGCTTTTTTGCTTGTTTATTCTTTTGTTTTACTTTTTAGATTCCACATATGAGTGGAATCATATGGTATTTGTCTTTGTCAGTCTGACTTACTTCACTTAGTATAATACCCTCTAGGTCCATCCATGTTGTTGCAAATGGTATGATCTCATCCTTTTTTATGGCTACATAATATTCGTGTGTGTGTGTGTGTGTGTGTGTGTGTGTATACCACATCTTCTTTATACAGTAGTCTTTTGAAGGAGAGAGATTCAACAAGTCATTATGAATACAAGAAGTGTTACAGTAGGTAAAGTGCTTTCCACAAATAGCAACAAAGTTCTGTGCTGAGGGGATGAGCTCTGAGCTATTAATAAGATAGGATAAACTAATCTGTTTTTATCCACATAAATTATTTGGTCAAAGTGATTATAAATAATAAGTTATTATTGAAAATCTGTAAAAGATCAAGAATAAAAATGTCTTTTAAGTATCTTATATATTAGACCTAAAAATATCAATATTTCATGATACTAAGCATGTAATAAAATCATAGTTTACATTTTTACTAATTTAACAATTTATATTCTTGAATTCAGTCACAGTTTTAAAAAACTTGAAAATAAACTCAAATGTGTAAGTTTTTCCCTGGAAGTCTCTTTAGAATATCATGAAAGCATAATAAATTTTATCTTTAATCTTTATTATTATTATTTTTAAGTTTATTTATTTATTTTGAGAGAGAGAGTGAGATTGAGCATGAGCAGGGGAGGGCAGAGAGGGAGAGAGAGAATCTTAAGCAGGCTTCATGCTCAGCATGGAGCCCAATGTGGGCCTGGATCCCATGACCCTGGCATCATGACCTGAGCCGAAATCAAGAGTCAGATGCTCATCAGGCTGAGCCACCCAGGCATCCCTCATTTTCTTTTTAAAAAGGAGATAGAAGTTTATTGAATACACTGCAAGGGAGCAGCAGGCAGGGGCAGCAAAGGAGGGACTGTCTTTTCTATAATCTTTAAAACCACGTTCTTTGGGTCTCTTGAAGAAACAGTGTGGGAATAAGTAGTAAATTTGTAAACCCAGGATAGAATGTAATCTCGACTTTATTGATAAGAATTGACATAAACAACATAGCAAAGTACAAATAACAATACCGAATGCAGGAGGTGTAGAGAGAGACACAAGACTAAAGGAAACACAATAAAAAAGAAAAGTACGTTCCCTAACTGCCTCAGGTATTTAAGACAGATTGTCATCATATGCAGAAAGTTGTCAGTATTTTTGTATTTCTGATTCTGTGCTTTGTTTCAGAGTCATGAGAGCCGTAAATAATAACATGCTGTTGACCCTTTACCAATTTGTCCTTCTACAGTTATGATGCACAATAGCCCAATTTTCTTCTTTTACGTTAGTCCGAAACTGGAAGAGTGCAGTCTGAGGTAGACTTGAGGTGGGTGTTCCTGTGCAGTTTTACTAAAATGCCCAGATATTTTGATACCATGTGCACGACTGTTAGTTCGGGAAGAGCAAGAGAAAGGCATTGTCCACATACGGACAGTAGTCATTAGTCCCTTCTTTAGCTTTTTCTGTCCTTCCACCTGACATCTAGTAGCTTGAAAATTCTCCAGTAGTTCTCTTTCATATATTGGATAGAGGATCTACACAGGAACATTTACAACATCGGTCATCTCGTCGGATCCCTGCCAGCTAGACTTATCTCCTATCATTATTTTCTAAATTCTCCCCAACTCCTAGAAAATCCATGCTGTTTCTCACTGTTACCATTCACACAACGCCTAAAATGCCGTCCTGCCTGCTCTTTGGGTTATAAACACTTTACTCACCTGTTGAGACTGACATCAAAGTGCTCTCTTTGAACACCTCTTCTGGCATGGCCTTCCTGACTTCTCCAAGTGGAGTTAATCACCTCTGCTTCTCTGCTCCCATTGTTTATTTCTGTGGTGTCTGTTAGTGATTTACTTTAAAAATATCTAAATTCATTTAAAAATGGGTATTCCTGGGAAAGCAAGTTTCAGTCATCTTAGTATTATTGCCCAGAGCCTGGTTTCTCCTTGTTGTTTAAAAAATAGGTATTTAGTAAGTCTTTTGGGGTGCAGTGTGATGGAGGTGAACATCAGAGATTGAAAAGTAGGCTCCTAGGGCTGCTAATTTGAACCTGCCTTATGGTGGCTGTTGGTGAAGGCAGAAAAGAGGCAGATAATGCAAATGAGCTGGAAGGAAAAGGGCAAGCCAAGTTGGACAAATTTTGAAAGAACTGCATTTTATATATTTCCAGCATTCATTTCTAAAGGGTGCTGCTTCAAGAGTGTTTCATTGGAGTGTGGTTTTAATAAAGTCTAGAGCCATTTGCTTGTCCTCAAGATGTTCCTTGTAACTCTAAGGCTATATCTAAATTAAAGCTAATGACCAAACAGAGATTTTTTCCCCCTCTGTTAATGTGTAGCAAGAAAGAACCATTAGCAAATTTATGAATTAGAGTCTGTTTATAAGTTATTGAGAAGAATCATCATGTATTCCCTGAAGCAATTCCCTGTCTTAAAAAGTAAGTATAACTGATAAGTTCAGTGAGCAAGACTCATGGGATGTAATCAAAAACAACTTTATTTTGTCTCCCACTATTCTAATAAAATTTATTCAGTGGGGAGAAGTTCCTCCTCTGACCCTGAATAAAAACTCTTGCAGTCCAAAGATTTTTTTATTCACTCTTAGGTAATAAAAAGCCTTGCAGCCACTTTAAGTCACAAACACAGTCTCCACTGAATAATCAGAAATGCCCAGGGCCTCATGTAATAAGCAAAACTTCCAGCTTCATTCACAGGTAGAAGTACTCCTTGTCCTCACAAGGGCTGGTTGTAGAACAGCATTTTGAATTCTCCTCTCTTTCTTACCTCCTCCTCTCTTGCTAGTTGTTTTATTTGATGCTGCCAGAGTGAAAATTCTGGAAGGGAGGGTAGGAAAGAGGCCAAGGAGGTCTTATTTGGCTGATAGTGCAGTAAGGTGACATCGGGGGTTTAAGTCTCGTTCTTCCTCTCATGGGCTGTTAGTTTCTTCACAGAATCCCACTGGAGCTTCTTATGTCACCCTCTAGGTGTGGGTAATTTGGGACTTACGTGATGCATTCTCCTCTGCCTGGCTCTTTCCTCATCAGCCCCTCATAGGTTTACCCCAGTTGGGGTTACCTTGCCCCTCTAGACAGTCCTCTTTAGTCATATTATCACAAGTTTTAGTCTGGCTCTTACCTGACCCGCACTTATGAATCTGTGCCCTCGTAAACAGTGGAACAGAGCCACATTGCTGTACCTCATGTGCTCTCTCACTGCTGGCCACCTCCAATTGATAACCGAGCCTCTCTCCTTTAGATTATTCAGGCGTGTGTCAGATAACTCACCAGTATGCCTCCCAAACTCCAGGTGACATATTAGAGCACACATCTTAACCTCTCTCTTCAGGCTTGAGCTGAGGGATATATAGCTCCTTCCCCACCCACTCACCACACACCATGGCTGTCTCTGAAGAATGATCCTCTCACAAATCCTATTTCCGTCTGTAAAAACCTGACCATATTGTATCCTTGGTGAAGGCGAGGGTTTTCAGTAGTCCTGTAACCACTTTTCAACCATTCCTTTTTATATTGTGCTCATGGCCTGGCAGCTTCTTTGGAATGCATTCTTTATGGTTTCTATGGAAGGTGAAACCTAGAAATTAAAGTTGTATCACTCAAGCAAATATTTATGAAACAGTAGAAAGTAGAAATTTGAATGTATTACCCTACATTGATAGGCATTGTTGACTCTTACATGGCAATTTAGGCTAATAAGCCATACAGAGCCCCTAAATAAAATAATCAATTATTCCTTAAGCCCTTCGTGTAGATCTTGTCTTGAACAAGTGAATCTTACAAATTTTTCTAATCTTACTAATCCAGCTAGTGAATGGATTGGATTCCAAAATATAACATATGTGTTTATTTGGACTGGGAAGATGTTTCCTCATAGAAAGAACTTGGTATGTAGTTCACATGAAATGTCTGATGATTGAATTTAACAATGGTCAGGTATCTAGGCTAGCTCTAGAGGAACTCAGTTCTGTCCCCAGAAGTGCTAGCCTGTAATCTGAATGCTAAGATTAGAGGGATATATGATATGGGTAGGGGAAAAAGGGGAGCTCTTTTCTCTTTCTTTCTTAGACCAAGTTGGACAAAGTATTTAAACAGCCAGTTTGTTTTCAGTATTCTTTTGCCTCCTCTTTTTTGTATCTTTCTCCTGTCTCCTTGTGCTCAGACATTTATTCACCCAGTATTCTAGTTTTTTCTAAGTCCCAAGACAAATTTTCATTTCAGAGTTTTCTAGGTTCCTGACTTACCTCACTTATTCATATAACCACAGTGGATATCAGTACCACTCACGACTAAGCTAGAGATAGCAGAAAGTGTTTTGATTGAGTTAATTCACCCCAGTGTTTAAATGGCTGGAGATTAATTTATATCTATCTGGTAACCAGTGTTTGCATTGTTTAAAAAGGAAGCTTATTATTCCAAATTAATTTAACCTGTGAAGAAATAAGAGCACCTTGCATAGGGCCTGGCATCTGTTAAACTTTTAATATCATTTGTTGAATGAATGAATGGGCTCTTAGGCAGTATAAAAAATGAACATATTGTCCAATTTTGGAAAACATTTTTGTAGACAAGATTGGAATCTTCTTAGATCTATCAGTTCTCCCTTCAGGGTTGGCTCCTTAGAGTGTTTTGCTTTTCAAATTTCTGAAGATGAAACCCATAGAGTTTTAAAAATTTAAACATGTTTACAACTCACACCTAGAAGTAGAAAAGTCAGCAGTGGGAGATTGGGGAGTTGGGATTAGGTAAGAAAATGTAATGGCTAAAGCACTTAGTCAAGATTTGTAAATTGAGGGGCTCTGAAATGAAATACAATGTGGATAGAATGTAAAAATTGTGTTTTATCTCAGTTTTAGCTTTTTGGTGTAAATTATCTGGATTCTCCTATCAAGTCCATATAACATGAGCTCCTTTGTTTCTTCCACAGGTATTTGGCTTCTTTAAACAAATCAGACCATGCCAAAGGCTGGGCTCAATGAGAGAAAGGGACAAAAAAGGAACTTGCATTGTGTCTACCAGCAGTCACAGTCAGTATCTGAAAAGGAGGCTGGTGAACTTGTCTGAGCTACACTGTAGGTTGTGAGTCAGGGCTGGTGTCTTTGAGCTGTTTTTTCCTAGCTTGGGCAATAGGTAATTCAGTCTGCAAAGCAATGAGAAAGGCAATTTTGAATAATGCATACTAATATAGTCCCTGAAATTACTATATATTCATCACTAGGTAAAACAACCCTTCACTACCATTAGGAGCAAGTGAGTGTAGCTAAACTGGAGCCTTTTCCATATAAATACTAATGTGAAACACTGGGAGAAAAAAATGGCCTGACAAACCCAATACATGTTTCACAGTGGTAGAATGAAGCTATGGGGTTAAAAGGGGCGGTGAGGGGGACACCAGCATTGAAAATAATCAGAGGCTAATTGGGCTTCCCAAAGGAGTAGAGTTGGGAACCCGCTGGTTGGTTAAGAGCGATGAATTCTGAGTCCTTATAACTGCACATTGAGATCCTCCACGCACTTAAAGAGGTCATGGTGCCTTTTAATGCAACTGCAGGAATACTGCTAAAAACATTGCACAGAGAGTAATCTTGAAACCTCATATGGGAGCCAGAGTCAGTTTTGCAATGCTGTCTGCAGAAAGAAAGATCTCATTTGTGAAAATAACCACTCTGTTTTCATATTGCCAGACATCTGCTCTTGGCTAAGAACAACATGAAAGGGAGTTTGTTTTCTGGTAGAGTTCTGTCCTTCTGCAAAGGAAAATCTTCTTTTGAAATAATCCACCATCTCGACAGAATGGCCTACATTCATATCTGCAAATTGATCTAATTAAGGCCTCCTCCTTGGGTTAAAATTGTCACTTAACTCTTGTGGACACCTAATGACATTCTTGTCCTTTCACTTCAGATCATGGTCAGCAACTACAAATACAGGGTGCAAGGTATTTAGGGATACAAAAATACAATGTGATATAAGAAAGTAGGGAGGTTCACATTCAGTGGGCACCTGTGGTTTGCATACATCATGCAGGGCACTCTCCTGTGTATACCTTTGCAACAGTTTTTTAAAGATGAGGAACTTGAGCACAGAGAAGTTAGATAATTTACCTAATATTTCAGCCTGTTCATTGGAAATCCAGAATTTAAACCTGGAACTTTTGAACCCTAAAACTCAGGATCTTCCCTCTACATCATACTGGTGTCCCCTTAAGGGACTTCCAAGCTGCAAGAAAGGCAAGACTTATTAACAAAAAATGCCATGAAATACTGAGCACCACCTGTGTTGAGGTAGAGGTGGGGGAGTGGCCAGGGGCAAAACAGCCTTCAAGACATTTCATCAGATGGATCCGCCCTTGAGCACCTCTGCCGAGTACACTTTGTGTTTCAGTGTTTTCTCCTCAGTGACTGTGCAATTTCTTTTCAGACCAGGACTTTTAACCTTAATCTTGTTTCCTCATATAGTGCCTAGCAAAGTATTGGTAACAAAGGGAAGGGTTGTGTTAACACGTGCGGTCTTGCTTTGAATGCAACAAAGAGATCCAAATAGAATTCTACTCTGTCATAAATGTGAGCTACTTAACTATATTTCACAGGCATTGCATTTTGGTGTTTTAAAATTCACAAGCATGTCATGTTGTATGTTTGACTATGAATTGTAGATATTCTTACAAACCAGGTATTTATTTAAGAAGCCCCCTCCTATATTTAATTAGTAAAGGACCAGAACCCTATTTTCTTTGGAATTATTTTCTATGTTCTGGTCAATGTCAAGATGCTGTGGCTGCCCAATAAATAGTAGGTCATACTAATCAGTCCCCCACAGGTCCATTGTGATTTCACAGCATACCCCACACATCAACAACCTGAGTGATGTTGACACTCTGGCTCTGAAAAAGGTAAATACAATTAAGGCTGGGCTATGAAATAAGTCTAAGTATTCATTGGAAGATGCTAATCAGATTTGGAGACTGACCTTAAAGTATTCTCAATGTTGTGTTTTTCTTTTATAAAATGTATAGACTTTTATTAAAAGTTAGAAAAATTGAAACTCTAAAATAAACATGACGAGGATATTAAGTGGCCTCTCTTCTGATATAAACTGCAGAATTTCCTACAGAAAAAAAAGCTAGTACAAAGTCAGCATTGTTTCCATTTCCCTTCCTCTTTGACAAGCAACAAACATTTGACATATTAGGAATATCTTAGAACCAAGTCAAAATTTAAATGGAACTACCAGACCTATTTGTGTAAACTTGATGTGGATACCCTGGAGAAGAGACACTGGCCTAGAAGTCAGGTAATGTCCCCAGTCCTGGTTTGCATGATCTCAAAGAAGTCTCTTAGCCTTTTGTTGGTTTCAGTGACCTCCTCTGGAAAATAGGGGAAATAATACCTCCCTTTGCATATGTGGGGATGTGATGAATATCCAGCAAGATAACCCATGTGTACTAGCAGTGAGGAACATATTTTAGCACTATAAACTGTGTACTATTATTATTATCCAGCAATAAAACTGTTAAAATAAAGATCTAATTTGATGTATCTAAAAGAGCTAAGCAATAAAATGTCTTTTATTGATGACAGCAAAATATACAGGTATAAATTGGCTTAACTACTAACTGTTCCCTACTGTTTCTCAGGGAACATTCCCTTTCACCCTTCTTCTCCCCAACAAAAATTAAGCTGTAGAAATCCGTTATTGTGACATTTAACCATCAGACACTTGCTTTACCATTTCACTATTTTCCTTTTTATTGTCCCTGGTGGTAAATTCACTAGAAATGGAAGTACTGGTAACATGCAGGTTGGACCTTTGGATATCCAGCAGCAATAATTGCCTAACTGCTTGAATGTCAGTGGTTGGTGTTCAAAAGGACTCCACTAACTGAGATTTACAAGCTGCCCCCTTTGATATTCCATTAAGAATATTGTAGAGGGAAAGTGTGCTTTGAAAAATTGTTAGGAAAAACTGTGGGTTAGGTTTCTAGAGCTCTACCACATACAGCTCTAGGCTCAACAAGAAACCTAGGTGCAGAAAAGTGGATGGGAGCTCTGATAATGAAGATCAGTGTTCAGAATGTAGTTCCTCCACTTACTTATTGAAATGACTTTAATTTTAAGCAATTTATTGAATTATTGAGAGTCTCCCGTTTCCTCATCTGTATAAAAAACATGCTGGTGCATTCATTTATTTAACCACTGTGCAGTGAACACTTGCTATATGACAGCTATGTGCTGGGTTCTGAGGAGTCAGTCATGATCAAGACAGGCCCTTGTGGAGTCTGCATATAGTGGGGAAGACAGAGAGTGAAGAGATAAAGAAGATAATAAGCCCCTCCTCACAAAATTTAGTGAGGAATCAAAGTGGAAGGGCTATAAGACTATTATGTCATTATGAGATTAAAATAATAAAATGGAAATAAACAGAAAAGAGAGTTGAAGGCATATGTTTAGATACCTGATAACAATGATAGCTACTAGTGCATTCAACAACAATAATAGCTGTCATTATTGAACGATTACTATGTGCTGCATACCCTGAAAGTGATTTACATATATTACAGACATTTTATCCACTTTACACACCCATGAGGCAATTATCATTGTCTCTTTTTACAGAGGAGAAAATGGAAGCTCCAAGAGGTTAAGTGACTTTCTCAAGTCCTGCAGCTAGTGAGTGATGGAGTTAGAAATCTGATCCCAGTTTTTTTAATGCTGAACATTCATGCTATTAACTGATATGCTATACCACCATAACAACAAAAAATCTAAATTTTATGGAAATATTAACCTAAATATCTGTTCTGCTCCATACCACACACATAAAGAAGCTTCTACAATTCGGGAATTGTGACCCATGAAGACATTCATACTGCACTTTAAGTGTCTGACCCTCTTTTGAGGTTTCCAACTTCCACAGAACAAAGTTCCTAACTAATATATTTCCTTGACAAATAAAATAAAGGAAATGTGTTGTTCTACCTGGAAATCTTTAAATTATCTCTTCAGACTTTCAGCACACAATTTACAAGTGACAGGCAACATATTTCATTATCTTTATGTTTGAAATAACTTTCAAAGAGAGTGGAGAGGGGTGTTTGACATTATTGTAATCAATTCTGTCAGAAATATTATTGGATTTACTTGATTTTGTGAACACAATCGTTTTTCATTGTTATTCTGAATTTTCTCAGATGTTTTACAGGAGGCTAACATAAATAGTAAAATATGTTTCAGTAAGACATCTGTTGAAAAAATAATGAGGAGGTGCTTTTCTGAGCAGAGGCACTGTGTAAGCTGTGATGATCTCTTTTTATAGTAAAAAGGCAAATTTCTAAGTGTCCTCTGGCTAACACAGACTCCACTCTTCTCAGTCCAAAAGGCAACATGCCCTCCCACAGCCTGAACAGCAGCTGGATTTGCCTGAGTTCAGGAGAAAACATAGCCTAGAGAGGCACTAAAAAGATTTCACCTGTGCAGCCTGTAAGGAGGCCCAAGCCTTGACAAGTTTATGAATCAGTCTGTTGGCACTGATCCAAAAAGACATGCCCAAATTAAGTGCTTTATGGGGCTGAAAACCTTTGTGTGAAGGTTCACTTTCCTGCTTGGTTACCATTTATGTAGTAGGCCTTTCACATAGAGTTAAGGTTGAGGAAGGCATAGGACGAAGCGTTCATTTGGCTGGCGGCCCTGGATGACTTGTGTCTAACAGTCTTTTAGAATGCCACGAGGGAAACTCCACTTGTGTCTCCTTTTACGTAGATAAGACAAAACTGCTCTGATCCCTGGGCACAATTTAAGACTGGAGTAGGAATATGCTTTTTAGGTAAAAACCCTGAAATTTAAAAATTATCATTGGGTGTCCTTAGTTGACCCTTACCTGCTTATAACTCTTGTTGTTATTTATTGTGGTCTTGTTTAGTGTCCTGAAGAAGAGATTCATTGGTCTTATATGTAGAGTCTGAGAGATATCTGGCAGAGGCCTTTGACCTAAATCAAAGAAGGCATTAATATCCTTATTTTAAATATGAGGGATCCAGATATCTGGGAACCTAATGAAATTACCTAATGATTCCTGGCTCTTAGAGTCTAGATACCTTAACTGCAGTACCCAAATCCTCCATTTGGAGATGAGAGCCTTGATTCTGGTTTTTCTAACTGTTCTGCCCCGTGAGCTCATTTCTAAGTCCTTCGGCTTGCAGTACTATGGGTGATTTGTGTGTGTGTCTGATGTGATGGTGTATTTGTATAAAATAGGAAATACCCTCAGATGTCTTTAGGGGAGATCTTAAATGACATTTTTTCTTTGCTTAAACATATAAAAGAAGGGTGATTTATTTATTTTTATCCCTCATCTATTTTTTTTAGGTATTAAAGTAATAATTTTGACATTTTCAAGCATATTTTTTGAGATTATGAGAGTAGGGCACCAAAAAAATAGGGCAATATCTTTCGTATTTTTGTATTCCAAGGGCCTAGCGAAGCAGCAATACAAGATCACTAAATGTTTAAAAGTTTGCATCTTTGAATTCTTCTGAAGAAGAGCAGTTTGATTCTTTTCAGATATACCTCGCTCCCCAAATTTAGCCCATATAAACTAAAATTACCTGGGAAAGTTTCTGAAAAGATCTATTTTGATGAATAGCTGAACATCCTTTAGAGTTACCATATCAGGTATCAGGATGTAAATTAAATTAGTACTTCCAAACCACTTGAAAAGCATTTCTTCTATTACGTGTACTCTAAGACTAGCCACAAAATCCTTAACTGCAGAATTTCATACCGTCCCACAGTTAGGAATGTTGTGAGAACAGAGCAGTCAGATCCTGGCCTCAACATGTTGGTAGGCTGACTGAGGAAGGTAAGATTTTAGTTACTTGAACTGCCTAGGAGAATGTGCTAGTAATAAGGAGTAGTGTCTGGGACCAAATAAGGCTTCAGGCAATACAACTTTAATATAAAAGTAACCCAACAGTGTAGGAAAGAATAATGAGAAGGTAGGGTCGGGAAGTCTTCCTAGAAGAGGTGGCATTTGAGCTAGACCTTTAAAGATTTGGATTAACAAGGACAGGGAAGGTTAGATAATGCACAGAGAGCTAGGAGAAAGGAATCAAATGTGCACAATCATGAGGCCTTCTAGGAGATAACAAGACCAGTTGGAGGACCAGTGTGATTAAAAAATAATTTGCTCACCAAAGATAATCCAGCCTTGGTTTTGCTGCCTGATCTTTCACAAATTTGCATACAAATTGATGAAGTTAGAATGTATGTGGTCTCTAGCTTGTTGTAAATTTCCATCTCTGTGTTTATCAGGCATCTTTCTCTCATGAACTCCCTTAGAAATCAAGGGAAATAATACACTGTGCAGAGGAAAGAGAATCTGGTCCCTGTGCATCCCTGCTGTGGTGCAGCATGGTCTGATGACCAAGGGCACAGGATCCTATTTCTAGGATTAATCAGAAAGGATTGAGCACATGTCTGTAGACTTTTGCCTCAATATTATATTTTAGATGGTTCAGTCAGAGCTGTTACATTTGGCAGCATTCCTTGTTAGCATTTGATAAACAATTATTGCCAAATGTTAGCAAGGAAACCTGCCAAATGTTACAGCTCAGATTTAACTGCTGAAAAAAATGCAGTTCAAAAAAGCCTTTTGCTACAGAGCCATCGCCTGGTGTGCCAGTTCTGAAGCTGCAGGGGACCCCAGTTGGGACAAATTGTGATTCTAAAGGTATAGGGCCTTTTGCCAGCAGTTCTGGGTTCCCCTCTGAAGTTATGAATTAGTTGACACCTGTTGGTTTTCAAAGCAATAAGTTTGGGGAAAATTATTTCTGGTGAACATGTTGCTCCAGGGCTTCTAGTGACACTTGATATTTGACACATCCTCTTTTATGACACTTTATGCCAATAGGTAGAGTGGCAGGTCATCATGTCAGACAGTCTCTTCTTGCTTATATGTTGGCAGATTGTCCACTTTTTTCAGGCTTCAGTGTTCTTTAATAGCTATTGTGGGATTATTCCTATGTTCCATTTCCCATAGGAAACATTTCCCCATCTTTCCTTTCTTATTTTCCATCCTTGGTTTAGTAAAAAGAAAAAAAATACCATATTAAAATTATCTACCCACACCTTCCCCCCTTTTGAGTAGTTCTACTATCTCAGTAAGTCCAAAGAACATTGCCAACATGGTGCACCTGAGTTTTTACTTGTTGGCTGCAATGTCAGAGGAGTTCTAGATACCTGGTTAGGAATGAGAGAACATGGATGGCTGGGTCACAGCATAGTTAGGCATCTTTACAGCCCATTCAACAGCTCTCACAGTGGGACTGGTTAAGATTAACTTCCAATTTGAGAGTCTTTATCTTTATTTAACAAACCTTTGTTCTTGTTCTTGTTCTTGTTCTTGTTCTTGTTCTTGTTCTTGTTCTTGTCCTTGCCCTCTACCGTTTTGCCAGAGGCTTGTGTTAGGATAGGTGATTTTATTTAGTAACTAAATGGTTGGATAACCCAAATGTGGGAACATATTCAAGATGCATGAAGGTAAAAATGTTAAAATTGGGAGTAAAAGACTGAAAAATTTACTTAATAGGAATTGATAGAAAAATTTGCCTTTGTGTTCAAAAACATACGGTGCAAATACAGTCACAATTGTATTTTCTCTCCAGGATCTAATCCTCTTCCAGTGTTGAGATAGTTTGCCTCCAACCAGAAGCTCAAAATGTCAAATACTTGCATTCTTGGAGCAGTGTTCCCAAGCAGCTCAAAAGTTGGTATATGACCTTGTTTTGGCCAATCAGATGTGCTAGTCCAGGACTTTGCATCTGATGTTAGCGACTCAGGAAGAAAGATAGTGAACAATACATCCTGTAGGAGGCAGTGGTATCTGGGGCAAAGAACATCAGTGGTCCATTCAGTTCAGTGGCAGTGACAGAATATGCTTCTTGTAATGTGTAATAATATTAATTACCATGCTGAATTGATCTCCTAATTATTTATTGAATCTTTTCAGCCTCCCCATCACTAGGGCCATTTTTCAGCTTATACCTTTATAATCTCCTTCCCAAACTAATACAAAGGCCTCTTAGTTGTCACCTTATAGCCTCAGATATATTCTTTATGTAACCTATAACGTATTCAGTGATCCATATAAAATTAGGAAAAAAAATCACCAGAATTTCTCAGTCCAGAGGAAAGAGATGATACAGTAAGGAGATGTTAATTAGTGTTATGAGATCCAAAATGAGATGGGAGGGGATTAAGAGGATTATCTAGAGTAAAAGCGTTGGTCAAAATGCAAAAGGCAAAGATGAAGATTCATGTAAATAATTTTGAAAGTTGAGGAAAGAAAATGACGATTACCAAATGCCCTCAAATTTGCCCATGAAGCACAAGGCGAGATCATCTGCTAAGCAGATGTTGACTTTTCTCTTGAAGAGATGGAAGGTTTAGAATAGCTACTGAGGGAAATATTGGCTGGCCAAAGAAAATTAATTACCATCATGAAGGCTCAGCTAAGACTGACAACCACAAAATATGTTGTAGCATCAACTGATACAGTTGTGAAAAGAAAACTTTTTTTTTGTCTTTTTGACAACAAAGATACAGGAGTATAAAAGTAAAATTTGGGATTAATTTAGGTTTGAGAATTTATAACGTGGGTTTGGTTGAAAAATCATTTTTCCAAAAAATTAAAGATGGGGATGGGTAAGAATTCCAGTTCTGAAAATGAGGAATGGGTTGGGTAAGAAAAGAAGCAAGCCAGAATATACTAGACTAAAATTGAAGAAGAGGGTAAAGGAACTTTCTTTGAAATGGAAGAACCAGTTATGGTCAGGCATTAATATATGGATTCTATTCCTTCCAAGTTGAAGTGATGGCGGAAGATGACAAAAATGAATGGAGTAGGTTATTCAAATGGAATGAAAGTAAGAGCTCTTGAGTGGAAGTCTGTATTTTGTTCTGAGCCCTAAAAAAATGAGAGAAGAGTGATAGGTTTCCCTGACTACTGTTACTGACCCATCACTTTAAGAAAGAGAGCCATATGCACAGTGGTTTTTCACTGAAAAGCTGGCTGCTTAAGAACACAAATAAGTTGGCAGCAAAACTAATTCAGAGAAATAGTTGAAACCTTGTAATTAGTAGTAACCTTAAAGTTCATATAACCTGAATTCTTACCCAGTTAATTCAAATTATAATTTTCCTTGAAGCTTCAATATTGCAAGTGGCAGAGAGCTCACTTCCCTTATAAGTTAGTCCTTTCTATTGTGGAGTAAGTCTAATCATCAGTAATTTCTTCCTTGAATTGTGTAAACATATAGGCAAAAGGTTTGCATATTCATACTTTCAAAAGACCTCTCTTCAGTTGTGTGCTGACATTTGTGTCCCTTACACTTTTTTTCCCGTTTTCTTCATTTGACCCCCATAAAATATGGTTCTAGGCTTTTTTTTTTCTTTTTTCTTTTCTTTTTTTCAACGTTTTTTATTTATTTTTGGGACAGAGAGAGACAGAGCATGAACGGGGGAGGGTCAGAGAGAGAGGGAGACACAGAATCGGAAACAGGCTCCAGGCTCTGAGCCATCAGCCCAGAGCCTGACGCGGGGCTCGAACTCACGGACCGCGAGATCGTCACGGGGCTCGAACTCACGGACCGCGAGATCGTGACCTGGCTGAAGTCGGACGCTCAACCGACTGCGCCACCCAGGCGCCCCTAGTTCTAGGCTTTTTGATACCCAAATTGTGAAGGTTTAGGGATTGAGTTATAGACCAGACATGACTCTTCATCTCTCTTCTCATCTGGGGGTGCCTTTGTTTGCTTTACCCTAGACCCTAGACCCTCTGTCAGCGCTGTGTCTTCTGAATGCCATTCACTCTGCCTGGAATGACCACCTTTTCATTCTTCTCTGGACGAAATCTATTCCTTGCTCAACACCTAGCCCAAATATTTACCATTCTTGCTCCTCAAGGCAGCTTTGGCTATGCTTCCTTTATGCCACCAGCACTTCTTTTATATTCTAGCACTTTTATTATAGCAATGACATTTATCTTCCGCACTAGAGAAGCTTCTAAAGGTCAGTGATCTTATTCATCTTTGTATTCCCACTCCCTGGTATAATTCTTCCTGTAGAGTCCATTTTTTAAATGCATCTTTCCTTCTTTCCCTTCCCTTCCTTTCCTTTCCTTTTCCTTTTCTTCCTTCCTTTTTTTTTTTTTTAAGTGTGATGCCCCAAGTTAGACACCATACGTCAGCTGCAGAGTAAGGTGGCATGTTACTTGGTCTGAGCACTGTCTGTCTACTGAGGTGCTTATTTGTTTGTTTGCTGGTTTGTGTGGCAGCTCCAGTTTATTCATATTGGGCTCATACACAACTGCATTCTGTGTTCTTTTTCACCAGGCTTGCTATTAAGCCAGATTTCTCCATTCTCAGTTCTCAGCAACAAAAACTGACTCCAGCTAATTTAGTCACAAAATAAAAGTAGTTGTTGAGAGGTGTTGTGTCGCTCACAGATGCAACTGGAAATCTGGAATTTAGAAAATAGACGGGAACAGGCAGAGGCCAGGCAGCTAGAAGCACAGCCAAATCCCTGGGGAACATCGACATTTAAATGGCAGATGGAAGAAAGGAGCCCAGGAAGGAAAACTGAGAAGGCGCCATCAGAGGGGCGTGAGGAGAACCACAGCAGTGTTAAAGCCACAGACACCGAGGGGGAAGAGAATTCTAAGAGGAGGATGCTGAACAGTGGCAGATGCAACAGAGATTTAATAAGACGACGGTTGTAAAATGACCATTGGGTTTTGAAATTAAGCAGTCTTTGGTGAACTTGGTAAGAGTGTTTTCAGTCAAGTGGTGACGATAGAAGGTAAGTTTCATTGAGGAGCTAATAAGAGAGTTGTCAGGGTAGGCAAAACTTTTGAGTATTTTGGGAGAAAATCGGTGAAGAAAGGAATATGTGACACCAAGAGAGAGCTTTTATTAGATGAGAATCTTGAGCATTTTAATAAGCTGTGGGGAAATGCTGGGAAAGAGGCTGGAGAAGAGAAGAGAGAAGGGATAATTGGTTTAAATGTATTTCTGAGGAGGCAGGAGGGGTTTGGAGCAGAAGCCAGAACTGTAGTCATGACAGTGGGAGGGACACCTCATCCTCTAAGGTGGGAGGAAGGCAGATAAGGGTGTGTGAATCTAGCAAAGAGTTTCTTTGTGTGGGGTTGAAAAGTTGATGGGCTCTATTTTTTTCTGTGAAGTAGAAGGGAAAGTGGTCTACTGAAAATTGAGTAGAACTCTTGAGTTCTTTTTCTCAGTTTTTGTTGTTGGCTCTTCTTCCATTATCCGTGTTCTTAATCTGTGGTATTTGCCAGAGTTCACACTTCCCCTAAATGACCTTAACCTAGTGCTATTTGCACGTGTCTCCATTATAGCACATACTGCACTGTACTGTGTTCGTTTACAGAAGCATCCACCTTCACCTACAGGCAGTGAACTTGAAGAAAATACCCTTGTCTTATTCCCATCACTGGTCTACCGATAGTCCTTAGTCAGTGTTTGCTGAGTGAACAAAGGGTTTTTAAAATTTCATCTCTACTCTGGTTTACAGTAAAGGGTTTTGTAATTGACATATTTAGAGCACGAGGCAAAGGAGAGGGGAAAAATCAAGTGCACGGTATTATACCTCGCTCTGGACTTTTCACATGATCATACTCAATGTTAAGTCCTTTTAGCTCTTGGGATTTCATCAGCAGGGCTTCATGCTCTGGTGTGGACATCTTGTACTGCATATGCTGATGTGTCTATCCAGTAATATGGGTAATTGTAGGATGGATGGAATATATTGTGAAAAGACCTGAAGCTCAATTCTTCTTCCTGTGGTCAGCATCTAGGCCCGTGTGATTCTGCCCAGAGAAGTGCGGCAAGAGGCTCAGCACCCCATACCTCCTCAGCTTGGTAGAGGAGAGCCCAATTCTCTAAATGACCACTGTATTCCTATGAGTCATCAAAGCAGAGAGGGTAGAATACTGCTCCCGCTTTTGCTTAAGCAGGGGTGATGACCCCTAGCTCCCTGCTCTACCATTTCTGCTCTCATTTATCAGAGGAATGTGTGGTTGGCAGACCTGTGTGGGCTGTCCACAGTGACTCAGCAGTTCTGGGATAGAACTGGACATAATTTATGGGCACGTAGACCTGGAGAGCAGAGATGCTTGCTTGGCTGTGTGGCCGTGTCCGGCAATTAGCACACCCTGTGGGGATGGAAAGGGACCATAGGACAGAATGTTTTCTGTATCCTTAGTGTACTTATTTTAGGTCCTCACAAAAAGGAATTGCACATCTGTTTAGAAAGGAGTGGAAGAATACTGGGAGTAGCAGATGACTCTCTCCACCTCTTCGTGAACTCTGATACATGGGTTTTGTATTTCCTTTCCTGCTTTGTCTTTGGAAAGCCATGGGAGGGCATCTCTAAAGGCAGGATCACTATTCAGTAGGTATGCTCCAGGATTTCTCAGTGTGTGTACAGTGCCTGGATGCTATAAATTAAAAATATCAGTCTGGGACCAAAAGAATCTGTAGGAAGGGATGCCTCACCTTACTCTCCTTAAAATATTAATAATGGTTATCATTTGAAGAGTCACTCTTATTTGCCAGGCACTGTGCTTGGCATTTTATACACATGTGGTGTTAGTAATAACTCTGAGAGATCGGTGTTATTAGCCATATGTAGCCAATTCATGCTGAACCTCACCTGTTTCAATGAAGTGCCTAAAGTCACAATGTTAGTAAGTAACAGTGATTCAAATCAGGTTTGTTGATTCTAAAGTTATTCCTTTTTCACTTACTGAGCACAGTGAATAGCTTTGGAGAGGAAAAGTAGCACTAATAGGCAGAGATCCTGAAGATTAGGTAGGTGGATGAAAAGGAGCTGTTATTTCTGTAACTATCCCTCCCAACCTTTCCAATGGTGAATCTTGGAGCAGGGTGGAAAGGAAAGGGGAATTGCAGGCTGATGTGCGTATCAATTTCTCAGGATCTCATTGAGCAGGCTGGAGAGGGGGAAGCCTCTCACTCCCCACTTATTCTCCACTCCAGTTTGGGGGATGCCTAAAACTTTGAGCGAGGATATTTCTAAAGTTCCTAAGCCTTTAAAATTGTTCTACCAAAAATTTAGAGTCCTACAACAGGAGTATACAACAGGAGTAAGAGAGGCAGTGAAAACTGAAGTGGGAAAGGAACGAAAGGCATTTCACCTCAGCCAGTTTTTTTTTTCCTTTATGCAATTGTCCATTAACTGCCAAGATCTTCCAAATGTAACAGCTGTGTTCTTCTTGAATATATGCAGAGAAATTGAGGAAGCCGATTCTGTTTAAACTGAATAAGTTGCTTACAAAAGTGCTGATATGGTGAAGGGTCTGGGGTTTTATGTAAGTTAATATGCTTGTTAGAAGTCCAGGCTGCTGAGGATCAGGAGATCTGGTTTTTATTCCAAAACTACATGCACTGTGGCTGTCATTGCTGCCACTCCCATTAATTAGGGAGTCAGGCATATGCCTAAGGCACTGGGGCAATAAAGCCATAGTAGGAACCAGACCGCCAGGGTCCAGTTTCCACATGGACCTCTCACTAGTTATGGGATCTTGGGCAACTTCCTAGAACTCACTGTGCTTGTCTTAGTCATCTGAACAATATTCATAAAATAATATTTTGAGTGAGCTGATACATACAATGTATGAACAGTGTTTGGCAGTAAGTGGCTCTATATAAAGATTATTATTTTTAATATGCAAAATGGAATGGTACTCTGTAAAAATGTACTTTGTTTAGCCACCATAAAACAGACTCTCTTCTCCCTAACACCTGAGAAAGTTGTAGAAGGAGAATCTCCTGATGAGAGGAAGTTGTGTGGACCATGGATCTAATATTTTACTCTGTGATTCACTTTCCCTTAAGGGTTTCTTCTTGATTGAATATGAAAATCATCCCACTAGCCTCAGGGAACACTACTTCCTTGCTAATACTATTCCAAAACCAGTGAGTGAGGGTGGGTGAGGGTGCTGTTACTTTATTGCTCAAGACGAGATGCGGCTGCCACCACAACTGTATCTTACAAGAGGCTACTGGCAAAAAGAAGTAAGCAAGCACATTTATCCATTTCTGTGCTACCCAATGTGGTAGCAACTAGCTACATGTGGCTACTGAGCATTTGAAATGTGGCTAGTCTAGAATAAAGATGTGATGTAATTCCAAAGACATAGTATACAAAAAGAATATAAAATATCTCATTAATAACTGTTACATTGGTTACTTTAGAAATGATACTATTCTGGATTTGGAACTAAATAAAATGTATTATGGAAATTAATCTATTTCTTTTTATGCGATGCTACTAAAAATTTACAATTATATATGTGGCTCACATTTATGACTTATATATATTTCTGTTGGACAGTACTGATATAGATAACCTGGTTTGGAAAAATATAGCTTGCTATTCCAAGTTTTCTGGCATCTTCCTTTTTCTGTGACGTCTTTGCTTCTTTTCTTCTAAGCTTGTCATCCCCTTGTGTGTTATGACCAGCAGAAAACCCACTGCCCACGCTCATGCTGCTTGACAGCTAGCTGCCTAAAGGTCAAGACCAAGAGAATGTTAGAATCTACTCTCTGTCCATAAGAGATGAATGCCAAAAACAAACTCAGGACTAAGGTTATTCTTTTTTCATTGTCCAAAAGATTGCATCCTTATTCGGAATCCTCACTAAAATTTCCACATTGTAATACAGCAGAAATGATTCTGATTTTTGTGGGCGAAAAAAGATTCTAAAAGGCACTCCTATGATAATCATTTCTCCATTTGTACAATGAAATGAATTGCATGCTTTAGTATGTCAGACATACACAAGTTACTTTGTACAACTTATCCTATATGATATTAATAAAAACATTGTGAAGTAGATAATGTTTAGATATGAGGAAACTTAGATTTGGAATTACTCAATGATATTCCTAAAACCATATAACTAGTGTTTATTGAAGTTAGTTTAAATTAAAGTATATGTATCTTAAAGCTCATTCTGTGTTTGGATGAAACATTGTGTACTTCTTCTTAGTTATTAATCTTGCTGAAAAATTTAGAAATTTCAGCACAGACCTTGGGCTTCATCACCTGAATTTTGCTTCTCTACTCCAAATCTTCTTTCTCATTTTTCAGGCCAGAAGACCCATCTTTTTCTCTCAAACACCTCTAGAAAGATGCCACGAGGGAGTGTTTTTTTTTTTTTTTTTTTCAGTTTTGTGAGACCAGGGGATAGCTTCTCCAAAGAACCAAGAATTCTGGGAAGTTGGAACAAAGTAAAATATAATATCAGAATGATAGGAATTTTTCTTCTATTCAAGTGGGAGGGGGATGCTTACAAAGTAGGGATGTGAAAGTGCTCAGCAGGGTGGAAAAAAAAGAAAGAAAGTGCTGAGCAGCTTTGTCCTGGTGCAAATCCTTAGTTTGGAAAAGTGGAAGAAATGCTATCCCTATGCACATGGTTGTGTGCCAGAGTTTCAGAGCTGGTCTGACTTAGAAAACCAGACTGATGTTTACAGACATTGGAATCCTGGTTAGGCTATAGGACCATTGCAAGTAGTGGGTTCTTCTGGAAAATGGTGTTAATAATAGTGCCTGTGCATAGAGTTGTAGGATTAAGCCAGATGAGGCATATACAGCATTCAACCCAGTGCGGGATATAGTATGTATTCAATAAATGTTAGCTGTCATTTCCATCACTTTCCGTATATAAACACAGACTGTGACCACACTAAAAGGATGCCTTGCTGTTACTGCTCAGTCCTTGCTAATGTATCTTACGATTTATTTTTCAAAGCAGTAAAACTGTCTCTGATGTTCATGGGAAAAGTATTCAAGTGTCTGTGGCCCTCAGAAGGGAGGAAGGACACACTGTGCCAAGCCCTTCTGCCTGTGCATCATAGCAAGCATGCAGAGACCCAGCACACTCCTGGGTGTTCTGTCTAAGCAGCACAGAAAATTGTAAGTTGCTGCAGCCATTTAGATTGCTAACTTGGGGAAGCAAGTTAGCAAGTCTTCTCTTGTTTGGGCAGAGTACACTTTCCCCCCTTTTTCTTCCTGGCATTCCTGATTCTTTGATGGACAGAAATGGGAAGGGATTTGGAGCTCCAAAGGGATGTGTGGTAATTCTTTTTACAAGGCTATGATTGATTATTTCGTTGCACATTTTCACTTTAATTGTGTTCATTTAGTATACCTGGCTGATATAAATACATATTGTGGTATATAATGTATCCCCAATGTATATAAAATCAGAGCTATTATTCCATTCTGGATTCTGGTACTAATAAAAAAGCTATTCAAGCTCTGCTTAGGTAGTTTACAGCATTGCTGAAATGCCTTGATGGAATTACAGCATTATCCATATACAGTTGGGGGCATATGATTCCTTTTATGTAATATAATACCCTATAATATAATGAGTATCATTAATAAAGTGACAAAATAAAACTTGAATTACCACTTCAGGATGTGCTTTATTCAACCAGTAGTACGCTTTCTGGTCCTTTGTAGTTTCTCTCTTTTGAATTCATAGCTTACTGCCTTCAAACTGTGATATTAACACACCAACCAGGCATACCCTATTGTGTCATAAAGCCGTGGTACGAGATGTCAAAGGGGAAAAAAACAACATTTTAAAACAGAAACTGGGGAATGTTACTGTGATGCCTTAAGAGACGCGATGGCTGTTGTGAATAAGCAAATTTATTTAGTAACTAAAAGCAATCTTCCTTTTTTTTTTTTTATTTTTGGGAAGGCAAGTGTTCTTTACTCAGAATACACTTTCATATGAATCCTATATGTCAAAAATGGAGCTAAATGATATAGTCATAAATTAGTATTAGCCAAGTTTAGATAATAAAAGGCTGCACAGATTTCTCTGAGAATGCTGAACAATGTGGTAGGCATTTAAAAAAATAATAACAACAACTCTTTGGTTCTCTTTCTTTGGTTCCACTTGATCTACTAGTTGTTTAGTCCAGGGTGATCCTTGTAAAGACAGCATCTGAGTTTTTCTCTGGATAGCTCAGTCATTCCCAAAGCATAAAGGATTTAGACATCTGATTATGGTGTCAAGGATATCTGTTACACAGGGAGATTTTCCTGCAGGTACAGTTAAGCTGAGCACAGATTTCCACAAAGCACAGTGACATATTCAGAAGATGCTCAGAATCTTAGAAATCGTTTTCTAATTCTAGATAGCAGGAAGCCTGTATGTTCCTACGAGGTAGGTGTTGAAAAGATTTGAGATTCCTTGATATCCAACAGCAGGAAGAATTACATAAGTAACAGTATAAGAATCACTAGATTTAAGAAGAGGTTCCCTGCAGAAGGACCGGAAATGAGTCACAAATCTGGAAAGTTATAGAAGGCTGTCATCCCAGTGTCCAGAACTGGATTTTCCTGACCTTTCTGGTTGATAACATCAAATGTGAAAATGTGGCCTCAGTCTTCCCCATTACCTCTGGCCTTCTTTGAAATCCCAGTATGGAATTGTTTGCAAGAGCTATATGAGTAAGCATGGCTCAGAGCAAAAATATGAATGAGCTAACTGAAGGGTGTGAAGAAACAAGTGAATTATCACAATTTATTTGAGAAACTAAGATTAACATTAGGTCAAGAACTAGTGACAGTTTTTTCTTCCCAAACTTCCCAGCATTAATTTTGCATGATTAGAGAGATTTTTATCTATAACATTGTCAGACTTAACTGTGGATTTTCAAGAAATATGCAAAACGTGATAATGGAGACAAGCTATAAGCCATGATTCATTTCATCTTTGGGACTGTGATACTCATTTATTGAAAAAAGATGTGGTGTGAATTTTGTGGTATCAACATCAGTCATGGAACTGGAAATCCAAGAAGTAGATATATTCAAGTGCTTAAATCCATATGATAATATTATTCCAATACGTGCATACCAAAGTAATCAGTAAACTTCTAGAGGAAACGAAAGAGGATATTGACAATTGGAAGTTGGTCTGTAGAGTGGCTGACTTGTGTCTTCTTCATGGAGCTAACAATATTCTCTCACCTAAATTCCTTTGTGCTCCTATATCTTTAAACTGACTGACTTGGATTGCCATGCAGGTGTAGAGTACATCTTTTGCCTGAATTGCATCAACTGGCCCAAGTGAGAAATCAAACCTACATATTTGTTCTCACTAACACTATATGCCAGCTATCCCCAAATAAATCTTGTGTTTACTGCTGTGTAATTCACATGCTAGCAGGTTTGGGAGGTCTCAGCACGAAATTACATTTTTTATTGTTACACTAGTGCATACTATGAGCGTTTACTCAGTATTTTTCCCTTTAAAAATATTCATATAATTAGGAGCACCTGGTGGCCTAGTCAGTTAAGCATCTAACTCTTGATTTCTGCTCAGGTCATGATCTCAGGGTTTGCGGGTCCGCGCCTCAAGTTAGGCTGCGAGCAGTCTTGGGTGGGTTCTGCTTGGGATTCTTTTTCTTTTCGTCTCTCTCTGCCCCTCCCCCCCCCTCTCTCTCTCTCTCTCTCTCTCTCAATAAATAAACTTTAAAAAGAATTTTAAAAAATCATATAATTAAAGTTATGAGACTCTGTCATTGAGCACAGTCCCAGGAGTTTCAGAATACATAACAGATGATATGTAAATTACACAGTGCAAATCTCTCTTACGTTGAGTTCAAGTTCTGACTCTGATATATTTTAGCAGTTGACCAAGCTTGGCTCATTCATTGAGCCTCGCTTGTACTCAGTTTTCTCATCAACAAAATGGTTTCAAAGCTGTACTGCTGGCACACTGGATGGCTATTATCATCAAATAGAAAAATTAGGGATAATTCTGTAAGACAAAGGAATATTTATACAAGACAAGGAGAATCAGACAGAAGCTATCACTATCATCCCAACTGAGCAAAAAAGGAAGAAGATGATGTGTCCTGTTTAGGAAGCATGAACTTTTTCTCCTTCTCTAGCCTCTCACTCACTCAAGTCTCACTCACTCATTCTGGCTTGAAGAAAACTCATAGGATATGAAATAGTTCATCAGTTCTCATGTACAGAATAGGAAAGTGTAAAGATGACACCAAGTTGCCATAGTTTACCTGTGGCATGTGGTCTGCCTGAATGAAAAGGCCCCACATTTACTTAAATCAAGCTATTCCTGACTTACTCCCTGAGACTTCAGGCTGAGACCAAACTCTCAGAAATATTAGAAACTATCCCTGTGCTTCTGAAAAAATGATGTTTCCTTAGGCTAGAGAACAATCATTAGATTAAGGTTTTCCTGTAGAGAAGGGAGATTCCAAAGTGAGTTATAACTGAAGCTGGTCCTAAAACTGGCTTATCCTCTCACAGATGTCTTGGAATTCTCAAACTGATGTGGAGCTAGAGAATGCTTTCAGAGACATTGTCGCTTTGGAGGATAGGCTATAGCTCCAGCTTGTTGTAATTTATGGTAGACTGGGTAATGCTAAAGAGGTTAAACCAGAGTGGGGTAGAAGAATTAGGATAGGCTCCCGCACTTAGTGCTATACCCCAAAGCCTGCAGTAAATCCTCAACCTCCTAAGCCCCTCTTTTTTTTTTAACTGCAGTAAATGGGCTGCCAAATGTCCAAGTAGTTAATTAATAAAAAGCACATGTATTGATCTTTTATTCCACAATGAAGAGAGTCACTGTGTTTAAAAAAAAAAAAAAAATTCAGCAGGAATGAACACACACCCAGTATTATTAAGACTAAAATAGTTTATCTTGTTAAGTTAACCAAAAGAAGCCTTTATTATAACAATATTCATATAGCATAGAATTATGAGAAAGTAACATTTTTTTTTCTGTTTAGAAAGCTTATGTCCAGTGACTTTATTTTTCCTGACACATCCATATATGCAGAGATAAGGGACATAGTGACTGAAAGAACAATCCTACTATGATTGAAGCTGTTTAGAGGATTATTTGTATCTGGTATTGTATTTGTTACTTAAATATATAAAGTATTGTTTTTAAAATATAAAAATGCATAGCTACTAGCCTGTATTTCATTGCTGAATTTTGCACAAGATTTGTGGATGTTGCATGAGATTACTGAAATCTCTTATTTCTTGCAAGGTTCAAGCTCTGTCATGAATGTAGTCTTCACCACCACCACCAAGACCAGCTGGCAGACTGAAGTAGTTTCCCATGTGCTCATGAAAGAATGGGGTAGGTTTTTTCTAAATCTGGTCTGTATTATGTAGTTTAAACAAATTGATTTTAATATTTTTTGTCTTGCAATTAAGTCTTCAATGCCACTTGCTCTGAAATGCTCCTTTGCAAACACCTTGTAAAGTGAATATAAAGGAATTATTTAATTATTTCAATTAGGAATTCCATTTGTGGACAGCAGAGGTCTCAATTAAAAATTATATACATGTATGTATACACACACACACACACACACACACACACACACACACACATTGGTGCTACCATTACATTCTTCTGGAAATGCAGCCAATCTTTCTTTCTTTAGGCTAGCATGTAAAATATTATGGAGCTTGAAGTAAGATAGTATACAAATATCCAAATGATTAAAAATCTTGCTTTTCAGAATGTCTTTGAAGTTAACTTACATTTGATGGTTGGTCTTGTCTCTCCTGGGGCCATTGAGATGCCATGTATGGCAATACTAATGGGCTGCAAACTGCTAAGTATTTGTTCAGCCTGGAGAACCATGTTGACAGGGGCAGGGGTGGGGTCAGAGAGAAAAGGTGCCCCAGCAGCAGCAGCTGTAGCAACTGGGTGACTGTCCCACTGTCCATGGTCCTGTAGCGTCTGCCTGCTTTAGGGCAGTTTTTTTTTTTTTTTTTTTTTTTTTCTCCTGAGCTTGAGACCCTGGTGACACCTGTAGCAACCACAGTTTGGAAGATATACTAACCTACTCTAAAGAATAACTCTAATAATACTGAGAATCCAAAAAAATAGTAACTTTTGGGTTAGACATCCATAAGAGGTGACTCAAGGGCATGTCATTAATCCTATGCTAAAGGAATCTGGCAAAATTCACATCTCTACAATGTATAATGAAATATTATCACCTTAGTCATACTGTATGATCTTTGTGCGCTTCAGCTTTCCTATCTTTAAATGAGAAGTTTGGCTTTGATAATATTAATGGTACCTTCAAATTCCAGGTTTCCATACTTTGTAGTCTAGGCAGGTGAGTTACCATGAATACCATTCACTGTTTCAAATATGACACCACTCTTTGTACTACTGTGCAGTTCCCATGGGTATTATATATCTAAAGTTAGAAGTAATAACTGCTTTTTGCTCTCCTGTATAGTGAACCAAGCAAGAAACAGAACTTCATTTGTTCATAGGACAAGATGTCAAACTCTCATAAACGTCTGTGTATGTGTAATATTCACACTCACATCTGTGTGTGTGAGTGTAAAAGAGAGAGACACAGAGACAAAGAGAACAGAGATTTTTCAGCGATATGGGGAAGAAATTTATTGGTTTTGGGGGAAAATAAGCAAGGAATGATACAAGAAGGGAACAGCTGAATACGAGGAACTGTTTTTATGGTGTTTCATAATGTACCGTGCCTAAGTCCATAGATTCCATGCTAGATTTTCTCTCTAAACAGTTATGAATATAAGAGTTTCACTTAGTCTGTGGAATGAGTAATTACCAATGATATTTTGGAGCTCCAGTGGCAGAATCTACATTGTACTTTCTGCCTTTATGCTCATGTTTAACATTATTGTTATATTAAGTATCAGTAATGCAGGCATTTATAATCCCTTTTAAAAATTCTAAAATTTCTTATGCCACTTGAAAGAAACTATTTTTTTGTTAGAGAGTATTAAGAAACTAAGTCAATTTTTGCTTTGTAAGTCTGTTGTTACGGTAATATAAATGTACTTGTAACATAAGGACAGATCCAGAAAATTAAAGAATGGGAGAAAATTGTGATGTTCTGTAATGGGAGGTTAGATTTTACGAAAAAATTAAGCCAGTGAAGTGCAAAGAGTTTTGTAAATTCATGACTACAGAGTCCGCCATGGTTGACTGGCTCTACAGGATCAGCTTCACCCTGGGCATCTGCATTTTATGGGCACCCTGGACATGCAAGTAGGATGAGACTACTGTGGGCACCCTTGCAGTTCTGCCAACTCTTTTCAGGTCATATATGCTGTTATTCACACTTGCATAATGAATTTAATGCTTCTAGAAGAGACGTAAGTTAGGTGTTTGTGATTCTCTTTTTTCCAACGCTGTTTATCATTTCTTTGCATCTATGTGCCATTGAAACTCCATGTGTCTCTTCATCCTCCATTCCTGTGAGAGCCCGTCTCCTTTGGAACCCATGTCTCTATCAGAAGAGGTATAATAATTTAGGAAATAAGGCATCTGTGGGGCACACAAGCAAAAATGTGTATGTTTTCTCTAAGGGGTCAATCATGGGGAAAAAAATCAGCACAAATGCTGGTCTTGATATTTTATGTCAATATTTCCTTAGAACTTTCTCCACAGAATTCCAGTTACTGGGTAAAATAGTTTATTGTTGTTGGTGGTGGTGTGATAATATGTGATATGATGGAATGCCTAACAGCTCAAAAGTGAGTAACCATTTATTAAAGGCCTGTTAAGTGCATAGAGTCATGGTAAATCTCAGCATGTGGTGGGAAGTACTCTTGGTAGTAAAAATAGAGACAGAGACCCATGGCTGCTAAAGAAACTTGAACTGTCGGTGCTTGAAAGAGTTAGGCTTTCCAGAGGAGGTAACCTTGGAACTATACTACAAAGAAAGAAAAAGACTGTACCACTTTGGAAGTGTTTGCTTTTTGTAATGTGGATATGTGTGTGTAGTGCTTGGCACAATGTAGGCAATCACGAGTTCACTGTTGACTGAATGAGTGAGTGAATAAACAAACACATAGGTGAGGTTTATGCATGCTAGTTTTCTGTGTTAATTATTTTCAATAACTGAACAAAAAGATTTTTTATGACTTTTTCTTTTCTTTTTCTTCCCCCCATCCCTCCCTACCAAGCTTTCAAAGCTAGAAATTCTTTGTGTGATGTGATCATATTTGAAATTTCAAGAGAGTATTTTACTAGTACAAATAACATATTGGGGTGGATATTTTCTCCTCTCTTGGACCATGTAATGCACTATTGAGAGCACTGTAAAAACAAACAAAAAACAAAATGAGACAAAACCCAAAAAAGCAACAGTACCTAGTACATGAAATCTATGCATGCATTTACAGCCTCAGCTTTGGGGTTTCTTTAGACTTTAGCATGTCTGTCATATTCTCTATCTCACTGTTGCACAGTGAATGGTTGGAAATTTAAAACCTAGTCTTAAATATGCACATGTAAAATATACAAATTATGTGCTCATTCATTTCCGAAATGGAAAACTACATTTTACTGATTTTTTTAAAAATGTTTCTCCTCCTGCTTATGCTTCTCAGTCCCAAGTAAATCCCACATTTTGCCAAGACACTGAGACATAATTCTGGTTCCATCCTTGGGATCCATGGATTTCTCCCAGAATTGTAGTAACTATGTTCCTTTGTAAGGAGTCAAGATATATAGATCTTTTGTTAACTCCATTCTGTTGTAATTTTAGCAGAATTCATTGCATATGCAGGTGGGATATATTACCATTTAGATGGTTTTTTTTTTTCGTTGTTTTTTTATTTGTTTCATGATGATAATAGAACCATAGGCAGAGGTGTGAATCAGGCCATTATAGGTCTTTCCCTTCTTGTAAGCTGTTATAGTACCTTATCTTATGACCTCATACACATCTGGTATGATTTTTAAGGAGTTTCCTTTCTCTAAAAAATATTCTTTTAGTAAAGTACTTTTGAAAAATGAGAAGTCTTCGAAATTAAAAAAAAGAATTTATAATGATGGATTTCAGGTAGCACAACTGACTCATGGCGAGTATGTGAAGTAAGCTGAAATTAATCATGGGGAAAACTATAGGGAAGGAAATCTTCAGATTAATTAAAGAGAAACTGACTAAACGAGAGCACAGAAATGATGTCCTGATTGTTGGTAAACAGAGAGAATGGATGAAACCAGCAAAAGAGAGGAAAAAAAGGTTGTTTTAAGCATAGGAAAAAAATTCAGTTAACTGAGGTGGACAGTGGTTAGTACAACTACCTAAAGATTCTTCAATTTGACAAGCATATATGAAAAATATTGTGGAATATAAGGCCAGTTTTGGATCCTGTCATCATATCTTTCAACTATATGTCTTTGTGCACATATATATTTACATACACACCATATGTATTTATGTATATGAACTAAATGGTTAAACTGTAAAACTTTTAATTATCTGCCACCAGGGTTTAGGAGCCATGAAACTACGCAAGTAATATCAGAGTCTCTACTTTTTTCCCATGTAAAAATCATTTTTTTTAGTTTAGACTCTAATCAGGAACAGAACACATGAGAGAATCAGATGATACATGTGTCTAAACATAGTGGCATAGTGGCCAGGAGCCAGAGGCAGAGAGTATTCAGGTTGGAGAGCTTCAAGGCCAGAAAAACAGAATAAGACATTTGAGGATTAGTAAATTAAATATAAAATAATTACAGAATCTAGAATACAGTGGGAGAGTCAAACTCCCAAATAAGTGTGGTTGAAGAAAGAGGGATGTTTATCCTGGCAAAGATAAGCATCCATAGAGGCCATGATTACATACCTAAAGGATCATGAAGTGGAAAACAAATTATGTTAATTTTGCAATGTTTTTAACAAAGGTATGGAATTTAGTGAAGAAGCTGGAGGGTTCTGGGATTTTCATTCCCAACACATAAAACTTGGTCATTACCTAGTAGCGTAGAACTAAAATTAATGAGAAGAAGCAAATAGGTAAGAGGCTTCTGCTCATTAAAGCAGGAACCTTCCAAAAGTTCCTGCTTCCCAAAGATGGCATATGCTGCTTCCAGACCTTAAGAGCCCCTCATCAGGAGAAAGATTCAGGGTTAGGTTGAGTAATCATGGTTGGAAGATGTTGTAATGTAATGTAAGCCTTTGATTTTGATTAGTCCATGGTTACTTAACTCTCTGATTTTTCATCTACAGAATGGGAATGTACTAGCACTAGCCAAGGTCATGGTTTTAGTGAGAAGTGGATCTGGGATTTGAATCAAGGCCATCTTACATCTGAGCAGAACTCTTAACAACTATATAAATTATTAGAAAGATGTCTCAGGAAAGTCCCGGGTTAAAAGATTTAGCTATTACTATTACTATTACTATTACTATTACTATTACTATTATATACTTAAATAATATTTAGAATGTAGTGAGAGCATTCAGGTTTACTGACAAAGAGTGAAGGGGCTAGACTTAAGCTTTCAGACCTTGGCTCTGTCATTTACTAACTGTAGGACTGTAACTTTAGTGCCTCAGTATCTTCATCTGTAGAATGGGGATAATAATGATACTGAAAGTGGTTGTAGGTGAAATGATAATGTAAAGTCCTCAGAACAATATCTGGCACATAATAAGTACTCAATAAATGTCACTGCATTATGATTACTAGCTACGTACAAAAGATCATTTTTAGCCAAGGCAGGGTAGAAATAAAGTATCAGAGATGCCTGTGACACAGAAAGGTCCTCAGAGGTGCTTGCAATTTCATGAGGAAGATTAACATGTGCACAAATAATGTAGGTAATTTATCTATGTAGTTCTGTGTTTGAAGGTTATTCTCAGAGTAGATATTGAGTACATGCTACATATGAGAATGCCCATGTTAAGTTTCCAAATTGAAACATTGGTGTGAAGATGAGGAAATGCTGTATGTACGAGACCACCTGTGTCTTAGGGAGCATGAGGAGAGGAGAGCAGGCCAGATGGAAAGAGTGTCTCTGAAATCTGCTCCATCAACATGATTGATGGTCATACCTTCTGGATATAAGACATTTTATTTTTGTCTTTGCTTTAGGTTCTCATTTGTGAGCACACACACTCCTCCCTGCAAAAAACCAATTCAGTGATACCAATAGTATCTTACCACACATTTTCGTATAAAGAAGTTGCAAATAAAGAAGTTTCACAAGATACCTCAAAGACTGAGAGGTGATCAGTATGTTAAACAATTAATATCCAATATTCAGCAAAAGATGCATAACTTCACTAGTGGAAAATGTTAGATATAAATAGTCAGTAGACTGTTGCCAGAAAAATGCTCCTTGGCATGTGAAATAATCAAGTAAAATTCTTGAAAGATGAATTACTTTCTTGATTTGCATAACTTGGATTCAATACATTTACACAATATTTGCATTGGAAACATATCTCAAGCCAACCAATGGAAAGAATACATGATTTTACCAACATGCTTATACATTAATAACATTACTTGGCAATCTGATGTTTCAAGACCCAGGGTGAATTACTTATTAAAAACCCATATACAGCTATCTGTCTTTATCTTTCTTTCTGTATGAGCCATAATGGCTCTGATTGTTTTCAAAATTATATTTGGACAGGATATGACTGTTACATGAGACCTCTCAAACCAATATCATTTCCCTCACTCATAAAATACATTATACTGCTGTGTGCATTGAGCCAAATCATTAATGAAGGAAACATAACCTAACCTTTATGCCACTGATTTGACCAGCAGTTACACTGTAGCAAGCTAACATCTTGGAAATTGTTTAAAAAGTGAACCTAACATGATTATGAATATTTATGGTAGATTCACTTATTTCTTGAAAATTCATCCTGCCATCTGAACCATTTCATTATTCTTAACTGTTTTCTAAGAGGCTTAACTTTGAGATAGAAAAACAGTATCCGAGTCTTATGTTATTTGTGAAATCAAATAACTGTATTCCTGGAGTACATCCCTTCTCTGTATTTATTTAAACATGCAATAGCTATAATAACTAGTTAAAATCTGTGAAATGTGCAAATTAGGAAGTACATTAACACAGTCCTCACCCTTTTCAGCTTTTAAAAAATATTTGACTTTCTATTACTATCGTAAAGGGCTGCTGAAGTTTCAATTTAGCAGCTGTAACCCATACTTACCAGCAAACTGCTTTATCTGTAGTATTTTCATTTTCTGGACAAGGTAAATCTAGACATTTGAATTTATCAATGACTAAAACTTTTGCATTGGCATATAGTGAAGGAGTTCATATTTGAGATTAAAAAGAGTAAATGACCCTGAATTACAGATTAACTATAAATAGTTTTATTTAATTACCATTTTTACCCAAAACAGTCATACAAAAATAGAATGTAATGGAATTCTGCCTAACAGGTGTGAATGAGTGAATGTAATTTATCTTGTAGGGAGTGTCTCTGGCTCAGAAAAAGCAACTATGAATGAATTTAATTTAGAGGTTGCAAACAAGGAGGATGGAGCTTCACACAGGGCCACTGACTGTGATGCGGGGCAGCACCCAGTAGGCAAGCAGCAGCGCTGAGATGTGACCTGAAGATATACATATTTGGGCTTACCTAGTCTTTTTGTCTTTTTTTTTTAATGCACCCTGAAAGGGCTGGAGTGCATGGGACTCAATCTCAGGTTCAGTAGAATGTCTTCCTCTTCTTATTGTTTCCATGACACCTGTCTGGTTGCCATCTGGCTTGTCTGTCCCTTATTTAAATAGTGATCAGAGAACAAAGGAATCTGCCTTGAAGAAAACTGGTCTCAAAGCATTCTAAGATATATGATTGTTGATCCTCTATTCTGAAAACAAGGGCATCTGTGCGACAGATGCTTTGATGGTGAGAAAATTACCCTCCTTTACTAAGGTATATTTCCTAGAAATATCTACAACCCTGTTCTAGAAAATTCACTATTTCAGGTATCTAATGTAATCCTGAGTGATTTAAGCCTTCGTGTTTGTCATTTTGCCAGTTATCACTTTATCCTACATATGTCATCCCTTGTAATTGAGATTGCTTTAAAGTATACAAATGTGTGGTTAGTAACAAAATAGTCATTTGTAGAGTCCTTACCAGTGTTTCCAAATTGGAACCTGATTTTCAGAGCCCACTCACAAAACACTGAAGCATCCATCATGCAAAATTATGGAATTTAGACTCTATTGAAGGTGATTCACTCATGGGCAAATAACACATGAGTGCAGTCCTTTCTTCTGTTGGATAAATTCCTGCAATTCTAAAGCTAGGATTCATTAGGAGTAAAGAAACAGACCTGCACTAAACAGTGATTCAGTCATAGGGGATGTCTGTCTAATGGTTCCAGCTGTGACCCTTATCTTCAGAGCAGACACAAGCATCACTATCCCTTAACTATTTTTGGAAGGAAGCTGCTTCCTCCTGGCTAGGAAGAAAAAAAAAAAAAAAAGGAAGAAGAGGTAGACTGATGTCTCTTTTGCCATCTCCTCCAGTGTTCTTTTTTGTTAAAGAGTACTTTGCATTCTTTTAAGCAGGATGGCCTGAGAAGGCATTGTGTCTAAATGATCCTCTGGGCTGTTATCAGCCACTGAGGTGCATCGATATGCATGGGGTTGATAAAAATGTTTAAAAGCTTCTAACTGTAGAAGCTTTGGGGGGGTCAGAATCTAGAGAGATGCACAAGACAGAGTGGTTTTTTCCCTTTTGGACCCAGGATGTGGAGCAGAGCTTTTGGCTGTCAGTTAAATGTGAGGTATTGGTTGGCACAATTGGAATGAGGAATGAAGATAACTCAGTGTTGTTTAGTACCATTAGAATATTGCAGGCTTTTTAAAAAAGAAAACCAAAAGCATTGGACAAAACGTGGTAAAAATATTGCAGAAAAGTCGTTTCTCACAGAGAATAGCAGAGACTCCATCAATGGCAAGGTGACTTTTTAGGGCAAGAGTGGCCATAGATAAGGAACATCAAGAGAACTGATGCCCTTAGCATTCATGAATTATCCCAGACCCATAGAAATAACTGATGGTGGCAAAATTTGGGATTGTGAACCAACCCATTTGGCACCCACCATGAGCAGGTGAAGTCCCAGAACATTTGAGTTATGCTTGTGGCCAATAATAATGCAAAAAGTCCATTATTCACTTTGTTGTCTGTGACATGAAATCACATGGCACTGCATAATGATAAAGTAAACTGCAAAAAGTGCATTCAAGTACTGCTTAGAGTCTGCCTTAAATTGTGAAAATGTTGAGTGGAAAGCTGAAAACCTGCCAGTGCCCATCTATGGTTTATAGTAGATAAGCCATTAGTCTTGGCTAGGTATATCACTTCGTACATTATCGTGCATGCAAAACGTGAACTCCCAAGACCTGTGGGGTGTTTAGCATCCAGTAGAGATAGGCCTTTAAGAAAGAGTCTGGATAAAATCACTGCCTCAGAAACAGATATGGTTTTGGGAGGCTACTAATCATTTGAGAAACAATGGATTAGAGGATAGAACCTTATTGTATTAGTTAATTAAAAGCCAATTAGTGCCCTCCCCCTATAAATCAGCAAATAACCTCACCTGAACTATTAAATTATTTTGCAAATTATTGTGATTATAAAAGCTTGGAATGGAGAATTCTAATAACAGAGACTAGTAGAGATTTAATTGGGTCATATCATACAAAGATATCCACTGACATGGAAACTGACATGGAAAACCAGCTTCTATACAAAATTGGAAAATGGGCTAACTATATTGATTATTTCAGGGAAAATAGAGAAAGAGAAGCTTTAAATCAAATCAAGGAAAGCCTGTCTTATGTCAAGATTAAACCAGAAACTGAAAACTCTGATATAAATTAAACCAATGTTCTGTGAGCCCTTAGGAAAAGAAAGAACACTAAGACCCAGCTTGAGGTTTTAAAGAACAATTCAGCTAAACCACTTCCTTTCTTTTTGTAAAGGATTATTAAAATAATAAATTTGTACATCACCTACATGACTTCAATGAAATATATGGTAAGTTTTCCTATGATATCACTGCAGATAAGATGCAGAACTGTAGATGTGTATAGTTTTATGGATTTGTAATTGGTCAGTGTCCCCAAAGACTGTGAATCAAACAAGGTTAATGTAGAGGGAGATCATAGTGATGTGTCATCAAGCTCTCTCCCCAAGGTACCAAGATAGGGCACTGTCTAAGGAGTATACCAGTTACCATGGTGATAAGAGAATTTACTGATCACACTTCATCAGGGCTCATTGACCAGCTTAGCTCACTGATTGTCGGGTCTACAGGGGCATGAGGAAGCAACCCTGTCTATTAATCCACAAGCAGTGGGAACAATATTGCCTGAAGAAAATGACTCAAATTGTAGCCAACACGCTTGACATAGGTATTCTTAAAAACACAAACACACACACACAAAACACAAACAGTAAAACAAACAGAAGCAAGTCCTTAGAGGGAAATGATGAATCAATTTCAGATAGCCAGTTAGATTTTTGAAATTCAAAAATAGGGAAAGACACACATAACCTTAGCTATTTTGGAAAAAGGGACACCTAACTTAAATCTCAGGTCAAAAAAATCTATTTAGTAATTGGAAAAAGCTTAAGAGGACAAATATTTTCCCTAAAAATCTGGAAAAGATAAAGGTGGCTCCAATAATTTTGTCTGGGAACTAAGTAAAGGAATGGAGCTTTGGACCAAGAAACTTCAAAGGTGGACACTAGAGAGAAGATGTGAGTCCTGTAGGGACTTGAAAATTTGAAGTGGTTGGACAGTTTTTTTTTTTTAATTTCTCAGCGAGGCAAGGCTATTTTAGTTAAAAACATCAAAAGGAGATACACTCAAATAAAAGGAGTTTTCAAAGAGTGGGGACTTTGTCCAATTAGGTTCATTTGGAGTTACCAGGTTACAAAAACTAGCCAAGTTTTGTTTGTGATTGCATAAAGCAGCGGTTGGTTTGATATGTTTTTCAAAATAGGTTTAAGGCTTCTTTTTTTTTTTAAACTTTTTAAAATGTTTATTTCTGAGACAGAGAGAGACAGAGCACGAGCAGGGGAGGAGCAGAGAGAGGGGGAGACACAGAATCGGATAACAGGCTCCAGGCTCCGAGCACAGAGTCCGACGCAGGGCTTGAACTCACAAACCGTGAGATCATGACCTGAGCTGAAGTTGGTCGCTCAACCGACTGAGCCACCCAGGCGCCCCAAAATAGGTTTAAGTCTTCTGATCCTTCGAGGGATGAGCTGCTGTAGGAGCACAGCCTTAGGCTAAGGGTCATTCTGAATGTTGGTAAGAGTCCAAGAAAGACTGGGAGCACCCTAGAGAAGCAGGTCAGGACCATAAGAGCTTTACCTTAGAAAAGGTATAAGCTAGAGAAAAATTAGGCTTCTTTTATGACAGTAGAAATTGATTAACTATCTTGTTACTCTAGGTTATTCTCATCACCTATCATGATGTCTTGCAAATAAATAGGCATTTAGTCAATGCCAGTGTAAATAAATTCAATAAATATCAAATTTCACTGAAAGGGAGAGAGAGAGAAATAGAAAGAGAAAAAGAAAGAGAGATAGAATTTGGTCTGATGCAAAGAAATACAGGGAAGGGTAACTAGCAACATTTTGTGCATATGTTCCTTTTTTTGTTTTTTTTAATGTTTATTCCTGAGAGAAAGAGAGTGAGGGAGTGTGTGCATGCACGAGCGAGCAGGGAGGGGCAGAGAGAGAAGGAGACAGAGGATCCAAAGCAGGCCTGGGCTAACAGCAGAGACCCATGTGGAGCTTGAACCCATGAACCACGAGATCGTGAGCTAAGCCGAAGTCAGACGCTCAACCGACTGAGCCACCACAGGTATCCCAACCTATATTCCACCACTACACTGTCCTACTTGTTTTACATATATTATCTTTTTCTTTTTCTTTTTTTTTTAATCATCTTGGCAAACTTCAGTTTGTTATTATTCCTACTTTACCGGGGAAGGCTCAGAGATATTACAGATTATCCCAAGGTGACACTGTTAGTAAGTATTGGCGTTGCAATTTTAAACCATGTCTTTTAGGTTCCAAAGGTACATATTCTTGCCACCACACCAAGTTGTCAGAAGAGCTCAGTGATTTCAAAATAGATCAGATTTCCTCACAAAGCAGCTAGCTCTCTGTCTCTAGAAATTATAGTATCTTTAGTATTGGAAGGGATCCTTGAGATGGAATTCTCCAAGTCTTTCATGCTATGGATGAGGAATTAAAGCCAAGAGAAGTAAGGAGGCATGCCCAAATGCACAGCAAGAATGGGGCAATGTAAAGCTGTACCTCCTTTTGTGTAACCCCCAACACACTTTTGGCTGTTTATCAAATGTCTATCCTGCACACCAAATAATATATTCTACCCATAAGGTCAGGGGCCTTGATGGTCTTACTTTTTTCATATCCCAGGCCTACCATCCATAACAGGATTTAATAAATATTGAATGAAAGAATGAACAAATGAATGAATAGAACCAGAACTTGAATTCAAGTTTTTCACACTGACGTGTTGGAGAGTTTGTGATAATTTATGAGTAGCGGTTCTGTGTTAGAAATGAGCTGCACCGGATAGTCACTCTAGTCCCTTCAAGCACTAGCATCTACAAAACTAAATCAGCTGAGTTCCTGATCTCTCTGCTGCATCCTAGCTAAATTTCTATTTTAGCATTTACTACAGTGCACTGAAAAAAATGTTTACATCTCTGTCTTTCCTACTAGATTAAAATTACATGAGAACTGGGGCTGAGTGTGTCCTTGTAATAGTTTCCAGCACTTAATGTGGGGCCTTGTACCTCACAGGTGCTCATCAAATCTTCATTGACCTGAATTGCTATAAATTCAACTAGGATTCTTAGAATGTATTTAGATATCTATCACTTTGCTTCGTGTGTTAAGTACTCCTGGTTGAAGATATCTCTGTGGGAAGGTGTTTATTGAATTGATTGGCTTTCCAGTTTGGTTTTTATTTGAACGGAGTTAGGTAGGTTAGGTAGGTTTTATTTGAACAGAGATCAGGCATTGCAAAGAAACCTGTGATCTCCTTGGCCTATATGGCACAGGGCCTTTCACAGACCCAGGTACGCTTTTGAATTCGGTGTGAATTCTGCATTTATAGAAAGATCTGGTGCTCAAAATTAGCTTCATTAGGCAGTTGGACTTTAACAGAGTGGCATGAGATCAGGAAGGACTCTTTTAGTAATAGGTACAGAAAGACATAGTGTGCATAGATGAATTCTCCTTTAAATAAAAACTGAGTCAGATTTTAGAATGAAATTCTGTAGTGCTGTCAAACTGTTTGAAACTGGAGTTGGCAGTTGTCCTTTCAAACTGTTATTTCAGAGCACGTGTCCCAGAAGGGACAGCTAAGAATGTTTGTCATATTTGAACTCTTTCCAGAGCCATTCAGCAGGATACTGGCAGTCCACTTTCCGTGTTAATTATTTCTGCCCTGATTGCCTGGCAACACATAACATGGGAAGTATTATACTTTGCTATTTGTGAATGCTTCCAGCTGAATGAAGGAAGAAAATGGAATACAAAGTCAGCTGGAGATGCAACTTAATAAGTTAGGTGTTTTTTGATTGAAAATTTGTTATGGATGAAGTGGTTTGTAATCCCATGATTGTATGTGTTAACCACAAATTCAGAGTTTGAGAGTATCACAGTGGGTCTTGGTGGAAAGAAAACACTGACTGATCTTAATAGCCACCACACTAAAATCTATGAACATGAATGGTCTCCTTTATAGAAGAGTGGACTTGCTATAAGCCCACATTATTTTATTATTTTATTTTATTTCCTTATTAGTTTGTTTGTTTTACATTGTTGCATCTGGAAGTTTAAGTTCAGATAAAGGAAAGTAAGAATCAAGTGGGATGGACAAAGACGTCATCACTGCCACAAAAGCAACAACAGTGAGGATTGGGGTAAACTGGAAAGTAATAAGGGTTTTTGATCAGTGACTTAGGCACAATAGGAGATTCTTAGCACACTGCTAGGAGAAAGCTCTGCCTATGTCTGTGGTCATTAGAAAACAATGACACATTTATGCATTATTTCCACAACTTCAATAATTACTTAAAATGATTCTCTGAAATCATTCTCTTAAAATGATTCTCTTTTCTTCTTGCTGTGTTCATGAAAGCTGCCATGAATGACAGCATCAAACATGGCAGTGTTGCATTCCGTGCTGCTAGGTAATGCGAAATGATGATCCAGTAGAAATCAGTGCCGAAAAGGAGTTGTAAAATGCAATTATTAATATGTTCAGAGATGCCTTTTTATTGATGAAGTAAGTACTGAGTTGTAAGGGCTCAGTAAACAATCCATACCGTAAAAAAATTGTATGTGAAGATCGAGATCAATCTTGAAAATAGACTTTTTCCATAATAATTTGGACTTCAAATATTTATTCAGATTATTAGATTGTTACATCCTCAGTTAAATTAGATTAAAAAAAAGATAAAAGCCCAAGCATATTCTTAGAGCAGATACACTTAGTTGCACATGTAAAATCCCTGTAAAAACCGTAGCAAATACAGACAAAAAGTTGGGGGCAGAAAAGTGGCCTTTAGGCCATTTCCTTTAGTCTTGCTTTCTACACGGGTTAGTTTAGAGCCAAAAAGAGGAATAAGAACACTGTCTTCCCATGGGTATTGTAAAGATTAAATTAAGTAAGAAATCCCAAATTCCTTAGGCGAGCTTGAGTTAAAATGGGATTATTTTGATAATAGCCATATTTTTCTGCTTCCTTGTTGTTTGTTTGTTTGTTTGTTTGTTTTTAGTGCCCTAACTGCCAATACCCCAGGCTTTCCCCTGTCCTCACCTTTTAGGGAAAACATACCCTTTTGGGAGTCCTCATATGTGTTTCTAGGCCAGCACAGTCTTTTCTTCCATCATTTAGGACTCTTTCTTCCTCAGTTATGGCCATAAACAAGATCTTTCCTTTTGTTCTCTGTTTCCTGCACTGCCACTTCCTCTTTGTTCTGAACCCTGCCCACAGTGAGCTGCTGTTTTGTTTGTTTTGTTTTTTTGTTTGTTTTGGTGTTTTTTTGTTTTGTTTTGTTTTTTGCCACAATAATACCAGTACTATTCTAGAGTCCTTAAAGTGCCGAAGTGTGGAGGTATTTGGTGGAAGTGGAGGTGAATGCTGCTCTCACCTTTTTTGTGTGAGGCACTCTTGTAGGCAGCAGAACAGTATTGCTTCCACTCTGATGTCTTGCAGAGTTCCTAGATGCAAAGGAAAGCTCTTTTAATCATTCAAACTTTTTAAAAATTTAAATCCAAGTTAATTAATATATAGTGTAATAATGATTTCAGGAGTAGAATTTTGTGATCCATCACTTAGATAAAACACACAGTGCTCATCCCAAGTACCCTCCCTAATGCCCATTTACCCATTTCAACCATCCCCCCACCCTGTATCCCTCCAGCAGTCCTCAGTTTACCTGTATTTAAGACTGTCCTATGGTTTGCCTCCCTCTCTGCTTTTATCTTATTTTTGCTCCCTTCCCCTATCTTCATCTTAAACATTCAAACTTATACTCTTCCTGGGACTTCAGACCCAAGTTCTTGAAGGTTAACCTAAGAGGCAAAGCTATGTGAATAAATATCAGCAAATGTTTTGAGGTCCATACCTCCTCTGCCCGTAGACCAAACTTGTCTGTCCAGGTCTTTTTATGTAAACCTTGTGGGGAAATTCCCCCTGATAAGGCTTCTCAATATCTTATGCAAGTAAACTTCTGGCAGTATAGACTCATTTCATCTGATAAAACAGTTTAAAACTGTTTTACTCCTAATAGTAGAGATATAATGTAGAAAAGAGGTAGCAGTTGTGGTCTGGGGGTCACATTTGTCCTGGTGCTTATGTTGATATGGTCTGGCCAGCTAATTGTATTTTATGTTATTAAGTGGTTGGAAAAAAAATAAAATGGAGAATATTTTGTGATGTGAAAATTTTAAATTCCATATCCATTAATACAGTTTTATTGGAAAACAGCCATACCCATTTTTTGCAAATTGTCTGTGGCTGCTTTCACACTACAATGGCAGAGTTGGGTAGTTGAGCCATCATAAACCTCAAATATTTAGCATCTGGTTCTTTAGGGGAAAAGTTTACCTACTCCTGACAGAGTAAAGATGGAACCACCACTTTAGGTGAAGGTCTGTATTGTGGAGTTTGACTTTTTAGCAAGAGCTCAATAAACATTAGTTTCAGTTTTCCCTTTCTAACACATTACAGTATGGTGATTTGCAGTCTTTTTCTCCTCCCTCCCTCTCCTTCCTTCCCACCTTCCCCTCCCCATCCCCTCCCTCCTCCCCTCTCTCCCTTCCTTCTTCCCTTCCTTCCTTCTTTCCTTCCTTCCTCTCTTTTTCTTTCATCTGCAATAACTTTTACCTTTCCTGGTGAGTATTTCACTCATTCCTTAATTTTTCTCAGTGTATGACAAGAAGTGACTTTAAAATATTTTATGTCAGATCAGTGTTTCTTAAAAATTTCATTCTAAAGTGCAATTTTAATATACTCTAATTAATAATAGTCAAAACATTAAAGACATTTTGATTTTTTTCTCAATTAAATGTCAAACATGGTTGTTTCATTTACTTTAGATAAATTTGGCTAGAAAAAGAATGACTTATGGGCAAACACATTTTAAAATATCATTTGAGGACCAAAAGTATATTAAAATGTATATGGAAGCTTAACTGTGTATTTATAATATTAAACATTGGCAGTTTTGAGCATTGGCACTTTTATGAATTGATATTTGATATTCTTGCACTTTGTGTTTAAAAATGTGTTTTGCAATTTCATTTTTATGTAAGTTTAAAAGTTTTATATAAACTTAAGTATTTTATACAATATTTATATGATTTACCTTCTTGTTATTTAATGTTTGTTTTATGATTAATTAAATAAGAAAAGTCTCAGGCTTCTGTTTGCAAACAATTTAACAGAAATAGCACAGTATGTAAGTGGATAATCTTTCTTATAAAAGAAAAGGCAAAATGAGTGATCATTATTTTTTCACCTTTTTATTTTGTTTTTAAAGTAATAGACGTATCTTGATATTATACAATTATTTTATTTAGGTGAATAAACTTTATTAACCATGAATATTTTTTAAAAAGTTTACCTATTCTGAGAGAGAGAGAGAGAGAGAATGTGTCAGCAGAGGGGAGCAGAGAGAGAGAGAGGGAGAGAGAGAGAATCCCAAGCACTGTGCTTACAGCACAGAGCCTCATGCAGGGCTCGAACTCACGAACCGTGAGATCATGACCTGAGCCGAAGTCAAGAGTCAGACGCTCAACTCACTGAGCCACCCAGGTGCCCCTGAAAAAAAATTTTTTTTTTAATCATGAACAGCGTGAAGGTAAGGATGTATCTTCATTTTCACATTTCAGGGATTAGCAAAATGAGTACTTTTTGGATGAGTTGATTATGGAATGGATAAATAATTATCTTTAACTTTGTATGCCACTAGCATAATCACCCAGCACAAACATCTTCACCGTCTCGGCCATGAGATGTCTTATCTTTCCCCACTCCTACTCAGCACATAGCTGCCTGGCCCAGTGAGTGCTCTTACTTTTTCTGGAGGAGGGTATTGCTTTCTCTGTATTGAAGTCGTATCTCCTGACAATGGATGCTGCCATCATCCTAAAGTAAGGAAAACAGGCTCCATCCATTTGTTTGAAAGGACAGCATGAGGTTACAGCAGAATAAGCTTGTGCTATTTGTTTTCTATGGCAGTGTTCTCCAAACATTTGAGTGTGTACCTTGTTTATACATTTTTTAGTATACTCCTTCATAGGTAGATAGATGCATAGATACATAGATGGATGTGGATAGATGGATTAATGAGTGTAGTGATGAGGATAGATGGATCTGAATGAATTACTTCAGATAAGTATATAAATAACCTTTAATTTTGACAATTCTTTTAAATACATTGCCTCAAGATATCTAGTGCACATAAATGTAGTAGATAACATTTTTTTATATAGTTCTATCCTATTTCAAATAATTGTGAGCATCCATTATAGAAGACAATGTAATGCATAAATCACTTGAAAATGTCATAAATCATGATGTCCTGAGAGTTAACAAATGTTGGACTACTTAGCATATCATATGTGATGTAAGGCTGATCACATATGGCCATGGTGCATGTATCAGTATCTAGATGTGCAATAAAAATTATTAAAAGTAGTTTTTCTAATTTTTCTATAGAAGACATAAGTAGAAATTCTAACATATTACCTTACATTCCAGTGGATTGTCTTGCACATCTTCTGGGTAAAAGAAGCTCATTTTTGGCAATTATTTTGTTGTACCTCTGGATGTGTGGCTTTTTCAGTTCATTACATTCCTTCTCCTGATGTAATAATTCTAAAGATTTGTGTCAGGAGACAAAAATGAATTAACTTTAGTGTGCTCCCTTTAAAATTTTCTGTTCTGTCATCTAGCCCTAATCCTGGATACCTCCAGACTAACATCCCTCCAGACTAACATCCTTCCTTATTTAGAGAATGGCCTGGAAGGCTAAAGAATGGCAGTCATTCCTCAACAAATGAGCAGGTCTAGGTGCGAGGTTCAGTGGGTTTATTCTCTATGTCTCTTTGGAGCTAGCAAGCCCTCCTGTAGTTAGACACATTTAGTCCTACTCTGTCAACCTATTCATGCATTCCTGGTGTTCTCATTAGTTTTGTAGATTGGAGCTCATTTTAGGACCTCAGATAAATTAGTAATCTTGCGGGAGTCTCATCCTTAGAGAGTTGAAACAAGTCAGCATGTAGGGGATAGGGAGGAGATAGTATGTAAGTTTTGTTCCACATGCTAGTATCAGTTATTTTGTGGATGTTTAGTCATATATGAGCAATGAGTAAAGGGTTGGGAAATAGGGTGTCAAACTTTTGAGGTGCTTTGATTCCAAGGTTGATATTAAATTCTGCATTCAAACATTACCATATATAAAATGGAAATAGCAACTAGTAGAAGTCTTATTAATAGGCCAGAAGTGCTTAAATGTCCACCATTAAAATCATGCTCTTGGACTAAGATGTTCATTACCCAGAATTAGGATAGAAACACTAATCTTAGAAGAAAAGCTTATTCATTCATTCGAAAATATTTCTTTGGTACCTACTTACCTACCGTGTATTCACTGCTTGGCCCTGGGTATAAAAGGAGGGCAGTGTTAAAAAAACAATTTCCAGAACTTATCAATTCACAAATTGAATACTGAATGACCACTTTCTGTTTAGAATTGTGCTTTGGTATTGTGTGGAAACAAAAAGCGTAAAAGGAGGTCACACAACCTATTTAGTTGAGTAGGTTCTGAGAGAAGATACTTACTGTCTTACAGAAATCTTGTCCTTTTTATACTTTGGTGCATCCATGTGAAAATTTGGAATAATAGCTTCATTACAGGTGTTAAGATTTATTTCATTCATGATGATGATAAGATCTCTAAGTCAGAAGCCTCCTTAGGTAAGGGGATCATTTAAGTGTCATAAGTAGAGAATATAATTGCATTCATGTTCATATATTGAATAAATTCTACCTTGTAAACATTGACTGAGTCTCATTAAGACAAAGTAATAAGATTCTCTGCTAACAAATACCATTTTCTCGAGTATGCATTTGCTTCTACAAGATCAAAATCCTCCTTCTGAGAAGAGTTGCCAGTGACATGTTTAAAAGACCCATTTTAACAGGAAAAGTTACAAAGCCAAGTAAGTTTAATTGCATGTCACCTCTTGGTTTTGACAAAATATAATGGCACAAGTTGCTAGTAAACTTAATTATGTAGATTTATTTTAGCTTAACAAAATATATGCTATATAGAGTAAGTGGTTAGCTATGAGCCAAGTTTTAACTTGATCTTCTTTTTTTATTACAGTGAAAATGCTCATGAAAGAATGATTTAAATTAATGAACTTTACCAGTGTAATTGTTGTCAAAAACAGTTTTATACTGGAAAAATACCCCTTCTTATGTTATAAGGAAATATATAAGGACCCCTTTTCAATGCGTAAGCAGAAATTTGCTAACGATATTACAACTCCTTGTCTGGCCTTGTGCCTCTGCCAAGACTCCCCAGAATTTCCATAATTACTCTCTAACTACTAGTGTTCAACTTTTTTTGAAGCCACTTCTTAGAATATGTTGTATGGGGACAGAGATTGTTAACTAAATGAAGATTCATGGTCTTTTGATGACACCCACCCTACCCCATTCCTCCCCATGCTATTTTTTTTTTGCCCATTTCTTCAGTTCCATTATTCTTCTTTTGTGCACTAAAATGAAAAACAAAAACAAAAAAACCCCAAAAGTTGGAGGCATATTTGACTCCTCCTTCTCTTTCAGCACCTCCCACTCTTTCTTAAATATTTTCTGATGTCAGTGTTTCCCATTCATTCTCCTTTCTATCACCTAGCCTGGGAGAGAGCAATTGCCTTTTCATTTATCCCCTGGTCTTCCTCCTCTTTAACCAATCCAGTACCTATGATTAATATAACTAAGATAGAGATTTTATCACTGCCCTGCTCAGTGTTTCTATATAGCCAGGAAAAAGTTCAAAACCTTCTCTTGACCTTTAACCTCTTCCATATGACAACTGTTGTCTATCAATCCATGTGCATTTTCATTCTCGCCAGGCTTGACACCATATCCAGACCACAGCATTTTCAGCTTTGGTTTTGTTTTTGTTCAGAGTGTTCCCATTTCCTGTTATTCCTTCTCCCTCATCAACTCTTTCCCAACTTTCCTGACTCAGCTGAAATCCTAACTTATTTACATAGCTTCTCCAAGTTTCCCAGCTCCAACTGATTAATTCTTCAAGGTAAAAGAAATCTCAGAAACTATGTAAATGTGCCTCTTCATTGTACACAAAAAGAAATTGTTAGTCCTAGTTAGAGGCAGTCATGGTTAGAAGCAAACCTGTGATTTGAGCCCCTTTGCTTTCCTTCCTGCTTTATCTTGTTGCCTTTCTAACCTGCTTGAAGAAATGATGGCATTTAAGAGTTATATATTCTCTGTTTGGTGATTAAGGATATACTACCTTGCATTACTGCCGAACTATTTTATCTGTATGTGCTTGTTCTTGCTCTCTATTCTGTAAGCTCTGAAAAATAAGGGACTGTGTATCACATGCCCTTCAGTGGTAAGCAAATTCAAGCAATTGTAAATACTTAGTGCTTGGAAGGCTTGAATGTAGCCTTTAAAATTAGATCTAAAATTCTAATGAGGTCCCTGGTTTGTTTTTTGTTTTTTGTTTTTTTTTGCTAATGTGTTCCACTTGAACATTAAATCATATTTTATTCTTAAAGAATAACAAACTGTTTAGATATTCAGCATTTAGCCAAGTAATGAAGCAAAGGGTATGAAGATTGGATAGTATTAGAAGGTAGAATTCAGATATTTAGGTTAAGAAATAAATCCAAATACCTTAATGCAGTTTGCTAATTAAGATAATTTCCGAAATAAAATTAAGATGACATGTTTTGCCAAATTGTTGGATTTTCTTCAAAATCATTTTTTATATAGTTGATTAATATTATTGGATTAAGGGGAAATATTAGTATATGCATAGTAATGTCATTATTCCTTTGGTAAATAAAAGAATTTTTTTTCTTCCTATGTCTTGTTTGTAGCCTGTAACACTTGGGGAATCTCCAATAATTAATTAACTAGACAAGCTTTTGAACTATAGAGAGACATACATGAAGTCTAGCTTCTCCTGATATAAAAGAAATTGTCCTTGACCTATAGATACCAACTCCTGATATTGTCTCCTCATTAGGGGCAAACTAAAAATTATCTGTAACATTAACAATATCCAAATATAATAACACAGTAAACAGTTTAAATTTAGGACAGAAAAAATATGTTATCTTTCATTAATTACCACCTTGCTGATGAACAACAGTGATGATCTATGAGTTAATGCAAAGTCAATGGAACAAAAGTTAATTTTTTAAAATGTCATTTACCATCCTGAGAAAGTCTACATGCAACATTACATTTCTCACTTTCTGCAAGTCTTGGAAAGACATAAAATTTTCCTGGTTTCGTCAGCAGTGAAAATGCCTTCACACGGGCCTATAGTTGATGACATTGTAGTGAAAGCTCTCCAAACACTAATTGGAAATCAAAAAAAAATATCTTGACAACACCTCACTACATCATAGTTATGTTTCATCACCTTAGACATTCATTATCACTCACCACATACACATATGTTAATGGGAAAAATTATTTAGAATTGTCTTGTATTGCAGAGTCAAGATATTTCTCTTTCTCTTTTTTAATCTTGTTAAATTATTTTTGGGTGACTAACAACATGTGATATTGAATTGTAATTTTATATGTGTCTTATTGTGCAGAGCAATATAGATACCCCCCCCCCCATTTTTAAAGAAATTCTTTAGAGACAGTTCTTCCAAAGAAAAAATTGAAATGCTTAGGTTTCCTCACAACATTAAGAGAAAGACATTAGGGATGGCTGGGTGGCTCAGTCGGTTAAGTGTCCGACTTTGGCTCAGGTCATGATCTCATGGTTCATGGATTCAAGCCCGCATAAGGTTCTGTCCTGACAGCTCAGAGCCTGGAGGCTGCTTCAGATTCTGTGTCTCCCTCTCTCTCTGACCCTCCCCAACTCATACTCTGTCTCTGTCTCTCTCTCAGAAAGAAACAAACATTAAAAAAATTTTTAAAAAAAGATGATCCTTTAAAAAAAAAAGACATTATGCACTCTTTTCATATTTATGTGATTTATTAGAAGATCATCACTATCTATATGACTTTAATTTTCTTAGTATTTGAAAAATTATTTCAATTTTTTTCATCAATGAAATATTAATTGACATTTTAGTTGTTTATGATGATTAATGAAAATTATTGAATGAGGTACATAGAGTACATTTTAATATTTGAGAACAAAGAATAACAACAAGAGAAGAAAATACTGCTTAGTTTGTACAAGGGACTGTAAGGAATTTGGAATATAGTCTACGGCCATACCACCCTGAACGTGCCCGATCTCGTCTGATCTCGGAAGCTAAGCAGGGTCGGGCCTGGTTAGTACTTGAATGGAATATGATAAAGATTTAGTAAACTCCCCTCTGCCTGTTTCTCTACTTTGTAACCCACAAAGAGTTACCCCAGGTCTTCTTGCAAAATTATAAATAAAAAAGAAAGCCTCAATTTGTGTGTGATTTGTAGAATGAGGTTTATAATGAATATAAAATACTAAATACAATGCATACAATAATAAAATTAAATATTAAGTACATACAATATATTGTACATATTAATACAGCCAGTACATTTGGCCACACCATTTTCTGTAGCTTTAGCCTGGGTTCTGTCTTCACAGGATCCTTTATTTTGGATAAGTCTAATATGACTATATTGTATATGAAGACTATCCAAAGGAAATAACTTCTTTGTTCTCCTCATAAAGTTCATATAAAGGATATCCTATAAATGTATGATGTGACATAATACATAATAGTTCTTAGCCAGGCCAATATTCCATCTCTTTCCTACCCATTCATTTGTATAGCCATGAACTTCTGCATGAAAACAGTAGCTACATCAATGGATAGGACTACTGTACTTTCTAGAAATACCTAATTATGCTCCTGAATTCTTCACACTACCTATACAATTAGAAATGTGTGACCTGGAAGTAAAAATATGCTGAAGATGTATTATCCTTAGCTATTGATTGTTAACCAAATCACAATAAAATTCCCACACAGTGGAAAATAATGTTCATTGAGTAATATTATATGCATGGCATCTAAGTTAAAAACAAAGAATTCCTCAAGCTTGTAGGAGAAAATAACAGTTTAACCATGGTAACAAGTAAACCAGAACTGGTTTTAAACTTATTTAATCAATAAATGATAGTTTGCTTCTTTTAATTCGCTGCTGAAAGCCAACAAACCAGTGATAGCATCATGTCTTCAAGGTTAGTCAATCAGTGGTGGGCTTATTCCAGTGAATAAAAGCCAACATAGACATTAACCCACTCCTACAGCACAAACTGCATTTCTAAGGCTGATGTTAATAACTCTTGCCTCTTGAATTAAGATGTCCTCAAGTTGAGCACTTCTTGAGTATCCTAAAAAAGTTTGGCTATTTGTTTACTGAGTGAGTCTGTGCCTGGCTAACATAAACCCTTATTAATTCAGGATAAAATAGATTACTAATCCTTTTCATTTCTGATATTGAATGGTGTTCTCTCTCTATGACAAAGTGTTAACTAATTTTATTTTTATATTAGCTCCATGAAGTAGATACCATTATTTTCTCCATTTTAGAGAGTAGGGAACTGAGATACAAGGAAGTTAAGAAATTTTCTCAAGGCTACAACTACTCAAGTGTCACGTAGCTGGTAAGAGTCCAAGCAATATGCCTCAAGCCTAGACTCCTAACAACTTTGCTACACTGCCTCTTACACCTTGTAAAAGAGGCCTAGGAAAGTTCCCACAGTCTCTCACAGACTAGAAAAAAGAAGCAAAGTTTCAGAAAAATGACTGCAGTGTTTTTCCCCTTCACTTTTATCAGTTTGAAGCAAGAGTGATTTATGAGGATGTGAATAAAAAGTGAAGCACTTTAAAGTATTATTTGGGGGATTGTAAAATATGAAATCATCAAAATATGGATTATGTGTGTCTGAAGAACTACTTGGTGAATAACCTTCTACTCCATTTGTGAACTTTTTTCTTTCTTGTTATTTATTTGTTTGTTTATTTTTTAGGAAAAAAAAATCTCCTGTGGTTGCTGCTGCCAGACACAACCCATAATTCTCATCTGCTTTTCTTTTGGGGCAGTTTGGCTGGAAGTACGCAGTACCCAAGTACCAGTTTAACCCAAAATTATATAGGCTAAACAGTACTTCCTCAGTGGAGAAGTGAAAACTTATTAAAAGAGGCCAGGGAGTTTGTTTGGTGCTTCATGATTAGGTGATTAGTAATGAAATTATTATTAGTATGTACAAAAGTATTACTAAAAGGTTCTTGGTGGTAGGTGCATCATATTAAGCAGTTACTAATGCAAAAAAAACCCCCCAACATATAATTAAAGAATGGATGGGTATGATTAATGTGAGTTCCTCCAGTAAGCACCAAAATATTAAAATTAAAACAGCAATTGTTAACAAAGAACTCTTAAAACTAGACAGTAAGAAACAAAACAAAACAGAAAACAAGCCAATTAAAAAATGGGCAAGAATATAAACAGACACTTCACCAAACAAGATATACAGATGGCAAAAAGGCATATTAAAAGATGCTTATATATTTGTCATTAGGGAATTAAAAAAAAAAACTCAGTGTCTTGCATTCAAGAAAGATCTGATTGATTTTATCGTTTCATGTGTTTCTAAATGGTATCTTCCCTTACCTAACTCCGGGCTGGATTTTATGATCCCCAAGTGATTAAGATTATTACACCTTTTTTTTTTGGTATATAAATGCATTTACAGACTACTGCATACATCATAGGTGTGTGATAAATTTTGGTTTAAAATACATCTTTTGTAAAAAAACATATACAGTAGTATACAGTAGTAATTTTTTTTTGAGGCAGAGATCACAAGCAGGAAAGGGGCAGAGAGAGAGTGAGAGAGAGAATCTCAAGCAGGGTCTACCCTAGTGCAGAACCCAATGTGTAGCTCAAACTCAAGAACTGTGAGATTGTGACCTGAGCCGAAATGAAGAGTTGGATGCTTAACCATCCAGGCATCCCATACAGTAGTAACTTTTTATTCATTATGAAAATCTCCGACTTTAGTTGGTTTACTTCATTTACATCTAATGTAATTACGAATATAGTTGGGTTTAAGTCAGCCTTTGCTGTCTGTCCCCTCTATTTTGTCTTTTCCTGCTTTTTGTGTAAATTGATATTTTTTTGTATTGTTTCCTTATTTAAAACTTTTTAGCCAGTGGGTGCTCTAAGCATTACAATATGCATTCTTAACTACAGTGTGTTTAGAATAATATTATGCCAATTATTAAAAATATAAATACCTAACAATAATATGTTCTATTTATTTTCATCCATTGTATTATGTAGTCATATATTTTACTTCTACATACTTTATAAACCCCACAGTAAAATGTTACTGTTTTTGATTAAATAGTAACTGTCCTTTAAAAAAAATAGAGTATTTAAAAAAAATGGTTAACTATGTATTTATCATTTCATGTTATTCATTCTTTCTGTAAGTACAAATTTCCATATTGTATCATGTTTTTTTCCTTTCTCCAGTGTTGTAACATAGCTTTCCTAGAAGCAAATACTGTTAAGCTTTTGTTTGTCTAAAAATGTTGGCCAGGAGGAGGTTAAACTTTCACTCTTCGCAGAGGACATGATACTCTATTTGGAAAACCCAAAAGATTCCACCAAAAAACTGCTAGCTCTGATTCATGAATTCAGCAAAGTTGCAGGATATAAAATCAATGCACAGAAATCAGTTGCATTCCTATACACCAACAATGAAGTGACAGAAAGAGAAATCAAGGAATCGGTCCCATTTACAGTTGCACAAAAAGCCATAAAATACCTAGGAATAAATCTAACCAAAGAGGTGAAAAATCTGTACACTGAAAACTATAGAAAGCCTATGAAAGAAAATGAAGAAGACACAAAAAAATGGAAAAAGATTCCATGCTCCTGGATAGGAAGAATATTGTTAAAATGTCAATACTACCCAAAGCAGTCTACATATTCAGTGCAATCCCTATCAAAGTAACACCAGCTTTCTTCACAGAGCTAGAACAAATAATCCTGAAATTTGTATGGAACCAGAAAAGACCCCAAATAGCCAAAGCAATCTTGAAAAAGAAAACCAAAGCAGGAGACATCACAATCCCAGACTTCAGCCTATGCTACAAAGCTATAATCATCAAGACAGTATGGTACTGGCATAAGAGCAGACACTCAGATCAACGGAACAGAATAGAGAACCCAGAAATGGACCCACAAACGTATGGCCAATTAATCTTTGACAAAGCAGGAAAGAATATCCAATGGAATAAAGACAGTGTCTTCAGCAAGTGGTGCTGGGAAAACTGGACAGAGACATGCAGAAGAATGAACCTGGACCACTTTCTTACACCATACACAAAAATAAACTCAAAATGGATGAAAAACCTAAATGTAAGACAGGAAGCCACCAAAATCCTAGAGGAGAAAGCAGGCAAAAACCTCTTTGATCTTGGCCACAGCGACTTGTTACTCAACACGTCTCTGGAGAAAAGGGAAACAAAAGCAAAAATGAACTACTGGGACCTCATCAAAATAAAAAGCTTCTGCACAGTGAAGGAAAATATCAATAAAACTATAAGGCAACAGACAGAATGGGAGAAGATATTTGCAAATGACTTATCAGATAAAGGGTTACTATCCAAAATCTAGAAAGAACTTATCAAACTCAACACCCAAAAAAACAAATAATCCAGTGAAGAAATGGGTGAAAGACATGAATAGACACTTCTCCAAGGAAGACATCCAGATGGCCAACCGACACATGAAAAAATGCTCAACATCACTCATCATCAGGGAAATACAAATCAAAACCACAATGAGATACCACCTCACAGAATGGCTAACATTAACAACTCAGGCAACAACAGATGATGGCGAGGATGTGGAGAAAGAGGATCTCTGTTGCACTGTTGGTGGCAATGCAAGCTGGTGCAGCCACTCTGGAAAACAGTATGGAGGTTCCTCAAAAAACTAAAAATAAAACTACCCTACGACCCAGGAATTGCACTACTAGACATTTATCCAAGGGATACAGGTGTGCTGTTTCAAAGGGACACATGCACCCCCATGTTTATAACAGCACTATCAACAATAGCCAAAGTATGGAAAGAGCCCAAATGTCCATCAATGGATGAATGGATAAAGAAGGTGTGGTATATATATACAATGGAGTATTACTCAGCAATCAAAAAGAATGAAATATTGTCATTTGCAACTATGTGGATGGAACTGGAGGGTATTATGCTAAGCGAAATTAGTCAGAGAAAGATAAAAATCATATGACTTCACTCATATAAGGACCCTAAGAGAAAAAACAGATGAACATAAGGGAAGGGAAACAAAAATAATATAAAAACAGGGAGGGGGATAAAACAGAAGAGACTCATAAATATGGAGAACAAACTGAGGGTTGCTGAAGGGGTTGTGGGAGAGGGGATGGGCTAAATGGGTAAGGGGCATTAAGGAATCTGCTCCTGAAATCATTGTTTCACTATATGATAACTAATTTGGATGTAAATTTTGAAAAATAAAAAATAAAATTAAAAAAAATCTTTATTCTGCATATTTGAAGAACATTTTCACTGGATATAGAAATTTGGTTTGCTTGCCATAATTTAAAGATAACACTTATTTGGGGGGCTCCATTGTTTCTGATTAGATTCATCATTATTCTTATACATAGGATGTCTTTCTTCTCTAGCTACTTTTTCTCCCCCTCTAACTTCTTTTTATTTTTTAAATTTAAATCCATTTTATAGTCCAATCTATTTAAATCCATTATATAGTCCAATAATGATTTCAGGAATAGGATTTAGTGATTCATCACTTACATATAACACCCAGTGCTCATCCCAAAAAGTGTTCTCATTAATGCTTCTTGCCCATTTAGCCTGTCCCCCAAGCCAGTATTCCTCCAGCAACCCTCAGTTTGTTCTCTGTATTTAAGAGTCTCTTATGGTTTGTCTCCCTCTTTGTTTTTATATTATTTTTGTTTCCTTTCCCTTGTGTTCATCTGTTTTATATCTTAAATTCCACATATGAGTTAAATCATATGATATTTGTCTTTCTCTGACTTACTTTGCTTAGCATAATACACTCTACTTTCCATCCACATTGTTGGAAATGGCAAGGTTTCATTGTTTTTGATTGCCAAATAATATTCCTGTGTGTGTGTGTGTGTGTGTGTGTGTGTGTGTGTGTGTGTGTGTATCTTTATCCATTCATCAGTTGTTGGACATTTGGGCTCTTTTGACATTTTGGCTATTGTTGATCATGCTGCTGTAAACATTGGGGTGCATGTGCCCCTTTGAATCAGCATTTTTGTATCCTTTGGATAAATAACTACTAGTGAAATTGCTGGGTTGTGGGGTACTTTAGTTTTAATTTTCTGAGGAACCTCTGTGCTGTTTTCCACAGTGGCTGCACCAGTTTGCATTCCCACCAGCAATGCAAAAGGGTTCCCCTTTCTCCACATCCTCGCCAATATCTCTTGTTGCCTGAGTTGTTAATGTTAGCCATTCTGACAAGTGTGAGGTGGTATCTCATTGTGTTTTTTTTGTTTTGTTTTGTTTTTTTTTTAACATTTATTTATTTTTGCGACAGACAGAGAGAGCGAGCATGAACAGGGGAGGGTCATAGGAAGAGGGAAACATAGAATCTGAAACAGGCTCCAGGCTCTGATCTGTCAGCACAGAGTCTGACGCGGGGCTCGAACTCACGGACCGCGAGATAGTGACCTGAGCCGAAGTCGGACGCCCAACCGACTTAGCCACCCAGGCGCCCCTCTCATTGTGGTTTTGATTTGTATTTCCCTGATGATGAGTAATGTTGAGCATTTTTTCATGTGTCTGTTAGCCATCTGGATGTCTTCTTTGGAGAAATGTCTATTTATGTCTTTTGTCCATTTCTTCACTGGATTATTTGGTTTTTGGGTGTTGAGTTTGATAAGTTCTTTCTAGATTTTGGATAGTCACCCTTTATCTGATATGTCATTTGCAAATATCTTCTCCCATTCTGTCGGTTGCCTTTTAGTTTTGCTGATTGTTTCCTTTGCTGTGCAGGAGTTTTTTATTTTGATGAGGTCCCAATAGTTCATTTTTGCTTTTATTTCCCTTGCCTCTGGAGAGAAGTCAAGAAGTTGCTGTGGCTGAGGTCAGAGAGGTTTTTGCCTGTTTTCTCCTCTAGGATTTTGATGGATTTCTGTCTTATATTTAGCTCCTTCACCCATTTTGAGTTTATTTTTGTGTATAGTGTAAGAAAGTGGTCCAGGTTCATTCTTTTGTGTGTCACTGTCCAGTTTTCCCAACACCACTTGCTGAAGAGACTGTCTTTTCTCCACTGGATATTATTTCCTGCTTTGTCAAAGATTAGTGGGCCATACGTTTGTGGGTCCATTTCTGGGTTCTGTATTCTATTGATCTAAGTGTCTGTTTTTTTTATGAGTACCATACTGTGTTGATGATTACAGCTTTCTAATACAGCTTGAAGTCCAGAATTGTGATGCTTCCTGCTTTGGTTTTCTTTTTCATGATTTCTTTGGCTATTTGGGGTCTTTTCTGGTTCCACACAAATTTTAGGATTATTTGTTCTAGCTCTGTGAAGAATGCTGGTGTTATTTCGATAGGGATTGCCTTGAATATGTAGATTGCTTTGGGTAGTATCGACATTTTAACAATATTTGTTCTTCAAGTCAATGAGCATGGAATGTTTTTCTTTCTTGTGTGTGTGTGGTCTTCAATTTATTTCATAAGCTTTCTGTAGTTTTCAATGTATATATTTTTCACCTCTTTGGTTAGGTTTATTCCTAGGTATTTTATGATTTTTGGTGCAATTGTAAATGGGATCAATTCATTGATTTCTTTTTCTGCTGCTTCATTATTGGTGTATAGGAATGGAACTGATTTCTGTGAATTTTTTAATATCCTGTGACTTTGCTGAGTTCATGGATCAATTCCAGCAGTTTCTTGGTGGAATCTTTTGGGTTTTCCATATAAAGTATCATGTTGTCTGTGAAAGTTTGATTTTCTCTTTGCTGATTTGGATTCCTTTTATTCCTTTGTCTTGTCTGATTGCTGAGGCTAGGACTTCCAACACTATGTTGAATAACAGTGGTGAGGGTGGACATTCTTGTCATGTTCCTGACATTAGGGGGAAAGTACTCAGTTTTTTTCTCACTAAGGATGATATTAGCAGTGGGTCTTTTGTATATGGCTTTTATGATCTTGAGATATGATTCTTCTATCCCTACTTTATTCAAGGTTTTTGTCAAGAAAGGATGTTGCATTTTGTCAGTGCTTTCTGTGGTTCTTATTCTTTCTTTTATTAATGTGATGCATCACATTGATTTTCAGACATTGAACCAGCCCTGCATCCCAGGAATAAACCCCACTTGATTGTGGTGAATGATTCTTTAATGTATTGTTGTATCTGGTTTGCTAGTATCTTACTGAGAATTTTTGCATCCATGTTCATAAGGGAGATTGGTCTGTAGGTCTCCTTTTTAGTCTTTGTCTGATTTTGGAATCAAGGTAATGCTGACCTAGTAGAATTAGTTTGGAAGTTTCCCTTCTATTTCTGTTTTTTGGAACAGCTTCAAAAGAGTAGGTGTTAACTCTTCTTTAAATGTTTGGGAGAATTCCCCTGGAAAGCCATCCAGCCCTGGACTCTTGTTTTTGGGGGGATTTTTGATTACTGATTCAATGTCTTTACTGGCTATGGGTCTGTTCAAATTTTCTACTTCTTCTTGTTTCAGTTTTGGTAGTTTATATGTTTCTAGGATTTGTGCATTTCTTTCAGATTGCCTAATTTCTTGGCATAAAATTGCTCATAGTATTCTCTTATTATTGTTTGTATTTCTGTTGTGTTGGTTGTGATCTCTCCTTTTCATTCATGATTTTATTTATTTGCGTTCTTTACTTTTTGATCCGTCTGGCTAGGAGTGTATCAATTTTGTTAATTCTTTCAAAGAACCCGCTCCTGGTTTCATTGAGATGTTCTCTTTTTTTTTATTTCAGTATCATTGATTTCTGCTCTAATATTTATTATTTCCCTTCTTCTGCTGGTTTGGAGCTTTATATCCTGTTATTTTTCCAGCTCTTTAAGGTATAAGGCTAGGTTGTGTGTCTGTGACCTTCCTTGCTTCTTTAGAAAGGCCTGGATTGCTATCCACTTCCCTCTTTTGACCACCTTTGCTGCATCCCAGAGGTTTGGGCTGTTGTGTTTTCATTTTCATTGGCTTCAATGTACTTTTTAATTTCCTCTTTAATTTCTTGATTAACCCATTCATTCTACTAAGATGTTCTTTAATCTCCAACTATTCATGATCTTTCCAAATTTTTTCTTCTGGTTGATTTCAAGTTTCATAGCTTTATGGTCTGAAAATATGCAAGTTATGATCATGATCTTTTTGTACTTGTTGAGGACTGATTTTTGTACCCTTATGTGATCTGTTGTGGAGAATGTTCCTTATGCACTCAAGAAGAATGTGTATTCTGCTGCTTTTTCATGAAATGTTCTGAATACATCTGTTAAGTTCGTCCAGTCCAGTGTGTCATTGAAAGCCATTTTTTTCTTGTTGATTTTCTGTTTAGATGATCTGTCCTTTGCTATAAGTGAGGTGTTGAAATCTCCTACTATTATAGTATTATTATCAATGAATTTCTTTATGTCTCTGATTAATCGATTTATATATTTGGGTTCTTCCACATTTGGGATATATAAATATTTATAATTACAGATCTTCTTAGTGGATAGACCCCTTAATTGTGATATAATGCCCTTCTTCATCTCCTGTTACAGTTTTTGTTTTATAGTCTAGATTGTCTGATATAAGTATGGCTACTCCGGCTTCCTTTTGATGACTATTAACATGATATTTAGTTCTCCATCCCCTTAATTTCAATCTGCATGTCTTTAGGTCTAAAATGGGTCTCCTTTGGGGCGCCTTAGTGGCTCAGTTGGTTAAGCAACTTTGGCTCAGGTCATGATCTCACAGTTTGTAAGTTCGAGCCCTGCATCGGGCTCTGTGCTGACAGCTCAGAGCTTGGAGCCTGCTTTGGATTCTGTCTCCTTCTCTCTCTGTTCCTCCCCACTTGTGCTGTCTCTCTGCCTCTCAAAAATAAATACATGTAAAATGGGTCTCCTTTAAGCAGCATGTAGATGGGTCTTCTTTTCTTATCTATTCTGATACCCCATATCTTTTGTTTGGAGTGTTTAGTCCATTGACATTTAGAGTGAGCACTGAAAGATATGAATTTAGTGCCATTTTGGTACCTGTGTTGTTGGTGTTTCTGTTGATTATCTCTGGCCCTTTCAAGTCTTTTTGTTTTGTTTTGTTTTGTTTTGTTTTGGTCTTTTTTGTTTAAAACAATCTTTTCTCCAAAGAGTCCCCCTTAAAACATCTTGCAGGGCTGGTTTAATGGTTACAAATTCCTTTAGTTTCTGTCTGGGAAACTCTTTATCTCTCCTTCTGTTTTGAATGACAGCCTCTGGATAAAGAATTCTTGGTTGCATATTTTTTGTGATTCAGCACATTGAATATATCCACTCCTTTCTGGCCTGCCAAGTTTCTGTGGATAGGTCTATTGTGAACCTGATCTGCCTTCCCTTATAGGTTAAGGACTTTTTTTTCCCCCTTGCTGCTTTCATAATTCTTTCCTTATCTGTATTTTGTGAATTTAACTACGATATGCCTTGTTTATGGATTTTTTTTGTTTAATCTAATGGGAGTTCTCTGTGCTTCTTGGATTTTTATGTGTGTGTCCTTCCCCAGATAAGAAAGTTTCTCACTATAATTTGCTCACAATAAAACTTCTGCCCCTTTTTCTCTCTGTTCATCTTTTGGAACTCCTGTGATTTGGATGTTATTCCTTTGTAATAAGTCTTTGTATCATGCCCTTTTGTCTTAGTTTCCATCTTTTTCTGCTTCATTATTCTACATAATTTTGTTTCTTATATCATGGATTCACCTCTTTGCTTTAGGATTCGTCCATCCTTGCCATCGTGGTTTCCATTCAGTATTGCATCTCAGTTATAACATTTTTTATTTGTCCTGACTAGGTATTACTTTTTTATCTCCACAGAAAGGGATTCTATGCTTTCTTCAACCCCAGCTAGTATTCTTATTATTGTGGTTCTAAATTCTAGTTCAGACATCTTGCTTATATCTGTGTTGATTAAGCTCCTGGCTGTCATTTCTTCATGTAGTTTCTTTTGGGGTGAATTCTTTCATTTTGTCATTTTGGAGGAAGAAAAAAATTAATAAAATAAAAAATACAAATTAACAAAACAAAAAATCAAATAAAGGAAGCTAGATCCCAACTGTGTTTTGGTTTGCTTGTTGAAAAAAACTTGATAGAGAAAAAAGAGAAAGAAAAGCAGGAAAAGAAAAAAAAAGGTTAAGAAAAAGATTAAAAATTAAAACTATATAATAAAATGGAATAAAATGAAATAACAAAAACGAAGTAGAATAAAAATTTTTAAAAATAAAAATAAAGTAAAAAGTAAAAGAAATAACTTTAAAAATTAAAAGAAAATAAAAGTTATTTTTTCTTTCTGTATTGAAGAAAAAGAAAAGAAAGGGTAAAAAAAAGCAATTTAAACAAAGTCAGAAGCCAAAAAAAAAAAAAGACTAATAAATGAATCAGCAAACAGAATGAAACCTGAATGAAGTTACATACCGTTTCCCCTATAACTGAATCTGTGCAGCACTCTATAGTTTGTGCACTAAGTAGGAGGAAGACTTGTGCTGGTCTTCTAAAGGGATGTGCTTGGAGGGCCAAGTTGGGCCCGGTTTGGTGTAATGGCTCCATTCTCCACTAGGTGTGGCACTACTTAGCTTACTGGGCTGGATCTGTGTGTGTATGCACATGCCGATGCAAGGGAGTGGTGGAAATGGCTTCATGAAGCTCCTTAGTCTCTGGTACAGGGACTTGGAACTCTTACTGACCCCATGGTCAAGCATCTGTTCTTTGCCTTAGGTCTCTGTCCACTCCCCCCCTTTACCCTGTACATGCTCAAGCCATCCACCTGCCAGGCGACATCTCCCTCCAAAGTTTCATCTCAGATGGGGTTGTGTTTCAAAACCCCACACTTTAGAGATCCCTGTGGCTTGGACCCCCGTCAACTCTCTGGAGAAGAGTCTCACTGAGCAATGGCGGGGTGCCGGCTTGCCCCAGGGAACATTTGTGCAATCACACAGTGGCAGAGATTCAGAGAGTATGACAAATCACAACACACAGCCAGCACCAGGTTTCACCACACTCTGGTGTCTTTGTCCCAATACCAGCAAACGTGGCTGCTCTCTGGGGTCTGTGGGGACGTTTGCCTATAGGGAGGCCATATGACCTCTACCAAATACTCTCCAAGCAGGGGAACTGTTTCTCCCTGTGTGGCACTTGGACCCCTTAGACCCCACTGCCTGCTTCTGGGGATTCACCTTGCTTCCTCACCAGAGCACTACCAGACACTGAGCTCTGAAACTTCAGACTCTGGGATCCACTCTTTATAGAATCCGGATGGTATTGAACCCTCTCCTTTATTCCTGTCAATGGTTTTAGGGAACAGATTTCTTGTTCAGTCCCCTGCAAGTGTTTTCACTCTTTCTCTCCAACTACTTTCAGGGGAGTGTTTTTCCTGCACTCTCTCAATGTGCTGCACTCTCCCCCTTTTTCTGTCCTCTCTCTGCAGAAAGAGCTCCCTACCTTCCGTGGCTTTTCTCTCCCCCAGGTCAACTCTCTGCACCATGTACCTGCTGAGTTCTGTCCTTCAAGTTATACAGATTATTCTGTTAATCCTTAGATCAATTTCCTAGGTGTACAAAATGGTTTGGTGCTGATCTAGCTGCATTTCAGGATGAGACAAGCTGAGGGTCTCCCATGCTGCTCCGCCATCTTAACTCCTCCTCTTTTCTCTAGCTACTTTTATAATTTTTTTCATGTTTGGTTTTTATTATTTGGCAGTGATACATCTAGCTGTAGTTTTCTTTGAATTTATAAGGTTTGGATTCATTGATTAGTATTGTCCCACAGGTTACTGAAACTATTTTTTTTTTCGTTTATCATCTTTCTGCACCATGATTTTCAGATCAGGTAATTTCTTTTAATCTGTCTTAAAAATCAATAATAATTTCTTCAGTTTCCAATATACTGTTAAGGCTGTCCAGTGATTGTATTTTTCATTTCAGATATGGTACTGTGAATTCTAAAAATCTCTGTTTGCATTACTGAGCTGTTGACTCATATATCTACCTTTACTTTTAAGACCTTGGACATATTCATAAAATAGTTTTAAAGTCTTTGTGAATTTCACATTTTCTGAGTCATCTTCTGTGTTTTTTATTGACTGTGTTTTTCCCCTTAATTTAAGAGCCATTTTGCTGTTTCTTCACATATCTAGTAAGTTTTAAATGTATGTTGGTCATTGTTAATGGTACATTGGAGGGAGACTGAATTTTGCTGTTTTCCTTTAAATGCTGCTTAATTTTGTCCTAGGAGGCAGTTATATTACCATTAGGGTATTCTTGATTTTGTCAGGCTTAGTTTTATGCTATGTTAGGATGTGTCTGTTTTTCTTTTTCTTAGTCCTAGGGACATGGCCCTCACTCTAGGGTACAGCTTTTGATCCTGAGGCATAGTCTTATGATTGTCTCAACTGATGCTTTAAGTGTCCAGTAAGACCTCATCATTCTCTGGATGGTCCTAAACTATAAATTTTCCATCTCTTCATAATTGTCATATTTCCATTTAACTCTTAGTTTCAGAACAGACTCTGAGGCTATGTGTGGTCTTGTGTTAGGGGTCAGCTAAGAACACACCTAGTCCTAAGTCAATGACATGTGAAAAACCCTCAGTCAGACTTCTGAGGTTCTCCTTTACAGTATCTGCCTGTCTGAAGCCCTGTCCTGCAAATTCAGTCATTTCAGTAGCCCTGTCATTCTGCCTGCTCTACTCAGCAAGACTAGTCTCTTTACATGGGCATCACCTTCTTGCACTATTGGCTTAAAAAGTGCTCCCAGGTAGAAGGTCTGACCACTCACATGGGTAGGTAAATCTTAAAGGCGCATTTTCAATGTAACTATACCTGAAATAAGTAAGTAAGTAAATACGACAGACTATACCTTAATGATGAAAGTCCAATGATATGCAAACCTTTGATAAAAATGCCACCACCAGCATGTTTGATGATCTCTCCATTGTGAAATGGACTTAAGTTTTAGGTTTGATAAATTAATTTTGCTCTCTTGGTGTTGGCATATGATTATAAGGTACAGGTAGATAAAATTCAACACAGGTGATAAAGCCCTATGCATTTGGTAAGGTAAACTTAATAGAGGAATTTTTGAAAATTTAAACTGATGCCAGAAAATAGGGACCCAAGAAAATATAAAAAAGTTAGAGATATAAGAGAAAACAATTCTTGCATATAATTTCCTATTGTTGGGGAAGAAGAATTTCCTGTGCCCTTTAATATCCTTCTGGCTGGACTTAGAATCAAATTGACATGAGACAGATTAACAGACAGTCAAGAAACATGATGCTTATATGAGCTAAGGAGATGGGTAGCGGGTAGCGGTCTGAGGATACAAAGGGGAGAGAGATCCTTAGCCAGAAGATAAAAGGAGATGTTTGTAAAACAAAGATGCCCTATTCAGGTAACTTTCCTAGGTAAAGAGGAATCTCTGTTAATAGCTTTCTTCTTGATAAAGCAGGCAATTGAGGGGAAAGTAAGGAGCTTTTTTCAAATCTACTGGGTTTGGATTGCTTCTAACTCAAAATAATGTTCATGCCAAAGTGGCCCAACTTGGCATGGCCTGCCCTTGGCCTCTACACTATCACACTATCCAACTCAGCTACTAAGGAGTTGAGATCTTCCTAGTACCTAAGTGAAAGTTAATTGAAAACTAAAATACTTAATTTTTAAAAGTGTTTTTATTATCTTAGAGTGATCAGGAATGCTATGGGGATTCCCATGGGTTTTACAGAGGTAGGAAAATGACCATTTCCATAGAATGAGTTTGAGATGGAAATACTGGGAGACAAAAATTTATTGGTAATTGTACCCCCAGATCCCTGCTTACTCAATGTAAATATTATATAAGAAATCACTAGATGGCTGCTATAATGTAATTTTATTGAAGGTATTAATGGTAGTCATGGTAGTAGTAGTAGGGGTCATGGTAATAATATTCCATGAGTTTAGTTGATATTTCTAAGGAGGAGATTAAAGGACGAACTGAAAATTCTAAAAACAATAACATTGATGTATTTTTCAAATAAAATGATTTTCTAGTTTCTTTTTCATAATACCTCAATGACATCTTCACAGATTTTAATGTTTTATAAAATATTAGATTTTCCCTTGATATTATTTCCCTTTGCCTTTCCTTGATATGGTGTGAAGATGACATGGAATGGGTTGCTCAGTCTCACCTTTTTGGAGGGACTGTGTAATGCTTACATTTTCTGTGTCCCCACCCTACTTCTCCATTCATCCTTTAACAATTGTAGGTAAATTGGTATTGTCTCCTGAGATTGCTCTCTCTCAAGCCCATTCTGAAATCTATTATTGACCACAATACTTTTCTAATGGAAACCAATGGCCATTCATAACTGATAAGTGTTAATGCTCAAGATGGACTCCTTTTCTGTATAAAGGCCAACTGATCATTGTAGTTCATGCGTTAATTAGCCAGTTTGCTAGTAAACAAGGAAATACATACTTTCAAAGTCCTTTGCTTTTAAATAGTTACAAATTCATGGATTTGGAAAGTTCTCTTCAGGAGAACCAAGGTCTGCCAACTTTTAAATTTTTTCATCAGGAAAATAGGGCCAAAGATGTTATGAGGAAACTATAAATATAATTTTCATGTTATATTGAAATGTCAATTGAAGTAAATAATCGAGAAATCTCAAGTAAGCTGTATTTTCATAAATGCTTAAAAGCACAGGAAAATGCTTTTTATTATCTTTTTCTTTTAAATAATGGAACATATTACACCTACAGGGTGAACATTCATTAGGGTTGAAAAATACAGGAACCGTAGACATTAGTGCCTCCTTTATTTCTTCTTCCTTCTGGATATTCTTTTCAGTTGTTAGTTTTTGTAAAGTAAAAAACCTGGTAAGAACATATAAGTATTCATTAGATATCTGGAGGAGTAAACACAAAGAAATAAGTTTTCAATGAATGCAAATTAGTAAGTGTTATTGTTGTTTTCTTTATTTCACTCTAAGGAACCCACACCACTGAACAAATTTTAAGTGCCATTTATCTTCATGTATCAGCCTCAAACCAGAAATTAAAAAAGAAAATCCAATCTGACTGACAGGTATGATCAGTAATAACAGGTTTACTTTGATTTTAATTTCACATTAGAAAGATATATCCTTCACTTGATGCCTTCTTGTACTTTGTACTCCATGTTAAAACAGGAACAATGCAAGCAATTTTAGGGATACAGAAGTATGCTGTGTTTTTTATTCTATTTGGTATGGTTTCTGTATTCATAACTGAAACCTTTGCTAGTATTTCCATGTGTTCTATCATCTAAAGGGTTTAGTCTTCTGCCTGTTCCATTTCTCATATTCCGTTGGCCTTTCTGGTTATTTCAGAAAAACAACCATCAACTTTGCCATTGCCTGGGAGGGTTTAGAGCAAAACTCTTGAGGTCAAATCTCTGATTTACTACCTGGCCTATTCATGTTACATCTTCGAATCTCAGTTTTCATATTTATAAAATGGTGAATAATCATATAATAATTATTATCTCCAGGGACCATGGAAAGATGTAGTTGATAATGGATACTTATATAAAACATTCAACATAGCACATAATGAAATTATAAGAAATGGTAGCCTCTTTGTTTCTCATAAACATCTAAAAGGTTGTTGAACCTCTTCTCTATTCCACATGTTCTACATTCATAATGACATTGACAAATAGGTAGTTTTTGATGAAGTTTTGGGGTGATGGTGGGGGGGTGTCCAGAGCCGACGGCCAAGAAAGAATTCTTGAAAATGTCTTTGGTGCAAAAAGGTGATTTTATTAAAGCATGGGGACAGGACCCATGGGCAGGAACAGCTGCACTGGAGTTGTGACGGGTAACTCATTATATACCCTCAGGTTGGGAGGAGGGTAGGGACAGTGTAAGTCTCTAAAGAATTTTGGAATCAAGGTTTCCAGGACCTTGAGGGCCTAGCTGTTGCTAGGAAAATGCCATTTATTACTGTTTGGTAAAACCTCAGTCATGAGACCCTTTGGATGTATATCAGGGGGCCATAAGCTTGCAGTATGATTGCCAGAATATATCTTGGGGGAGTTGAGATAAAGGAAGTTTCCAAAGAAATTTTTATATGTTAATGTAGATTTACAGGTTCCTGGGGGATCAGGATGATGTTAAGCTAAGATTCCCTTTTGCCCCTGGCAAAGTGTCATCATTGAGGCAGCTGAGCTCCTAGAGGGAGGTCACTCTGCCTGTTTCAAGTACTTGTCAGTGGGCTGTAGGCAGTAAGGGAATTTTTCATTTGCCTTTGCTTCCTACATCACCATGGCAAACACTTAAATCACCTTACATCTTGATGAGGGTGATCTTCAGGCTCCAAGAAATGGAGTCTATAGATTTCTGGAGATTAGGCTATGGATAAGATTGCCTTTTTCTTACAGTTTACTAAATTATCTATAAACTGAAGGAGACTCCCGGCCTGCATCACTGTGATCTCTATCAGTCAACCGTTTGCTTTCTTTCCTTTCCTCTGTTCTTGGGCAGCCAGGAGTGTCCAAGGAATATCACACATATCTCAAGGGGTGGGGGTGGGGGGCGCAGGGGGGGTATGGTGCTATTAGCCTGTACTTTGCCCTCAGGTTGCCCCACGCTCCCTCATCAGTTTTTATTTACATGAAAAGCATCTCTTAAAATTCCCCACTCCACTTAAACATCCATTTGTCATATAAACAGATATGGTCATCAACATGTAAGAAGGCATCTTTTCAAGTTTGTGAAAGAAACAGGATTTAAATTTCCAACTTATGATTTAACAATTTAATATTTTAAGATATGCCTTTACATAGCAAAATTGGCACTTACTGGGTAGCAGCTAATAACACTATTTTGAGTAAGATATCCAGGATATGCAGATCTTTACAAGCCTGAAAAACTAAACTGTAACTACCAAATGGAATTTTTTACTGTCATTGATTTACATGGTTATAAAGCCAGCAAAAAAAAAAACTACCAAATTATGACTGTGTAGGGGTAGAAAAGTTTCCCTTTTCTTATAGGTTCTTTGGATGATCTAATATTTAAATTGATATAAGACAGATAAACAGGAATAAAACAGAAGTTTAATAACACATTTACCTCCTGTATATATGGGGGAGTCCAAGCCAGGAAAACTGAGTAAGATCTCCAGAGCAGTGGCCAAAGCCTTCACCTTCATAAAGAAGACAAAAGAGAAAAGATGTTGGGGATAGAGAGTCAGTTATGGGAGGTTACTAGGAAAAGAATAGTAAACAAGGATAAGGTTGTTGTCCATGCAGATTTAAGTCCTTGCTGTCTTCATTGAGTTTCTAGAGGTTGAGTCTTCCTGGTGTGGCTAGGGAGACACTTTTACAAATGGGTATTTCCCTTATAAATGCATCTCTTATGAAAGGGTAATTCCTAGTAAGTTTTCAGAGGTTCACTTTGCTGTTTCTTAAACATAAACAGTTAAGAATAATCAAGATGCCAAAGAGGCATAATTTGGGGTGGTAAAATTTGCTCTCCTTCAACTGTAAATACCTTTAGGAATAATTTTTATTATTTATTATTATTATTTTTTTATTTTTTATTATTTTTATTATATTATACTTGAATTTCATTTTTTATATCAGAAATGTAGATAATGCCAATAATTGATCTGTTAAGTTCATTTATAACATTCTACTTTATTGTTTTATATGAAATTTATTGTCAAATTGGTTTCCATACAACACCCAGTGCTCCTCCCAACAGGTGCCCTCCTCAATGCCCATCACCCACCCTCCCCTCCCTCCCACTCCCCATCAACCCTCAGTTTATTCTCAGTTTTTAAGAGTCTCTTATGGTTTGGCTCTCACCCTCTAACTTTTCTTTTTCCCTTGCCCTCCCTCATGGTTTTCTGTTAAGTTTCTCTGGATCCACATAAGAGTGAAAACATATGGTATCTGTCTTTCTCTGTATGACTTACTTCACTTAACATTAACACTCTCCAGTTCCATCCACATTGCTACAAAAGGCCATATTTCATTCTTTCTCATTGCCAAGTAGTATTCCATTGTGTATATAAACCACAACTTCTTTATCCATTCATTGGTTGATGGACATTTAGGCTCTTTCCATAATTTGGCTATTGTTGAGAGTGCTGCTATAAACATTGGGGTACAAGTGCCCCTATGCATCAGCACTCCTGTATCCCTTGGGTAAATTCCTAGCAGTGCTATTGCTGGGTCATAGGGTAGATCTATTTTTAATTTTTTGAGAAACCTCCACGCTGTTTTCCAGAGTGGCTGTACCAGTTTGCATTCCCGGCAACAGTGCAAGAGGGTTCCCATTTCTCCACATCCTCTCCAGCATCTATAGTCTCCTGATTTGTTCATTTTGGCCACTCTGACTGGTGTGAGGTGGTATCTCAGTGTGGTTTTGATTAGTATTTCCCTGATGAAGAGCGATGTTGAACATCTTTTCAGGTGGCTGTTGGCCATCTGGATGTCTTCTTTAGAGAAGTGTCTATTCATGTCTTCTGCCCATTTCTTCACTGGATTATTTGTTTTTTGGGCATTGAGTTTGGTGAGTTCTTTATAGATTTTGGATACTAGGCCTTTGTCTGATATGTCATTTGCAAATATATTTTCCTATTCCATTGGTTGCCTTTTAGTTTTGTTGGTTGTTTCCTTTGCAGTGCAGAAGCTTTTTATCTTCATGAGGTCCCAATAGTTCATTTTTGCTTTTAATTCCCTTGTGTTTGGAGATGTGTCAAGTAAGAAATTGCTGTGGCTGAGGTCAGAGAGTTTTTTTCCTGCTTTCTCCTCTAGGGTTTTGTTGGTTTCCTGTCTCACATTCAGGTCTTTTATCCATTTTGAGTTTATTTCTGTGAATGGCATAAGAAAGTGGTCTAGTTTCATTCTTCTACAGCATTCTACTTTAACTATCACAGCAAATTTTGTCTCATTTTGTTTTCTATTTAATTCATTTAAAATATTGTTTTAATTTAATAGTATTATTCATAAACTTTTCAGCAAATTACTCTTCTAAGTGTTATTGCAGGTATACAGATGAGTATGATGTGGTCCTAACATACTAAGAAGTATGCATGTCAATAGGGAATACAGACATACCCAACAATGCATAGAAACAAAAAATGGGACAGGGAGGCAAGTAGACTTCTGTCTCCTAGACCATACCCAGTAGGTAACTCCCTTAATTACTGAGGTCATCTTTGTAAAACATAAAGCATTTTGCTTCTTTGGTCTTTATTTTTTTCTCCTGTCCCAGTTTTAATGAACAATTAGTGTTATTCCAAAATAACTAATCTGTTAAAAAATGTGAGTAGTAGGGGGTGCCTGGGTGGCTCAGTCGGTTAAGTGGCCGACTTCGGCTCAGGTCATGATTTCGTGGTCCGTGAGTTCGAGCCCCATGTCAGGCTCTGTGCTGACAGCTCAGAGCCTGGAGCCTGTTTCAGATTCTGTGTCTCCCTCTCTCTGACCCTCCCCCATTCATGCTCTGTCTCTCTCTGTCTCAAAAATAAATAAACGTTAAAAAAAAATTAAAAAAAATGTGAGTAGTAGAATTTATATACTTAACTAGTAAGTGCATGGATATAATTTCTTTCAGGTATAGTGCATTTTGACTTTTTTGCCACCTTTGCCTTCTTTTCTGGCATATAAAATGCATATTTTAGATAAAATAAATTCATTTTTCTCCAGAAAGAGCTCATATTTAAAAATAAGCTTAAACAAAGCATAATGACCTAACTCTAAAACTTTATATTTCTCTGTCAGTAGAAATTTCTCTCCCCGTGATCAAATAAATCCAAAGCAGCATATGATAATACCATGAAATTAAGTAAAAGGGACCCAGAGGAACGTAAGTTTGTCATGTGTATGACATTTGAAAAACTACATGTATGCTTGGGGGTAGCTGGCTGGCTCCGAAGGTAGAGCAGGCAACTCTTGATCTCAGGGTTGTAAATTTTTGAGCCACACATTAGGTGTAGAGATTACTTAAGTCAAATCTTCACACACACAAAAATGCATGTATACTTGATGGCGAAGACAAGATTCTCCCCTCAAAGACCAAGAAATTATATAGTCACAATTTGTCTCCTTGCAGATAGCTCTTCACTTGTTTGACTAAGGGCACTGTTACCCACAAATCCTATAGCTTTATCCCACAACTTTAATAAGAGGATACGCTGATAAATTTATGTTGAGCCATCCATATTTTTTCCCTAAAGTGCTTTAATTTAGTTTGATGACTTAGAACTTGCCTTATTAGATAAGAGTCTTCAACTTCTTTTGTGCAGAGAAATAATATTTTTTAATTTTAAAATAATATTTTTAAAATAATATTTTAATATTTTTTAATTTAATATTTTTTAATATTTTTTAATTAATTAATTTTAATTAATTTTTAATTTAATAATTTAATAATATTTTTTAATGGCAAAACTCCTTGACTTGTATCTCATTCAACACAAGAGAATACTCGTTTTTAACATGGATGCTAAAATGATCCATTTTGTATGTGTCGGATTAGGAAGAACCAATCAAGAATAACTGCTTTTACTCCAGATCTTAGTGAGTCACAGGGTAAAACACTATCAAAGTGGACTGTACCTATATATATGGTGTAATATGTATATATATGTGTGTTAATATATATATATATATGGTATACACATTTTAATAAATATATATATTTACATACATGTATGTATTTTCACCCTCTCAGGATCAATTTTAATATGTGATTTTTCTTAAGCTTTGAATCAGATATCAGATACAGGTCAATGAAGTTTGTATTTTTAAAAATAACAATGCAATCTGTAATATAATCTGAGATGCATTTGTTCAACATTTCCCCTCCAAATTGCTGCCTCAGGTAGGAGCAGCCATAGGTAGTAAGTAGTAAGTCAGGAATTTAGGGGTTCTGGATCCTGGTTGAGTATCTTTCTATCTTATCATGATCAACAGTCTGAAGGAAACTCTTTAAAATCATGTATTGTTTAGGGGCACCTGGGTGCCTCAGTCAGTTAAACATCCAACTTCAGCTCAGGTCATGATCTCACAGTCCATGAGTTCAAGCCCCACGTCAGGCCCTGTGCTGACAGCTCAGAGCCTGGAGCCTGCTTCAGATTCCGTGTCTCCCTCTCTCTCTCTGCCCATCCCCTGTTCACACTCTGTCTCTGTCTCTGTATCTCTCTCAAAAATAAACATTTAAAAGAAAACCATATTGTTTACCATGATCTATTCAGCATTTAGCAAAGTGGTCTGTCTAGTGAAACATTTATAGATGCTTTAAAGCCGTGTCTGGTTAAGAGCTTCATAATACCTGGTAATAAACATATCCCCTGTTCTCTGAATCTTCATGTGGTGATAATAAGAAGCCCATAAGTGTAGATCTAGTCCTCTTCAGGGGTCCTGTAGTGAAAACTCAAAAGTGCAGGAGCGGGTTACTCCACAGAGCATGCTGAACCTTAAGAGTATCAGGGTCATCAAACCATATGGTTTCATTTGAGGCTGATTTGAGGATATGGAGAAAGATTTGTCCCCCAAATCTTGACTCTCAATTCCCAATAAATGTAATTGTGATTTTGGATCCAAAAGATGCTGTTCCCAGGCAAGTCCAAAAGTTTTAAAAGGAACAAGTTGCAAAATGGAGCCTGGCATATTGAACCCCTTTCTGCAGGAATTTTACATTTCTGTAGAATTGTCACTCTGAGTGGATCTTGGGGACATGGAACAACAGTGTTCACAATTTTTCACACCTGTGGAAAGTGCTGAGGGAGCATGGACCACAATAAGGCCTTTAAGGTTGGGTCAACTGAGATTTTATTCTGTCTTTTGTTACTTGTTACTTTGTATCCCACCTGTAAAGTGGGATGAGGATATGTATCTCACACTGTTGGGAGGATCAACAGAGCTAAGTTTGTTACCAGTGAGAGAGTCCTCCTTGTGTGAATGGAGGTCTCATTCCTTGGATTCCCCATGAGATTATTTACACAGGGATTCATTCTCCCATAAAGACAGCCAGAAGGAAAGTGACAAGCATAAAGCAACTTATTAAAAAGAAAGTACACTCAAGGTGGGAGAGCAGGCAGGTTCTGTGAGGTGGAACCAACCCTAGGTCATTTTGGAATTGGATATTTGTTACATCTCTCTGGGCTGGGAGGAGCTGGGAGGTATGGTGGGGTGATCTCTAAAGGAAGCTATTTCTAATCATTTGGGAGATTTCTCCCACAGGTTGGGAGGGGGAGTTTTTGGACCCTGCAAAGATTGTGCCAGAACCCTCATGCACCCCTTTCTCCAAGGGGTGGGGGTGGGAGGCTGTACCTGCAATATAAATGAATTATAATGAATCTAGAAGTTACCCTGCGGCAGAGGGGGAAGAGGAGAGCCATGCTATGTACTGTGGCTCTTGATCTGTCACCCCAAGTTCTTGGAAGCCACAGGTCAGGATGTTGTGCCCCTGGGCTTTTAATGTGTAGTTTATCACCATCCTTGCCTCCAGCTCACCTCTCTATTGTTCCCCTTCACGGATTTCGGACTCTGCCCTGGGGGTGTTCCTTCCACTGCTCCTGTCTAGCTTCTACCTAACAAGTTCACAATGGTCTATAGTGGAGAGGGAATAAGGATAATGCCAATTATACCTTCTGACCATGGGACATATTTGAAAAGAACATGCACAGAGCAGGAAGTCCCACTCATTTTTTTTTTTTTCTGCCACAGTGGAAAAAAAAAAGGAAAATACATATCTTTGTCTGGAAATTATCTTAAAAGCCATATCTTTTTCTTTTGCTGTCAGTGGAAATGGAAAATAGGTGGCCTAATGTGACATTCTGTCATGGAAATCATATAGAAAGCTTACAGCTTTCTCTGCTGAAGAAATTTAAGGAAATTAAGCTGTCGCCTTCCTTATTTGTGATACTTGTTTATGAAGTATTGTTCTAGAGCAGTTGTTTTCCAACTATGGTTCTTTGAAATCTGCCTCAGAATTATTTGAGGTGCTTGTTAAAAATGTAGATTCAGGGCCTAACCCCAGAGTGAATGGAAACATAGTGTGTTTCAGTTGATAGCTTCTGGAGAGAACTGCATGTTTACACAAGCCTGCCCATCAGGTGGTACAAATGTGCCCCAAAGCTGAAGATGTACACCAAGAGCAACAGTCTCCAAATATTTGACCACCCATCCACTTAGTAAACTTATGACATCCCCCACACGTGTGGGCATATGTTCTGTTCACTCTTGATTATGGACATTGTCAAACATACCCCAAATTTGAGAAATATACTAAGGATTAGAAATATAACTAGAAATTAAATATCTTCTTTCTTTTTTATATATTGGTCTTACAAACTGCCTGGGATGCATGAATTATATTTTGTACCTCTGGCCAAAGGTTGGGTTGACTTCACATGTGGAGGATAATAAAAATCCAACTCCATGTATTATTCTATTGTAAAACATAATATAACCCCTGTCTCTCATCTAATTTTAATGAATCTTAATATTTTTCCAAATTTACTTTAGAGGTTTTTATTTTTTGTTATTTTTGTTTCAAATTTGAATGTAAATTCTAGTAAGTTACCATATAGTCTAACATTGGTTTCAGGTGTCAGAATTTTTTTAAATAATGAAAAAATATAGAAGCATTTAAAATCCCTGTTCTCTCTCTCTTCCTTTTAACTGCAGAGTAGCTGTTATTCTGAAATGTAAGCATTATGATCTCAATTACGATTTTACACTATATCTACACAGACATTTATCTACAAACAAGTCTCTTTTTTTTCCCTCCCTCATTCTCCAAGAGAATTGTTACATGTGATTTAATCATTGTATAAGTATTTGTCTGCTTAGCTCAGTATTGTGGACTTAAGATTTATACATATTGATACCTTTAACACTAGTTTATTTTAACTACTGTAATATTTCATTATACGAATATACATATGTGAGAAAGTTTTTCTTAAGACTGGAATTTCTGGCTTGTACATTTGGTTGATGAATAGTTTCATTTTTCAGAAATCTTAAGTAATGTCAGTTATTAAGGTATAAAAAACGTGTCTTGCTTTAAATTGGATTTAACTCATGATTAGAGGGATAGCCATATTTTTATGTTTATGACCCTTTGTTTTCATTTTCACTGAACTGCCTACTCATTTTGTTCATTTTTTTTTTTCTGTTGGGTTCTTTGGCTTTTCCTTATTGATTTGTGGATATTAACCTTTTATTTGTTTACAGATATTGTAAATACCTTTTTTTCAGTGAGTCACTTGCCTTTTAACTTTTTCCTTTGTGCACAACAGCTCTACAATTTTATGTTAATGAAATTTATAATTTTTTAAAGGTTTTTAGAATTATCGAATCATCAGAACCATAATGTCGTAAAGATATTCTTTTATTTATTTTTTTTCTTCTAAAAGTTTAGCATTAATTTTAGTATGTAGGTCTTTGGTTCATCTACAGTTTTCGTTAAGTGTAATTTTCGACTTACATGAAGGAAAATTGTTATTTCTGAACAGTTTTGTGAGTGTTGGCAGATTCATACATTTGTGTAACCACTACAACAGTTAAGATATAGTGGTGATATATAAGAACAGTTCCATCACCTCAAGAACCCCCTCATGTTACCCTGTGTGCTCATTTTCTACCCACTCCTGACAACTACTGATCTGTTCTTTATTCCTACAGTTTCCTTTTCTAGAAAGTCATAGAAATGGAATCATACAATATGTTACCTTTGAGTCTGATTTCATTCACTTAGCATAATGTATTTGAGATTCATCCATGTTGTTGCATGTATCAATAATCTGTTCTTTTTATTGCTAAATAGTATTCCCTTGTATGGATGTACCACACTTTGTTTTTCCATTAACCCAATGGAAGACATTTAGATTGTTTCCAGTTTGGGGTGATTACGAATATGCTGCCAAAACATTCTTGAACAGGTTTTTGTGTGAAACATATGTTTTCATTTCTCTAGGGTAAATACCAAGGATAAGTGTTTGTTTTACTTTATAAGAATTTGCCAAAGTGTTCCCAGAGTGGTTATTTTAATTATGCCACATATGAAAATTCCAGTCATTCTGCATCTTTGTCAACATTTTAGATATTGTCTTTTCTTTTTCTGTCAATTTTTCTTTTCTTTCTTTCCTTTCCTTTTCTGTCCTATCCCGTCCTTCCTATCCTTTCTGTCCTTCCCTCCCTCCCTCTTCCTTCCTTCCTTCCTTCTTTCCTTCCTTCATTCTTCCTTCTTTCCTACCCTTCTTCCTTCTTTCCTTCCTTCTTTCCTTCCTTCGTTCCTTCCTTCCTTTTTTTCTTTTCTTCTTTCTTTCTTTCTTTCTTTCTTTCTTTCTTTCTTTCTTTCTTTTTTCTGTTATCATTATTGTTTTAATTTTAGCCATTCTAATTGGACTGTAGTAGTATCCCATTCTCGTCTTAATTTACATTTTCTTAATGATTAATGATTTTGAGCTTTTTTCCCATGGGCTTGTTTGCCATCCGTATATCTTCTTTGGGGAAATATATATTCAACTATTTGCCTGGGGTGTGTGTGTGTTTGTTTTCTCATTGTTGGGTTTTAAAAGTTACTTGTGTATTCTATATATAAGTCATTTGTTAGGTGTATGATTTGTAAATATTTTCTCCCAGTAGTAAGCTTTAGGCTTATTTTTGCATGTGAACTTATCCATTCACTTTCATTTTTAGTATCTCATCCTTTTTTCAGGGCACAATTTACTTTGATTATGTGTAACATTAATAGTTCCAAATTGGTGTGCCTCAGTACACTGGGTGGTATTGATCTCCTCAGGCTTTCAAGGTGGCTCAGTAGATCTGAGGACCAGGGGTTCCCAGTTGAGCACAGCCTTGTTTGTTTACCCCCATATGACGTAGAGTAGTCCTGATGTTCTAAGTGTGTTGCTATGTAAACAAGTTTGGGAAATACCACATCAACAGCTCTTTCAGTGTGCATCTGTAGCTTCAACTCATGTTGTCTTTGAATGTCTGAAACGTTTTTCATAACCTAGCTTTACAATTTGATGTAGACAGTTATTTTTCTTTATCACTTTAACAATATTACTTTATTATGTATTGCTGCTGATGAGACATATTATGTCAGATTAATCTTCATTCTTTTATTCATAATCTTTCTTTCCCCTTGGATAACTTTTGAGATTATTTCTTTATCCTTGATGGTTTTACATTTCACACTGATGCATTTAGGTATGGGTTTATTTTCATTTATCTTGTGAAGAACACTTTGAATTTGAGGACTAATGTTTCATTTCTTTTTTCAATTTGGAAAGATGCCCATCTATTTTAAATCTTCACATTTTGTGTCTCTGTCACTTTTTTTTTTAAAGCCCAGAACTCTCATGTTGGAACGCTTTTATTCTCCATGTTTCCTAACTACTCTTTCACTGTGGTGTTGTTTTAATTGCTTTGTGACTCTGTGCTGCCTTCTGGACTAAGACTTCAGCACTATCATCCACTGCACTGTTCTCTCTCCTCATCTGTCTGACCCTGTGTCCAGGCTAAGTTTTATTCCATCTTTTTGTATTTTTATCTCCCCATCATTGCTATATTTTTATATTCAAAATTTCCACTTATATATTTATTTTTATATTGTAATAGAATTCTAAGATAGCCCTCAATGACCCATGTCTTATCCAAGCTCCTTTTCCTGAAGATAGATGGGATCTAAGCAATGAAATATGGGGAAGGTGATGGAATATTATTCCCATTATTATGTTTACTTGTATGGCAAAGCGGAAGAGAGTTTGCAGATGTAATCAAAGTCTCCAGTCTGTTGACTGTAGGGTAATCAAAAATGAGATTATCCCAGGTTGGCCTGTTCCTAAACAGTTGAGACATTTTAAAGAAGGTCTAGGGGTCAGAGATGGGAGCAGCAGAAATGCTCTTTCACATGGCCTTGAAGAAGCAAATTGCCATGATTTTTAAAGCCTCAAGGAGATGAATTTTAACAGCAACTTCATGAACTTTGAAGAGGTCCCGACTCTCAGATGACATCATAGCCTTGGATAACACTATGATTACAACCTGACAGACCCTGAGCAGAGGACGGAGATAAGCTGTGTCTGGCCTCCAGACCTGCAGAAACTGTGAGAAAATAAATCTGTATTGTCTTTAGCCGTAAAGTTGTGGTAATCTGTTTCTCAGAAATAGAAAACTAATATATATATTTATAAATTCTTATTTCATCATTTTCTGTTTTGATTTCAAGATTCCTTGTTTCTTTTTCAAATATTACTCTCACATTTATTTCGGTTTTACTCTTATTGATTTTAAAAGCTTTCTAATTTTGTTTTTATTTCCTCTTGCCTGCATTAAGTTAATTTTTTTGACTGTCCAAAGCTGCATTTGGTTTTTGTAATTTTGGGTTTTAGGCTCACTTAAATAGGAAATTCTCTCTCTTTACTCCTTCTCACTACCCTGTCTATATCTCTCTTTGGTATCTATTCCTTTGGCCTGCCTCCAGAGGGCCACTGGTTAAGAAGGAGATCTTGTATCATCAGTTCATAACTTGCAGGCATTTTTTTTTTTTTTTTTTAGGTTCTGTTGTGGAGATATTTCGGGTTGCCCTTCAGCCTGTCTAGGCCATGTATTCATGGGATATCTAACCCAGGAAGCAGTTTTTTAAGATTTCTTTCTAGAACAGGGGATCTCCATCCCAGCCACCGGTTGGTCATAAGCAGTTAGCCTGGTCTCTCCTTAAGTAAGGTCCTTTTGGTGTTTCTTGCCCCTCAGCAACTTCCAGCCCCAGGTCTACTTTTGAATCAAAAGTTCATCTGGCTTGTAGCTTTAGCTCTGCTCATCACCCTATGCCATTTTAGGATCTCAGGTATATTTACCTTTTTGGAGCCCAGCCTTTTCTCTTTAATTACAAATATTTATTATTGCCATTTAGTTATGGGGGGGAGGCATAATTCAAAACTATCAAAAGGCTTATAGCCCTATTAGTTTATCAGGTATATCACTGCTACTCCAGGGATGCGATATTCTTACTAACATTTGCATGTTAATGTGTATTCACACACCCTCTTAAGATACTTATCACATTCTTTTGTTTGTCATTTTCTGACTACTATCTCTTCTACATGAAAATAGTAGTGGGTCCCTGGCATCTATTTTATACAATGAATCCTCAGTGGCCAGAGTTGCTCGGATTGGTGGTTGGTATCTAGGTAACCTAAGTAAATCAGAGGTGTTTCCCTGAGAATTTGAAATTGAGAGGGAGAGAAGATGACAAAGAAAGAAAAGCTGTTGGTTTTCATGGGGATTACTTGTGTGAAGCAAGCTTAGGCCAAGTCTACCACCACATAAAGGAAGAAGTAGAAATTCTTTTGCAGAAAGAGTGAAGGTACACAGAGAAAAATAGGGATTAGAGATGGTCAGAAGGCTTTCTAGTTCCTGATCTTCTACCTGTCCTAAATTTTAGTTTTAAAAACTACCAACATTTCCTTTACAGTAGATGTATTTGTTTTGGGATACTTTATTTAATTTCTGTTACATACAAGTAAATTGAGTTCTAACTGTCTGTGAGATAAAATTCTATTGTTGTTCACTTAGCTAAGCTGGACCTATGCCTCCCAGAATCTCCTTCCATTACTGTTCTGGGTTAGAGTTGGCTAAAGAGTGGTACTTGCATGAGATTTGGGTGGTAGAAGGATAACAGTGCTCTCTGAAGGTTGTAATGGTTGGTCATGGTGACAGACCATTCATGGTGACATGAATGAGCATAGCTTGTTAGTTCCAGTTTGTCCTTTAAACTATCCTCTGCCCCAGATCCAACTCTCTTGCCTGCTCCAGACTTTACTGACCAAGAGAGACCTCAGGCTCATCACCAAATATTTGTTAGAAACTTCTCCATCAGCTTCCCTGAGTGAGTTCCATGAGTTCCACTTACATGTCTGGACATGCTTGGGTTTCGCGGATTGACTGGTTTACAACTTGTCTGGTTTCTTTTCTTTTTTTTTTAATGTTTATTTTTGAGTGTGAAAGAGACAGAGGGCAAGCGGGGACGGACAGAGAGAGAAGGAGACACAGAATCCGAAGCAGGCCCCAGGCTCTGAGCTGTCAGCACAGAGCCTGATGTGGGGCCTGAACTCACAAACTGTGAGATCATGACCTAGGCCGATGTCAGACGCTTAACCGACTGAGCCACCCAGGTGTCCCTTGTCTGAATTCTTAATTTTCCTTTCCAGGCATTAATTTCCCACTCCTCCCACAATTATGGAAGGTATAATTGCTATAGTAAATCTCTTATCCCATAGTTCATAGTCATTTTGCTTCTCAATTGAACTCTGACTGGTATACTGATGTAACTCGTGTCAAAACGTTGCCTCAGAAGTGTGATTGCTGACCAATTTCCTCAATATTATTGCTCACTAAAGGACTAGTTGCCATGCCTTCTGTAATGTTCCTTTGAGAGTTTTCTGTTCCAGTAAAGAACTTTTCATTATAAATATTATTAAATACAGTGTAATATATTTGAAATCAAAATATATATGTTTTACATAATATCTATTGAGCACTTACTGTCTGCTAGGCAACACTCAAGTACTGGGGATGCAATAGTAATCAAGATAAAAGTATTCCTGATTATATAGAGCTTTGCATTCTAGTCAGAGGTGAAGATATACAAAAGACTAATAAATGAGTAAGATAATTTCAGATAGTGGTTGTACTATGGTGGTTGTTCACTTAGCAAAGCTGGACCTATGCTTCCCAGAATCTCCTTCCATTACTGTTCTGGGTTAGAGTTGGCTAAAGAGTGGTACTTGCATGAGATTTGGGTGGTACTTGCATGAGATTTCCTCAGAAGGAAGATCTGAGATTGGGTAACTGGCTATGGCAGTTTTTTTAAGATGTGAGTGGTCAAAGGAAGTCACTCTGAGAAGTCTTTCAGAGACCAAATGACATGGAAGACCAGCTATCTGGAGATTTTAGGACCCAGCATTCCAGGCAGGTGGAAACAGCACAGGCCAAGGCCTAAGTGGTGAAAGAACTTAGTAAGTTCTAGGAAAGGAGAAGAGAAAGGTACGGGTAAAATAATGTATGGCCTTACAGGCCACAGAAAAGAGTTTGAACCTTTATTCTAAGTGCAATGAAATGCCAGTGCCAGAACTAAGTTTCTTGTGGTGTGTTTTGTTTTAAATCTGTCTCTTATAACTGGATGGAGGATGAAGATAGCGGGGGCAAGACTGGAAGCAAAGACTACGATACCTAGTATGCTGAGGAAACAAGACTCAAGATGTATAATCATGTAGCACCTTTCTGTTTTCTTTCCTTGTCCCTTTATTATTTATATCAGTAAGGCAAATTCTTCACGGACCTTCAATGAAAATTTGAGTCATTCAGTGTCTTTTTAGAGTACTTTTGGATAGCAAGTTTTAGAGTCACTTCAAGTTACTTCATAAATTAGAGTGTGCAATCCCACAGAATGATCATGACTTCAGTTTTCATTCAAAGTTCAAGCCTGCTACATGTAGGAAGTCCACATTCCGGGCAGGAGTTGTGCTTGACTTTTTTCTCACTTCCCATTCCATGGTTTCTGTGCCTTGGAAAGAGACTTGGAGGGAAGAAGATAAGAACGTCTGAGATAGGAAAGTTCTGACTTGCCTGGCACTTTCACTCTCTCTGTGTCTGTCTAATGTTTAGAGCTTATGCTTTCCTTTCTGAGTACTTTCATGGATTCATCAGAGAGCTCACCTCCACCCCGAGCCCTGTCGACCATTCACTTGAAATCTTATTGACGAATGATGTTCTCTCCTTCTTCATTCAACTACTTTTGAAGTCCTTTTGGGTAGTCCTGTGGGGCATGATATAGGCCAACCTGACATCGGCTCTCTTGGATCATGTGAACATCATTTGATATACAAGAAACATTTAGGCATAATTTCCCTGAAAAACTCGAGGAGTTTTTCTGACCCATCACCCATCTAGCCCATCTCCCACCCACCTCCCTCTGTCATCCCATAGTTTGTTCTCTATCATTAAGTCTGACCAATTTAGCCACCTCTCCTTTAGTCCTTTACACACTTCTCTTTCCTTTTGAATTTTCCAGGCAGGAGTCAAACACCAGTTGATTGTTTGCTCTTCACTGACACAAACCAGTCTTCTTCCCATAGTGCTAAATATACCCAGGTTTATATCTCATGTCATCAAATATTCCACCTGCTACCACCCTTTTACAGTCTAACACAACACATGAGTCATTCCTCACTTGTTCTGTGAAGCGTAGCAAAGTGGTTTAGAATATAATTAGGGATCTAGACAGCTTGGGATCAAATATGAGTTCAACTTATTAGCTGTGTGACTTTCAGTGAATTGCTTAAGTTGTTTGTACCCAAATTTCTTAGTTTGAAAAATAGTAATAGTAGCTCATATACTTCTGTAAGGCTAGAAGAGTCAATATTTGTATAGATTAGTATCTGGCTCATTGTAAGCACTCAATAGCTGTTGCCTGTTATTCTCTGAAAATTTGAATTCCTAGATCACTGTCTCTCTTCCTACATCTCTTTCTCTCCAACACTGTTGTGCTTTTAGTTCTTTTTCTTTTTTAATTTAAATTTCAGTTAGTGCAGTGCAGTATTGGTTTCAGGAGTAGAATTCAGTGATTCATCATTTACATACAACACCCAGTGCACATCGCAAGTGCCTTCCTTAGTACCCATCGCCCACCTAGCCCATCTCCCATCCTCTTCCCTCTGTCAGCCCATAGTTTGTTCTCAGTTCATTAAGAGTCACTTGTAGTTTGTTTCCCTCTCTTCTCTTCCCCCACCTTCCAGTATGTGCATCTGTTTTGTTTCATAAATTCCACATATGAGTGAAAGCATATGGTATTAGTCTTTCTCTGATTGACTTATTTTGCTTAGCATCATACATTCTAGCTCCATCCACATGATTGCAAATGGAGATTTCATTCTTTTTGATGGCTAATATTCCATTGTATATATGTACCACATCATCTTTATCCTTTCTTCAGTTGATGGACATTTGGGCTCTCTCCTTAGTTTGGCTATTGTTGATAATGCTGCTATAAACATTGGGGTGCATGTACCCCTTCAAATCTGTTTATTTGTGTCCTGTGGGTAAATACCTAGTAGTGCAATTTCTGGATTGTAAAGTAGTTCTAGTTTTAGTTTCTTGAGGAACTTCCATACTGTTCTCCAGAGTGGCTGCCCCACTTTGCATTCCCACCAACTGTGCAAGAGGGTTACCCTTCTTCTGCATCCTCACCAACACCTGTTGTTTCTTACATTGTTAACTTTAGCCATTCTGACAGATGTGAGGTGGTATCTCATCATGGTTTTGACTTGTATTTCTCTGATGATGAGTGATGTTGAGCATCTTTTCATGTATCTATTGGCCACCTGGATGTCTTCTGTGGAAAAGTGTCTCTTCATGTGTTCTGTCCATTTCTTAACTGGGTTATTTCTTTTTGGGGTGTTGAGCTCTTTATAGATTTTGGATACTAACCCTTTATCAGGTATGTCATTTGCAAATATCTTCTCCCGTTCCTTAGGCTGCCTTTTAGTTTTGTTGATTGTTTCCTTCACTGTGCAGAAGCTTTTTATCTTGATGAAGTCCCAGTAGTTCATGTTTGGTTTTATTTCCCTTGCCTTCAATGATGTGTCTCGTAAGGAGTTGTATTACTTGAGTATATTATTTTAATACCTTGGCTTCCCTCTTCCTTAATTATGTCTTCTTCAGTGGAATTGTCTTCTACCTTACCTCAGAAATTTTCTTAGTTATATCCTAAACTTGGATTCAAACAGGTATAACCCTTCTGTAATCTCAATTTTAATTTTCTCGCTCTCTGATTACAACCTTCTATTTTCCCTCTGGTATCTCAATTGCTTTAATCCTTCAACCCTATCCAGAACCCATAATCTATTGCTTTTACCATATTTGCACTATCTTTCAACCCTGTCACATCTCAATTTATCTCTTATGTATTATAGTATTTCTGATTGCCTACATATTTCAAGTTTGACAATGGATGTGTAGACTTAACCCTTTGTCCATAAGCTTTATTGTATACCCTTGGCAATACCCAATTATGGTTAAATCTATCTTTGTCACTACTCAACTTCTGCATATCTGGCTGATTGCAGCTAGACAAAAATCCTATCATGCTAACTGTTCTCGCATCAAATTCATGATCCCTGACTTCAAGTGGATTCCAAATGGTGTCCATCAAATTCTGTAACATTTTCCCAGTCACTTGCCCTCCCATTGTCTTGAGGACAATTTCATGCATTCTCAACTATTGTCAGACTTCTACCTTTGCCTATATCTCAGCAGATTTTCAGTAAGAAATTGGAAGAACAAGAAGAATTGGGCACAGGTTCTCTTGACTACGTACCTACCAGAGTATAAATATACTCTTTCTTCCTCTCACCCAGGATGAATATGCGATTGTGCAGGACTAACTGCCCATGTGCATTATCTCATTTTCACTCATTGACTGAATTCCCTCTCTTATAGCATTTTCCACAACTATTGAATTATGCTCATCAGCACAAAATATGCTCTAACTCCCAATTAATTGAAAAAAAATTCCTTGACTCTAAAATTACCTCCATCTAATGTTATCTTTGTAGCAAAACTCCTTGACAGATTTTATAATTGCTGTCTTCAAATATTCTTCTCCACAACAACTAGCTATTGCCTCACCCTTAATATCATATGGACTCATGGCTTTAAATTCCACCTACGCATTAGCAACTCCCCAAATTAAATTTCCAACATGTCCATTTAGATATTGACCAGAGACATCATAAGATTAGCTTTTTCCCAGCCTCTATACCCTGCTGCCCAATTCCTCACCACTATTCTTTTCAGTCTTTCCCAAATGACTGACACCATCCTTCTAGTGACTGAGGCCAATAACCTTGGGTCAAGATTGACTTCTTTCTTCTAACATACTATCTATACAAGGTCATGAATGGCTTCTTTCTAACGTACTATCCAACTAGTGAAACCTGTCAGATGTATTCAGGTACATCTGACCACCTCTATTGCTTTCATCCTGGTCCAAGCCATCATAATCTCTGACCTGGAATTTTGCAGTGGCTTCCTATTTCAATCCTGACTGCTTCTCCCCAGATGCCTTTCAGTCAATTCTCAATGCAACAGTGGGAGCAGTCCTGATAAACTCTATGGCATGACGAGTAATTCAGGAGGAATTTAAAAACAAAATAGAACTAAAATACTAGACATCAATAACATGAAATAGAAGAGAAGTGATAGGAATTAAAGCATCCTGAATTTCTTCTGTAAGATAACAACTCATTAAATCCGTGTATTGCATTTGGGGCTACAGGGGGTGGGGTGGGCTTTCTTTGCCATGAAGCAGTATTCGTTGAAACATTTTCTAGTATACATTTTCAATAAACCTGATGAAAGTGCTATATGCTAATTAGTCTTAAAATGGAAGGAGAATTTTTAAACTTAATTAACACTATGTTGTTTTCTGTGGCCTGTTGACAGAGACCAAGTTGTGTGGGAAACTTCCTTTAAGAATAGTATACTTACTATATATGTTAAGTGTGGTCTTTCACATTATGAACCCATATTTTCTATTGGAAGGGCCTATTGAGAATAGGATTTTCTTTTAATAAGAAAATATTGTTAGTGAGGAAAGAAGCAAAGTTAAATTTAGATATGCTAGGCTCAGAGGAAAAAAAGTAGGCATTCTTTTAATGTAAGTATGTGAAGAATCCTTTTGTAAAGTTATAATTGTCAGTCTTCTTGGTCACATGGCAGGACTTAGCGATACCCTTTTTAGCTATGTTGGAGATGTAAAATTCACATAAAATATGTGAAAGGGACAGCCTGGGTGGCTCCGTCAGTTAAGTGTCTGATTCTTAATTTTGGCTCAGGTCAGGATGCTGGGTCGTGGGATTGAGCCCCGCAGTTGGTCTCTGTGCTGAGTGTAGAACCTGCTTAGGATCCTCTCTCTCTGTGTCTCTCCCTCTGCCCTTCTCCTTCACTCATGCTTTCTCTCCCTCTAAAAAGTAAAATGAAATGAAATAAAATAAAATAAAATAAAATAAATAAGTGAAAGCAACATGAAGTGTGTTTAACCATGATATTTATTACCTATGTAGAGAAACAGTTTTGATCTATCACTTGGCAATTGGGATCTCCTGCATATCCACCTCACTTTCATATTCTATAGCTCAACAGTCCTATTAATCCTATTCCTACTTTGAGCATTTGAGCTACAAGAAGAAGGCAGAGAGGGTATGAAGCTAATGTAGGCACAAGTCACACTACTCAAAAGAAGAGTTTCAGGTAATTTCTATCTCTCCTGAGTCTACTCAGTTTCTCTAACCTTTCCCTGAAGCCCAGCTTCAGTGACTTAGGTTCAGCTTCATATATAAAGCATTTTTATTTTTATTTATTTTTTTAATTTAATATTTATTTATTTATTTATTTATTTATTTATTTTTTAACATTTATTTTTTGAGAGACAGAGACCAAGCGGGGGGAGGGAGACACAGATTCTGAAGCAGGCTCCAGGCTCTGCGCTGTCACCACAGAGCCCGACACAGGGCCTGAACTCACGAACTGTGATATCATGACCTGAGTTCAAGTCCAACCCTTAATCAACTGAGCCACCCAGGAGCCCTTGTTGATTTATTTTTGAGAGACAGAGAAAGCGCACAAGAGAGGGAGGGGAAGAGAGAGAGAGTGAGACGGAGAATCCCAAGCAGGATTCTGTACTGGGCTCAAAACCACAAACTGAGATCATGACCTGAGTCAAAATCAAGAGTCCGATACTTAACCGACAGAGCCACCCAAGCACCCAGGTGAAGCATGTTTATGCGGAAAGGTCAAGAATCTTGACTTCCCTCAACTGTATTATCTTTTTTTTTTTTTTTTTCAGTCAACTTCAGTAGTGTTTAATTACTTTATCATTCATGTGGGGCTTTTGTTTGGCCAATCATTCCTCAGCTTGTACTAGCCAATGCTCATACAGGGTTACAAGGAATTTATTTATTAATTTATTTTTAACCATTTGACCATAGACAATACAAATGTCTATGCTTTTGTCACATGCTTGCAGGAATCTTATATTTCTATGGTATACCTTAAGTGGAACTTCCTGTCAATGGAATGCTGCCAATCCCGAATCTCCTATTAAGAAGGAAGCTTCTTTCCCCACCCCCCCTAATTTTCAGTTATTAAAATGTTATTATAAATTGCTCCCCAAAACTTTTAGTTTGGTCTAAATGCTTGATCTTTGCTAATTTTTGACAGGTTGCAAATTGTTTAATTCAGATTCTTCATTTTCTTATTAGTTGGATTGACATAAAAGCAGAAGCTAGATTCTCTTCTCTTTGCTGACATGGTCACATGGATGATACAGGTTAATATATACTCTTTCCCTTAAACTCCAGTAATAATTCATTAGTTTAAAAATTTTTGCAAGCTGACCAGCTCAACATTTCTTTTGCTTACTTCTGCACTAACAACACAAAGAAGTAAATTGAATAAAAGTATTGGCACTTTTAGAAAAAAACAATATCTAAAAACTAGTTATTGGAATATATACAGACCCTGAAAGAGATGGGACATTGTGCCCACATGCTAATATTTATTCATGCCATCATATTTTTACTGATTGTGTGTAACTGTACCTTGAATCATTAAGAAAGTGCAGAGGTTGGGGAATGGCATTCATTTACCTTTCCTTTGGCCGCTTTTCAGTGAACTGCCTGTTGCAAATATTTTGTTTCCTTGAAGAATGACAAAATTTCCAATTTGCGTGATCCCAGTTTCTTTGTTATCTACTACACTTAAATATCTATAATTTTGCACGATTTGCTACACAGATGAAGTGAAATCACCAGGAGAAGCACAGTATACTATATTGTAATAGAATGAACAAATATAGCCGTGAACACTGGGCAGAGACTCTTGGCAGCTCTTCCCTGAAAGCTGTGGAGGACCTGCTGTGCAGAGCCCTGAGGCATTCTGACAGTGAAAAAGCACACTGATAAAGAATGTTTTAAAACATTTAATTAATAACTAAGGCCACGGTATGTATCCCTTCTAGCTCAGACAAGAGAGTTTTTTTGGGTTTTTTTTTTTTTTTTGGTCGTTGTTTTCTTTACTCTGCAGTATTAGCAACTTTCCCAAGAGGTAATATACAAAAGATATTGGGAAATGCTAGTGTTTTTTTAATCAGTATTTTCAAATAGAAATACTGGATAAGCTTTCCAAAATGAATTATAGGGAGATAAAATGGTGACTCACCTAATAGGTACAATAATAATAATATTAGCAATATATTACTGCATGGGAAGACAATAGAGTGTTTAAAAGCTCAGACTCTGGAGTCATAGAGATCTGAGGTCAAATATTTTTTGCCAGTGAGTGACCTTGAAAAAGTTATGTAATCCTCCTGTGTTTCTTATAAAACAGGGATGGTAATAGGACCTATGCACCATGTTGTTAGGGTTAAAATAGATAATATATATAAAACACTTAGTGCCTGGAACATATTAAACTCTTAGTGTATTCTAGCTATTAATAATGAGTATTTTTGTTTTACATAATCCTCCATCCCGAGGGAAAGAGTGGCAGCATATGCTGTGCTCTAGTGCAAGGAATGTTTCAGATTCTGACCTGTTAGATATTCTCTGGAGCAGAAAATGTAGAGCCCTCTGAGGTCTGGTATCCATAAAAGAACTTACAGGGAATTCATGGTCCCATATCCTTTCATAGCTTCCTCACTGATCCTACCTTTGGGATTTTTAAGGGATACAGAAGGGGAGGGAGACAGACACTACTTACAAATTTTCTACCCTAAAGTAGAAAACCTGATGTTCTTAAGTCTTGCTCATACTGCAAGCATGCCTATGTGCCCATGATTTCCATGCTGGGGACCATCCTCTTAGTTCTTTCAGGTGGTGATTTCTTTTCACCTGTTCACCTATTCTTTCCAGGATATGTTAGTGTGGACCTTTTTTTAAAAGTAGGTTCTACACCCAATGTGGGGCTTGCAGTCATGACCCCGACATCAAGAGTTGCATGCTCACCTACTAAGCCAGGCAGTTTCCCCTAGTGTGGACTTTCAATTCCAGTCACTATCCTCAAGAAAGCCTTTCTGACCACCAAAGTCCAGGCATGGTGTCTCTCTCATGTGCTCCTGGAGCACCCTATACTTCTGTCTCACCACCACACCCTATGGCAATTGCCCCATTTTCTTGTCTTGCTTCCCCAGCCAATCTGTACATTTGAAAAGACAGGCAACATGGTTTGGCCAGTACTTAGCACAATGCTTGGCATATAGTGACTGCTCAATATTTTCACATGGTTCTTGTTAATGATTAAGTGAACAGGCTAGCTGTGCAGGTAGCTATAGTCCATTGCTTCTGTTCTGAAGAACATTTTTTATCCTCTGGTAGAAATATAGCCTTAAAGAATATGAAGTGAAAGGTTTTATATGGTAGTGATAGTAAAATAAATCGAATGGGGTACAGACCCTATCCACTGTTGCCCCTCTTTCATTTGCACAAAGACAAAAATATTTCAGATTGCCCGGGAAACATAAGAAGATATGAAAATATGAGTCTTGTCCACATACTTTTTATAAATTTGCTTAATTGTTGTGCACTTGGAAAGGATTAAGTTATCCTTCAGCATAAGGTAGTATACTTATAAAAGGATAATAACATTCAATGTGCATATTATAAAATTAACTGGAAATAAAATCTGTACATGCCTGTATATTTTACAGAGTACTTTCATATAAATTGTTTCACAGTAACTTAAGTCTTAATATTTTTTTTTGTTCTGAATTTTCCCTTGTCAATTCCTTAGCCTGATGAAGTTTGGTAAATGACTTCAAGATCCAGAGCTCTACCTAACCTTCCCTTAGCAACCTTGGCTCTATGGACTTGACTGAAATTCTTTTGTTCGTAACCAAAGACTGACTCAGAGCTATTTTGATATTTTGTACCCATTTGACCCCAGTTATTTTCCAACAGTGGCAACAAGTTTTGTTTTGTTTTGTTTTTTTAAATTCAAGGTTCAGTCACATATCTGAAAGTACCCCCACATCTTACTAGCTTACTAATTATCAGTCTTCAAATGACTTTCTTTTCCTCTTTAATCCTCTACTAATTTGGCAAGAACTGCCTGATACATCTAGGTTTTTCACCCTATTTCAATATCCTTGCATTGTGATTGGAAGGCTAATTTGTTCAGGACTTGTACAATGATGAGCTTTTCTCAAAACAGAAGCAGCAAGCTGCTTCACACCAACGTATACTTGGCCCCTCTCCTGTCAATCCATATGTAGCAGATGCAGATAGAATCTGTTGGTTGGCACAAGAAGCTCTGTGCACATGGCTCCTATTTTTAAGCCTCTGTTGGTATCCATGTGCAGAGAATGCGGCCTGTTACTGACGGACTCTGAATCACTCCGAAAGGAACCAGACTCAGAAATCCATGCAAGCAACCTTGAAATGAAGAACTTCCGTGTGTGTGTGTGTGTGTGTGTGTGTGTGTGCGCGCGCGCGTGTGCATGTGTGTATGTATATTGACCAGGAAAACATGAATAATTCAACCCTCTCATACCCAGCCACTGAGATCATAGTACTCTAAATAGAATTGCAATGATTCCATGTAAATCATATCAGTCTGGAAAGGTTCAATGATTTTATTGACAGATTTTCTCTCACTCTCCACCTTTTAAAACAATACTATTACAGATGCACAGATATATGAATTAATGGCTTTTTGATTTTAAATAATTGATGCAAAAGGCCATAAGGGCAGCTTGCTATAATATGTCATTGTATGGAAAATAAAGATCCCAAAGATAATTTCAAAAACATGTTGTGTCCTGTCATTAATGATAAAAGTGCATTAATTGATTTGGCTGTCATCAAAACAAGAGAGAAGTTAGATATGAGGTTTTCAAACTGGTTCCTAGAAAGTGAGAAAATGGTTACTTGATATTTTTTGTCGATGATTATAGTAATTCCTTATTATAAGTTAGCTTTTTAAAATCATAGGATAACTTTCAAAATACACTAAAATTCCTAAGAAGTATTCTTAGAGGAAAAAGGATTGTTATTCAAAAAACGTTTCATATTTAAAAAAAAAATTCCCTTCCCATATCTGAGCTGACACATTGTACTTTTATCTTTATCCCATTCTTATCCACACAAACAGTACCCACCCTTCATATTTTACACGTCCTATTACCCATAATACCTGGATTACATTAAGGAAGACCTAAGGTATTTCAGAACTAGTGAGTGATATGATGAAATAGAAAGATATTTTTGGAATAAGAGATCAAGAAAAGCAAGAGAGGAGCAAACATGATAGAGGAGGGTTTTTAAAAATAATACACCCTATTCCACAACAGATGCATCTTGGGGGGCCCAACACCTGTGGTGTTATCCTTAAACTCATATACACTCTCTTGTCTCAGACTTTGATTTATAGATTGTATGTCAGTTTGGGAAGATACTGTCCAATAACCTTGACTTCTGCATCCATCTGTCAACCACCAGTCCTTCCCTAAAACCAATGATGTCCAGATGGAATTTATCATCTGGGTTGTAAAGCAATATTTTTCAAATGATGAAAGGCTCATAATATCAAATGAATGGATCTTGACCAGTATTTTTTAATAAAATAGAATAAAATAGAAAACATCAGCTTGTATATACAAAATATGGAAGAGTATTAGTTTTGTGAAACATTTCTTTTGGTTATGTGTGTGTGTCTTTGTGTGAGTTTGTGTCTTATGGGTCATGATTCACATATGTTACCACTATGGGCAGTTGTCAAACAAGTTTGAAAGACACTGTATCAGCCTCTTATATTCATGAGGTGGACATGGCTAGTCCTCCCATCAAGCTAGTTAGTAATTGGCAAGTAACAACCAACCTAATCTCCCACTCAGAACCTTGCTACTTCCTGACTTCCCAGTACCAGAAGCACTCTGAGCCTGACCAGCTGCAAGATCAATGACTATTTAAGTGGAGTCTTTTGACATCATCTCCATTCTACCAGGGGGTAATAAAAAAGAAGATCCAGATGTTCCTACCTCAGGGCATCTGAGAGGAAGAGAGATGATGACAGCATGCTCACTTCTCAGTCTATGCATAGCCCTCACAATAAGGGAAAAAGAGCATACCTCCTTCCAGAACTCTCTACCCAGAACCACCTGTTGAAGATAACCTGTAATCAATCCTATTTCCCCATAAATCTACCTTCACCCCTTTCATATGCAGTTGAGGATAAAAGTTTTGGCATAACCACATATATTCTAAATCAAGAACAATAGAATATGCTACAGTATTTGGCTAAGTGACCATAGTAAAAACCTGGCTCTGTCTCATTCTGGAGAAGGGGGTTTCTACAAATCCACCTCATGTATCCATACCACAGAGGATGAGGAATGTATGAAAACCCATTCACTCTCCTGACTCCCATTTTTTCAAGATCATCTTTAGTTCATTTTTACCAACTTATTATTACTCCTTTCTGTAATCTCAGGCTGTTTGACTCACCTTGGCTCTGCTCTTTGGCCTCTAGTCCTTATGTCAGATCCTACCTATCATTAAGCATCTTATTTGGACTTGTTTCTCTGACCTGATCCCCAGCCCTCCCTTTAGGACAGAATTTTATGCTTAATGTCTGTCTCCCTGTGCTTTCTACCTTCCTACTGCATCACCTAGGTCAGTTAGATTATACTCTACAGCTGTTCTGGAAGAGGGTAGGAAATTATATATAACTCTTTTCTGCCATTGAATTACCAGGACATATCCTAGCTGTCTTAGCCTCTGCCCATTACTACCTGTGCACTGGTGGAAGTTTTGCAAGGAGAAGGAAATCAACTACATGAAATAGGAATAAAAGACAGAATTAATGAACTGATGACTCTGTAGCCTTTGCTTTTCCCAAGTTGGAGTATATATTATCTTCTCTACTCCTCTCTCATTTGTCATTTTTCTCTCAAGATAATTTCTAATGAGGGCTGTCTGAGATCATGGTCTTCTAGCAGCAGATCCTGAGCCAAGCAAGGCTTGAGGTGCAAGTCATTTTATTTCTCTGGAGAAACCCCTAAGGAAATGGGGGCAGCAGGATATAGAAGGGAAGAAGCCAAGCCAGGGGCACCTTTTTCAGCCCAGTCCCGGAGTGTAAACTATGTCTCAGAGTTTGAGAGTATGTCCCCTACAAGGCAAAGGAGCAGGATTTCTATACTTTCACACCAGTCAGTCTGTTGGGAAGTGCACTGGGAAGGGAAGAGCCTAGAAGCAGTAAATGCTAAACCCTAGGCACTTGTGCATCTCCTCAGTGTGAGGGGCAGGCCTCTGACGTACAGGTGGTACTGGGCTAGGGGCGCAGGGAACTTGTGAAAGGGATCCTCAGGAAGCTAGGCAAGGCACATGGGTGTGTACTACAAAGGCCTATGCTTATAGCCTTAGTCTGAAAAGTTGAAGCCATTTTCTAAAATCACATAAGCATTTTGACTAGCACTTCCCTTCCAATCAGAAGGAATCATGCTTCCCATCTGCTGATATTAGAGAGAATGGTGTTGCATAGCCTCTGATGGGTTTGGCCAGTATTGGATGAAGTGGCCTAAAATTATTTAATGCCACTGAATGCTTCTTCTGCCCTATGCACTATTTAAAATTTTTTTTTTATGTTTATTTATTTTTGAGAGAGAGAGAGTGTGTGTGTGGGGGGGGGGGCAGTGGAGGGGCAGAGAGAGTAGGAGACACAGAATCTGAAGCAGGCTCCAGGCTCTGAGCTGTCAGTGCAGCTCTCAGACTCACAAACCATGAGATCATAACCTAAGCCGAAGTCAGACACTTAACTGACTGAGCTACCCAGGCACCCCATTATGCACCATTTTAAATCTGGAATATGTATTACTTCTTTTTAACACATTTAATCATCACATCAACCCAATACAATACATACCAGTATGTAGTTGAGCCAGGCAGTCTGACATTGGGTCATGTGCTTCCCTTCAGATAAGGTGGGTTCTGCAGAATTAGAAGAAACTCATGATTTCCAGGCCAAATTTCTACAAATTACACCTCTCCCTGACTCCCACACCCCAAATTAAAAAAAAAAAAAAAGAATCCCAAGTTAATGGATTGAGAGCCCTAAGCCTGACCTCATTAAGCTGGATTCTTTCTAATGTGTATAATCCATGACGGCACACACAGTGTTCCTACACTGGGGATGTCATAGTCAGAGGATGATCTCCAGTGTTCTAGGATGCTTTTCTCTCCCCTAAGGGAAAATCTTCTATTCTGATGAGGCTTCAGAGCAAAGGTATAGACCTTCAGAGATCCTGACTGAACCTTAACCAAGGTTATGACACATTTTCAATGTGGAATTCACAATAAAAACAATGCCAAACTATAAATAAATATACTGAAACCTAACAATTCTTGGAATTTAGCCATGAGGATCATTTCTTTTCTTATTTAAAATATATCCAATTCTTTCAGAAAGGTATTTAATCTCCCTTTTTTTGGTGGTGGTGGTGGGGTGCCCCAACTCTTGGTATCTTAAGTACTAGAGTCTGACTGTTGAATAGTCAACTCTCTCTTCTCTTCTCCCCACCTCACACTTTAGTACATACACACACACATACACACACACACACACACACACACACACACACACACACACCCAACTTCACACACCCCCTATACATATGCCCAATTTCACACCAAAGTTAGTCAACTTTTTCAGTGTGCAGTTCATGGGCTTCATTAATCTCACATTGTAAGAAATAATATTTCCTCCTAGAAATAACAGAGTATGTCCCTTAGGAATAGATTTAAAAGCACATAGGTTTTTCTTTCACGCAGCTGCCAGTCTTTACAAAGAATAAGAGGCATGCCCTTTTCCCCTTACTGTGCAGTTGTTTTCTCACGTATGATGCTCTTTGGTGTTGCTACAGTTTCTACTACAAACTGAATTTTCCCCCTGTTACTGCTGGTTTATATTGTTCTCCCCTGCAGAGTTCCTTACCTGGTTTACTTCCATCAACAGCAGTTTGTGAGTCTCGGATGCTTTGCTGTTTATATTAAACTGAGTTTGTGTCAGAGAAGCTGTGAATTCACTACCAGAAGGCTATGATTCTGTCCTGAAATTGTCGTAGTTACCTGGTTTCTCCTCCATTATTAGTCAGTTACAGTTTGGAATTTTATTATATTAGCTATTTTATTGAGCTGTTTTCCTAAGTGCATTTGGACCAGAATGGAATGTAAATTATTTAACAAAAATACATGTATGAATGTAATTCTTTATCTTTCTATTTCAAAAACTGTCTTTCCAAATGTAGGATACATATTTTCTCCAGATCTTCATTTTAGGTATGCTTGTTTCTGTATTAATGAATTCCCTAGGTTTTAGATAACTAACTATTGGTAATATTTTTACATCTGTTCTCTTTACTCTAACATAACAAATTAATTTTGAATAAATGCCATCTCGTAATATAATGGAAATTGAGATTGCATTTCCTCTCTGGCATTGACTTTTTGTTATATGAGGGGCAATTCTATTAAAGTCACACCATCTTTGTCTTTCTAAGCCTTAGTTTCCCCATGTGCTCAGTGAGAAATAACATAAAAGTCCCCCTTAGTACTGTGTAGACTAATGACAAAAATTATTGGATTAATGTTTGGAAAGTGTTTCAGAATTCTCTCAAGAAAGCTATTATGTAAGTAGCAAGTACTATTATTATTTTGCTATTTCAGCTTCCTTATTTTTCATTTCTCAAAGTCATTTGGGTCATTTACTATGGAATTTTCTGATTCCTTGACAATTTTTAATGGCTCTTTGGAGAGCCTTTTGAGGGCTGTTTAATCCCCTTGTTGATGATCCATCTGCTTGTGGAGTTCATGCTTTTTTCACAACACATTAATATTCAGGATTAAAAAAATAGTTGTAGCTATTTTGTACCTAGATGAAATTGCTTATCTTTTGGAGGAGAAATTTATGATCTTGCTTTTCAAATTGGATTTTTTACTTCTTGTAAGCTTTTTTTTTTTTTTTCATGTGGGGATAGGTAGAAATGGAGTTTGGCAATGCCAATTATTAATGACACCATTTGGAAGAAATATAATTGAGGCAATGGTCCCCATATTATTCTCTGAAACCACTCAAATGCTTTCTTCCTGTAGTATGGCAGTCTTTATGCTTTCTAGATTAGTCACAAATTAACAATGCCAATTCTTTGAGTTTGGAGCACATGCTATGAATTCCTATACATATATTATAAAATTTACATTTTCTCACAATTCCCACAATGGAAGAAAAGAAAAGAACAGCATATTTTCTGGCTTCCATATCCTCTAAACTCCTTTGAACAGGAGGTGGGACCAGGGGCTGATTTCTTCCATGGAATCTTATCATTGTAAAAGTTCTAGAATGGGTGAGAATGCTCAAACTGGTGATTTGGAGTGTACTGCTTAGTGACAAAACTGTGTCTATAAAATGGCTTAAAATTTTATTCAGAGTTTATTTACACATGTAATTCCACTAAGTTTGGTCCCAAGTAAATTTAATAGACCTAAGTTTTACCTTTAGGGGTATTAAATACAGAAAGGGAAAATAGGCAAGCTCAAGTTTCCTTGTTTAGGTAGTATTCTGAAGATAATTTTTTTTTTCTGAATGGACAATGTTAAGTGATTCTCTTTTCAAAAAGTAAATAGTACTAAGTTCTTATTCTGATAATCTGCAGCTGAAAGGAAATAATTAAGCATTACTCTTACTCTACTAAGTACATTTTTGGGTAAGCAGATAGCTCCAGCTGATGTTAATTATTCTTTTTTTTTTTTTTCTCCAGAAGAATGACAGCTAATAAATGTGGAAAGAATTAGAAAATCATAAACGTTCAATCCCCGATGAAATAGTTCTTTGGGACAGTGGTTTCCACTGGAATAGACAATTAGAGGAAAGGTTGTTGGGGAAATTTACAGTGAGAGTTCAGCTGATAACACCTGAACTGCTAATCAGCTATCACTTTTATAGAAGGACCAACCAGTGTGTGTCTCCTGAGGAACACCACCACTGACGGACTGTTTTTACCACAAAATAAGTGGACTCTGCATTTAATCAAACCTCCAGAGCTAACTTCCATTTACTAGAAAAATAGAAAATAAAAATTTAAACACAAATAACATGACAAAAACGCACAGATATATCCAAAATGTGAGCCATTCTACAGGGTAAGTAGCCAAGTTTCTGTAATGAGACAATGATGGGGAAATAGCTACCAGAGACAAGGGACTCCTTTATTTTAAAGCAAAGAAAAGTAATGTGTACATCTTGTATGAACCCTGATTCAGTTAAACTCATAGCTAGGGCATTTTTTAGAGACATTCAGGGAAGATAATTATGGAGTGTACATTGAATGATGGCAGTGAGTTATTATTAATTCTTAGGTGTGATAATGGCATCATAATTGTTAAGGAAATGTCATATTTTTGAAAAGTTATACACTGAAATATATGAGTGAAATGCAAGGAGGTCTAGAATTTAGAATACTTCAGTGAAGATTTTAAAAAAATGGCTACATCAAATGGAGCAAAATTTTGAGGCTTACGTGGAGAAACCATTATACTTTCTTCTTTTGCATATGTTTGAAAAGTTTCAGGATAAACTAATTTCTAAATGAATAAAAAGACATGTGCTTGAGAAAGCACTTTATATTTCCTGTTGTTTCACTGGCATAACAACGTCATTGAATTTTTATGCATTGTCACTGCTAAGCAGTTTCATGAAAAATTGAGGGTTTTGGATATTCTCCCCCCTCCAACCCTTGGTAACATCAGAACCACAGAATAGGGTTTTTTATTATTTATTTTTAAATCTTTTTTATCTTATTTATTTTTAAATTTATTTTTGCCACAAAGTCACATTAAAATTTTTAATAAATATAAGACAGCAAGCAGTTGTTGTAATAAAAACTGATAAACACTCATTTCCTTCACACTGTCAAAGGTTTGGTCTTCTGCCTGTTTTCCCATAGTTCTGATTTCCAGTCTTCCTCATCTGTTCTGGGATGGGCCAGGCAGCCTCATCCTTCTGTACTTTGGTACATGTTAGTACCTTTGACTAAAATGCAGTCTCACTTTTCAACAGCTAAGCACATTTCTGCTAATATTTAAAAGTCTCAGTACAGGTACTCCATCATCTCTGAAAGTCAACTTGACTTCTTCCATCAGTTTCCTCAGTCTTCAGTGCTCCTTAGAACATTGCCCTTTTTAACTTTTTTTGTGTATTAGTTTCTCTGCTGAAGGGTAAGATCCTTGAAGACTGAACAGGTACCTTGTCTTTTAATCTTTGTGTCTGCACCTAGCACAGGGCTTCACCTGTTTTAGAAACTGTAAATGTTTTTTGAATAAATAAGTAAACGGACAGTTTGTTACTGTAAACCAGCTTCAAACGTAGGAAGTCATACCACTGAGATGTCCTTATCCTGAGAAATGTTTTTCAGTTTCTCTCCTTGCAGTCCCCAGGGTTTGCACTTATGACACCCTAGGCAGGAACACCAGAATTTGGCCGGCTCAGGTGTCTGGGGACTGGCTTTGGATGCTTTCAAATTTGTGCCTCTTTTTCTTTTAAAACTCAACAACGTTGACTTAGGAAAGGGGACGTATTTCCATTGTTTCCATTCCATTGCAGCCACCTTCTTTTCCTTCTTCTAGTTTTTACAACCAACCAGAGCATCACTTCCTGACAGCCTTTCTTCCCTGTGGACTTTCCAAAATTCATTTCTGTTTATTGTTTATTGTTGCATTATGTTAGTCTGGAATGGAGGGTGAACTTCATATTATTTCTCTCACCATACCATGTTATGCACATATCAAAGGCAACTTTCCCTGAAGCTGTGTCTGGCATCTGGGGACCATGCTTTGTAGAATCTCTCTTTGCAGAGTCAGAGATCTGAGCCCAATGCCTATTCACAGACTATTTCCATTGCTGCTGAATTCCTATAGGGAAAACAGTAAAGATATTGAAGCCTATTGGCAGTTTTTAAAGCTGTCAGTTTCCCAACCCTCTTGGCTTGTTTCTGTTTCCCCAAAATGTGCTATATATCTTTCTGAAATTCAGGTGGGAGGTTCAGTCTCCCTTTGGGGCAAGAGCATAAACTTTTATGACTTTTTTCTCCCTTTAGATGAACAGATGTCCTCTGTTTACCTGAGAAACTCAATTTAATTCACATGGGTTAACTGAAAACTCATAAAATCCATGAATTTAGAGAAATCTGATAATAGTTCTTTACCTCAACTGATATTCAAGTAATTCTACAACTTTGAGGTGTTCCTTTCCCTTTATAGGTCAGGAAGAGCAGCATAAACTTTACACAAGAGGATTCAGAGCTGAAGGATTTCAGTGAAAAGTCATAGAAATTGTTTAAGGAACCACCAAGAAGTGGTTCATGCCTCATTCTCAAGGTCCTTACAAAACGATTTAGGTTTATATTCAATTAGAAAGTAAGAGAAATGTTTTCAGGATAAGGTAGAAAAACTGAGAAGGTATAATAAATTAAAACAGGCTCTAGACAGCATGAGAAGTAGTAGAGGTTGTGAGATAGGCAAGAGAATTGTGTCCAGTGTCCTCTACAGTATGGAGGCCAACATGGCAGCACCGATTTGTCCCCAGTACAAATAGCCGGAAGTGAGCCCAATAGGTTAATAAGCATTTGTTACTCAGCTTTTGGAATTGTTGCCAACTCCCTTTCAAACTAAAATTTGGATCACTGCAGATGACCATGGAAACACTTAGAAGAACAAATGTTATTTTCTCAAAGCACTTTAGTCTTGTAATTCACAAGAACAAAGAAATAAATAATGTCAGGAACAAAAAGCAACAGTCATGGCATAAAGACAAAGGAAAGAACACGTATCAAGGACACACTCCCAGCACTTTTGTGGTGATTAACAGGGGGTCTTTGTTGCATCATCTAACCATTTTTGGATCTACATTGCCAGATTTCCTAGTAGGAAAGTAGAGTCTAAAAGTAAAATTCTAATTAGTCTGACTTCCCATCATGTGTGAAGTATCAAGTTCTTTGCTGGAGAGAAAGAAGAAATATCTTGAGGAACTCATGTTAAGTTGTCCCAGAGACAGTGTAGTCAGGAACAGTGGAAAGATGTTACACAGAATGTTGCCCACTGGGTTTCTTCTTAATACACATGCTAAGAACAGTCCACCAAGGAATTCCTCCATGCTTATATTTACAGTGATATACTGGAGGGTTTTCTTCCAACTGCTTTTTCCCTGCACTAATCTGACTATTGGAGGTCTTATTAATTGCTTTGTCAATGCTGTGGGAGAGCCTTACTTCTGGTGAGACAAGGAGAATTTAATGCTCTTGTAAGCAATAGTGAGTAGGAGAATATAAAATAAAATATAACCTAAAAAAAGGACATTTAAATTATGGAAAGACAGTTGCCAAAGGCCACAAAGGCACCTGGGAATTTTTGATTGGTTTAACGATGAATGACTTTTGAGATAGATGATTCTTAATAAGAATAGAGTAATAGTTATTATTGTGCCTGGATTAAAATTTTGGCAGTACTACTTCCTAGCTCTATGATGTTGGGCACATTATCTAACCTTCTATGTGTCAATTTCCACATATGTGAAATGGGAATAACAGTACCTGTTTCCCAGGGTAGTTAGAGAATTACATGAGTTAATATTTGAAAAGCATTGGAATGGTGCTCTATGCATAGTATGATACATGGTTTTTGTAATCAAATATTACCTGAAATTAAGTAAAAGTAGTCTCTGATCAAGGATATGTAGAGAAAAATAAACTTTAACTTATATAAAATTTTATTTCACCCTTCAAAACTCCAATTTTGTATTTGTATTAAAATGTGCTTTTTAAGATAACAACTAATCTGTGTATATAATTTATAAATTTTAGGGGGCCTGTGCAACTATTTTTTGTGCTGGATCACAACAATTTGACAACTGGTGTTCCACATTAAGAATCTGTCTGTAGGGGCGCCTGGGTGGCTCAGTTGGTTAAGCGTCCAATTTCGACTCAGGTCATAATTGCGGTTCATGGGTTCGAACCTTGCATCAGGCTCTGTGCTGACAGCTCAGAGCCTGGAGCCTGCTTCAGATTCTGTGTCTTCCTCTCTCTCTGTCCCTCCCCCTCTCATGTTCTATACGTCTGTCTCTCTGTCTCTCAAAAATAAATAAACATTAAAAAATGAAAAAAAAATCTGTAAAATTGAAGCATATTGTATAGGAACACGTTATGTGTAGAGCATCTCTATGTTTTCAACATGATTAGTATTCTGGAAATGTTAATGTGTCTTGTCCATTTTTAAGAGTGTGTTCTAGAAAATCTGAACTTCACAGAACCTCTCTAAGGGGAAACCTGATGTGCCATGTGATCACTTTCAGTTACCTCTCTTGGATAATAAAAGGGTTAACCACTTGACCAGCAACAAATCAGATTCTTCTCTTTCATGAGATGTGGAAAGAAGAGATAGAAGCTTTTGTTAGTCATTGATTAGATCCTCAGCTCAAGGGTAATCGAACATTGGGACCAGTGTCAGAATCACAGGTATACAAAATCATGTGCAAGTTAAAGTTGGAAAGGAACAAATATTAAATATTTGAGATTTTTTCATTATGACAAATCTTTTTACTGATCTTCCCAAGTTAACTTTTATGATCTCTGTTCCTCACAATCTAATGTTTCTAGGTTAGAGTATTGTGGGTTGGATGTTGGAAATTAAAAATATTAATGAAAACAACTAAGACTAGAGATTAATAAAGGAGCAATTATATCATTGAGACAGTGGGAAAACTAGAGGAAACAAATTGTCATGGTTTGTGTTTATATGAATTAGAACTGTACATTGTAGTAACATATTTATATTTACATTATTTACATTACATATTTACATTATTACTTTTTATTGAAATTACATATTTCCAGGTGTTTTCCTCAAAATTAATGACTGGACTATAATCTTTTCAGTTATTTTTAGGTAATATCAGTAGACCCATAAAATTCCATAAACATTTTTTAAGAAGCTATTTTCTACTAAGTGGAATTTTTAAAATTCACATATATTCTACTCAAGCACAAAGAGAGATTTATAGGGCTTCAGAAATATTTCCACAAAATTAGGCAGATGCTCACATATATTTGTGTGCATTTTTAAATGAATGCACCTTGTTGTACTCCATCTGTTTAGTACTTTAAACTCTTTCTAGAAATGACATCTCATGGACTCAAGGAGCCTCACATGCACATATACACAGTAATACTTCAGACTTGTTTCACAGTGAAATAAAAGCAAAGTTACCCAGGCAGTCCAGCTTAAATGTTTCTTTTATTAAGATTAAAAAATTTTATAGAATAACACTATAATGTATTTAGGATCATTTTTCTTATTTACATGTGTTGTTCTGTCTTTCTCAATGTCTTTGGTTATAAAAATGTCCTATTATGTTTTAAATATTGCAGACCATCAGAGGGGGAAATGGCAATGATTTGTGCTTATTACTGCACAAAGTCCAGTAAAGGTTAATGAACTTCTACTACTAAAGGAATTAAATATTCAATTTAAACACAGGCCAGGTGAAGAATATAGTGATTCTTTTAAAATCTGCTATAATTATGTCTAGGCATTTCAACCTCGGTTTCTTACTTTCTTTCTTTCTTTCTTTCTTTCTTTCTTTCTTTCTTTCTTTTTAACTGAAAAAATAGTTAAATAGAAAATCCCAGATAAACAAGATGGTCTTGTTTGAACTATAGTCATTTGGTATCCATCTAGTAAATTTCATTCATCATCACTTTCAGAGAGTGAACAGGTTAGGATTTTGTGCACCATAAAGAAGAGCAAATAGCTTTGTGCAGCTGTTTGATGGAGACTATAGGATCACTAAAAATAAAATGATTTTCAGTTATGAAACTGAGATGTGGAGTAAAGGGTTTGACTTCTGTAGTATATAATATACTAGAGCTTAGGCCACAGGGCTAAGAGTTTCAAAAATAACACTGTCTCATGAAAATCACAATTTCCTTTAGTGTAAATCATGCAACACAAAACTCAATTTGTAAGAAATTCTTTATATAAAACCATAACAATTTACCTACTTAAAAGATGGGCATATATTGGGTTAGCATTTTAAATGGGATTCTAAATTAAGATGTCTCAGTTAAATTCCTCTAGATTAGAATAAGATTGACAGCCTTATTTTGTGTAAAAACTGCCAGTTTTGTGTTTCCTAGGAAAAATCTCCCATATTGAATTTTCTCCATAGAAAGCATGGACATCTGGAGAGGAAAGGATGCTCCCTGGGGAAAAAAAAATTCACAGATCATTCTTTATGATTCTGTTTTAAATAGAATAGACATCAAACCAGTACATGTATTCATTGATTTATTCACTTAATAAATATTTATTGGCTAAACATCTCTTATGTGTCAGACACTTCAAGAATCTTGTCATACAGTTTTGAGTAAAATAGATCAAGTGTTTGCCCTCCTGGAGCTTATATTCTCAGAGAAATAAGTAGAGAATGAATTTGTAATCTCAGCATAGTTATGAATAGAACCCTTTCAGTCTCAGTGTCCCAGTGCAGTTTATAAACATCAGGTTTTTAATGTTTAGGTTTAGGTTTATGTTTAGGTTTTAATGTTCAATGTTTATAAACATCAGGTGATGATAAGTACTGTTGAAAATAATAAGGAAAAGAAAAAGAGAGTGTGGTAGAAGGAAGGCTGTTATTGTTAATACAGAATGCCAGGGAAAGCCTTTTAATGAGAAATGAGGGAGCAAGGCCTGTAGGTAGTCCAGGGAACAGTGATTCAGGTAAATGCAATAGCAAGTGCAAAGGCTTTCAGGCCAAAGTGCATTTGGACCATTCAAAGAGTAGCCAAGAGGCCATTGTGGGTTGAGTATTGTGGTAAGGGGTAGAGGGGTAGGAGAGAAGTCAGTGCAACTTTTAAAGACTTGGGCTATTACTCTGAGTAAATAGAATTCACTATAGAAATTTGAAATGAGAATTAATACGATTTGACTTCTGTTGTAACAAGTAATGCTTGTTATAAGCTGAAGGAGGACGGGGGTATAAGTAAGAAGAGCAGCTAGAGGGCTACTTGGGCAGTCTAAGCAGAGAGGAAGAGTAAATAAAAGAGGTTGATAGTGGTGTTATGTGGAAAGAAGTGGTTCAATTTTGAATATGCAGGCACTTCCTATACAAAATCTCCATAATAAATATTTTCCCACTAGAATACCTCTTAATTTTTTAATACCCACATTCCATACTATACACATGAAATATATCCCAATACATTTTTAAGACTATGTTAACGTACAAAAGATTAATATTTATGTCCCCAAAACTCAATAAAACATTTTTAGAAATATAATATGCATGAGAAATCTCAACTTGAAACTCAAAAACAGTTGCTAGAGTGTTGGAATCATGTGTAGGTATTAGAATGACAACCAAATATGAAACAGAGGATGTTCATCTCAGTTGTTGCTGATGCTGAGAGGCATTGTAGAACCATATTTAGAAGGAATGATAAACGTTGTCCTTAAGCATGACGATGATAGGATGAGAAGCTTTACTTTTTTTTAAGGGGTCCACCCTTTTTACTTATAGATAGAAAACATTAGAAATGTAAGTAATACTCCATTTTGAATTTTTTATCCAAGCATGTCAATTTTTTGTAAGTCTTCACTCTTCAAAGGTCTCTGCAAATACCCTAATGACAGGGAATCTATCAGTTACTCTGAGTCTCTTAACTTGTCAGGAATTGCACCAAAAGTGTCAGCACTATACCTTCCACAGCAAGTGACAAAGATAGCTTTAACCTTTTTCCCTTCTTCCTTCTCAACTTTTGTCAAGCTTTAAGTGTGTACTTTACTTGGTAAGTAAAGGTACTATAGGGAATTCTTGGATTTTTATCATAAAATTTTGTCTGTATTTTTTTCCTGACCAATATTGTTTACTGTTAACTATTTAAAGCATTTTACAATCTAATTAAACTTTTGCTGTGTTATAGGTACATTCTAGAAATTTAGTGGGGGGGCTTTTGGTTTGACATAATTTATTATAGTTTTTTTTTTTTACAACAAAATAATATGAAATAGACTCCTGGTTAGCTTTTTTTGTGTGTGTTCAGAGCATCTAATGCTCAGAAACACTAATGTTAAGTGGAAAATGCCTGTCTTTCGAAAGTAGGGTCTGTAGGAAAGGATGGGTCAAGGGTGATTCCAAGGTTTTTAGCCTGGGCTAACTGAAGCAAAATTACAATTATTACATTGTATAGATTGCAGTTGGAGTAGGTTTTGGAGGAAAATCAAGATACTCTTTTAGACATTTTCAGTTTGAGATGCCTCTCAGATATCTTAGTTGAGATGTGAAGTAGGTAGTTGAATAAATGAATCTGTTGTTCAGGAGAGAGAGCCAGGCTAGAGATATTACTTTGAGAATTACCAGTATGAAGGTTTCCAGTACTGAGACTGGGGATCATAATTTAAAAAATGAGTGTGAATAGAAAATAGGTTTAAAAAGAAAAGAGCCCTGGGAACGTTCATCATTTAAGACCAGAAAGATTAAAAAAAAAAAAACAAGCCAGAGAAGGAGGTGAATATGAGTGGCTAGTGAGAAACACGAGATCCAAGGTAAAGGGGTCTGAGAAGCTGTGGGTACAAAGTTTCCTTCCTTTTCTTCCCTTCTATAGAAAGAGAAAGTAGTTTGTCAAATGCTGCCAGTTGATAAAGGCTGAGAATTGACCATTGATCAAACTTAGCAACTTGGAGGACATGATTTAGTAAAGGCTAATTCAGTGGAGTGGAGGGGACCTGAACCCAGGAAGAATGGAAGGGGAAGAATTGGCAACCATGAGTACAGAGAACTCTTGAGCCATGTCATGAAATCATGAGTTTCATTACAGAGAGGGACAAAGAAATGCAATTGTAGCTAAAAGGGCATAATGGGTCAGAAGTGGTTTTTATTTTTTAAGATAATAGATTCAATAACATACCTGTAATGCTAGAAGAAATAGAAAAATGGTTGGTATGAGAAAATATTGGTTATATCCTTGAGTGGGTTAGGATTTAAATTGTGTGTGTGGTGTGTGTGTGTGTGTGTGTGTGTGTGTGTGTGTGTGTGTGTTGGGGAGGTAAGAATTTGCCTTGATAGGAACATTAATAATTCATCTGTAGTAACAGAAAGAAAGGCAGAACATCTGGGTACAGATGTAGGTAAATAGATAGATGTAGTGGTGGGAGTTCATGGAAAGTCTTTTCCAATTGCTTTAATTTTTCTCAGTGCACAAAGGAAGTAGGTTCCTTGATTGAGTGCTGAGATAGTGCAATGGGTTTGAGGTTATAAAGAAAATGTGTTATCTGTAGGTTGGGAACTATTGGTGATGCCAAGGAAGATGGAGTTAACATGAAAACAGAAGTCATTGAGAACAAGGAGGCAAAATAAGTATGAGGCAAAGGTGTTGCAAAAGACATAAAAATAGAAATGGATGTTTTTACAGAGACTTGCCATAGCAAGCAGAAGAGTACTTTTTTAAACCAAGATGCCACAAGCCTTCCAAAGTGTGCTACCAAATGATTATCAATGTTTACAATGCCTTTACAGCAGACAAGATGGTAAAATGGGACTCTTTATGTTTTTATTTTAACTCAAATCCTAAAGGCGGAGAACAATACCAAAGGTACGTAGTTACCCTGTGTCCTAAATTAAAGAGCTAGTTCACCAAATCAGGACATGCTAAAAGGTGGTGAGGCTAGTTTCATCTCCCACCTCTAGTCTCTATAAATATAAAAGGTTGAAGAGGAATGAGAATATTGTAGAAAGAGTTTTTGCACCGCCATAGTTTCATCTCCTCCCTCAAGTGAAATAGGCTTCAAGGGGCCCTTCTCAGGGGGTTTAAATGTGTTCCTCATAGTTTTGGCTTGGGATGGAAGGGCAAAGAAAAAGAAGATTGTTCTGGGAACAAGCTCTACTCATATCCCAGCAACACAAGTGTACATGAGTTTCCCATAGGTCAAGCGGTCCTTGGAAGAAGGTTACCCCAGTATAATTTTAAAAGGGACCCCTGAGGTCTTCCAGCCTAGAGCAAGATACCTGAATAGAAAAAACAAACCAATCCACATAAAGCTGCAGGTGAATTGTAGGATTCAGCAACTCCTGAGGACAGGAGTGGGTGGCAGAATGGTTAGTGTGTAGTGAGATGAGCAGCATTGCCTATAATATCCAAGAACTCTGGACAAGGCTTCCAGGAGGAGAGTCTCAGAAAGAGCAAAGAAGAGCCTGCTTAGGAAAAAAAAAGTTGCATCCAAAGAGTCCTGACACCCCTACATCAAGTAAGACTGAATATTTTCTTCCTAATCCCTTTTCTCCCTTGGCTGGAGCCAAAGGGGTCTGAAACTCTTATTACTGGAGTAAGCTAGGAAATGAAAGAGAAGAGAGAACACCATATTACCTCCCCATAATAACCTTTCAGGCCTGAGACAGGCCCTACCTGGGGGAGGGGAGAAGACTTTACTTGGATTTAATGTTAAATTTAGGGTATGATATTTGTTTATTATTATTTTTTAATGTTTATTTTTGAGAGAGAGAGAGAGAGAGAGAGAGCACGAGCGGGGGAGGAGCAGAGAGAGAGGGAAACACAGAATCCGAAACAGGCTCCAAGCTCTGAGCTGTCAGCACAAAGCCCGACGCAGGGCTGAACTCACAAACCGTGAGATCATGACCTGAGCCAAAGCCGGAAGCTCAACTGACTGAGCCACCCAGGTGCCCCTAGGGTATTATATTTAAAGGGACTGGCTGTTTCAGTACCTGTTCTTTATTTGAGGAGACTGGTTATCACCAAACCATTCTACATATATATATGGTGACAGTACCTACTTCATAATTGTAATCTATATGTGTAATTATAATATGTAATAGTTATATATAGCATACATATATAACATGTGTTTATATAATATGTAATAACATTATTATATAAAATTATTTAATTTTACATATGATATAATTATAATTGTAATGAAGATTAAATGAAATAACAGATATAAAGATCTAATTCTCTTCCCTACCTTAAGATCAGGAACCTTTTCATGTTTCCTGTCCCAGGATATCACAGAGTAGCTCTCAATAAGTAACATGCAGCCTGCTCTCATTTCACATTCATGACCACTAACCTTTAGAAGGTGATCCTAAGGGGCACTTTGGTGGCTCAGTTTGTTAAGCATCTGACTCTTGATTTCAGCTCAGGTCATGATCTCAAGGTTCCTGGGATCAAACCCTGCATCCAGCTCTGCACTGACAGCGTACTGTCAGTGGGATTGGGATTCTCTCTCTCCCATTCTCTCTGATCTCTGTTCATGTGGTGTGTGTGTGTGTGTGTATTTATATTTATATTTATATTTATATTTATATTTATATTTATATTTATATTTATATATGTGTGTGGTGGAGTATATACATATATACTCCCCCCCACACATAAATATATATATGTATATATAAAAGAATGTGATCCTAAGACATTATCCTAGCCCATTTACTCCCCTTCTGTCATAGGAGTCATTCATACCCTTTTCCTTCTCCTTAAGTATTTCACAGTTTTTCCCCCCTCCTCCTCTGTGAATGTTCCTACAACCTTGGCATTACTCCTTTCTCATTATGGGGAAAATTTGCCCATGAATTCATTCCTACCTCAAACACTAAGCTAATGGACTTCAGAGTGTTTTTAGAAACAGAGTCCCATGGGTTTTTTCCTAATGAAATCTTATGTAGAACACAAAATTAGAACTGTTCTAATTCAAGCACAGGGTAGAGTTGGAATATGTTGAGGTCTCAGAGCTCTGAATGCTGATCCATCCACCCCAATGGTTGCCAGACCAGGAGGTATTTCTAAAGAGAGTCCTAGAGAGCTCTCCCTTCTTGCTACTCTGTTTTCCATGCCTTCCAACCCAATCCATCATCCATGAGTTGACGTATGTAGAACAGATAGACTCATGCCTAGAACGTACTACATGCACCATTATTATTGCCCTTTCCTCTTCCTTCTTTCTCCTAACATTGGTTTTCCATAAAGTTTTTGGTCTCAGTCCCTTTATTTATTTATTTATTTATTTATTTATTTATTTATTTTTAGTTCACACTCCTGCCCCAGTGATCTTATCATCTCATCTAGTGCCACCTGTCATTCTTCACAGATGACTCCCAGTTATTCACCTTTAGTCTCATCTCTCAGATCATTGATCAACCTCTCTATTGATCAGCCAGAGGGTTGTTGCTGAATATTCTTAACTCAAGTTTCTCCTCTTGTCTGGTTCCTCTTCCCTATTCCTGTTCATGATCACATCATCTTTTTCCCAGAAATAAAACGTGATGGTCATCTTTGAGTTCTTCATCTTCCTGAACCCGGTCAGTTGTTACATCATATAGAATCTGCTCCTGAAGGTCAACTAACATACCTCCTTTCCTTTCCATTTATAGCACCACCACCCCAGTTCAATTTATCATTTCATTGTTTGAGTGAGTGCAATAAACATTGAACTAGTTCCACCAACTCCAGCCTTCCTGGCACAAATCCAGCACACTCACTGTTGCCAGATGGATCTTCACAAACACTGCTCTGTTTATTACCCTATCCCAAATCCCTTTACCACTTAATTAAGAACATAGTCTTCTACCTAAGATTTCTGGTCTTCCATAATGTGTTCCTAACCTACTTTTTTTTCTTTAAAGTGAGTTATTTTGAGAGAGAGAGAGAGCGAGAGAGAGAGAGCGCGCATGAGCATGAACAGAGGAGGGACAGAAATAGAGTGTGAGAGAGAATCCCAAGCAGGCTCCACACTGTCAGCATAGAGCCTGATATGTGGGGCTTGAATCCACAAACTGTGAGATCATGACTTGAGCCGAAACCAAGAGTCAGATGCTTAACTGACTGAGCCACCCAGGTGCCCCCCTAACCTACTTTTTAAAAAGTTTTATCCTATTTAATGTTTCATACAAATTTCACATTAAGACCAAATTAAGAAATTTGCTCTTTTATAAAAATACCTTGAACTAGAAATATATTCTTTTGTACTTTCTCTTTCTGCATCTAGAAACCATGTCTACTTCTATTACATTTCTAGATGCTCTTTAAGGCAGTGTAATGCAGGAAGTTATAGCATGGACTTTGGGTTCAAGTACTGCCATATGAAGGCTCTATGATTTTGGGCTAGGCGCTTAACCTCTCAAGACCTAAATTCTACATTTGTAAAGTGGGAATGACAGTATTTTATATATCATAATGTTATTGGCAGAATTAGATGTGATAATATATTCTTCTTTAATGTTTTTTTTATTTATTTTTGAGACAGAGACAGAGCATGAATGGGGGAGGAGCAGAGAGAGAGGGAGACACAGAATCCAAAACAGGCTCTAGGCTCTGAACTGTCAGCACAGAGCCTGACACAGGGCTCGAACCCACAAACTGTGAGATTGTGACCTAAGCTGAAGTCGGACGCTTGACTGACTGAGCCACCCAGGCACCCCGATAATATTTTCTTAATGTTTAAACCTATTAAGCAATGGTACAACATTGTAAATACCAATATGTTTTCTCTTAAGACATCAGGCACAGTTCTGACTCAGGACCTCTATACCTGCTGTCTCTGCCTGTAATGCTCTTCTCCTAGACATATGCGTGACTTATTCCCTTAGGCCCCTACAAAATATAACTTCTTCAAAGAAGTCTTCCCTAATCATCCTAAGAGTACTCATTATTTCTACTGTTGTCTATCCCTTTGCCTTGCTTTTTTTTCTTTAATGCAACTGACATTATATTATGTAGTCATTTATCTGTATATTGCCTGCCCCATTAGAACATAAGCTGCCTGAGTATAAGGTCTTAGTTCACTCTGTTTATTACCTAAAACAGTGCCTGGCATATGGGAGGCTATTAATGGATACTTATTGAATGAACAAATAACCAAATGAAATCAGTAAGTGTTAGCTTTAATAAGAGGCAGTTCCAAATGCTACTGCTGTAATATTTTTTTAATATTAGTTCTACTGGATTAGTTACCTCTTCTATGGAACCTGCATATACTACTCTAATGAAATGTATGTTCTGACTTAGATATTTATGTCCATTTAGTACAGTGTGCCAGATCAAAAACTTCTCTAGGGTAAGAATACTGTAACTTAGAGGTTGGCTCTTCTATGGAACCTGCATATACTACTCTAATGAAATGTATGTTCTGACTTAGATATTTATGTCCATTTAGTACAGTGTGCCAGATCAAAAACTTCTCTAGGGTAAGAATACTGTAACTTAGAGGTTGGCATACATTTTCTGTAAAGGGCTATATAAAAATATTTTAGGTATTAGGGCATATAGTCTACCACAGCTATTTAGCTCTGGTGAGGTAGCACAAAATCAGCCATAGACAATACATAAAAAATAGGTGTGGCTGTGATTTAATAAAATTGTATTTGTAATAAGAAGTGTCAGTCCAGATTTGACGTACCAAACAGTTTTCCAGAAACTGCTCTATTTTATCAGTAGCCTCCAACACAATGGCTTTTATATAGAAGTCACTCAATAATATTAAAATATTATTCAACAATTATGTCATATGTATTATGTCATATATAATGACATATTAAATCATAATTATGACATTTTATGTCACATATATCAAATGAGGTGGATAGTAGAGACATAAAGATAGTAAATAAATTGTAATCGAATAATGGAAACAGCTATAATTTACTGAGCACTTGGTGGTACTCAAAGTTATTTCACTTGATTTTGATAATAGCCAAAAAAAAAATGGGTCTATGTTGCTTTAGGAAGTTAAGTAGCTTCTCCAGTTCATCAACAGAGAATAATAGTCATAGCAATAATGGTAGCTAGCAGTTTTTGAACATGTATTAGGTATTGGGCTGTAAACTATATGTACCAAAAATTCTGGTAACCAATTCCATTGTGTGTGCACGTACAAGTGTGCATGTATATGTGTGTGAATAGGGGGTGGTTTCCACACATATCCAGTCAATTCTTAGATACAGGCCAGGTGTCCCACAATTCAACTCAGTTTTGACCCTATCCACCTGGAGATAATGTCAGATCATACAGGTTAAGGGTTTTTAGTCCTAGAAGACTGTCCCCATCCCTCACTTCACATAACAGTCAAAAGCCAAGGTTATCACCTGTACTTCTGACCAGTTGGCTATGGATTGAAGGTTCCAACAGCCCTTTCCTTGGGTTTGATTAATTTGCTAGAACAGCTCACATAACTCAAATAAACATTTTACTTACTAGATCACTGATTTATTACAAAAGGATATAACTCAGGAATAGCCAGATGGAAGAGATGCATAGGGCAAGGTATGAGGAAAGGGCACTGAACTTTCATGCTCTCTCTGAGTACAAACTCCCCAAATCTCCACGTGTTCACCAATCTGGAAGCTTTCTTTCTTTCTCTTTTTAAATAAAATTTTTTAATGTTTATTTATTTTTGAGAGAGAGAGAGAACATGTGAGTGGGGGAGGGGAATAAAGAGAGAAACACACAGAATCCAAAGCAAGCTCCAGGCTCTGAGCTAACAGCACAGCCTGACTCAGGGCTTGAACTCACAAACTGTGAGGTCATGACCTGAGCTGAAGTCAGATGCATAACTGACCCAGGTGCCCCAATCTGGAAGCTTTCTAAACTTACCCTTCCTTTTGGGTGTTTATAGAGGTTTCATTATATAGGCATGTTGATTAAATTATTGGCCATTGGTGATGGATTCAATCTCCAGCCCTTCTCCCCTCCCCAGAAATCAGAGAATGGGACTGAAAGTCCAAATTCTCCATTTAAGATTGGTTTCCTAGGCAACCAGCCCCCATCCTTTCCTTACTTGGGGGCTTTCCGAAAGCCACCTAAGTAACAAGACACCTTTATTGATCTCATCACTTAAGAAATTCCAGTGGTTTTAGGAGCTCTGTTCAGACACAGACCAAGTATGTATTTATTATAAGTCACAATATCACAACATCATATAATTTAATTTGGTCCTTATAACATGCTTTGAACTAGGTAATACAATCACCATTTTGTAGATAAAGAAAATGAGATTCAACAAGTTTAAGTAATTTGCCTGATCACATACTTGTAAGTAGTAAGAAATAGAGCGAAATCTGCCTGACTCCAAACCCTAGCAGAGTGATCACTATATTCTACTCTGAAGCATTTATAAGAGGTACCTGCAATGATAGTATCATGGTGGAAGAATGCAATATTTATGCTGGGAGGCTGGGGTTATTTGATTTATTGAATAACATTTAAAATAAGTCAATATTAGAAGTCCTTTGTATTCTAGCCTCCTAAATCAACCTATTTGCTGCTTTCCCATCAAAACCTCCCAGATTACCTCAGCTGGATGGGAGCTCATGACCTTTCCTCTGCCTTTACTTCTCCACACCCCTCTCACTTCCTCTAATCCCTCAGAATCCTCTAACGTCCCTTTCTACTTACTCAGTTCTTGATCTGCTCAGTTATCACCATGCTCATGAATTCTTGCTTTCACTGATTGTATCACAATGAAATCTATATTCTATACTCACAAAAGTTCAGAAATAACAGAAGTAAAAACAATGAATCATCAAAGTAGTAATTAGTCAAAGTTTATTGTGCATGCACTAAAAAGACAGTTTGCCAATAAGATCACTGAAACTGAAACATGGAATGAGGCTCAGGGCTATATTGTTATACATCAGATTATATAGTGAGAAAGCAATGACTGTTACAGTGATTGGTTATAATATTACAGTTTCTTTAAATGATAGAGAATTGGTTAGTGGTTATGTCCTATCAGCCTTGGGAAACAGTTTAAGTTTTGCTTACGATTTTCATAGGCATAAGCAAGAAATGACCCACGTTAAGTTAACCTTGCAAAATAAGCTTAAATTAAGCTTTGTTTGGGTGACTAAACTGGTTTTTGTCTGCACAGAGACTATTCAAGGCTGGTCTCTGTTTTTTGATTGTAATAGTCCTCCTTTTGGTCATTCCCTCAGCGGATTGAGAGAGTATGAGCAACCACTATAGTGTTATTCTTGGTTAACACTGTTGATTTAGTCAGGCTGAAGAGTCACATATTCAGTGTTTTTCTGCCATTTGAGTTATCAGATAAGGGAGCCATGTAGTCACTGTCTTCCATATTTCTGTGGTTATTGTTGATTTCATCCAGTTGTCTGATTCTGATGGATACCATTTGGTGTGAAAGTGGCTGCCAACAGGCACTTAAAACCCTCAAGAGTAGGAGGAGGGGGAGCTAAGATGGTGAAATAATAGGAGGTCCCTACGTTTGTCTTGTACCTTGAATATAGCTAGATAAGTATCTAATCATTCTGAATACCCAAGAAATCAACCTGAGGACTGCCAGAGCAAACTGTACAACTAGAGGGAGAGAAGAGGCCACATCGAGGAAGGTAGTAAGTATGGAGATGTGGTTTGGGGAGAAACAGATCATGGGTGCTGCAGAGGGGAGGGAACCATGGTTACAGAGAAATGTGAGAGAGAGTGGAGTGCACAAGGATATGCACAAGGAAAACACATCCCAAAAGCTGTTGGCTGGGGAAAAGAGAGGGGCTGATTTTCATGAGTTTTTACAACCAGAAGGGATCAAAGTCTGGAGTTCTAGGGTTGGTGGGCTTGGCTGGAATAGAGACCTGAGAGTGTTGTTCTACTCCTGGAGAGAAGGCAGGCAAGTAGCACTGCGGCCAAGGGCACCATCTGAGGATTGCCTCAGGCACACAGAGAGAGACTAATGGATCTTCTAGCATCTGTGAGAGGTTGGCATTTGCAGAGATGCTTCTCCAGGGACAAAGGAGCAGGTGCCATTTTCCTCCCCCACCCCTCAGCACAGGAGCAGAGATAGCCGTTGAAGGTGGCTAAACTGGACACTGGTGCTTTAGCCTGCTTACTCCAAATCTAATGTCCCCGTGTTCTGGCATGACTGCCCTTCTACGTCAAACCTGCATTCATCCCAGTGTGGCAAGACCACCAGAAGACCAGCACAGCTCCCCCCCACCCCAACCACAACACATCCCTAAAGTTTGGAGTTTTTAAAAGTCAGCAGGATTGTCTTGGATGGAGCCCAAAGTGCACTGTGCTGCTTCAGGCAGGCAAGCAGCCCAGAGACAGACTGCATGAAAACAGTGATCTGAAAAATATCTGGGACTCAGGAGGGGAAATTATTCACTCTCCTGGGGGTGCTTCCCTGAGAGCAGCAAGCAAGGAGACCCATCTCTAGGGACAAAGGAGCTGGCTGGTGCCATTTCTCTCCCCTGCAGCATAAACTGACTTCAATAAACAACACAGTGCCAATATTGGCTGCCTAATCTGTTTACACCAAGTCCCACCCCACTGCACTCTGCTGGTACTGCTTTTCTCAGACATGTGTGCCTAAGAACCAGTGCAGCAGGATTCTTCCCCAGAACACCAGCAGAAAACCCTGCCCATGACACATCTCCTGACCAGAGAGTTCTATAAGTCTTCAGTTCTAGTGGAAGTAGCATCAGGTCTCATTTAACAAGCAGAGCAGAGCACACATATTTAAAACTCACTACACTGACCAAGATCCAAATGCTACCCACTGCAGACAAGGGGACCCTCTGCAGAAGACGGGTCTGAAGGATAGAATAGCCAAAATGCAACAGCAGAACACAGGCAGCACACACCAAAGACACTCTCTAAAGCACAAGACCCTGGACACTGTATGATCTCTTCATAAAGTCATTACTCTCAGAGCAGGAAATACAACAGACTTTTCAAACACACAGAAGACAGAGATGTAGATAAAATGCCATGATGGAGAAATTCACACCAAAAGAAACCACAAGAAAGATCACAGCCAGAGATCTAATTGAAACAAATATAAGTAATATGGCTGATGGAGAATTTAAAGCAACAATCATAAGGATACTCGCTGGGCTTGAGAAAAGAATGGAAGATATCAGGGAGACCTTTATGGAATAAATAAAAGAGTCAAAAAACAATCAGAAATAAAAAAAATTAAGCAACTGGGATTTGAAACAGATTGGATATAATGGCCACAAGGATAGAAAAAGCAGAGGAATGAATAACTAATATAGAAGATAAAATAATGGAAAATACTAAAGCTGAACAAAAGAAAGAGAGAGAATTATGGATCAAGAGAGTCGACTTAGGGAATTCAGTGAATCCCTCAAATGTATAAAGAATTTCCCTGACAGCTAGTATCCAAAATCTATAAAGAGCTCACCAAACTCCACACCCGAAAAACAAATAACCCCGTGAAGAAATGGGCAGAAAACATGAATAGACACTTCTCTAAAGAAGACATCTGGATGGCCAACAGGCACATGAAAAGATGCTCAACGTCGCTCCTCATCAGGGAAATACAAATCAAAATCACACTCAGATATCACCCCACGCCAGTCAGAGTGGCCAAAATGAACAAATCAGGAGACTATAGATGCTGGAGAGGATGTGGAGAAATGGAAACCCCCTTGCACTGTTGGTGGGAATGCAAACTGGTACAGCCACTCTGGAAAACAGTGTGGAGGTTCCTCAAAAAATTAAAAATAGACCTACCCTATGACCCAGCAGTAGCACTGCTAGGAATTTACCCAAGGGATACAGGAGTGCTGATGCATAGGGGCACTTGTACCCCAATGTTTATAGCAGCACTCTCAACAATAGCCAAATTATGGAAAGAGCCTAAATGTCCATCAACTGATGAATGGATAAAGAAGTTGTGGTTTATATACACAATGGAGTACTACGTGGCAATGAGAAAGAATGAAATATGGCCCTTTGTAGCAACGTGGATGGAACTGGAGAGTGTGATGCTAAGTGAATAAGCCATACAGAGAAAGACAGATACCGTATGTTTTCACTCTTATGTGGATCCTGAGAAACTTAACAGAAACCCATGGGGAAGGGGAAGAAAAAAAAAAGAGGTTAGAGTGGGAGAGAGCCAAAGCATAAGAGACTGTTAAAAACTGAGAACAAACTGAGGGTTGATGGGGGGTGGGAGGGAGGGGAGGGTGGGTGATGGGTATTGAGGAGGGCACCTTTTGGGATGAGCACTGGGTGTTGTATGGAAACCAATTTGACAATAAATTTCATGTATTGAAAAAAAAACAAAAACAAACAAAAAACAGACAAACAAAAAAGAAACTGTAAAAAAAATAAAAATTAAAAAAAGAATTTCCCTGACAAACAAAATCTATAGTAATTCATGGCCACTAAACCAACCTGGCAAGAAATATTAAAGGGGACTCTTTGAGTGGGAAGGAAAGACCGAAAGTGACAAAGACTAGAAAGGGACAGAGAAAAATCTCCAGAAACAACAACAAAGCAAGTAATAAAATGCAACTAACTACATACCTATCAGCAATTACTCTGAATGTGAGTGAACTAAATGCTCCTATCAGAAGACACAGGGTGTCAAAATGGATTAAAAAAAAATCAAGACCAGTAATATGCTACCTACAAGAGACTCTTTTTAAACATAAAGACACTTGCAGATTGAAAGTGAAGGGATGGAGAAACATTGATTATGCAAATGGATGTTAAAAGAAAGCCAGAGTAGCAATACTCTTATCAGACAAACTAGATTTTAAACCAAGGAGAGTAACGACATGGAGAAGGGCACTATATCATATCATTTACTATATCATAGTAAAGGGAACTGCCCAAAAAGATTTAACAATTGTAAATATTTATGCCCCCAACTTGGAAGTACACAAACACATAAAACACTTAATAACAACCATAAAGGATCTCATTGATAATAATACAAAAATAGTAGGGGATTTTAACACATTACTGATATCAATGAACACATCATATAAACAGAAAATCAACTAGGAAACAATGGCATTGAATGACACACTGCCTCAGATGGACTTAACATATATTCAGAACATTTCATCCTAAAGCAGCAGAATACACATTCTTTTCAAGTGTACATGGGACATTATCCAGAATAGATCACTTCCCAAGGCACAGATCAGACCTCAACAAGGACAAAAAGATTGAGGTCATACCATGCATATTTTCTGACCACAATACTATGAAACTTGATACCATGCATATTTTCTGACCACTATACTATGAAACAGCCATAAGAAAAATGGAAAGACCACAAATACATGAAGGTTAAACATGCTACTAAAGGAAGAATGGGTCAGCCAGGAAATCAAAGAAGAAATTAAAATGTATATATATGGAAACAAATGAAAACAATGGCTCAAAACCTTTGGGATTCAGCAAAAGTGATTATAAGAGGGAATTTTATAGCAGTACAGGTCTACCTCAAGAAGCAAGAAAAATCTCATATATATAACCTAACTTTACACCTAAAGGAGCTAGAAGGAACAACAAATGAAGCCTAAAGCCTAAAGAAGGGAAATAAAGATTAGAGCTGAAATAAATGATATAGAAGCTAAAAAGTAAACAACAACAACAAAATGGTAGAACAGATCAATGAAACCAGAATCTGTGTCTTTGAAAAAATTAATAAAATTGATATACCTCTAGCCAGCCTTATCAAAAAAGATAATGGACCCAAATAGATAAAATCATTAATGAAGGAGGAGAAATAACAACCAACACCACAAAAATACAAAAAAATTATAAGAGAATATTATGAAAAACTATTTGCCAACAAATTGGACAACCTGCAGGAAATGGATGAAATCTTAGAAACATATAAACTACCAATACTGAAACAGGACAAAACAGAACAAGAACAGATCAATAACCATAAAAGAATTGAATCAGTAATCAAAAATCTTCCAACAAACAAAAATCCAGGGCCAGATGGCTTCCCAAGGGAATTCTACCAAACATTTAAAGAAGAGTTAATACCTATTCTTCTCAAACTATTCCAAAATTAGAAATGGAAGGAAAGATTCCATTCTAGGAGGCCAGCATTACCCTGATTCCTTAAACAGACAAAGACTGCAGTAAAAAAGAGAACTACAAGCTAATATCCCTGATAAACATGGATGCAAAATTCTCAACCAAATTCTAGCAGATTAAATCCAACACTACATTAAAAAGAATCATTCACCACAATCAAGTGGGATTTATTCCTGGGTTGCAAGGGTGGTAAAATATTTGCAAATCAGTCAATTTGATACACTACATTAGTAAAAGAAAGGATAAAAATCATATTATTCCCTCAATAGATACAGAAAAAGCTATGACAAAGTACAACATCCATTCATGATAAAAACCCTCAACAAGATAGAGGGACATACCTCAACATCATAAAGACCATATATGAAAAACCCAAACCTGATATAACCCTCAATGGGAAAAAAAAATGAGAGCTTTTCCCTTAAGATCAGGAACAAGACAGGGATGTCCACTCTCACCACTGTTATGTAACATAGTACTAGAAGTTCCTAGTCTCAGCAATCAGACAACAAAAAGAAATAAAAGGTATCCAGTTCACAAAGAAGTCAAACTTTCACTATTTGCAGATGACCTGATATTCTATATAGAAAACCAAAAGATTCTACCCCAAAATTGCTAGAACTGATATTCAAAGTAAGTAAAGTTGCAGGATACAAAATCAATGTACAGAAATCAGTTTCATTTCTATACACTAATAATGAAGCATCAGAAAGAGAAATAAAGGAATCAATCTCATACACAATTGTACCAAAAACCGTAAGATACATAGGAATAAACCTAACCAAAGAGGTAAAAGATCTGTACTCTGAAAACTATAGAACACTTAAAGAAATTGAAGATAACACAAAGAAATGGAAAAACATCCCATGCTCATGTATTGGAAGAACAAATATTGTTAAAATCTGTAAAGCAATTTATAAATTTAATGCAATCCCTATCAAAATATCACCATGATTTTTTTCACAGAGCTAGAACAAACAATCCTAAAATTTGTATAGAACCACAGAAGGCCCTAAATAGCCAAAAGCAATCTTGAAAAATAAAATAAAAGCAAAGCTGGAGGCATCACAATTCCAAACTTCAAATTACATTACAAAGCTATAGTGATCAAGACACTTTATGCTAGTATGGCACTAGCATAAAAACAGGCACATATATCAGTAGAACAGAGTAGAAAACCCAGAAATGAACTCACAACTATCTGGTCAATTAATCTTCAACAAAACATGAAAGAATATTCATGAGAAAAAGGAAGTCTCTTTAACAAGTGGTGCTGGGAAAACTGGACAGCAACATGCAAAAGAACAAAATTGGACCACCATCTTATACCATATACAAAACTAAATCCAATAAGCCAGTTAATGGGCAGAAGACATGAGTAGACATTTCTCCAAAGAATACATACAGATGGCTAACAGACACATAAAGATGCTCAACATCACATATCATCAGGGAAATACAAGTTAAAACTACAACAAAATATCACTAAACATCTCTCAGAAATAATAGGTGTTGGTAAGGATGCAGAGCAGGGGGAGCCCTCTTACACTGTGGTGAGAATGCAAACTGGTGCAGCCCCTCTGGACAAAGTATGGAGGTTCCTCAAAAAGTTAAAAATGGAACTACCCTATGATCCAGATACTACTGCAGTACTAGGTATTTGCCCAAAGAATACAAAAATACTGATTCAAAGGGATACGTGTATCCAAATGTTTATAGCAGCATTATCAACAATAGACAAACTATGGAAACAGCCCAAGTGTGCATTGAGTGATGAATGTATAAAGATGATGTGGTATATGTATGTATAATGGAATAGTACTCCAGTACAAAAAAGAATGAAATCTTGCCATTTGCAACAATGTGGATGGAGCTAGAGTATTGCACTAAGCAAAACCAGTCAGTCAGAGATAGACAAATACCATACGATTTCACTCATACATGGAATTTAAGAAATAAAACAGATGAACATATGAGGAAAAAAAGAGACAAAGAGGCAAAGCAGGAAACAGATTCTTAACCTTAGAGAACAAACTGAGGGTTACTGGAGGAGAGGTAGGCAGGGGCATGAGTTAAATGGGTAATGGGTTAAGGAGGACTCATGTAGTGATGAATCACTAAATTCTAAAATTGAAACTAATATTACTGTATGTTAACTACTGTAACTTAAATAAGAACTTGAAGAAAAATAAATAAAACCCTAAAGAATATGTATCACACTAGAGGGGTTAACATGAGGACTATAAGGAAAATAATAGCCAAGAACTGAATAGTTCTCCAGAGTGGAGATTCCCTGGAGTCAAGATTTAACCAATTAAATAAGTCAAATACACCATAATCAGATTCAGGTTTTCCCTTATGTCAACCAAGAAAAGGAGGGGGACATGAAAAGTACAAAGGCCTTTATTTGGGGTTTCAGAGTTGCGGTTCAGCGAGTACAGATTTTGGCAGCAACCAGAAAAGTGTTCTGCTTGTGGGGTGAAAGGAAGGGGTTTTTATGAGAAAGAAAGACAATTACATGACTTGGATAAAAGAGGAAAAGAAATTGTGGATTGGTACTACCAGGTGACCTACTTCTAGTTACAAATTGATCACCTGTTCTATTGATATTAACAAAGGAAACTATTCATGGTATGCATTAGTTAACTTCTGTCTTCAGAAAGTCCATACCATCTTATGGTCTGGATGCCAGTTGTCTTGTTGATTTTAAAAACAATAACTTTAAAAACAATTGTAAAATAACTGCCTCTTCTGGCCTAGTCCAAGGATCTTTTTGCCCAGTTTCAGAGTTCATTAGCCATTTTGTTTAGAGAGCAAAATGGCGCTTTTTTCAAAATGGAGTCTCTCAAGTGCAGAGGTTTTATACAATCCTACACTCTCTAAATCAATCTGCATTTTTTTTTGGTAATATGTAGTTGGGTTTTAATTTTTTCTGACTTATTTACATAGACACAACATGATGTATTAGCAAACACACATCCTTATGATTATTTAGCACAGGATGAATATGAGGATGTTTTATTTCAGAAGGCAGTATTGCACGTAAGCTTCTACCTAAATTAGGCCTCTATATAATGTGAACAATCAGGTAATTTAATGAGAGGCATTTCTGTGGAAACAAAAGAAAAACAAAGGTTAATAGTTCAAGGAAATTATAAATTCAGTTTCTGAGTTTGGAGAGCACCCAGTTGAAAAAATTTCTAGGTATCAGGTTCTAAGTATCTTCAGACAGAGTAAGGGCAGGCAGTGACAATCTGACAGATGTTCTTGGTTTTCAGTCTGAATGTTTCTTGTGATCCTTCTGGTCACATAGTGACATAGAGTGGTCACATAGCAACAGGCATGAAGATATCCACATGTGAGCTGTGATGATTTCTCAGAAGTTTATATCAAGTTGTCCAGCTTCAGCTTGCAAGTCTTGGGAAAAAGGTAGTTTTAGTTTCATAGTGACTCCAGCTCAATATAGTGGGAGAAATTTAGAAATATTAGTTTGGAGAGTTCTAGCCAATTGTAGGAGGAAACTAAAGGAATTCAAGATCCAGCTCAGTTTACACGGAGAAAACGGAACCTAAAAGACAATTAATAGCACTAAATTCTGATGTCCACAAAGGTATATCCTGAAACATAAGTTTTCTGTCTATAATCATCCCCGTTTCTATCAAAGATAACCACAATAAGACTAATTTGTTTGCAAATTAAGATTAGTTTCAATAAACTTGCCCTGATTATTTACAGAACTGCAAGAATGGAGATTGACCATATGGGCTCTTTTAAATCTGCTTTGCCAAACTTCTCATAGGGAATCTCATATTGGACTTTCAAAAGTTTCTGGAGGCTAGGAAGGACATGTTCAGTTGTGCCTTGTTACAAGGAGAATAGATTCTTAATGAACTTATGCAAATACAAAAATTGTCATGAAAAACAATACTATTTAATCAGTGTCTGAATTCTGGATGATCAGGTAGGAAGAAAGAAATAAAGGTTTCAACCTTTGTTGTAAAGAATTTACCAAATTTACCAAATTGCCATTACATTATAGATAGCTTCAAAGAGAGGAGAAAAGGGGGTCCTTTAAATCTGGAAAACAAAACATTAAAAAACCAGCAATGTTTTAAATAAAATATTAAAATTATAATCATCTTCATTGGTTCATTCAGTGTTATAGAATTAATTCTTATATAACTTGATCTTGGGTTAACAGCTTTATGAATCAGTTTTCCGTTAGTTTTATTAATTTTACCTCGTTCAGTGTTATGATCTTAAAGTTATCAGAAACCTCCTTTTTAGAGTATTATTTGTCAGGGTCTTTTCCATGAATCTCTTTGAAGATGAAGCGTGGCAGGAACACTTTTGTAAAAGACTCGAAGTAAAACAATAACTGTTTGCAAACGACAAAAGACTTGAAAATGGTCCCGAGGAAAGATATGAGTTCATTATAATGCAGTTGACAAGGGAATTTAGTTATTTCTGTCATATAACATTTAAAATTATAACTGATATCATTACACTAGGATATACTACATTTTAAGGAATTTCTTATAAACAAACTCTATAGAAAGCTTTCTTATTTGACATCCTTTATTTTCTTATTTGAAATCCTTTTTTTCTTTATTTTTTTAAATTTTATTTTATTATTTTGACATCTTTTCTTTTTTGACAGTGCTGCCAATGAAATTTAACATACATAAAATAGTTCTTTTAATAGGGAAGACAAAATTTTCTTAAGTAATCAAAACCTGATAAAGACAAAACACATAGTCTTTGTTTTCTAGATGGGTTACATTAAAGAACCTTTGTTGGGGCGCCTGGGTGGCTCAGTTGGTTAAGCGGCCGACTTCAGCTCAGGTCATGATCTTGCGGTCCGTGAGTTCGAGCCCCGCGTTGGGCCCTGTGCTGACAGCTCAGAGCCTGGAGCCTGTTTCAGATTCTGTGTCTCCCTCTCTCTGACCCTCCCCCGTTCATGCTTTGTCTCTCTCTGTCTCAAAAATAAAAAAAAAAAAGTTAAAAAATAAAAAATAAAAAGGTAACACACACACACAAAAAAAAGAACCTTTGTTTACAGTGTCCTATTAAGAGCAGACCAATAATTTAAGAAATCTGCCCTTTTAACATAGAGGAGATCAAATTGTAATTCTGCATCAGTATACTTTAGATACTAAAATTCTCTCTTTTTTTGTAACTTACTTAAATCCATTCCCATCTTAGCTTGGCCACTCATAAAAGCCCTTTCTTAAGATTTCTTTTCCACAAACCTAGAACTTTCTATATCCATTCAGCTTATTTTTTTTCTTTCTTATTTTTGAACAATCATTTTACTTTAGAACAAAATTACTTTTTTATTTCCCTCTTGCAAAAAAAAAAAAAAAAAAACAAAAAAACCTGAAACAAAAAACAAACAAAAAACATATCCTTCATACCTTTCCTTATCTAAAAAAAACATGTTACACCAAATACTCAGCACACAGGAAGAGACAAGTGACATGCACTAGGAGAATCAGGAAAGACTGTTTATTCTGCACCCGTGCTGGCCCAGTGGAGTCATCCCCAGAGGCCGAGCCCCCAGCCCTGGCGCTGGCCTACTTTTCTGCCTGGCCAGCTTCTGGGTACTTGGAAACTTTCTATCAGCTGCACAGGTGGGCGGAATTGCCGAGGCTCAAGGAAAAAAAAAGTGGGGGAGAGCGCTTATTGGTTGTGCTATGTGAGCAGTCAGCTGATCAAGAGGCAAGCAAGATTATAGAAGCCAAAAGCATGCAAGGGGAGTATCCAGCCTTGGACATCTGGCTGGCTCCTTTTGTTATCTGCTTTCGCTGGCTTTCCTTCTCAAACATGTTCTATTTTCTTTACCCTAATTTTAATATACAGTAATTTTCTTTTACCCTTATTTCTAGTTTTATTTTTACGTAAAATGTTGTAAATGTTAACTATTAGTAATCTTTGCTTATAGTGAAAATTAGGAAGCAGGCAATTGTGAACTGTCATATACTAACATCCTGTAGTAGGTGAGCAACTGTATAAATATATTTCATAATTTCTAGAAGTATATTCTTTCTCATAGTTAATTTTCAGTGTGGCGCAAAACATATTTATTAACGCACCCAAATATTTTTTGTCTCTTTGTAAAAAAATTAAAAAGCCAAAAATAGATAAACTTAGTTTTATGTTTAACAGTTAATATTTATCTTACTTGGAAATGATTTAGATATTTAATGAATATCCCTCATATAGTTTAATGTAACATAAACTTTTATTTACATTTATTTCAATTACTTGCTTTTAACAGTTATGCTTATATTAGACATCAAACATCTGCACATCTTCTTATTTTTCTTGGCAATTTTGAAGATATGCCTGCTTTTATTAAACCAACAAACTTGACTAGCTTTTATTTATCAAAGATTATCCCTGATTTTGTGAATTTGAAAACCATTTTGGTTAGCTTCTGTATTTCTGAGACTAAACTTGATTTACATAAGTGCTTGATTTTCTTTAAGCAATTAAATAGAGCTCTTTATAAAATAATTATGGCAGTGCCACCAGGAGGTAGAAAAATGTTACATATCTATGATATACATACATAAACTCACATAAATATACAGACAGAAGTAAACAGATCTGATAGCTGTTGTTTTAAACATTTTAGCCATGTCTCAGTTATAAAACTGAAAAGAATGGTTGGATCTAAATTGTGTTTCTGGCAGATGTACTAAATTAAGATTACCTGCTCAGATGGCCGGAGAGTTTTACTCAAGACTTTTTTGTTTGTTTTTATCTGCGTGCTGTAAAGATCCTTTTAGAGCTATTTTTGGAGTCATTTTGTCTTTTTGAAGCTTCGTCATAACAATCAAAGAATGCATTCCATTGTTTCTGAGTTGTTTAGAATCCTCTTTTTTAAGGGTGCCCCTTAAGGTGTATTTATTTAAGCTAATGGGTTCTCCAGAGTGGCTAGTATAATTCCAAAAGTTCATTTTACAAAAAGGCACAAGATCTTAATCAGAAGCAGGAGTTTTTGAGAGAAGTGGAGAGAGTTTTGACCAGGTCCAATATATCTTTGCCTTTAGATTCCTTAAGATGTCTTAACTATGAGGGAACATGTTTTTCAACAGGTGTTCCACAATACAGGGAATTACATGTTTCCTCCTTCTCTTTTGCACTGAGTAGAGTGACTTACTGGGAAGCCTTAACAAACGAATACGGATATGCACAATAAAGTCACAGAGTTCAAACTGAAAAGAGCTGAGCTGGGATCGAAGAGTCTTGCTCTCAAACTCCATGTTTGGTGAGATGAGAAAGAAGTGAGCTCAGTGGGTGCTTGTGGGTACCAGCTCATGGAGATCTTTGGATCCCACCTCTTTTTTTTTTCAAGTTTATTTATTTATTTTGAGAGAGAGCAAGAAAGTGAGAGAGAGAGAGACTGTATGAGGAGAAGGGACAGAGAGAGGGAGAGAGACAATCCTAATGTCAATGCAGAGCCCAATACAGGGCCCGAACTCATGAACCTTGAGATCATGACCTGGGCCAAAACCAAGGGTCATTCGTTTGCTTAACCAACTGAGCCACCCAGGCATCCCTGCATCCCACTTCTGATGCCAGTAAATGTCAAAAGTTCAGCAATAACAGAAGTAAAACCAGTTAATCACTGAAGTAGTAATTCATACAGGCTGATTGTGCACATGCCAAAAGGACTGTAAATCAGGAGCACTAAAAACATGGAATGGCTTTGTCTTCTCAGGGAAGTTTCAAATCTGGTCCCTGTATGTTTTTTTATTTTAATAATATAATTCTGGTTGAAGAGGCATTTTGGTGCTTTTTTATTTTTGCATAGCACTTGATAATGATATTTAACTTTATTTTGAATGTTTACGTCTTATTTTCTCATGACTGAAATTTTAAAAACCAGATTCTGGCATGTCTTCTGTTTCTCCATCATAGTAACAAAATAATGATGCAAAGTAGGTTCTAAAAGAAATGTATTTAATTGAGTTGAAAATACTAGTAATAAATAATGCTTTAAAATACATGATTTTTTTAAAGAACAGTGCTTGGTAAATTAATGTATTTCTGTGATCTCCTAAAGGCATAAATTTAATGAGATAGAAGGGTCCAAGAAAGTATAATGGGACCAGGGATGCTTTATACAAGGGTCAATGAAGTAAAAAAAAAAAAAAAAAAATCTCTGGCTCAGGATTCATTTTCTGCTTTTTGTATCTTAAATGAAAAAGCTCAGTACCAAAATAAGCAACCGAGTTATATTACTGCTTTAGAGATCCAAATAGCAATGTATAATGCTTGCCTTCATTGTTCACTCATAAAACTGTTATTTAACAGTCATCCTAGCCAGAACTGAACATCAGTTAATATTAAGATCTTATTGTGCATATGGCACTGTGCTAGGCATTTAGAAGGAGGCTGGAGGTACTTATTTTTACTTAATCTCTGCTCTTACTAAGCTTATAGTTAAGATAAATGCATGAAAGGGGGCCTACATATCCATACATGTATTAATGAGAGGTCTAAATGATAGGATACAGAATATGGGGGAAGAGAAGTACAAAACATTTGAAAGTGTTCCCTTGGTATTCTGTGTTTTGATGCCACTTTGAATAGATTTGTAGAGGGGAGAGAAGATGAGTGGGACTGGAAGTGCTGAAAAGAGAATAAAATGTAAATGTCCTTAGTGGGAGGGCTCAGATCTTGAACTGTTCTTGTATTTTCTTGCATTACTGGCATATAACTGGAAAGATCAGTAGGTGCTTCGTAATCCTCTTGTAACTTTCCTTACAGTAAACCCATGACTCCCCAAAAACTACTTACCTTATTTCACTGACCCTATCACCTCTTCAGACTTGGCTATCTTTTCATTTTTCTCTCCCTCTTCTGTAGAGACTTAATCTTCTGCAAGTTTCCTCATTTCTCTTTCTAGGAACACTCTGATGACCTCACTAAACTGTTGAGATTTCATGCTCTTCCTGACTCTTTTTGGCCTCTGAAAACCTAGTTGCATTTTCTCAGCCTATAAAGAGGCACATAAAATCCAGCCAAGAGTCAACAAGCCAAGATTCCCAATCTGTCTTCCTGGCTGACCTGGGCTGACTTCCCCAGAATGCTAGGGCCCTGCTCAATGATCTATGGGATTTGGCACAGGCAGTGAAGATTTCCAAACCAACACAAAGGAAAATCAATTCTGTTGGGAATTCCGTATCGAGACTCAAAGGTTTTATTTCTTCAACATATAAAATACTGTTGCATTTGTTTAGACTTGAAGCAAGAAGGCTAATCAAAAGTCATGGAATTGGTGATTGAATCCAAATAGTAACTGTTAAGAAGTGGGGAATTAAATGCTGTGGTGAAGTAACCTTAGAGAGTTCACCAAGAGGTGAGAAGGCAAAGTTCAGGGACAAACTTCACACGTATATTTTTGATATCGGTCCGTGTCTTCAGTTAAATCCTCTTACTTTTAAATTATTGCTCTTTCTCACTCTTTGTATCAGATGAATAACAAAACCTGTTACTTTTATCTTAGAAATTACTATGATATTAATATCCTTCTCATCCGTGTTGACTTGGTTCACTTTGCTTAATTATTCACTTAATAAATGCTCATTCAAACTGACTTTACCAGAGTCCATTTACCTCATTTACTTCTGCGTTCCACATCCCTACAGGAGTTACTGTTAAGGACTTCATTGTGTTGTTTCCCCCCATCTACCAATTCATTTGGACAAGCCCTGACTCCCCTTTCGAGATGGGGCCTTTGGGAGGTGATTTCATTATGAAGTCATGAGGGTAGGGCTTTTTATGATGGGATTATCATGCTTGGAGACATCAGAAAGCATGCTTGCTCTCTCTTTCTCTCCCTGTCTTTCTCTTTCTCTCATGTGAGGACACAGCAAGAAGGTGACACTGTGCAAGCCAGGAAGAAACCTCTCATCAGAACCCAACCAGGCTGGCACCATGACTGGGACTTCTAGCCTCCAGACGTGGGAGGACATAAATTTCTGTTGTTTAAGCCACTCAGTCTATGGTGTTTTGTTTTGGCAGCCTGAGCAGACTAAGAGTTACATTACTAAAAAATAAATATTAGGGGTATAAGTAATAAATCTCATGGTTTGTGAGTTTGAGCCCTGCATCGGGCTCTGTGTTGACAGCTCAGAGCCTGGAGCCTGCTTCAGATTCTGTGTCTCCCTCTCTCTGCCCCTCCCCTGCTTGCACTCTGTCATCTCTCTCTCTCTCTCTCTCTCTCTCTCTCTCTCTCTCTCCCCTCTCTCTCTCTCTCAAAAATAAATAAACATTAAAAAATAATAACAATTAAAAAAAATAAATTTTATTATGTTGCTTACTTGCTTATAAACCTTTGCTTGTTGGGGTATGGTTCATATTCCTAGACATCGAATATAAAGCTCATAACAATTCAGGTATTTACTCAGTGCTCCATTCACACTGAACTTTTTACTACTCCCCAAACAATTCTTGTCCTATTACTACTCTAGGCATTTGCACATACTATACTGTTAACTCTGGATTTCCCTGTGTCTTAGTTAAAAAAAAAAAAAAAAAAAAAACTCCTTAAGATCAGATTTCATAACCTTAATGAAATATAATATGTGATCACTGTGTACCCACAGTGTTTTCTTCGCACCTCAATTGTAGCAGTCCTGGGTGCCTGGGTGGCTCATTTGGTTGAGCGTCTGACTTTGGGCCAGGTCATGATCTTGCAGTTCATGTGTTTGAGCCCCAAATCGAGCTTGCTGCTGTCAGTGTGGAGTCTGCTTGAGATCCTCTGTCTCTCTGTCTCTCTGCCCCTCTCCCATTCATGCTCTCTCTCAAAAATAAATAAACCTTAAAAAAATAATATCAATTGTAGCAGTCAGTCCTTAGACTGCTGGGGTACATCATTACTGTGTGTGGCCATAACTAATTGCTCTGTTGGACTCTGAGAGCTGGAAAGCAAAGTGCCCTTCCTTACTCATCTTCATGTTTATAATCCCCAGGAAAATTTCTGGTACATATTAGGTACTCAGTAAATATTTACAGATGGCTGGATGGAAGGGAGAAAGGAAGAAAGGGGGAATGAGCAAAAGAAGGAAGGGAGGAAGGGGAAAGGAATGATTTGGGATTGGCAGGTCAAGTCAGTAAGCTATATTAATTGATTTTTTTCCTTTCTCTCTTAGGAAATTTCAGATTTCCCTTCCCTTCCCTTCCCTTCCCTTCCCTTCCCTTCCCTTCCCTTCCCTTCCCTTCCCTTCCCTTCCCTTCCCTTCTCTCCCCTCCCCTCCTCTCCCCTCCCCTCCCCTCCCCTCCCCTCCCCTCCCCTTTAGAGAGAGAGCATGAGCAGGGGAGGGGCAGAGAGAGAGAGAGAGAGAGAGAGACTCCCAAGCAGGCTCTGTGCTGTTAGCACAGAGCCCAATGCAGGGATCAATCCCATGACCCTGGGATCATGACCTGAGCTGAAGTCAAAAGTTGGGTGCTCAATCGAGCCACCTGGGTGTGGCTTTTTCAGTTTCTAAATCAGCAATTTTACTTTCTAAATCAAAAGAGGAAAATAGTTTATTTCTTTAGTGGATAATTAAGATATATGTCTCCAAACCATTGTCATCCTCAGTCCCACCCTTCTAATTCCCTAATTTTGGATAGCTGTGGACAAGATGATTTTTCATTCCTACTGTTTTCTACATACCAAGAAAGTGCATAGGAAACACACATTTTTAGGTGGAAACAAGTCCAGTGAACAATTATCAGAGGAAAGATACAATAATGCATAGTAATCATTCGCTCACCTTGGCCTTTTGGGGCTCTTTAGTCAGAACAGATCTTGGATATTGTTGTGAACAAAAGAGCCAAGTCTCTGTGTTGGGAAAAGATGAAGGAGGGATTGATTGGCATTTTTCTTTTAATGTATTTTGACAAACCTCTTCCCACATCATATATAATAAGGCTGTCTCTAAGATTTTCCATTTAGTATAAGATAAAATGTAAGAGGAAGGAAGTGATATTTAAAACTCAAACCACCTGTACCTGTGTCTGCCCTCTAATAGAGATGGTGTAACTTGTACCATTGGGGATGGAACACTTTCTCTCCTTAGCAGAAACTGGTGAGGGAGGTAGGCAATGTGAGAATGGTGTATAAATCTCATTGAAATTTACAGGAGAATTCTGTCTTTAGAAATGCAAACAAAGGCCCAGGGCTCTGGATAGGGGCTAAACAAAGCACAATTTGTTGACACAGAAAAGAAAGATGCTGGCTGGCTTCCTTCTTTCCTTTTTCTTTCTTCTTTTCTTTTCTTTTTATTTTCGCTTTTCTGTTCTTTTCCTTTCCTTTTTTCTTTTTTATTTTTCTTTTCCCTCTCTTTTTAAAATCTTATTTCCTTTTTTTTTTTTTTTTTGATGATAATCAGTGAATAGAAAAAGAGTTTAGGGGGAGAGGTCGAAGAACCCAATCTGTGGAAATATGTAACAGAACATTTCAAGAACAGAAGGTCAGGTATGAAATGACAAATTGAACATTTGGGTCTACTATCTGTCCCCCAAGTTCCAACAGAATGAAAGAAATACACATACACATATGATTGATACCACAAAAGTGCTGGAAAAAGAGAAAACAGACAGTACTTGAGGATTTCAAGGAAATCTTCACAGACTAAAGGAGAATGATGAAGGAAAGTGAGAAGAGTCATTCATTGGCCCAAAATAGCAGAATAAGATCAATTCTAAAAGAAGGACATCCAGAGGGGCACCTGTGTGACTTAGTCGGTTAAGTGTCCGGCTTTGGCTCAGGTCATGATTTCGCAGTTCATGGGTTCGAGTCAGGCTCTGTGCTGACAGCTCGGAGCCTGGAGCCTGCTTTGGATTTTGTCTCCCTCTTTCTCTGCCCCTCCCCCACCCATGCTCTCTCTGTCTGTCTGTCTCTCTCTCTCTTGAAAATAATAAACATTTTTAAAGAAAATTTGTTTTAAAAATGACTCCCAGAGAAGCTTAAAGTTAAATCAGGAAGAGCCTGAGTAGGCTGGGGGTGGTTGGCAGTCAGAAAGGTTGGGCCCAGATGGCATCATCATCTCTGTCCTGGACATTCACAATCATCATAATCTTTTTGCAGAAAATTTCACCAAGTGGAAAGGATTCTGTGTAGTGTAAGAAAGGAAGAAGTCAAGTCAGGATGGAAGTAATATTGCATTCCCGAGTAAACACGGAGTAAAGTATGAAGGAAAGGCAGTTCTCCCTATATAGCAGAGAAATATACTAAAATTCTCCATTGCCAGAGAACCCTGAGCCTTCCTGTGGACTTTGTGCTCATGTACCTGCAAGTCTACACAGAGCTTCCCTTCTGCCATTTCATTTAAGTGAGAATGCTGTTAGGATAAAAGGCCTGAAACAACTGCAGAGGAAAACTGAATAAAATAAAATAAGAATATTAGCAGCTACACTAATCAACCCCGTAACCATCAACTAATAAGCAAGCATTCTAATTATGGAATAAAGCCAATAATAGGAAAGAGAAGACAACAATAAAAAATGGGATAACTGATACCCGAGGAAACAGATAATTGAAGACATAAAAGAGAATTCTGTGAATGCCAGTGGAAAAGTACTGGAGGACATTGGGGAGGAAGTTGGTCAATGTGATTAGGGCATCTGTGTTGCTATTGGTGCTTATGGAAGTTAGGTTCCTACTCTTGCATAGAGACTGGTAGATAGGGGCACTATTTCCTTTGGTGTTGGTGATTGCAATTCAAAAGGGTAGCTGTTAGGTGTTTGAAAAAGACATTTTTGTGTTATAAACCTGGTAAGAGGCTGGGAGAAGATTTACATGTCAAAGCGGCAGAGAAAGTGTTTACAGTTGCAAATTGTCTAAAGTAAATGCTCTTAAAAAAGGGAGATCAAGAAGAAACATATCTAAAGAGCTGAGTGGAACAGTAAGTCCAGTTGGTCACCACTGTGTATAGAAAGTGGGCACTGGGTAAAGGTTTCTTGATAGAATATAAGCTGCCTCTCTTTAAATTGCCATAAAACATCTGTACAAATTTCCACAAATTTATCTATAATTCTGAAGATCAGATGATTCACTAGTGAGATGTCAGCATGACTGATTCTTTCTGAAGGCTCTTGTGACGAATCACTTCTTTGCCTTTTCCCAATTCTAGAGACAACATACACATTCCTTGGCTTGTGATTACTTCTTCCATTTTCAGAGTTACCGGTATAACATCTTCTCTCTCTTGTTTCCACTTTCACATCTCCTCTGACTCTGACCCTCCGGCCCCCTTTTAGGGACCTATTTATTGGGCCCAGCCAGAGAATCCAGGATAATCTCTCCATCTTAATTATATTTGCAAAGTCCTTTTTGCCACTTAAGGTAACATATTCACAGTTTTTAGAAACTAGGACATGGATGTCTATAGAGTGCCATTATTCGGCCTCCTACAACTTTGTAGCATGCTCCTTGCTTGCTGCTGTCAATTCAGGACCATTGATCTCACACTCTGCATCTGTTTCTACCCAACCTGTAGGTCTAGGAAAAAGGCTTGGGAAAAAGGATCTACACATACATATGTAGACATGAGCACACACCACAGAATCACTAACATAGTCCCTTTGACCTGAACTGACAGTTCTCTTCATTATATATCCAAGTCCATGTCTGAAACCCCAGAAAGCGTGACTTCCCTAATGCTGGGGACTTCCTGGCCTCCCTAGTTGGAGTGTTATCTAATAGTCTTACCTATCCAGATGTGTTCCTGATGATGATGCTGGTTTCACTTGCAAATTCCCATGTAATGCTGAGCCCTCTGGTTTGGGATTTTAATTTCACTGGATAATGATCTTGGTGATTTTAAACATTTCCTGTTGCTTGTTAAACTGCCTGCCCGATTCAGCTCCAAATAACAGCTTTAAGTACACAAGTGAAAATTTAGCTCCTAGTATTTTACAACTACTATAATTTTAAAATCTGCTTTCAATTAAGTAACCTTGTAATTCTAAAAAGTGGTTGTGTTCCAAAGAAGTGCTGAAATGCCAACTGAATACAAGTCCACTTTATGTCTGGCAGAAACTGTATAGTTGTCATGTGGCTTAGCATTGAAAAGCTCATTCAGTAGTGGTTCTGACATGACTGGTATAGTGCGACATTTAATATTTGTCTTTATACATCTCCCCATGATGTCAGAACAATCTCCAGTAATCAAAAGAAATGAAAAGAGCTAGAATAAAGTATTTGTTAAATCTAAATATACAGAATTGACATTTTCAAGAAAATGTGCATAAGGAATGTATTGATTTAGGAAATGAAGATCATTTATGATTCTGGAAGCAGGGTAGCTTTGAGAATATGACAGTAATCTCTTTTATGTTGCCAAAACTCCATTTAAATGGAATCAGTTTTTCAATAATCTTGAAGGCAGTACCCCTTTTAGGGATATAGCCTAATAGGACTCAGTCATTAAAGAATCAAGTCCAAGCTTCATATAAAATTTCCTTCATATTAAAAAAAAATAAAGTTAAAATTAATGCAGATAGTTGACCTTAGAAGTGAGATGTAAACTTACACAGAGTACTTGGAGATGCTATTTACTGCAAAATATGCCTGAAATCTATCAGTTGATCACTTACTGGACTCCAGATGTGTGCAGTCATAAGAAAAAGCAGAATTGCTTTATAAAGAATAGAATCTGTCACAGTTTTATATATAAATTGTGAAGCCATATCTATGTTTTAAAATGAAATAAAGAGCAATTTATCATGAATGCTATAGCTTTTGTTCCCTTGGAATTGTTTATCCCATAATTGAGTCTTTCTTTTCTTTTTCTTTCTTTTTTTAAATAAACATCATTGAAACATTTTATCAGAGTTTCATATTTTTTGTTTATTTGTAAGACATTATATTTCAACAGATGTAGGTCAAAAATGTGCAAGCTTGGATTTTTTCTCTTTGTTATTTTATCTTAGTTTTTTTCCCCCCAGACCATCATTCAGCCTTGGAGAATTGTTTTGATTAGAGAGAGGTCTTTGAGAGGGTTTTCAGTGCTTCATGGCTTGTGAAGGCAGGCAGGCAGTTTTCTTTTTGTCTTTTTATCTGGCCAAGGACATCTACATATTATGTCAATAGGCATACAGAAATTTGTAGGCTGGGGTTGAGCATAAATTTCTTTTTCTCCGTAGACACAGAACTAAAAGTATCAAATTGAACACATTTATACATGAGAGGCCTCAGGATTTGTCCTTAGACTGCATTGGTGTATATTCTCCTTTTCAATATGTACTTTTTTAAACACCAGGAGAAGTTTGAACAACGTTAAAGCAAATGCATTGATGACATCCACAGGTTTTATTTCAGTCCCTGGAGTTCTAGCTGTGGTTTACATCTAGCCCATGAAGCCTGATTTACTCACTAACCTTTCTGTTAGATACCTGGTGATTTTATTTTTCAGCAGTGTAATGGTTCTATTGTCCCCACTAAAAGATACATGTTTAATTGAAACTTTTAAAGAGGATGTGAAAACATATATTTAAATATGTTTATCAGATATTGCAAAGAACTTTTGAGGTAGTCAAAAAATGTTTCAAGTGAAAAGAAAAAAGCCTTTATTTATTTATTATTTTTATTTTTTTCACTGTTTGTAGTGATACTGAATGGCATTGTTTTGATTGATGTAAAATAGTGTGATAAAGGCTGTTAGATGACTAGCTGGGATCTATCAACTTGAATTTATATGTGGAATAATTAACTTGATACTAAGCAAGAGCAATCCTCCAAATTCCAACATAAAGTTGTAACACCAAGCCTGGTATGAGGGCGTTCAATCAAACTCATTGTAGCAAATAGGTTTCTGAATGTGGCTTCTCCTTTCTTGCAGAGAATGGACTGATTATTTTCCCAAACAATAAACATGTTTGGTTTTTGAAACTGATTACTGTGTTGTCTCTATTACTCACAGATCAGCTGGCTCTATTCGGTAACAGAGGTAGGAGCTAAACTCATCTTAGTTGTTGCCCACAATTTATGAAGAGATAATCCAGTTCATAGGAAATGAGGTACTTCAAGTATTCGGCGAATAGAAAGTATTTCTCTGTTAGCATGGATTCAGGTTCAAATATGTCTCATACTGATCTCTGGACTGTTGCTGTATGCCACGTTGATCCATGCAGGAATAATTGTAAAGAGTTTCCAGGATTTCTTTTACTATCAGAAAAAAACACCCTCGAATCACTTTGCCCAAGGTATATAGTGAAAAACATGAGTCCGAGCATTTTGAGCTTATAGCCATGGATAAGGTGTGTAATTTGTTTGGTGCTGAGTTCTGTGACACGAAAAGTAAATTACTATTGGGAAGGATATGGCGGGGGAGATTCTATTATTAAAAAAAAAGATTTTTTTTTTTTTTTAGCAGCAAGGGTTTTTAAGGTTTAAATTTTTATTTCAAATGTGCTAGCTTGAATTTACTGATCAGTCCATTGTCATCCCTTAAAAGCATGTGGTTTTTAAATTGATGAAACTGGTGAATACAGGTTATGCCTTTTTCTTCTGTCAATGTTATGAAAATATCCTGGTGGACTAGAAGAATTGCCAACAAATTAAAATAAATAGAATGTCGTAATTTTTATTCAAATTGAATAGCAAATGCGTATAAAACATCCCTAAGATTGTACATATCCTTTGACCCAAAGAAGTTAAGAATGTGGAAAATAATCATGTGTCTGAGCCAAGATTTTGCTGCATAACCTTGGTAGATTAAAATGGGTAAAGTTAGGTAAAACAACTTGACTGTCTGTCTGGTTATGGTCTGAGTATATATATTGAGACATATATAATCTAGCAAAGATTTAGGTAAGGTAGATACTTTACAGCAATGATAAACTGTTATATTCAGTAAAAATGTATCAAGCACCTACTATATGTCAGACACAACTCTGGGTACTGATGATAAAGCAATAAAGAAGACAAACAGGGTTGTGATCTTACTGAATTTCCATTATATATAGAAGGATTGACAATGATAGAAAAGCATATTTAACATATATTTTAAGGGGAAAATGAAGTGTCTTAACTTGGTTCCCTGGAAGCAAATCCAACAGCAGATGATTTATGTGCTATTATTTTATTAGGGAGTGCAATCCCAGAAAGCAGAAATGAGGCACAGAGAGAGTGAGGCCAGGGAAGAAGGGAGAGTCAATAGTTAGAGAAGGCATTACTAATATGGTCCCCACTAAGTGAAACCAATGATTGGACCAGTGAGACTGAATCCTTCTCAAGAAGCCATATAAACTATATACCCAGACTCTGGAGGATGAGGGTTGGAAATAGAAAAGGGGCTGAATGTATCTACTGGCATCTCGGTTGATCCATTTTCCCCTGTAGGAAGTTAACTCCTCCATACTTCCTGGTTACTCATTAGTGAGGGTGGACACTAAGTGGGTTCATCCGTAAGGATCCCCAAGGCATGTCAAGTGTGCCTATGTGAAGCAGGTCCGAGACCACCCAGGAGAGGCCTGAGCATCTAGGCATATAGAACACTGGCTGAATACCTTACAGAGTAGTATGACTACTATGATCCTATCTTTGATATAGAAATTCTTATAGTATTAACAATGATTATAGTTGGGTTTTGAGAATATGGTTTGTATTTATTTTATTTTATTTTATCTGTTTTTTTCTATTTTTTCCTGTAGTATGATTGATTTTATAATAAGAAAAATTAAAAATTCATTTTCAAAGTGTGATTTTATTATTCTCCATATTTAACAAATTCTCATTTTCTCCAGTAGTTGGTTATTTACTTAGATTTGGCTTAATTTACCCAAATTTATTTTGGTAAATAAGATAAAAAAGGATTATCAGCTCCAGCAAGCTGCCAAATTAATTAATAATTCCCTGTAATCTGTATATATAAAAAATGCTAATGATCCCACTGTCATAGGATATGATCCTGAACACTAGGAGCTTACAAGTGATAAGTAAGATAGGAAATACATGTCAACAAATATATAAAACATATAAAATATTTAGCATGTTAAATGGTAATGAAACATTTTCTATGGAGATAGATGAAGTACTGAGTGGAGAAGGGGAATGTGCGTGCAATTTTAGACCAGCTGACCAAAGAATGTCTTACTGTGAAGTCGACATTGGAGAAAGTGAGGAAAGTGAGAGAATGATCCTAGAGATAATTTAGGATTGGAAGAACTTTCCCAGGGAGGAAACGAGTGCAAAGCTTTGAGATGGGAGGGTGCCTGGCATGTTCAAGGAACAGCAAGGAGGCTGGACTGGGGAAACTGAGTGAGAAGAAAAATAGAACTACAGTGTTTAATACAGTAAGTGCTCAATAAACTTTAGTTGAATTGCAATAAATCTAGTTTTGAAATTGTGTATATATAATATATAGTTCTAGGTCTTAGTATAATGTGTGTCAGAGAGTAAATTGACAGAATTAATGAATTCTCTTATTCTTGCATTTTCTAAGAATCTAATTTATATTTTGGAAATATTTCATAATTTCACAGTTTTATGTATTGATGCTTGCTGTACTTTGTTTGACTCCTTGTTAGATGATAAATTTTATGAGAGCAGGACTATGTGTGTTTTTATTCATTAGTGTAGTTCCAACCTGGCACACTTTTACAAGAATAACTTGCTACCTTTTCAGTGGGAATTTCAGGGACAAGTAAGTTCAAGGTGTACATAATGTAATTAGTTGGATTTAAATTCACTGTAAGGACACCTGGTTGGCTCAGTCTGTTAAGTGACTGACTCTTGATTTTGGCTCAGGTCATGATCTCCCATTTTGTAAGATCAAGCCCCATGTCAGACTCTGTGCTGACAGCACGGAGCCTGCTTGGGATTCTCTTTCTCTCTCCCACTCTCTGCCCGTCCCCCACTTTTGAGTGTGTGTGTGTGTGTGTGTGTGTGTGTGTGTGTGTGTACCTACGTGTGCACATTCTGCCCCTCTCTCTCAAATAATAAATAAATTAAATAATAATATTTATTAAATTATTTAATAAATAATTAAATAAATTCACTTTAAAAAATTTTTAAAAAGAGCCATCGTTGGTCTTCTAAGCAGAAATATTCTGAGATAAATTGTGGGGAGGATAGGGAAAACCATGTAAAAACGGGCAAAATGGCAGCATGATGAAGGCTCTCCAGATCAGATACATTGATCTGGCAACAGTGACCAATTTAGAGGAAGGTGAACAATGCTCCTTCTTCATAGCTTCCTTCACTCTGGTGTATTTTATTCAGATATGTAGACTGAAAATAAACCCATTTTTATTGATTTTTTATTTTTTTAATATGAAATTTATTGTCAAATTGGTTTCCATACAACACCCAGTGCTCATCCCAAAAGGTGCCCTCCTCAATACTCATCACCCACCCTTCCCTCCCTCCCACCCCCCCATCAACCCTCAGTTTGTTCTCAGTTTAAACCCATTTTTAAAGGAACACAGAGTGCCAGCACGATCTTATTCCATATTCATACTTGGTGCCTCAAGGCTTTCAAGTAGAATTGTCCTTCTACTCTGAATGTTTTCCTCATTACCCCTCCTTTTGCCAGCTAGCCTACTCAGTTTTCAGGTTTCAGGACAAATACCATTTCCTCTGAGAAACCTTACCTGTCTCCAAGACTAGTTCAGATCTGCCTTTTTATATGCTCTCTTGGCACCAGGTTTTCTCCAGGATACCTTTCAACTGTGCTGCAATTAAATAACCACTAGGAAATTAAAGGTTCAGCTTGGTCTTCCCCATAGAGATATGTAAGGTCTGAAGCACAGGGACCATCTCTGTCTTGGTCATCTCTTTGTCTCCAATGCTTGGCACATCTTTGAAACATAGATGTTCTACAGTTAAGAGAGGTAAAAAATTAATTGTTCAGATAAGCATAATTTTAACAAAGGTCACAGAAAAGATCCAGTCGCAGTTACTTTTCTAAAGAGTCTTAATTTAAGAATATAAACTGAATCAGGTTATACAGAAATAAAGTGCCTATAAATGGGAAGAAAACAAGTTAAAGCTCTGACTGCTGGAGGTACTTCCAGTTACACTAAAAATATCATCTAGTATCTTATAAATACTCTGTCATGCAGATATGATCGAGTTAACTTACCTCACAGAAATAATGAAAATCTGTCATATATCAGCTTCTGCTTCTAGTAATACTCTGATGCCAACTATGTGTCTCTTTTTAAAGATTGTAATGCTTTATTTTTGATATTGGTTCAGCATGAAGTTATAGCAAACTACAGAATTCTGTTACAATTACCAAACACTGCATAATTTCTGTCTAATTATACAGAACTAATGTGCAACCTCTCTGTATTAATAATAAAGCAATTAACCTAAAATACCAAATTGGTGTGAGTTCCTTGACTATTTTCTTATTACCACAGTCTGTTCCTGGTTTTGAACAATTGTACATTGTACTTTATAAATGTTAACTGCAGATAAAGTTTATCTTTATATCTATTACAATAGCCTTCACACTCATCACCTCCAATGTTCTCACCTTTCCCATTCCCTAAATTTGTGTGTATGAAAAAGCTGACGTCTGCAACAGGAGTTCATTATAAATCAGATGAATTTATGGACAATTAGAAATGTTAAGAGATATAATATTATACTACCATAATCTTTTGCATTTATTTTTCTCCTTTTTTTTAAATACCAATAGATCTTGTAGGAGACACTTCCATTGTGTCTGACACTTCTGATGTTATGGTGTCAATGTAAGTATGTGTGAAAACCATTACCTTGTCAATTCTGTGATGTCAGTGGCAACTAGATGTCAATGAAAATGTATAAGGTTCTTCCATTATCATCGTAACAGCTTCTGTAGTCTTTTAAATATATCAAAAGACACTAGTCTGTAAGAAAGACTAACTACCGAAAATTGCTGCCTGAATTTCTTAAATTTAAAGCTGGGGTATTGCATTATGATTTCTCTTTGCAGCCAGCAGTAGAAAAAATATGTAGAATCACAAATAAATAAAATAATAAGTAGGTTATTTTGTGGCTAAGGTTGTAAAATGACTTACTGTTTTGAATTTTTAGAATTCAAATGGCTGGTGCACGTAACAGGGAAAATTCTTATTTATAAGTGGAAATAATGAAGAGAACTTCAGCTGTAGACAATGCTATGTTGAAAATATATTATGAAATACACAAAAAAGTAGGAAGGTCACTGGAAGCAATTACCTTACCTAAAATTATGCCCATCAAAATCAGCAATGTCCCTGTTGTGGTATTGAACTGTTCATGTAGTGATTTCCTAGGCAGAGAGTAATCACGGCATATCACTAATCTTAGGTAAATAACACTTAGGTCCTTGTGTAATAAAATAAGTATGGATTGCTTTGTACTTTCACACCATTTATGTTTCTTTCCCATATGTATCGTGTTGTTTAGCAAGGCTCACTCACTTTTTAAATGACTCTTTAAGCATAAATTTTGCCGCACTTTGCTTTGGCAGATGTTGAGTACTTCTAAAAGTACTTGAATGGGTACTTTTGCCATACAAAATGCACATGCACATGCACACAAATAGTGGCATCATTTGCTTTAGGTTCTAATCATTGGAGATGATAGGATTTGGGAACTTATAAAATATTAGGAATTTGTTTAATTATTTTTAGCAGTTTGCCTATTAGATCTTTGGCATATAAAATTCTTAGAATGAGAATAAATTTATAAAATTTTAGGAATATGTATTGTGTATATATACCCTGTCCTTCAAAAACCTGACATTGTGAAGGGGGACAGAAATTAAGTATATAGGTTGATTACAATTCCAAGAGGTACTTTTTTTTTTTCTAGGTTTTTCATCCTGAAGTCTTGGAGACTTTGCAAAAGATAGCTATGTTAGTCGAGCTGTCTTAATGTAAGTGTAGGGTTTTCTAGGTAAAGAGTGTATGGAATGACATTATTAGAAGACGAAGTGAACTGATACATAACAAAAATTCTATCAAAATAGGTGTATAGGGGCGCCTGGGTGGCTCAGTCCATTAAGCATCCAGCTTTGCCTCAGGTCATGATCTCATGGTTCATGGGTTCGAGCCCTGTGTTGGGCTCTGTGCTGATACCTCAGAGCTTGGATCCTGCTTCACATTCTGTGTCTCACTCTCTCTTGGCCTCCCCCTCCCCTGGTCATGCTCTGTCTCTATCTCTCAAAAATAAATTAAAAAAAAAAGTTAAAAAAAAAAGGTGTTAGTGTAAATGATGTGTGTTTGTGTATGTATATATATAATCATATAGCCATGTTATAAGTTGATTCATAACCATAAAAATACATTTTTAATTTAACTTTTGGAAATTTTATACCTTTATTTGATAATCAGCTGTTAGTTCTCATCTACATTAACTGTAGATTTTTGAAAATGGTGACAGGTACATAGGTAACCAGTGTATAGAGCTTCATCCTTGTTAGGTTTTCTGGACCACCACACATGGGTACGGTGTGGAACATCCCTTATTCCTCTGGCCCAGGCAGCTTTGTTGCGCTTGGTGTCAATGCACATTTGGAGTTCCCATCTCCTTCATGGCAAATTTCCTCTGAGTGCCCATGGGGCATGCTTCTTGAAACCCACTCTGTGGATGCGATTGTGAATGTTGATGGTATTTTCTCTGGTCAGTACCTCATGGTTGGCAGAACAGCCCTTCTTCTCACTACCCTTCCTTGAAGAAGCCATTCTGCCAAGCCCTGATTGGAAAAGCACATCTCATTTTTAATTTGGGGTCAAAATCTGTTGTCTTTATTATCTGGGTCTAAATTTAGCATACCCCCTGCAAATCTTTACTGATTATTTGGGGGGGGGGCATTTCAGAATTTGTAAAAAGGACAGAAAATAATCAAAGCTTTTAGATTTCAAATGAATTAATTTGCTATTTGTGAGCAACTTGATGAAAATTTGAGAGGAAAATTAAAGTGATTGAATTAGATAAGACTTTTAAAGATTATCTATGGATTTCAATGAATGTGTTGAAATATATAATGTGTATATTCCATGATTTCCCATTTGCAGAATAATCAGGAGTTGGCTACATCTTAAAGCAGGTGTGTGTGTGTGTGTGTGTGTGTGTGTGTGTGTGTTGCAGACTATGGAAACTTTTCTGAAAATGCCATTTTCTATCTTATGGCATGTACCAAAAGAAGATACCATTAAAAAGGAAACCATCAAGCTTAATAGTGTCTTTCAAAGATGAAAGCCCTGTAGATTAATTCTGGTGGATATATAATGTACTTCTTTATCTTCACCCATATACATGATTGGGGTTGAGAGTGAGAGTGAGAGAAAGAGAGAGGATGAGAATGTGTGTGTATCATCTATCTATCTATCTATCTATCTATCTATCTATCTATCTATCTATATATCATCTATCATCTATCTAAAGACGAAGGAAGCAATAAAAAAACAATTAATGGAAAAGAGAACAAGAAACTGTTGCTACCTGGAAGAAATAATAAATATTCGGCTGAAAAGCTCTGCTCTCAACCATGGGATTTGGCATCTCTCCAACTGGAGAAGACCCTTTTAGAAAACATATTCTCCTCATCACGGTGCTCTGTTTTCCCATTTGTGAGAGTGAAAGAGAAGGCATCACTAAGAAATATGTTCTCCAAACTTTTTAAAAACAATTTTCCAATTCTGAATCAGATACATCCTTACACAGCTTGAATCACATGCCAGCAGCATAGTTCATATCCCAAATCTAAGACATTGTAGGAAATTCAAACTGAATTTTCATTCTAAAGACAATAGTGACACTGAAAAGAAACCAGAGCTGCTTACCTCAAAATGTGAATCAAACTGTGCAAGTGGGTGGTGGTTAAAAATATTCACTAAGCCTGACTTGATTTTCTTTAGGATGGGTGATTGTAATTCTTCCCTAGCATGAACACTTTAAGTAAATTTGGGTACCTTTGTTTGCATTAACTCATTGTATGCTTTCCTGAACTTTCTGTTTTATTGTTGTCAAAAGGCAAAGATGCTGAAAGACAACACACTCCAAACTAAAAGTTGGCTTCCTCAGCTAGGGCAAGTGTTATCCCTGAGGTCAAGGACTGTCTGAATCAATAACACACCATTCTATATAGTTGAATTTAAATGGTGAGTCAGTTCACATAATCTAAATTCTTGTCAGCTGCAGAAGAACTCTTTAAAAATACCTTGCTGTCATCTATTTCTTAAAACTGATTAGCAACAAATTACTAGAGACCATTCTATCAATGCATCAATATATCTTGATGCACTAGCGATTTGGGCAAGGTGGTGTTTTTCTTCATATTTAGCTGCTTATCAAGTACTTTTTGATACATACATATTTATTTTCAAGCACCATTTAGAAAATATTATCTAAAGTTGCTGCATCCACAGAAATTTTAAGCCACTTATTTTGTTTCCAATTAACAAATGTATTTCAAAGGCGGTGAAAGCTGATTAAAAAACCTGCCACACATCCACTTTATAATACAAAATAATTTATCTCAAATGAAATTCAAAATTTAAAAATAGACTCCCTTTGCCAAGCATATAACAGTTAATAATGCCTTGATTTTTCTTTTTTTTTAAAAAGCATTTGCTTAAACTTTGACATATTTAGCACACTAAATTCCAACTTAAAAATAATTTTGTATATAGTAAGTAATTCCATTGAGCTGAGTATATCTGGTCATTATTTCCCACCATTTATGAAGAACTTATAGTATCTCAGGGACTATTTTGTGTTATTTTATTCAGTTATTGTTTTATTTTTATTCACAAAAATCCTGTGAAGTGGGTATTATCTCCACTCTGTGGATGAGAAGACTGTTGTGAGGTTGAATAACTTGTCTTAAAATCTGCCTGGCTATTAAACTTTTAATTGGAATTCACACCCAGTTCTGTATAATTACACAGCCAGTGTATGTTTAACCATGCCATTCTTTCTTAGAAAAATTATAGAATCAAATACTTCTTGCGGTATTTTATAAGTGTGATTCATCCCATGTCAAATTATGTTTTTTTAAATTTTTAATGTAAACAGAGTAGTAAAAATGTGGAAATCTAGGAGAAGTGGGAAAGAGAATTAGAGAAGCAGGTCAGTTGATGGTGTAAGTAGGGTTGTATAGATGGTATTCCTGGTCCTTCTTTCTCAAATTATGGTCTAGGACTTCTAGTTAGAAATGCAGAATCCCATCACTCTGTCAGGCCCACCCAATGAGAATGTGTGCTTTAAACAGATCACCAGGTGATTCATCACATTACATTTTCAGCAGCACTGGTCTGGGTCACTGATTTGACAGAGTAGAAACTGAGTTGGTATTTTCACTCACTTTGGAGAGCTTGAGTTGACCTGCAGTACTGTCTGTAAACCTGGGTTCAGTACTCTAATGAAGAGGGAGAATGCTCAGGAGGGGTTACCATGGGATTTAGATTGGCTAAGCCACCAGCAGTCTTTCTAGCCAGGCTCAGGGGAAATCATATCAAAATAGTAGAGACTTGGCAAGCTGCCAGCCTTATCACACTAGCTTCTTTTTCTTTTTTTCTGTCCAGACCCATGTCTTATGTCCATATATGTTTTCACTTCAGCTCCTGTCTGAGCATGAAGAGAACACAGTTGGATGATGTCAAAAGAGTAAAAGTGAAAAGATAAATAACTGGTGAGGGAAATTTGCCCCCCTTGGTGAAGCAGTGAACAAGTGTTTCAGAGAGGAAGAAAGGGAATGAAAGTGCATGGGTGGGGACCCCTGGAAGGCTCAGTCAGTTAAGCGTCCGATTTAAGCTCAGGTCCTGATCTCATGGCTCGTGGGTTTGAGCCCCATGTCAGGCTCTGTGCTGATACCTCAGAGCCTGGATCCTGCTCAGGACTCTGGGTCTCCCTCTCTCTCTGCCCCTTCCCTGATCACACTCTCTGTGTCTGTCTCTCTCTCAAAAATAAATAAACATTAAAAAATTTAAAAAAAAAGAAAATGCATAGGTGAAAATGTAAAGGATTTACTCAAGACCTCTCAGAATTAATATCTGTTTGGAATCTAAATTTAATACCTAGTTTGTCACTCAAGCCATGGGGTTATTTTTTATCTGAGCGTATAATTTTCATATCATCAAGAGAAAGGGAATCTTGGCTAGATGTAAACCTTTACTAGCAAAAGATTTTTAAAGTATTAATAACTTTTATTGAATTAAAAGGGTGTAACATTAAATTATAACCTTAACTGTCATAATAATATGGCATAATAGCATAATTATGATTAAATTATTATCACTATTACATCTGTCACAGATGAATCTCCTAGATAGATGAAAAAAATCTCACTTGTTCATTATTTTATCTTCCCAGCAAGTGTCCTACTGTCATGTCACAAATTCACATAATGTCCTTGAGAGCTGGATTTTCTGTTAGAAATTCAGAGTTAACACTGAAGTATGTGAAAATCACAGATGGCAGAGTGAAATTCCTACTGAATATACATTTGATGAGATTATGTGTCTCATTTATTCCAGCCACAAAAGAAATATTTTGTCCTTATGAACTGTGCTGCAGTTAAACTTGTTTTGGTGATAGTATGTGAATAAGGATGAACTGGGTTGAAAACTTTAAAGCTTAGGGAAGTCTTGTCTTTTTTACTCTGGAAACATAGATATTCTACTGCCCCTTGAAGCACACTGCTCTTGATGAGGTGCTGTCTCATTTCCTTTTTACTTTTAAGTTTAGAGAATACATGTTGTGATCAAATATATACCAAGGTTATCATTAATGATTTAAAGAAACAAAAAAAAAAAAAGGTTACCTTTATATAGCATATACACAGAAAAACTTACTTCTATGTGTATTACTCTCTTTATAATCTTTATAGTAGATTTTTGAACTGTGTATTATTATGATTTGCAAATGAGGAAGTCAGAGTGGTTAAATGATTTGCTGAAGGTCACATAGCTAGTAAGTGGCAGACCTATGTAAGACTTACCTAGATGTTGGATGTTTAGACTATTTTTAATTTGTTCATTCATTCATAAAATATTTATGGAACACCTATTATATTCTAAGTATTGTACTGCATACTGGTGTACAATAACAAGGAAAGAGAAAACCTGTCATTTCTTGAAGTTTGCAGTCTAATGGCAGAGGAGAAAGGCATGTAGGGACAGACAATTAAGTATGGAAAACTGAGTAAGTTCTCTAAAGGAGAGATTAGGCAGAGGATCTCAATGTACTGAGAGTCATCAATATCTATCCCCAAACCAAGTCCTTGAGCTGGGGATTGAAAGAAGAAAAAGGAGATACTTTCATGAAGCAGAAGGTGTGTGTGTAAAAGGGATGTGGTAACTGGGATAGGGTAATATTTTGAAACAACAGGAGCAGCATATATTCAAAGCCCCAGTGTAGCTGGGAGTTTGGTATTTTCCAATTACTACATGGTCAGTGTGGCTGAAGCGTAGATGGCAAGGGAAAGAGTGGAGTGGTAAGTGATGAGAGGCAAGAACTTGACTATGCATGACCTTCCAACACCCTGTGAAAGATTTGAGTCTAAGGCAATGGGAACCCCCTGGAGAACTCTGTATGTTTTAGGAGTTGGGTAAAAATGGCAAGATGTACATTTTGAAAACTCACAAGAGCTGACATGAGTGGATTAAAAGGGAAATAAGCAGTGGTGAAAATCAAGAAGAGTGAAATTTGAGGCAGCTGGATTATGACTACTAGATACCCCAACTCTTTTTTTTTATTTTTTAATTTATTGCTATATTTATAAATAATATACATATCTCATTATTTCCTGATTTATCAATTTCAGGCATTGACTTCCTGCTAAGATTGGTGAGCCTTTTATACTTCCCATTTTATTTCCCAGTATTTGCACATTTATATTTTTACTTATTATTGTTACTATTATTTTAGTTTTGAATATAGTTGACACACAGTGTTATATTATTTTCAGGTGTACAGCATAGTGATTTGATAAGTTAATACATTGTGATACAGTCACCACAAGTGTAGCTACTATCTGTTACCATATAACATTATTATAGTATAATTGACTCTATTCGTTATGCTGTGCCTTTTATTCCCATGGTGTATTCCTTCCATAACTGGAAGCCTGAATCTCTCACTCTTCTTAACCCATTTTTCCCATTCTTCCACTCCCCTCCCTTCAGACAGCCATCAGTTTGTTCTGTATATTTATAGGTCTGATTTTGTTTTGTCTGTTTATTCATTTGGGTTTTTTTGTTTTTGTTTTTGATTAAATTCCACTTATGAATGAAATCATATGGTACTGTCTCAATCTGACTTATATCACTTAGCACAATACCCTCTGGGTTCATCCATGTTGTCTGAAATGTCATGATATCATCTTTTTATGGCTATATATACATATATATACATATATATGAATTATTGCATCATATAGTATTTCTATTTTACATTTTTTGAGGAGTCTGCATATTGTTTTTCATGGTGGTTGCACCAGTTTACATTCCCAACAACAGTGTATGAGGGTTCCTTTTTCTCCACATCCTTACCAACACTTGTTATTTCTTGTGTTTTTGATTTTAGCCATTCTGACAGGTATAAGTTGATATTTCATTGGGGTTCTCGTTTACATGTCCCTGATGATTAGTGATGCTGAGCAACTTTTCACATGTCTGTTAGCCATCTTTATGTCTTTTTTGGGAAGATGTCTATTTAAGTCCTCTGCCCATTTATTAACCAGATTGGTGTGTGTGTGTGTGTGTGTGTGTGTGTGTGTGTGTGTGTGTGTTGATTATGTACATTCTTTATATGTTTTGGATTTAACCTCTTATTAGATACATCATTTGAAAATATTTTCTTTCATTTAGTAGATTTCCTTTTTGTTTGTTTAATGGTTTCCATCGTGGTATGAAAACTTTTTATTTGATGTAGTCCCAATAGTTTATTTTTGCTTTTGTTTCCCTGACTATAGGAGATTTATCTAGGAAAATGTTGCTATGGCTGATATCAGGGAAATTACTGTGCTCTCTCCTAGGATTTTTATGGTTTCAAGTGTCACATTTAGGTCTTTAGTGCATTTTGAATTTATTTTGTGTACAGCATTAGAAAGTGGCCCAGTTTTATTCCTTTGCATGAAGCTGTCCAGTTTTCCCAACACCATTTATTAAAGAGAATGTATTTTCCTCATTGTGTATTCTTGCCTCCCCTTTGTCAGAGATTAATTGACCATATACTTGTGGGGTTTTTCTTTGGGTTCTCTATTGTGTTCCACTGATCTATGTGGCTGTTTTGTGCCAGTACCATACTGTTTTGATTACCTCAGCTTTGCAATATATCTTGAAATCTGGAATTGTGATACCTCAACTTTTGTTTTTTTGTTTTTCCTTCAATATTCCTTTGTTTCTTTGGGGTCTTTTGTGGTCCCATACAAATTTTAGTATTATCTGTTCTAGTTTTATGAAAAAATACTGTTGATATTTTGGTAGGGATTACACTGAATCTGTAGACTGCTTTGGGTAATAGGGATATTTTAACAATATTAATTCTTTCAGCTCATGAGCATGAAATTTCATTGTTTGTATCATCTTCAATACTTTCATCAACATTTTAAAGTTTTCACCTCTTTGGTTAAGTTTATTTCTAGGCATTTTATTCTTTTTAGTGCAATTATTTTCTGAATTTCTTTCTGTTACTTCATTATTAGTGTGTAGAAACACTACTAATTTCTGGGTAGTAATTTTGTGTCATACAATTTTACTGAATTTATTACTTCCAGTAGTTTCTTGGTGGAGTCTAGGATTTTCTGTGTTTTCTATGTATAGTATCATGCCATCTGCAAATACTGATAGTTTAAATTCTACTTTACCAGTATGGGTGCCTCTTCCTTTTCTTGTGTGATTGCTGTGGTTAGGATTTCCATTAATATGCTGAGTAAAGTGATGAGAGTGGACATCATTGTCTTGTTCCTGATCATAGGGGAAAGCTCTCAGTTTTTGCACCAATGAGTATGATCTTAGTTGTCGATTTTTCATATATGGACTTTATCATGTTGAGGTATGTTCCCTCTAAACATACTTTTTTGAGTTTCATCATGAATAGATGTTGACTTTTGTCAAATGCTTTTTCTGCATCTGCTGAGATGATTTTATGATTTTTATCCTTTTTGTTAATGTGGTGTATCATGTTGATTGATTTGTGAATTGGACTATCCTTGCATCCCTGGAATAATTCTCACTTGATCATTGTAAATGACATTTTAATGTATGGTTGTATGCAGTTTGGTGACATTTTGTTGAAGATTTTTGCATCTATGTTCTTCAGGGACATTGGCTTGTAGTTTTTTTCTTTTTTGTGGTGTGTTTGGTTTTGGTATGAGGATAATGCTGGCCTGGTAGAAAATGTTTGGAAGCTTTTCTTCCTTTTCTATTTTTTGGAGTAGTTTGAGAAGGATAGGTACTAACTCTTCTTTAAATGTTCAGTAAAATTCACTTGTAAATACATCAGATCTTAGACTTTTATTTTTTGGTAGTTTTCTGATTACTGATTCATTGTTGTTACCAGTAATTGGTCTGTTCAGATTTTTTATTTATTTTTGCTGATTCAGTTTTGGAAGATTGTATGTTTCTAGAAATTTATCCATTTTTTTTAGGTTGTCTGATTTGTTGGCATATAATGTTCTGTCATATTCTCTTATAATCCTTTGTATTTCTGTGGTGTCACTTGTTACTTCTCTCTCATTTCTGATTTCATTACTTGGGTCCTTTCTCTATTTTTCTTTATGAGTCTGGCTGAGGGTTTATCAATTCTGTTTATCTTTTCAAAGAACCAGCTCTTGGTTTCATTGAGTTTTTTCTGTTGCCTTTTTTTATTCTCCATGTCATTTATTTCTGTTCTTTTAAAAAAAAAAAACTTTTTTAAGTTTATCTATTTTTGACAGAGACAGAGTGCAAGCATGAGCTGGGGAGGAGCAGAGAGAGAGGGAGACACAGAATCCGAAGCAGGCTCCAGGCTCCAAGCTGTCAGCACAGAGCCTGATGTGGGGCTTGAACTCGAACTGTGAGATCATGACCTGGGCCATAGTCAGAGGCTCAACTGACTGAGCCACCCAGGCGCCCCCATTTATTTCTGTTCTAATCTTTGTTATTACCTTCCTTATACTCACTTTGGGCTGTGTTCTTTTTTCCTTTAAGTATTGAATTTTATTTTTATTTGAGCTTTTTCTTATTTCTTGAGATAGGCCTATAACACTGTATATTTCCCTTTTTTGCTTTATTGACCTATTCGTTGTTTAGTATTATATTGTTTAGCCTCCATCTGTTTGTGTTTTTTCCAGTTTTTTCCTGTGATTTATTTCTAGTTTTATACTATTGTGATCAGAAAAAGATGCATGGTATGATTTTCAGTATTATTAAATTTATTGAGGTATGTTTTGTGGCCTGACATGTGATCTATCCCAGAGAATGTTCCCTGTGCACTTGAAAAGAATGTGTATTCAGTTGTTTGTGGATGGATCTTAAGTCCATCTGATCTAGTGTGTCATTCACAGATACTGTTTCCTTGTTGATTTTGTGCCTGGATTATCTATCCATTCATGAAAGTGGAGTGTTAAGGTCTTGTACTATTATTATATTACCATCAATTTCTCATTTTATGTCCATTAATATTTGCTTTATATATTTATGTGCTCCAGTGTTGGGTGCATAGATATTTATATACCTTTGTGGGATTAATCCCATTATCATTATGTGATGCCCATCTTTGTGTCTTGTTACACTGTTTGTTTTAAAGTCTATTTTGTCTTATATAAATAGTGCTATGCCTGCTATTTTTCCCTTCCATCTATATAGTAAATGCTTTTTTTTTTATCCCTTCACTTTCAGTTGGTATGTGTCTTTTCATTTTTATTAAGTAATCTCTGTGCCAACGTGGAGCTTGAACTCATGACCCCAAGATCAAGACATGCATGTTCCAGAGACTGAGTCAGCCAGTCACCTCATCAATTTGTATGTGTCTTTAGGTCTGAGGTGAGTCTCTTGTAGGCAGCATATAGATGGGCTTTGTTTGTTTCTATCCATTCCACCACCCTAGGTGTATTGATTGGAGCATTTAGGCCATTTACATTTAAAGTAATTATTGATAGGTATGTGCTTATTGCCATTTTGTTATTTGCTTGCTGGGTGTTTTTTTAGTTCTTGTGTACTAACTTTTTTTTTTTTTTCCCCTTGCTGTCTTTTGTGTGTGTGTGTGTGTGACTGATGAGTTTTAGTGTTATGTTTGACTTTTTTACTCTTTATTTTTTTGTGTGTATCTAGTATAGATTTTTGGTTTGTACTTACTATGAGGTTTATATAAAATGTCCTAAATAAATAGCAGTTTATATTAATCTGATGCTCATTTAAGTTCAAACACATTCCCAAAAAAAAGAAGACGGGAAAAGAAAAGAAAAAAACACTTTGCTTTTCTTTTTCATTTTTTTACTTTTTATTCCCTCTTCCACATCTTATATGTATGCTGACATATTTGACATCTTTTTATTCATAATTTTCTTACATTAAATGTGCCCATTTCTTTTCCACTTAAAGAAGTCCCTGCAACATTTCTTGTAAGGCTGGTCTATTGGTGATAAATTCCTTCATCTTTTGTTTGAGAAACTCTTTATCTCTCCTTCAAGTCTGAATAATAATATTGCCAGGTACTCTTGCTTATAGTTTTTCTTTTTTTTTTCTTTCAGCACTTTGAATATATCATACCACTCCCTTCTGGCCTTCAAAGTTTCTGCTGAACAATCAGCTGATAGTCTTATAGGTTTTTTCTTGTAGGTAACTTCTTGCTTTTCTGTTGCTGCATTTACAATTCTTTATCTTTAACATTTGACATCTTTTAATGTTTATTTATTTATTTTGAGAGAGAGAGGATTAGCAGGAGAGGGGAAGAGAGAGAGGGAGAGAAAGAATCCCAAGAAGGCTCTGTACTGTCAGCACAGAGCCAACGCAGGGTCTGTCTCATGAACCCATGAGATCATGACCTGAGCCGAAATCAAGAGTTGACCACTTACTGACTGATCCACTCAGGCGCCCCAGTATTTGATATTTTAATTATTATGTGTCATGATATGGACTTCCTTGGGTTCATCTTGTTTGGAACTCTTTCTTCGACTTGGATTGGATGTCTGTTTCCTTCGCTGTGTCACAGAAGTTTGAACTACTGTTTCTTTAAATATGTTGTCTATGACTTCTCTCTTCTTCTGGGAACCCTATAATGTAAATGTTTGTTAACTGAATGTTATTCTAGAGATCCCTTAACCTGTCCTCATTTTATTTTTTTTCATTCTTTTCTCATTTTGTTGTTGAGCTTGGGTGCTTCCCAGTTTCCTGTCATCCAGATCACTGATATGTTCTTCTGCATCTGCTAGTCAACTGTTGATTCTCTTTAGTGTGTTTTTTATTTAAATTATTGTATTCTTCAACTCTGATAGATTCTTTTTAATATTTTCTATCTCTTTAGTGAAGGTCTTACTGAGTTCTTCATTCTTGTCTCCAGCCTGATGTATCTTTACAGATCATTGCTTTAAAATCTTTATGAGGCATATTATTTATCTCCGTTTTATTTAGTTCTTTTCTGAGGTTTTTTGCTTGTGCTTTCTTTTGGACCACATTCCTCTGTCTCCCCATTTTACTTGACTTTCTGTGTTTATTTCTATGGATTAAGTGGAACAGGTACTTCTCCTGAGCTTGAAGGAATGGTCTTGTATATCATCTTCCTGTATGAAGACTGTGTGTGCTTAGTGACTTTTGCTGACTGGTTGGAGCTGTGCCTGGCATGGGCTTTTGGTCGTGGTGATTTCCACATAGTGGGTGTCCTGTTAGGACAGCTAAAGCTCAATTAGATGCAGGCCAGGTGTCCTGAGATTCTATGCACTGAGGCCACCCTGGAAAGACATGTGAAGCTGATATGGGAGCAAGCTGGAGCACTCTGTGCAGGGAGTGCCTTGGCAAGGTGGCTGGAGAAGATATGGCATGCAGCCCTGGAGGTTCCTGAGCTCTCTGCACAGAGGGTGCCCTGGAAGTATAGCTGGAACTAAAGTGGGTACAAGCCAGGGGGACATTGGCTCTACACACAGAGGGCATTTGGGCAGGATAGCTGAAGTTGAAGTGTATGTAAATGCGGATGTTCCAGGACTCTCTGTACAGAAAGTGCTCTAAAGGAGCAGCTGTTGCTGAGGCAGGATACAAGCTGGGGGGATCATATGGTACTCTGTACAGAGGATGCCCTGGCAGCACAGCTAATGCTGAAACGGGCATGGGTCAGTATGGTCCCTGGGCTTTCTGCAAAAAATGTGCCCTGACAAGATAGCTAAAGCTGAAGTGGTTGCATGCCATGTTGTTTTGGGGCTCTGTACACTGAGGGTGACCTGGCAAGACAGCTGATGCTGAATAAGGTACAGGTTGGGGTGTTTCATGGTGTTCAGCACAGAGGGTACTCTGGCTGGAGGATTGGAGCTGAGGCTGATTCTGGCAGGAATGTTCTTGGGTGCCCCTCACAGGGGGCACTCTGGCTGGGTGGCTGGATCTGAAGCAGATGTCAGCTGAGAAGTTCTGGAGCTCTGCACTAACAAGCCGTCTGAAGCCAAAATGGTGTAGGCTTGAAGTGTTCTGGAATGTTTTGTGTCTGTATCACCTTGGTGCAAAGGCTAGAACTATAGTTAGCGCTAACCAGGGGTGTGCTGGTGTATACCACCCTGTAGCCACCTTAGTGGGATGGCTGGGGCTGATTTGGGGTAGGGGCCAGGGCTCACTGAGGTGGCAAGCTGGTTAGCACTTGCAGACTGTGCATGTGTCCATGCTTTCAAGGTGGAGGGGGAGTGTAGACCATGTGTGTTACCCCTTCCTACTGAGAGAGCTTTCCAGCAGCTACCCCCACTGCTTGGTAGAGGTCTAGGGCTGGCTCTTTTATGTGCTAGTTGCTGTTTTAAACTGCGGCTTTTTAAAGAAGAATTTAAAAAAGAAAGCAAAAGAAATGGAGGGGCACCTGGGTGGTTCAGTTGGTTAAGTGTCTGATTTTGGCTCAGGTCATGATCTCACGGTTCATGGGTTCAGGCCCTGCATCCGGCTTTATGCTGATGGCTCGGAGCCTGGAGCCTGCTTTGGATTCTGTGTCTCTCTCTGTCCCTCCTCTGTTCATGTTCTCTGTCTCTCTCTCAAGATAGATAAATAAAAACATTAAAGTTTAAAAAAAAAAAAGAAAGAAAGAAATGGAAAAAAGAAAGTAAAAGAAAAGGGAAAAGGAAGGAAGAAAAAAAGAAAAAAAAAGGGAAGGGAAAAGAAAAAGGGAAATGGGTTAGGAAAGGAAAAGAAAGAAAAACCTGGGCCTTATTTTCTGTGCCCCAGAATGACCAGGGCTGGTATCAGCTTCGGGACCTGGGACTCGTTATAGGGACCAAATCTTGCTCCCATCTGTACTTTTAAGGAAGAGGGGGTGCATAAGCAGTGTCATTCTCCGGTCCCTCTGACCTGGAAAGCATTGCTGCGGCTTCCCTGCTGTTTGGCATAATTCTAGTGCTGTCAGTTTTATGTTAGTTGCTCTTTTAAACTGTAGTTTTGTTGTTGTTGTTGTTGTTGTTTGTTTGTTTTTTGTTTTTTGTTTTTTTCCCTGTGCCCACTGACAGAGGAATCCACTACAGTACCTCAGTACTGTCCCTTTCCACTGAAGTTCACAGGGTCAGGGGTGAAGTTTCCCATTGTTACCATGTCTCCATCTCTCTTGCTGTTGTCTTTTGCTCTTCTGTCTTTTATTGTGCCCTCAGTTCAGTCAGCCCTTAGTTCTTGAGGAGGGGTTGTTCTATATGTAGGTATGGTTTAGTCTGTTCCATGGGGGTGAGTTCACAGTCTCCAACATTGCCATCTTAGACCAGAATCCACGATTTACCCATTTTACTAATAATACAATGTTAGTTAAGTCAGTGTTTGCATTATTACATTATGATGACAATGTAAACATTATTGGCTGATCATGTAAATTAATTATGATTATAATTTTTGTTTCATACAACTTTTTGTTTTCCTGAGGTCAGTAATTGTCTTCACTTTTCACTTGCTTAGATTTCTGTAGATCTCCTTAGGTAGTTTGCCAAATGTTTAAATGCATATCTTTATGTTTTTCCAAATTCACAAATGTATCAAGTGGATTCATTAGTTTCATTTTTCTCACACACACCTTCCTTTGATGTACTGCCGTCTCTTCTTCCCACCTGTATTGGTTGTTCTCTGTGCCGGCTGCTTAACTACACCTGCAGTCTCCCTTTACTCTTGTCATAGATTTACTTTCTTTACTCTTCTCTGGGAAATTCCATGCCACTCTGACTTCACCAGATCATTTGTACTAATTTTTTTCCTTCTCTTTGGAATTCAATTCATCTGATTTTTGGTAATTCAAAACTCTGTGGGGCTAGGTATATTAAAAGTATTACTATATATTGTTATGAATAAACTGTGGATACTTTGAATGTGCAGATTCAGTTTTCTATAGTATTTTTCTAATATTATTTTTTAAGAACTTATCCCTCTGCACCCTCTGACCTCTACTTTTAGACTTTATTAGTTGGGCATTGGTCTTTGTGGCCTCTACACTAAGCCTCCATTTTTGTTATATTAGTCTCTTGTTTTCTTATCATTTCTATTTTCTATAATTGTTATTTTTCATTGAGGTAAAATTGGTATATAACATTGATATATAACATTATCTTAGTTTCATATATACAACATAATAATTAGATTTTTCTATACACTAAAGTGATCACCACAATGTCTAGTTACAATCTAGCACTATACAACTAACCAACGCCCTGTACCCATTTTGTCCACTCTTCCCTTCTGATAACCACCAGCTTGTTCTTCATATATGAGATTGGTTTTGTTTGTTTTGTTTTCTCATTTCTTTTGTTTTTTGAATTCCATATATAAGAGAGATCATATGTTATTTGTCTTTTTCTGTCTGACTTATTTCATGCAGCATAATACCCTTAAGTTCCATCCATGTTGTCTCAAGTGGAAAGATTTCAGTCTCTTTTTATAGCTTTTTATTCCATTGTATTTCTATACTTCATCTTCTTTATCCATTCATCCATTGATGGACACTTAGGTTGTTTCTGAATCTTGGCTATTTTATTTGAGAGAGAGAGAGAGAGAGAGAGAGAGAGAGAGAGAGTGAGCAGGGGAACGGAGCAGAAGAGGAGAGAATCTTACGTAGGCTCCAAACTCAGTGCAGAGCCAGATGTGAGGCTGGATTCTACAACCCTGGAATCATGACCTGACTGAAAATCAGAGTCAGATGCTGAACTGACTGAGCCACCCTCCATATCTTGGCTATTTTAAATAATGCTGCAGTGAACATTGGACTGCATATATCTTTTTAAATTAGAGTTCTTCTTTTTTTTTTTCCCTTGGATGCACAATAGTGGAATTGCTAGATCATTTGGTAGTTCTACTTTTGATATTTTGAGGAAATCCATACTGTTTGCCAGAGTGGCTGCACCAATGTACATTGCTACCAACAGTGCACAAGGGTTCTCTTTTCTCTACATCTTTGTCAACACTTGTTACTTTTGGATAATAGGCATTCTGACAAGTGTGAGGTGATATCTCTTTGTGGTTTTGATTTACATTTCCCTGATGTTTAGTGATGTTGAACATCTTTTCATGTGCCTATTGGCCATCTGTATGTCTTCCTTGAAAAATATTTATTTAGCGCCTCAGCTTATTTTTTAACTGGATTTCTTGGTTTTTTTTTTTTTTTTTTTTTTTTTTTTTTTGCTATTGAATTGTTTGAGTTCTTTCTATATTTTGGATGTTAGCCCCTTGTTGTGTACATGATTGGCAGATATTTTCTCCCATTGGTAGGTTGCCTTTTCATTTTGTTGATGGTTTCCTTTGCTGTGCAGAAGCTTTTTTGAGTTTGATGTAGTACCACTTTTTTATGTTTGCTTTTGTTGCCTTTTTTTTTTTTTTTTTTTGGTCAGATCCAAAAATTTGATGCTAAGACTGATGTCAAGGTGCTTACAGCCCATGTTTTCTTCTTGGAGTTTTATGATTTCAGGTCTTACATTCAAATCGTTAATCCATTTTGAGTTCATCTTTGCATATAGTTAAATAAGTGGTCAAGTTTCATTGTTTTGCATGTAGCTGTCCAGTTTTCCCAACACCATTCATTGAAGAGACTGTCCTCTCTCCATTGTATATTCTTGGCTCTTTTGTTAATTGACTATTATGTGTGTATTTATTTCTGGGCTCACTATTCTGTTTCATTGATCTGGGTATCTGTTTTATTTCAATACCAGGCTGTTTTTATTACCATATGTTTTTATTTTAGTATAGTTTCGAATCAGGAAGTGTTATAGCTCCAAATTTGTTTTTTGTTCTCAAGATATCTTTGGCTATTTGGGGTCTTTTGTGGATTCATACAAATTTTAGAATTATTTGTTCTCATTCTATGAAAAATGCCATTGGAATTTTAATAGGGATTACATTGAATCTATAGATTGCTTTAGGTATTATAGATACTTAATGATACTAATTCTTACATTCCATGGGCATGGAATATGTTCCCATTTTATTTGTATCTTCTTCAGTTTCTTTCATCAGTCTTATACTTTTTTGTGTACAGGTCTTTTACCTTCTTGGTTAAATTTATTCCTAGGTATTTTTTTTTCATTTTGATGAAATTGTAAATAGGACTGTTTTTTAAGTTTTTCCTTCTGATAGTTATCAGTATATAGAAACACAGCAGATTTTGTATCCTATTTTAATTGGATTTATTTATTAGTTCTAATAGTTTTTTGGTAGATGTTAGGGTTTTCTATATATAGTATCATGTCATCTGCAAATAGTGAGTTTTATGTCTTCTTTTTCAATTTGGATGGCTTTCATTTCTTTTTCTTCCCTAATTGTTGTGGCTAGGACTCCTAATACTATGTTGAATACAAGTAGCCAGAGTGGACATCATTTTCTTGTTCCTGATCTTACAAAGGAAAAGCTTTCAGCCTTTCACCATTGAGTATAATGTTAGTTCTTGGTTTGTCATATATGGCTTTTATTATGTTAAGATCTTTTCTTCTATACCCACTTTGTTGAGATTTTTTGGATCATAAATAGACTGAATTTTGTCAGATACTTTTTCTGCATCTATTGAGATGACTGTATGATTTTCATTCCTCATTTTGTAAATGTGGTGTATGACATTGATTTGCAGATGTTGAACCATCCTTGCGTGTGTGGACTAAATCCCTCTTGATCATATGTATGATCATATGTATAATCTTTTAAATGTATTTTTAAATTCAGTTTGCTAGTATTTTGTATAGAAATTTTGCACCAGTGTTCACCAGGGTATTGGCCTATGATGATTTTTTTTTTTTTTTTGGTGTTTCTGTCTGGTTTTGATATGAATGTAATACTGTCTATGTCAAATGAGTTTGGATGTGTTCCATTAATATTTTGGGAGAGTTTGAGAAGGAGAGATATTAAATCCTTGAATATTTGGTAGAATTTACTCGTGATCCCATTTGACTTGTTTCTTGTGAAGTTTTTGATTGCCAACTCAATCTCCTTACTGGCAGTTGGTCTATTCAGATTCTCTTTTTCTTGTTGATTGTCTTAGAAGATTGTTTCTAGGATTTTATCCATTTCTTTTAGGTTGTCCAATTCATTGGTGTATATTTGTTCATAGTAGTCTCATGATCCTTTGTATTTCTGTGGTATCATTTATAGCATCTGTTTTCTCTCAAATTTTATTTATTTGAACTCTGTTACTTGCTCTCTGTCTCTGTCTCTTTGTTTAATTTGGAAGTCTGTCTAGAAGTTTGCCAATTTTATTTATCTTTTTAAAGGATCAGCTCGTAGTTTCATTGATCTTGTTATTTATTTATTTTTTTTTATTTTTTTGTCTTTATTTATGCTCTGATCTATATTATTTTCTGCCTTCTACTGACTTTAGACTTCATTTGTTCTTTTTCTAGCTTCTTAGATTTAAAGTTCATTTGAGATTTTTCTTGTTTCTTGTGGTAAGAATATCTTTATGAACTCCACTCTTAGAACTGCTTTTGATGCCTCCTATCACTATTATAATATTGTATTTACATTTCATTTGTCTTAAAGTATTTTTTGATTTCCTCTTTGATTTTTCAGTTGAGCCATTTTTTTTAGTAGCATGTTGTTTAATCTCCACATTTTTGGGGGAATTTTTCCAGGTTTTTTTCTTATAATTGTTTTATACGTTCACACCATTATGGTTAGACTATATCCTTGGTATAATTTGAGTCTGCTTAAATTTATTGAGACTGTTATGTGGCCTAACATGTGATCTATCTTGGGGAATATTCTATGTGTAATCAAGAAGAATGTGTATTCTGTTGTATTTGAATCTGGTGTTCTGTACCTATGTATTATGTTCATCTGGTCTAAGGTGTCATTTAAAGCCCATGTTCCTTATCAGCTTCTGCCTGGATGATCTGTCCATTGGTGTAAGTGTGGTATTTAGATCTCTATTATTATTGCATTGATGTTGATTTCTCTCTTTAAATCTGTGCGTGTTTGCTTTATAAATTTAGATACTCTATGTTAGGTGCATAAATATTTACAAGTGTTATATTCTCTTCTTGCATTGACCTCTTTATCATTATGTGCCCTTCTTTCTCTTTTCTTAGAGTCTTTGTCTTAAATTGTGTTTTGTCTAAGTATAGCTATATCAGCCTTCTTTTCATTTCCATTTGTATGGAGTATGTTTTTTTCCCATCTCTTCACTTTCAACTTGTGTTTGTTCTCAGATCTGAAGTGAGCCTTTTTTAATCCATATACAGATGGGTCTTTTTTTTTTTTTACCCCATTGATCCATTCTGTGTCTTTTGATTGAAGAATTTAGTCCATTTGCATTTAGAGTAACTATTGATAGGCATGTACTTACTGTCATTTTCTTAATTGTTTTCTGGATGTTTTTGTAGTTCTTCTCTGTTCCTTTCTTCTTTCCTTGCTCTCTCCTGCTGTGGTTTGTTGACTTTCTTTAATGTTATGTTTGGATTCTTTTCTCATTATCTTTTGTGTATTTTCTATAAGGTTTTGCTTTGTGCTACGAGGCTCACATATAATACCCTCTATATATAATAGTCTACTTTAAGTTAATAGTAATTTAAGTTTGAACACATTCTAAAAACTATGTGTTCATTCTTCCCCTATGTTTTATGTTTTTAATGAGTTTTTAATATTTTTTACATTAAAATTTTTTTTTAACATTTATTCATTCTTGAAAGGCAGAGAGAGACAGAGCATGAATGGGGGAGGGGCAGAGAGAGACGGAGACACAGAAACAGAAGCAGGTTCCAGGCTCTGAGCTATCAGCACAGAGCCCAACATGGAGCTGGAACTCACGGACCATGAGATCATGACCTGAGCCAAAGTCGGCCACTTAACCGACTGAGCCACCCAGGCACCCCTGCATTTTTAAATTTTGTGTAATTATCCTTTAACTAATTATTGTAGTTATAGTTAATTTTACTACTTTTGTCTTTTAACCTTCATACTACCTTTATAAGTGGCTACCTTTATTATATATTTATACTTTCCAATGATATATTTTTAGTTTCGTATGTTTCTTTGTTACCAACTAGTATCTTTTATTTTCAGCTTGAAATCCCTTTAACATTTCTTGTAAGACTGGTTTAATGGTGATGAACTCCTTTAGCTTTTGCTTGTCAGGAGAATTCTTTATCTCTCCTTCAATTCTGAATGATAGTCATTCAGGTAGAGTATTCTTGGTTGGATTTTTTTTTCCCTTTTAGCACATTGAGTATGTTGTGCCACTCCCTTCTGGTCTTCATAGTTTCTGTTGAAAAATCAGCTTGTAGTGTTATGGGGATTCCTTTGTATGTGACAAGTTTGTTTTTTTTTTTTTCTCTTGCTGCTTTTAAGATTCTTTAACTTTTGACATTTTAATTATGATGTTTTTTTGGTATGGTTCTTTTTGGGTTCAATTTATTTAGACGTCTCTGGGCTTCCTGGCCCTGGATGTCTGTTTTTGTCCACAAGGTAGAGACGTTTTCAGCTGTTAGTTCTCATACACAGTTTTTGTCCCTGTCTTTCTTTTCCTATCTGGGACCTCTATAACGTAAATGTTATTCTACTTCATTTTGTATAATAGGTCTCTTAAGCTTTCTCCCCACTTTTTAAAATTCTGTTTTTCCCTGGTCTGTTTGAGTTCTACTGCTCTTTCTTCTCAATTGCTTATTTTTCTTTCTTTCTTTCTTTCTTTCTTTCTTTCTTTCTTTCTTTCTTTTCTTCTTCTTCTTCTTCTTCTTCTTCTTCTTCTTCTTCTTCTTCTTCTTCTTTCTTGCTTCATTTAGTGTGCTGTTGAACTGCTGTAGTTATTTTTCATTTCAGTTATGGTATGCTTCATTTCTGTGACTTTTGTTTGGTACTCTTACATTTTCTTTTTGTTGAAATCATTACTTGTTCATCTATTCTTCTCCTGAGTTTGGTGAGCATCCTTATGACTATTACTTTGAACTCTCTATCAGGTCAATTACCTAACTCTATTTCATTAAGATGTCCCCAGCCCCCGGTTTTCTTTTTCTCTTTTTTTCATCTGAAACCTATTCCTCTGTTTCCTAACTTTGTTTTCTCTCTGTTTATTTCTAAGTATTAGGTGTACCAGTCACCTGTTCCAGTCTTGAAGGAGTGCCCTTGTGTAGGCAATGAACCTTATTATTATTCAACATTGCCCTAGTTTTTGGTCCCTTGAACTGTTGTGATTGTCTAGGCAGTCTGATTTATTCTTGATAGTTTCCAGTTGTTTAGTTTGTGCCAAGCTCTGTCAGTGTTTGCAAAGGAGGATCTTAGATCATAGTTTAAGGCTGACTTGAAGCCAGACCATCAGGCAACAGCTTCCAAAATATACAAATATATAAAATCCTGTGGGACTCTAGTACTGACCCCTGCTGGGCTCCAGACCTGGTGATTTGAAGATGTCCCCTTGAAACATTTGCAAGACATTTGCAAAAATTGGGACTCCAGATAAGTGTATAAGCTTCTTTCAGCAAAGGAACAGGCAATGTGTATCGACGCCAAGGGAGAACACAAAGCTGGTATTTCTGGTCTACATTCTCTGAGTGCTCTCCCATAGTCTCTAGTAATCCTGAAGTGTGCCTCTCAGGCTAAAGCTCTAGTTTGAGTAAATAGACTGTTTTCACAGGATGACTGGGAGTTTGTTTTGTCTGCTGTCTGTGCTGTGCCATGGGGTTGGTAGCCTGCCAATGCTAGCAAACTAGAAGGAATGCAAAATGGTGCCTGCTGTCACCTCCTTCCCTAGAGAAAGTCCTAATAGACACCTGCATCTCTGGCGGATGATCCTAGCCAGATCTGTGTAATGAATCTCTTAAACATGGTGAAGGTGGTTTTCAAATTACTTCTTTTGTACTGTGTCCTGGTGTGAGTGAGATTGTATGTGAGACTTTTAAGAGCAAACTTTCCATTCCCTACAGTCTTTTGGGTCTCCTGGATATAATCTTTGTTGGTTATCAGAGCCAGACATTTTGGAGGCTTGTCTCTTCAAGGTCCCAAGGGTTGGGGTGTTGATGTGAAGCATGAACCCTTCACTCCTCAGTGAAATACTCTGTATTTGTGAGATCCCTCTCAGTTGTGGGACACCATGTGTGTCACACACCATGGGAGTGTTTTGGTTTTTTTTTGGCAAGACCATTTTCAACCTCTCCTACCTATCTGGATGCGGTCTTTTTATCCTTGTTGTGGAGGAGCTTTTCATGTAGTTATCAGGTCTTTTTCAGGGAGAACTGATTCATATGTAGGTATAGATTTGGTGTATCCATGAGAGGAGGTGAGCTCAGGAATATTTCTATGCTGCTATCTTGAACCACTTGTATATGTTTTCTTTTTTGTCCTCTTTGTAAGAGTTCCTGATTTTTTTTCCAGTTCCATTCTTTGTATTAATTTGATTGCCATGTTCCTGATTTTAGAGATCAAAGATCATTTTCTTTTTCTGCTATTTTCTTTGATTTATGTTTTCTTCTGTTTTATTTGGGCACAATATCTCCTTATCTATGTCACAGAGAAAATAGATTATAGAGATTTAATAAAAGAATTTTCCATTTTCTTGTGTCCCCTTCCCCACTTTTGATTATTTTTACCTCTAAATCTCAATCAAGAAGCTTTAGTTAAGTGTCTTTTGATCTGGGCACCTGGGTGGCTCAGTTGGTTTAGCATTCAACTTCAGCTCAGGTCATGATCTCACAGTTTGTGGGTTTGAGCCCCGTGTCCAGCTCTGTGCTGACAACTCAGAGCCTGGAGCCTGCTTTGGATTCTGTGTCTCCCTCTGTCTGTGCACCTCCCCCACTCACACTTCGTCTCTCTCTCTCTCAAAAATAAATAAACATTTAAAAAATCTTTTAAAAAAAGTATCTTTTGCTCTGTGGACACCCATTAACATTTCAGTGGTTCTATACATGTAATGGCAGCATATGTGATTTGAATCAACCTTCATATTGAGAACAGCTGTAAGGAGGGATATTTCAAAGTAATAAAATTTCAACTGCACGGAATTAGAGTAACTTTGAACTTATATCACATAATTATATTGCCTCAAAATAATTCAAGGAAAATTAAAATAAAATAATTATAACTAGTCCATACAGTGAAAAAAATTCACACCTCTTTCAGTAATTAACAGGAAAAGTAGATTAAAAAAATCAAATGTTGATTATAGAATATTTTTTAGTGGTATGTAGAATATGATTTCACTAATATGATTAAAAAATGGACACTATATATCATCAATAGTGACATAAGTAAATTTTATGTATGTTTAAATTTTATATAAACTATATATATATGTATATAATTGTACTCAAGGGCTGCAAAATATATTATTTAGAAGTACACATAGAATATTTACAGAAACTAACAACATACTGAGACATAATTATAGTTTTAAAATTGAAGCAGAGTGTATAATGTTAGTATAATGAAATTATGGTAGAAATAAATAGGAGGAAATTATTAGAAAACTCCCCATCAAGAGATTAAGAAAATGAAAAAATAAAAGTAGCATGAGTAGAATGATAGTGAATATTCTAAATATCAAATTTTAGGAAATTCACCTGAAGTCATGGTTAAATAAATGTTTACAGCCTTAAATTTATAAAATAGAAAAGAAGAAAGAGTAAAATGCAATATGGGTGTGAAGTTCATGAAGTTGTCAATAGAATAGCAAATCTAACAAAGAATTTTAAGAAAGAAAAAACAAATGAGCAGATTACAAAAATAGAAACAAATATGTAATAGTATGTCAATAAACTCAAAGAGAGTTGCAAATAGGTTTTCTCAAGTATTTGCCTGAGTACTGATTGGCACATGTGTGAGAGAAAACTATCTGAGGCTGTGGGGAAGATCTGCTAAAGGAAGAGAGAGAATAATTTATTAGCTCATTTTAGATTGAGAGTGGTTTGTATTCCCACTAACCAAAGTGGAAAAACTCATAAACAGAATTTCATAGAGATTTGGTTAAATATTCAGAAGGATATTGCTTTAATAATGAGTCTAATCCTAAATAACTAGTTTTTCAGATCTTGAAAGACTCCAACTGATTCTAAGTAACTAAATGGATGCCAGGAAGAAATATGATATCATTTAGAGAAATACAGCAAAATCCAGAAACTAAAAAGGTAAAATTGACAATCTTTGCGATCCAATAAAAATTACCAGGAATGGAAAGAAGCCTGAAAATAAAACCCATAATCAAGAGAAGAAACAACAATAAAAACAGACTTACAGATTTCAGAGACAATAGAACTACTAGAAGAGAACATTAATACAGGTATCATAAATGTTCTTCATTGTTCAAGAGGTAGAGGGAAATATAAGCATGGTGTCATGAAAATTAGAAGATTTTTTAAAAAGTAAAATTAAATATCTAAAATAAAAATACACTGAATGGAATCAAAGTATATTAGACACTGAAGAAGAAAGGTCAGTAAATATGAAGGCATACTAATAAAAAGTAACTAAGATGAAGGGTAGAGAGAAAAAAGAATGAAAAAGGAGATGAACATAGCATCAATAACCCCTGGAATAACATCAAGTTATCTGATAGATCTAATTACAGTCACAAGAGGAGAGGTAAGAGTGGGAGAGAAAAAATATGTGAAAAAGAAATGTCCCCAGGTTTTCTAAATTTGAGGACAATTATAAACTTACATGAATTAGTTTCCTATTGTTTCTGTAACAAAATAACACAGAATTAGTGGCTTTAAATAATAATAATAATGATAATTTATTACAGTTTTGCATGTCAGAAGTCTGAAATGGGTCACACTGGGTTAAAATCAAGGTGAAGGTAGGGCTACGTTCCTTTCTAAAGAATCTAGAGGAGAATTCATGTCTTTTTCAGAATCTGTAAATTTTCTGTATTGCAGTATCTGGTTGAATCTCACAAGGCATCACTCTGACACTGACTCTTTGCTTCCCTCTTTCACTTACAAGGACCCTTGTGATTACATTGGACTCACTCAGAAAACCATAATCTCTTCATCCCAAGGTGACCTGACTAGCAAATTTAATTCTATCTGCTATGTTAATTCCTACTTGCTATATTATGTAACATATTCACATGTATTGGGGGTGGACATGGATATATTTAAGGAACAACTATTCTGCCCACAAAACACGTATCCAGTAAGCTTAATCAATCAACAGCAGAATAAACATAAAGAAACATAAACGTAACATCATAAGACAATTATTAGATGCAATCTGTGAAGGAAAAAATATTACAAACAACTATAGAAGACACATGCAGAAGAACAAAGATGTGAATGAAAGAGCACTTGTTTTCAGAAATTATGCAAGTGAGAAGATTATGGAGAGACATCTCTAAGATAATGAAAAAACAACTGTCCACCTAAAATTCTATATCCAGCAAAATTATCTTTCAAAATGAAGACAAAACAAGACTCAAAAATTAAACCTGATATTTTCAGTAGCAGATTTGTATTACATAAATAAATAAATAAATAAATAAATACATACATACATACAAAATTATTTAAAGAGAAGGAAAATGATACACGTTAAAGATTTGAATCTATACACAATAATGAATAGCACCACAATTTACCAATATAAAGTATATATATTTTTTATTTTAAAAAGTTTTTTAGGGGCACCTGATTAGCTCAGTTAAGTGTCCGACTTTGGCTCAGATTATGATTTTGTGGTTCACAGGTTCAAGCCCCCCATTGGGCTCTGTGCTTATAGTTCAGAGTGGAGCCTGCTTTGGATTCTGTGCCACCCTCTCTCCCTGACCCTCCCCTGATCATGCTCTCTCTCTCTCTCAAAAATAAGTAAACATTTAAAAAAATTTTTTTTAAACAGTAACTATTTAGACAAAATAAAAACAATATATTTCCAGGTTTATGGCATAAATAGGTGTAAAATGTGTAGTGATAAAAACCCAATGGGAAGATGTAGAGGAATGGAAATATATGGTAAGGTTCTGATGCTATATTTGTACTGCTGTAAGTACCATTTGAAGGTAAACTGTAATAAATTAAAAATATATTATGTGATTCTTAGAGGAACCACAAAAGTAAAGGAGAGGAATAGAAAATAAGACAATATTGGAGATAAACGAAAATTATTTAAAAAATATAGAAAATGATAAAAATGAACAAAAAACACATGGTACAGCTAGAAAACAAATAATAAGACAATAGATTTGAGTATAACAGATTAAAAGGCAGAAGTTGCCAATTTTAATAAAAAAAGCAGTAACCAACTCTTGTTTACAAGAATCCCACTATACATAAAAATACATAGCTAAGTTAAAAACAAAAGAATATAAGAAGGTATACTTTGACATACTAACCACAATATCTGTAGTGGCTATCACTACAGATACTTTGTTAATATCAAACAAAGTATACTTCAGAACAAAGAATATTACGAGACATTTCATATTGATAAAAGAGTGAATTCACCAAGAGAACATAAACTCTAACCCTAACTCTAACCCTAATGCTAACCTAAGTAGTTTTGGGAAATTCAGATAGCAACATGCAAAAGAATGAATTTGCACCCTACTCACTAATTAACTCAAAATGGATTAAAGAGTGGACTTCTGGACCTGAAACTGTAAAACTCCTATAAGAAGACATAGGCAGTAAGGTTTTTGACATCATCTTGATGATGTTTTAGGTTTAACATCAAAAACAGAGGCAGGAAAATAAAAAATAAACAAGTAGGACTACCAATCTTAAAAGCTTCTACACAGGAAACCATCAATAAAATGAAAAATCAACTATTGAGTAGGAGAAAATATTTGCAAATCATATATCTGATGAAGGGTTAATATCCAAAATAAATGAAGAATTCATACAACTCATCATCATCAACAACAACAAAAGAAAAACAATCTAATTAAAAAATGGGGTGGGGGGCACCTGGGTTGCTCAGTTTGTTAAGTGTCCGACTTCAGCTCAGGTCATGATCTCTCATTCTGTGGGTTGAAGCCCTGTGTCGGGCTCTGTGTTGACAGCTCAGAGCCTGGATCCTGCTTCAGATTCTATGTCTCCCTCTCTCTCTGCCCCTCCCCTGCTCATGCTCTGTCTCTCTCTCTCTGCCTCAAAAATAAATAAAAACATTAAAAAATTTTTAAAAATGGGTAGGGGAATTGAGTTGAGATGTTTACAAGGTAAACATCCAGATGGCCAAAAGTTACATGAAAAGATGCTCAATATCACAGGGAAATACAAATCAAAACCACAGTGTAATATCACCTTACAGCTGGTAGAATGGCCATTATGAAAAGATAAGGGGTAACAGGTGTTGATGAGGATGTGGATAAAAGGGGACCCTTGTTCACTGTTGGGGTGGAAATGTATATTGGTACAGGCACTATGGAAAACAGTATGGGCATTTCTCAAAAACTTAAAAATAGATCTACCATATGATCCAACAATTCCACTTCTGGTTACGTATCCAAAGAAAACCAAATTTCTAACTTGAAAAGGTATTTCCACCCCAGTGTTCATTGAAGCACGTTGATAATAGCCAAGATACAAAAAGAACTTAAGCATCGTCAATGGATGAATGGATAAAGGCTGGTATTTTATTTATTTTTATTTTTTATTTTTTTTAACGTTTATTCATTTTTGAGAGACAGAGAGAGACAGAGCATGAGTGGGGAAGGGGCAGAGAGAGGGAGACACAGAATCTGAAGCAGGCTCTAGGCTCTGAGCTGTCAGCATACAGCCCGACGCGGGGCTTGGACGCATGAACTGCGAGATCATGACCTGAGCCGAAGTCAGATGCTCAACCGACTGAGCCACCCAGGCGCCCCTGTTTTTATTTTGTTTTATTATTTTTTTGAGAGCGAGAAAGAGAGAGGGTGGAAGGGAACAAGGGGCAGAGAGAGAGAGAGAGAGAGAATCCCAGGAGGGGCAGAGAGAGAGAGAGGGAGAGAGAAACAGGCAGAGAGAGAAGTGAGGCTTACCTGAAGCAGGGCTCATGCTTACCCCAGGTGGGTTCAAGCTCACCAGATGTGCAACTTGAACTCGTGAACTGTGAGATCATGACCTGAGCTGAAGCCAGATGCTTAACAACTGAACCACCCAGGTGCCCAAGAATGGTATTTTATATACATATAATAGAATATTACTCAGCTATTAAAAAAATGAAGTATTGTCATTTGCAACAACATGAATGATGTTTTTGGTATTATATTAAGTGAAATATGTCTTACAAATACTGTATAATCTAACTTATATGTGGAATCTTAAAAAAAAACAAGCTTATAGATTCAGAGAACAGATTGATGGTTGCTGGAAGTAGGAGTTAAGGGTGAGTGAAATGAGTAAAGGGAGTTAGAAAGTACGAACTTCTTGGGGCACCTGGGTGCCTTAGTCAGGTAAGTGTCTGACTCTTAATTTCTGCTCAGGTCATGATCTCAGCTTCTGAGATCAAGCTCCGTGTTGGGCTCAGTGCTGACAGCATGGAGCCTGCTTGGGATTCTTTCTCTCTTCTCTCTGCCCCTTCCCTGCTCATGCATGCTCTCTCTTTCTCTCAAAATAAATGAATAAACATTAAAAAAAAAGAAAGTACAAACATCTTGTTATAAAATAAGTAAGTTATCAGTAAGTAGTGTATACCATGGCCACTATAGTTAATATACTGTATTGCATATTTGGAAGTTGCTAAATCTTAAAAGTTCTCATCCCAAGAATAAAAAATTCTATAAGAATGTATGATGATGGATGTTAACTCCATTTATTATGGTTATCATTTCGCAATACAAACTTCAATCAATATGGTGTACAACTGAACAAATACAAAGTTGCGTGTCACTTATATCTCAGAAACAAAAGCAAAAACAAGTAATGTATGATTCAGCAATTCACCACTGCCTCTAACCCTAAAAAAGTGAAATCCGGGGCTCAAACAAGTGTTCATAGCAGAATTTTCACAAAGCCAAAAGATGGAAACAGACCAAACATTTGTCCATGAATAAATGGATAAACAAATATGGTATGTACATGTAATAGAATATAACTCAGCCTTTAAAAAGGAAGGAAAATTTGACATGCTACAATATGGATGAAACTTGCAGACACTGCATGTTAAGAGAATTATGCCAAACATAAAAAGGACAAATATTTTATGACTACTTTTATATGAGGTAATTGGAAGAATAAAATTCATAGAGACAGAGAATAAAATGGTGCATGCCATGGTAACTAGAGGGAAAATGGGGAACTATTAATGAGTACAAGAGTTTCAGTTTGGGAAGATGAAAAAGTTCTGGAGATGGTTGGTGGTGATGGTGTAGCCCAACAATGTGAATGTGCTTAATGTCACTGAATTGTACACCCAAAAATGGTCAAAATGGTAAATTTTGTTATGTATATTTTTCCACAATGAAAAATATGATGTTACCTAACATTAAAATAGCTCTAATTTACAACCATAATTATAAATGAGGTTGGTATTTATTATTTAGTATTATTATTCACCATTGCTTGAATGCAATTGAATATGAGCATCAAATTTATGAAAAAATATTACAAAATGTGTATATTATCTATACATGCCAGAGTTCCTTAGAAGGAACTACGAATAGAACAGACAGTAAGATTTCTTGTTACATTTACAATTTGCATGTATTTGTTTCTTCACATATATAACCAAATTCAAAGACATAACCTGAAGATCAATTAAGCAAAAGAAAGTTAAATTTATTCTAACTTACTACTTATTGATTAATCAGACATACGTAAGATGATAGTGCTACAGCTCAAAATATTTATTTTTTCTATATCAGAAAATAGAGCATCCCCCCATTCATGCTCTGTCTCTCTCTGTCTCAAAAATAAATAAACGTTAAAAAAAATTAAAAAAAAGAAAATAGAGCTTCAATCAAAGAGAATAGAACCCACTATTCCTTTGTAAGTATATTGCAGAGTTTAATATTGCAAAGGCCAGGAACTATTTTCCTTATGTCTGCATTGGGCACTCCTGTTTCGAATTAGACATCCTTAGTATTAAGCATTAATTTTTATTAAGTGGGATGTTATTTGGGGTGCTTCTGTTAGTAGTTCACTACCCTCTGCATTTGATTAGGTAATTTATTTGCCATCAGTTGCATCTGTAACACTTCCCAGTCAGCTTCATCAATGAGTTACATTAGGAACTTGTTTAACCCTCTTTTCAAATCATTAATAAAGTTGTTAAATAAAATCAAGCTAAAAGAAATAACTCCTTGGCAACCTATGAGGAGCTAAACCTGAACTGAAAATAGAACTGTTTATGATTTCTCTACACACAGACTTTCATCCAGTATTCAATCCATTTGATGATACTTTTATGTAGGACAATTGGAATTAATTTTGTTAGTTGCATTTCATGATGTTTTAAACTCCCATTGCATTTAATACAATATTTTTTTGAGGGTAGGGCTCTGGAAAGTAGCAGTGCAGTTGGAACAGAAAATGATCCATTTTAGAAAGACTATTATGTTTTAGTATTAACTAAATCTATTATGGATAGGAGAAATGAAGGAGTAGAGACATCTTACACAGACACTTGAGTTCCTCAAGCCAAATGTCACTATGAACAATTTGATGTGAAAATAAGGACATTGTAGAGGTAGGAATAGGGAGAGGAGTAAAACTGGACGAAGAGTATCATTATTTTAGGTAGGTACTTTTAGATGGGAAGTTATTGATTCTAGATGAGTGCTGACCATTAGAGCCTTTTGTGATGGAAATATTCCACAATCTGCACTCTCCAATAGAGTAGGCACTAGTATTTGTGGCCTTTGAGCACTAACAGGGTTAGTGCAACTGAAAAAGTAAATGTTTTAATTTTATTTAACTGTAATTTAAATTTAGATAGCCACCTATGGCTACTGGCTACCATATTGGGCAGCACACTTCTAGAGCATTAAGGGAGCTGTACTGGAAGCCAAAGAAATAGGAACTTTATACTCAGGGATAGTTCTAATTTATATCTTACAATAAGGGGAGCTAGGTAAAGAGTTCTTTAGTTTTCTTCTTGCATGGTCACCAAATGAGATAAAAGCAAGCTTTACTCACTTTGTCCACAGCATAATTAACTGCAACTTCCTTTGTCTCAAACCCATCAGAAACTGGAACATGGTAAATGGAACATAAGAGAATTAGGATTTCTCCTCAAGTAGTATTTTATTTTTATTTTTTAATAGTTTATTTATTTATTTTTGAGAGAGAGAGAGTGAGCAGGGGAAGGGCAGAGAAAGAAGGAGACAGAGAATCTCAAGGAGACTCCACACTGTCAGCACAGAGCCCAACGCTGAGCTCGAACTCGCGAACTGTGAAATCATGACCTGAGACTAAATCAACAGTTGGACACTCAACCAACTGAGCCACCCAGGAACCCTTCAAGTAGTATTTTAAAATATACTTGGGGTCCCTGGGTGGTTCAGTTGGTTGAGCATCAGACATCAGCTCAGGTCATGATCTCACGGCTCATGAGTTTAAGCCCCACATTAGACTCTGTGCTGACAGCTCAGGGCCTGGAGCCTGCTTAGGATTGTGTGTCTCCCTCTCTCTCTGCCTTGCCCCCACTTGCTCTCTGCCCACCCCCCCAGTATAAATAAACATTAAAGAAACAAAAAATTTAAAAAACGTTTAAAATATACTCAACTTGGGAGTTCATTGTAATGTTTTTCACACACCTACTAACACTTTAATATATTTGAAAAAAAATTTGCTCACTAATTCCATTCATCTAGATAACATTCATTCATGAGTATTTATTGAAAGATTGTTATATAGTAGACATTAAATTGGTTTTGATTATCACTTTTAAGAAGTGTTCAGTTTTTATCACTAATGAGTATCTGCTACTTACTTTCTAATAAATTAGATTTTTGTTTCTTTTCTCTGACGAAGTTTCTTTCCTATTGAACATATTCCTAATGCTGTTCTGATACCATCTACAGCTTCTTAAAAATAGCAAGTGCTTTATGTTTTTTATTTATTAATGGATTACAATAGGTGTAGTATGCATGAATTATGAAAGACTTTTCATCAACTAAAAGTTTTATGAAAAAACTTATGACAAATGGTTGCAATTGTTGTATTGGAGAGAATCAGTCTCTTTCCATAAGAGATAATCTCAGACTCAATATTCTTAGTATTTTTATTTCTAGCTAGAAAAATAGAACTTACAACGCATTGATTGACAGTGAACAGTAATGCTATGTAAGGTTTATGACTTTATGATTTTATAAACCTGTTCATTCAGGTTTTTGTATGTTCATAAGTTGTCTTTTCTTTTGGATAAATAATTAGGAGTAGAATTGCTGAGTCATTTGGTAAGTGTATATTTAAATATATAAGAAATACAAAACGGTTTTTCCAGAATGGCTATATTATATTTTCATTCCCATGAGCAATGTATGAGATTTTCAGTTGTTCTACATTCATGGCAGTACTTAGGGTTGTGAGCTTTTTATTTTAGCTAATAAATATATTCTGGTACCTCATTTTGGATTTAATTTGCATTTTCATGTGGTTAATGATGTTGAGCATCTTTCCTGTTGTTATATGCCATCAGAATCTCTTTAATTAACTGTTAAAATCCTTTACTATTTTTTTTTTTATAAATAGGGTTGTTTTCTTATTATTAGGTTATGGGAGTTTTTCATGGACAAGTTATTTTTCAAATATGTGTTTTGCAAATATTTCCTTTTAGTCTGTGGTTTGCCTTTATGTTTGTTTGTTTATTTTTGGAGAGAGAGGGAGAGAGCATGTACAAGTTGGAGGGAGGCAGAGAGAGATGAAGAGAGAGAATCTTAAGTAGTCTCCACAACACAGGGGTCAATCTCATGACACTGAGATCAAGACATGAGCTGAAACTGAGTCTAGAGTTGGATGCTTAACCAACAGAGCCCCCCAGGTACCCCACTTTTTGTTGTCTTAAAGGTATCTTTTGAAAAGAAGAAATTTTAATTTTAAAGATGTCCAGTTTATCAAATTGTTATGGATTTTTATTTTTCTATCTTATGTAAAATGTTTTTGTCTAATCCAAAATCACAGAGATTTTCTCCTGTGTCACCTTTGAAAAGTTTTGGGTTTTACAACAGGGTCTATGATCCATTTTAAGTTAATTTGTAAATATGTTATGAAGACCTAGGTTCTTTATTTTTTAAATGTATGTCCAGTTGTTTCAATTAAAAAGACTATTCTCTATCTGTTGAGGTACCTTGGCAACTTTGTTCAAAAATCAATGGCATATATGTAAGAGTTTATTTCTGTACTCTCCATTCTGTTCCATTGTTCTGTGTGCCAGTACTTTACAATTGTATAGTAAATCTAGAAGTTCAGAAATATAGTATAAAACTTATAATACATTTCCTGCAGTGCAGTTTTGCTGGAAAAGAATTATCTCCAGTTTTATGTGACTGGGAAAAACTATCTATTTTTCTTTAATTTTTGTAAAATATTTTTCCTGGATGCAGAATGATGGGTTGACTTTTTTTTTTCTTTCAGTACTTTAAAGATGTCACTCCAATTACTTCTAACTTGAATAATAGAGATGTAGATCCTCCTTGTGTTTCTCTGGGATCTTGTACCTGTGGGTTGATGTCTTTAAACATTTTAAGGAAATATGTGGCCATATCTCTTTTCCTTTGGACTCCAATTTCACTTAGACTGTTAGAATATTCAGTATTTCCCCACAGTTCTTGAATTCTACACCCCCACCCAGTCCCAACCCTTTGTTTTTTCTCTGAGTTTTCTGACCACGATAATTGTATAACTCTCCATTTATTTAGGTCTTTCATATTCTTCATTAATATTTTGTAGTTTTCAGTATACATATCTTACACTTCATTTATCAGATTTATTTTTAGATTATCTCATTAAGTCCCTGGGTATTTAATACTTTTGATGCTGTTATATATGTGCTCTCATTCTCTTCCCTCTCCTAATTCTCTACATCTCTATGTATCTCTCAACTATTTCCTGTCTTTAAGTTTGATCATTTTTATTGACCTATCTTTAAGTTTATGGATTCATTCCTCGTCTTTGTTAGATCTAGTAATGAACCCATCACTAGGAATACATTATATCTGATATTATGTTCTTTATGTATAGCATTTTCATTTGATCTTTAACATATTTTCCATTTCTATGCTGGAATTCTTCCATTAGTCATTTGTGGTGTTCTCCTTTTCATTATATACTTCAATTTATAATCATCGTTATTATAAAGTCTCTTTTCCACAGTTTTGACATCTGAGTCTGGTTCTCTTGATTGCTTCATTTCTTGACAATGATTTTGCTTTCTGTGTCTCACAATTTTTATTGAATTCCAGACATCCTGGGTATAACAGAAGATACAGAGGGAAATGGTAGTTATTGTAGGCAATAACAGTGGGTACATCTTTTTGGCCTTTTCATTTGGGGGGTGGGTTGAATCAGTCTAGTCAGGAATTGGATGAGATTTGAGTTGTTTGTTCTATCATTACATTCAGTTCAACACAGGCTCCAGATCAATTGCTACTTACCACCTTGTACATAGAGAGAGTGCCGTAATGGTGGTGGTATTTCTGTGTTTGTGTTCCATGTGCAGCCTTCAGATATTTATCAGATATAAATATATATGCTTTTGCTCTTCCCCTACCAGCAGATGGTTGTTGCTTGTTAGTAAATGCCCCAGTCCACCCTCAGGCTTAGATAGGCACTTTGTATTGGGGCATTGGGAGTGGCATTCTCTTAACATTCCTGACCCTTAAACCCACCTTTTAGCAGCCAGACTCTGCCTTGCGTCTGTGATTGGTCTTGGGCAGAAGTTTCACACTCTCCTTTAGAACTAGAAGATTTCTGCTTGTGTCATTATAGGAACTTCGGACCAATCTTTGAATTTTCTCCAGGATGAGAGTATTTTTATTCTGACCCCTGGTTGTTCCAGAATGAGATGTTAGCCTGAACTTGGCTTTTAACAACTTGTTAAAGTTTAGGTGCTTCTTTTGTGTGTGTTTGTATTGTGGTTGCCTCCTCCTCCTGTTCTCTGCGGTAGGTACGGCATTTCTTTTGCCTTGTCTCCCTTTGAAGAGGATTGTCTTTCTTTGGAATTCAGGTTTCTTATATGTGGATAAATGGGACTTCTTACAGTGGGATTCTAAGTTAATGCATAGCCTATAAAACCTCAACTCTTTAATGGGCTCAAAAAGAGTTATGATATTGTAGTTTTCTGGCTGTTTTCCTGTTGTTAGTGTGAGAGTGATATTGTTTGCAATTTCCATATTCTAAATACAAGTAAATTCTGTATGATTCGAGATAGCTGAGTTTTTAGTTGAAACTGTTCAAGGCACATGAGAATCAAAAGGGATCTGGTGGCAAAAGTAATAAAAGTAAAAATAATAACAATAATAATAATTCATAATAATAATAATAATAATAATAATAATAATTCATGTAAACTTATCTTTTAAAAATTCTTTATCCTTCATTGATAAGTAGAAATTTACTTAGCAAATCTCTTCACATTTCCACTCTCTATAGGGATTCTTAGTCTTAATGATAAATATAATTTTTCTTTTTAAGGAAATGATGATTCAGTGAAATAAAATTCTTTACATTCCACTTCCCCTACAGTGGTACCTATGTATGTGTACCTGGCATTTTGGAGGGTATGTCTGCCTCACTGCCACCCTCTGGTGTTTTCTATAATTGCGGTAAACTTTTCTTATGCTGGCATGTGCTGTTCACCATCCTGCCATGACCTTCAGCCGTCAGATTCTGACTCCTTCTCCCTACTTTGGTCTCTGCATGTCTGCCAGTCCCATCTAAGCATTATCGTGTTCCCCTGCTTACCATGTATGGTGGTGAGGGTCAGGCACATTATCCAAGGCCTCTTATTCAGCCATTTGCCGGTCTGTTGTTCTGGCATCACAGGAGGGCTGGGGCTTTTTACAATAATTGCTCTGTCCTTCTGGCTAGGAAGGAAAGAAAAGCACATGTTCTTTCTTCCATGGCATAGGAAGAAAAGCACATGTTCTTTCTCTTCTAGATCATAAAACTAAACTGAGAGTCCTATTTCCCTGTCTCTGCCTCATCTTTACCAAGGATAAGAAGGCCACAGTTTGAGATCATCAGAGGACTTCTCCTATGTTTCATGTAATTGTTCTCTATCTATTTCTTATGTGCCCTCACCTCCTGTTGATTCTGTGCTTCCTTTTGAACAGAAAACTAGCTTTTAGCTCTTTCCTTTACGTCTGGTGGTAGCCATCAGCTGAAAGGGTGAGCTGGTAGCAGTACCACCAACTCTCCACTCTCCACAGGGCCACTGGCCCATCCCAGCCTGATAAAGCACACAGATGGGGGTAAAAGCCAAAGAAAAGTTTTGTCATTTAATGGATTCCTGTGCAATGTGGTGGCCACAAACGCCCAGTTCCTAAGGGTGCTACCTATGGCAAGCCTGTCCACCATGGTGCTAACCAGCTAAAGTTTACCTGAAGCCTTCAGTATGTTGCAGAGAAGTGAGCTGGATGCCACTGTGGGCTCTGAGAGCTCGGGATTGATGAAGATTACACATACATATTCTTTGAGTTTACGCTCATTGATTCATTCCACAAAGCTATCAGAAGAAATCCTGACACCCAGTGGATCAGCAAAACAGTCCACAAGCACAGGAAAGTACTAGGGCTAACGTCTGCGGGCCACAAGAGCCATGGCCTTGGAAAGGGTCACAAATTCCACCACACTATTGGTGATTCTCACCATGCAGCATGGAGAAGACATAATATTTTCCAGCTTCACCATTAGCAGCAATACAAGTAATGTTTGTAAAATTTTTACCTAATAAATAATTTAGGACAGTCATGTCTGCTTAAAAGTGTTCTTTAATTTGTCTGTTAAAATGAGTTGTCTGCAGATCGTTCCATGAATTCACTGTCAAATCATGAAATTTAAAGTGCAATATGTTTGAAGACTGTAAGTGATTGTGTATCTTGTGTCTAATAAGATAAATCCTTTTGCCCTTGCTTTATCAGATTAGGGAGTTTATATGCCAGTGTTTAAAATGCTGTTTGGTATAATGGTGTAAAATAAAATCTATAAAAGTGGAATGCAGAAACTAGCCATGTAGATTTGTTGGTGTATGTAATGCAACCTACAGCTTCATTGGGACGATGTAATGCTCTGCTGGTTTACTCTCAAATGGCTATTTCTAGAGGTTTGGTAAGAACAAGCTTTTAAATTTGGATTTTGCTTGGAAATGTGAAGAATATCCTAATCTTTTATCAGGATTGTATGCAGAATAATGTTAACTAAGCCCATATTTTTAGGTTGAATCTGATGTTCCACTTATGTAACCACTGCTTCTGAGAGAATAGTTTGAAAGAATGCCACCATTTTTCGGAGAATTAAATAAACCTGTTCAAGAGGTTTCTCTTACAAAGGAAACTAAATCCTGCTTAACCTAAGCAAAATTGCCTTGGTCTCCACAGGACCATTGAAGTTCACATAAAAGATGGAGACTCCTAGTTCTATCCCATGACTTCATGGGATCTGTAAAATACTGAATTTCATGCAAAGTAGTCAGTAATGGTATTTACACTGGTCTATATTAAAACTGATGGAAATTGAACATTAGGTAAATGAGAAAAATTTACCTTAAGATTGGTAAGCTAGTAACGATGCTAGGATTGAGAAACCATCAGATAACCTTTTAAGTGTGAGGATAAAAAAATTAAAGTTAGCTTTGATTAGAATTTTAAAAAAGAAGAAGATTTACATTTTCATGTATTCTTGTGTGTGTGTGTGTGCGCGCATATGTGCGTGTGTGTGCATGTGATTTTGGGAATTCAAAATTAAGAGAGGGGGATAGTAATGGATATATGACAGTACACAGAATGCATTTGGAGGGAGACAAGTATCCCAAATATTTAGTATCAATCCTGCTAATAATTTCTAAGTATCAGATACTATTCCTTGTATCTTATAAAGATGTTTTCAGTTTTACAAAAAAACTCATTAAGCAATTTGTACTATTTTAGAAACAGAATTAAGCAGTTTACCTAAGGGAGAAGTACACCAACATTTCTATTGACAGACGACAACACTGAGAATTGGAGTATGAGATTAATTTGAATAAGAATCTGTTGCGTGTTAGTGACAGAACCAGGATGAGAGCCTGTAATTCCAGATGCTCTCTCTGCTGTATATTGATCAGATAGTTTAGTTCAGGTAGATCTACTTCAATTTGAATAAAGTTGTTAGTCACTTGGAGATAGGCATTTGATTCAAGGTGATTTTCACAAATTAGCTATGTGATCCCCAAAAGATAGAAATAAATGCTCTGTACTAAATAATGTGATAAAAGTAAGTTATACATATGGGAACTAAATTGCTAGGCATTATTGCTTTGACTGCGTGCTTAAAATGAGTCAGCAAGAGTACTCCTATTCAAACAACTCACTTGGTTTGGGGATATATTAACAGTAAAATAACAAGAAGCATTTAGAAAGTAATCCTCTCCGAATGTGCAACACCTACTTAAATGCAACTTCTATTTTTTATGGCTTATACTATACGGAGAATGATAATAGGATGAGGTTGGTTCAGTGAAGAGCAGAAAAATGGAAGGTTACTGCAGGTAGATGACGCTGATCAATTTTGACTGCAGAAGTGATGCTGGGGAAAACAATCAGCGCTTTTGAATCTGAGTATCATTTTATTTTATTTTTTTTAATTTTTTAAAATGTTTTTTTATTTTTGACTTGAAGAGAGAGATACACACACAGAGTGCAAGTGGGGGAAGGGCAGAGACAGAGGGAGACACAGAATCTGAAGCAGGCTCCAGGCTCCGAGCCATCGGCACAGAGCCTAATGCGGGGTTCGAACTCACAAACTGTGAGATCATGACCTGAGCCGAAGTTAGACACTCAACCGACTGAGCCACGAGGTGCCCCAAATCTGAATATCATTTTAAAATGAAGAGAGTAGATTTTAACAAGTTTTATTTTTAATATTTGAAATATATGAAAGAATGTATATAAAAACAGATGTAGGTTATGATGCAGATGTGAAAATATGTGAACACTACTTAAAAATTAGAATGGTACATTGTTTAGTTTGTTATGTGATATTAGGAGATTTGGTTAGTGTTTTCTTTGATTCATCCATGTTGTTACATGTAGCTGTAGTTTGTGATTTTTTTTTTGATTGTATGATATTCTAAGGCAGGAATATAGCAGTTTTTCTGTGCCTTCTGTGGATGAACATTTATTTGACTTGTTTCCAGCTTCACAAATATGAAAATTTTTGTACATGTATCGAAATGCACATGTATAAAAGTTCCTAGCAGTGGAATTTCTGGATTGTAAGTTATGTGAATATTGAGATAGTGACATAGCACTAAATTGTTTTATGGTGATTGCATTAACTTGGAATTTCACTGTGAGAAGTTTCCTTTATTTACACCCTTTCTTTAACAAGGCTTTTACGAATCTATTTATTTTTTTACTTCTCAAATTTATTAATATTCTCATTTAATGCTTCTGCATCCTGCCAAAAATTTTGTCTTCAGTATTTAAGTTTTTAACCCATTGTGAATTGATTTTCTGTGTTTGATACAAAGCAGCAATTCTATTTCAGCCCTTTCTTATGATTATCCTATATTCCAGGCTTATTTATTTCCCTGTAATGTGCCATATCAGCTTTCTTATATATTAAGTTTCCTTATGTGTGTGGATCTGTTCCTGGACTCTATAAACTGTAGCAGTAGTGAAATTTTCTACTACTGCATTAACAATACTAGATCATTTTAATTACTATGGCTGTATAATAAGTTTATAAATGAAGAGGAAAGTTGTCTTCACCCTATTTGTTACTAGGACTCTCCTCATTATCCTGTTACTTTTTCCCTTCTATATAAATTTTAGTATCAGTTGGTCCAGTTCCTTGAAAAAAATCTACTTGGGTTTTGATTACAGTTTATTTGAAATAATTATTTGGGAAACCCTGAAATTTTGAAATACAGAATTATCCTTTTCATGTATCTCGTATCTATTAGGCATTCTATAATGATTTTTCATAAATGTTATATTTTTTCTGGATAGCTTATATAAAATTTTTGTTATTCATTTATACTTCTTCCTATATATTTGTAAGTATTATTTAAAAAATCATTATCTTAAAATGTATGCTTGGTGTATATAAACACATTTTTATCTATTGATCATATATCCACACAACTTACTAAACTCTCAATATATTAATTGATAAATTCTCCATTTGTGCTTGAAAAAATATGTATTCTGCCATTATTAGACAGAGTTCTAGAAATACCAATTAGGCCAAGTGGGTTGATAGTCTTATTCAAATCTTATATATCCTTACAGATTTTTGGGCTTCTTTTTTCTATCAGATGTTGAGAGAAGAATATTGAAATCTTTGACTTTGATTGGATTTATCTACTTCTCCTTGGGTAGTTGCATCAGTTTGTACTTCAGGTACAACTGATGAAGCTTTGTTATTAGTTGCAGAAACTCGTAGAATTGCTATGCTGTCTTGAAGAATTGACCCCTTCCTGGTTATGAAATGATCCTTTTTTATCCCTAATTATATATTTTGCTTTGAAACCTATTTTTTTGGTATTAGTATAGTCACTCTATCTTTCTTTGGATTAGGGTTGTCAAAGTACATCTTTCCCATCATTTTACTTTTAATCTGTTTCTTTATTCTTACAGTGGTTTTTGTTGTTGTTGCTGTTTGTTTGTTTGTTTTTTATAGGCACCATTAAGTTGAGTCTTTCCTTTAATCCAATCTGGCAAATTTTTATTTTAATTGGGTGTTTTGACCATTTATATTTAATGTTTTTTATAAATATGGTTGGGTTTAAATATGACATCTTAATTGTTTTTTTCTGTTTGTCACATTTGTCCTTTGTTCTTCTTTTCTCCTTGTTTGATTTCTTTTGAATTGAGTACTTTTTAAAAATGTTTTTATGACTGTTTGATCTCTTATATTTGCTTATTTGCTAGAAATATTTTTTAGTTCTTTTAATGGTATGTAGTATACATCTTTGAGTACATAACCTATCTTTACACATATCATATAAAACTACATGCTAAGTAGGCACTTTGTGATTATTTATCTACTCTCAGTTTTTGTTCTGTTGATGTTATCGATTTTTCTTTTACAGACATTCTAAACCCTACAATTTATTGTTATTGTTTTTGTTTCAATATTCAATTATATTTTAAAGAGATTTTTAAATTTAAAAATTTATGCACTTATTTCCATTTTGAGTGCTCTTCATTTCTTGTGAAGATTCATATTTACATCTGGTATTATCTTTTCTTCTGCTTGCAGGATTCTTTTTGACATTTTTATATTAGAGGTTTGCTGGTGACTAGTTATTTTGGCTTTGTATATCTGATAGTGTTTTATTTTGCTTTAGTATTTGGAAGGTATTTTTGCTAATTTAAGTTTTTTTTTCTTTCATTACTTTGAAGATGTTGACCCACAGTCTTCTGGTTTGCATTGTTTCCAAAAAGAAATCTGCTGTTTTTCCTGCTAGGATTGTACCTTTCACAGACATTAGTACTTGTCAAAGTAGAGGAGGCATATAAAGAGCAAGACATCATGTATGGAAATCGAAGACTTAAAAGACCAAGAAAACACCACACATATGTTAAAAACTTGACATATTATAATATCAAATACAGATTGAAATGATAAAGCTTGAGATTAAGAGTTATAGAAATCCATGTTTGAACATTCTGACAGAAAAAAAAAAAGTACTGTCAGGAAATGGAAACTATATAGACTAAAATAACAGACTTGAAAAAGACCCAAATAGAAATTCCAGAAATAAAAATACAATGACCAAAATGAAGAAATCAATGGATCAGCTCAGCAGTAGCATAGTACAGCCAGAGGACAGCATTACTCAACTGCACAATCATTAGGAAGAAATTACGAAGAAGGTACGTACAATGACAAAAAAGATGGAAAATAGTAAAAAGTATAAAGGATAGTTTTCCCCCCAGAAAAGTGAAGTTTTAAAACATCAAGAATAAAAAAGAATAAGGAAAAAACCAAATCACATGTTAAGGAAATCACCACACGGTGCATATAGGATTTTTTTTTCCAGTTAATTATCTAGGAGGAACCAACCCTCACAGATCTCAGTCTTTCCTCCCACCATCTCGTTTCTTAGGTGCAAGGATTAAAAGTTGATGACAGCTCTCTCCATGTTGTATGGGGTAACAATAAAGGAAAGGTTAAATTAGCCTATGCATGATGACAACCAAGAGATTCAGATTAAATTGAACAACGACAGATATGAAAACCAGTGAAATGGGTAGAGGTTGAACAAAGCTGAGTAGAGATGCTATTGAAGTAAGAATGTGTAAAAAAACCTACAATGTGTCTATAAACATTGTTGGAATCTTTGAGAGTGTTCACAGCTTACCTCTTTGCCTGGGGTGCCATGCATGGGTAAGTTAGGCAGTTTACTGATCAGAGAAGACATCTTTCAGGGAAATCATGAGCAAAACTGAGTAAGATGCTAGATAATACCAAAGTTGTAAGACAAGCATTTATAAATAATGTGTTGTGCCCACGCAAAAACACTCCCATTACTGCATCAGTCTGTAATAAGAAAGTCTTGCTCTGGAAGCTTTAAAACAGTGATTAAATGGGAGCCAGGCATTTGTTTGCAGTAACACCTGACATGTTTCTTAAATTTGGGGATTTTATAAAGAGACTAGAGATGTTTAATTGAGAATGGATGAAGCCCTGCTACAGAGAACTGTACATACTATTGTATGACAGTTTATAACAAATTTAAATCAATGGTTTGCTTTTAACTTTCACTTCTGATAAAATGATATAACCTTCAGGTAGATGTAGCTAAAGGAATTATTTCTATTAGGGTTTATCTTCTATATTTATCTTCTTTGTTCATGGCTGTACCTAAATTCTTCAATGCATACCTCATAGAGGTATGGTTGTTTCATTTTCTCTGATGGTTGTTTCATTTTAATGGAGCTATTATTAATAATATTTCTTTACTCAAACGTAGAGATTTCTTGATCCTTTATGATTGTGCAGAAGTTCTGTTTTCCAATTGTAATTATCATCTGAACATTCTCCATGCCCTTTATGGTGGCCTATAGTTGTGAAGCCCAAGAATGAAAAAATAAATGAGATAGTCCAAGTAATTAGTCTATTATTGTCTGACCCATATTAACTAGAACATTTAACCATTTGATTATCAGAAGAATGGATGCTGAGTGTTTCCTAGATCAAAACTCCTTGAATGCAGGAATCAGCTCCATCTCATTCTTTTGTATTTCTGGAACTAAGCACAGTATGGCATATATCAGAGCTACTCAATCAGTGTTGAATAAATGAGTAAATAAATGAAGTAGGGCCTTACCAACTTTAAAATGTATAATTAATATGCATACATATGCTGTTTAGCTATATGTACCAGAGATGAAGCTTTAGTCAGTATTTCCAAAAGCTGTGTTTTTATGAATGTGCCCTAGATGAATGCTGAGATATTAAAATTCATACTATATATGTACACGATGGGTCAAAGGCATTTTAGAGAGTCATATCAGCTCATTTTTATATGTCTCACCATCTCTTATACTGTGAAGGCTATAATTTTCTAAAATCTCATATCTATTTTCATAGCCACACAGATATGATGTGGATGGTGTCAACCTCATTAGCTGCTGCTTTTTGAACCTAAGTAATTCTTTTCTTGGATTTAGTTCAAAAAGAATTTCAACAAAATAGAAAAATACTGATTTGAATTTACTTTTTGATTTAAGTTAAAACTACTCCAAATCAGACTTCTGTTTCGGGTTTGATTCAACTCCCGGCTCAAGAATAAGTATTAATTTTAGTTAGTAATTTTGAATTGAATCTCAGATAGAAACCAATTTCAAAGTATTTGTGTGAGGATTTTTTTTTATAACTGTGCTTTTTCCCTTTTTCTTTCTTTTCCAATAGGCATAAGTAAAAATTCTTTATAGTCTCCAACATGCCTGAGTATTTCCATGAATTTTCTTCTGCTTAGAATATGTATTGATTCCTTTGGAATACAATTCTCAGCTTTTGTGTGAGCAATAAAGGAGATTCAACATTATATTTGATAAAGGATATTTGGGGGCTGGTAGCAAGACCATATATTGAAGATATGTTCTGGCACCGTGATCTGGAGGGAATTGAATATACAGTCTTTGTAGATATTCCTTTTTACAAAGCACTATCTCTGAAATTTCTAAAAAAAATATTTTATAGAAATGGAATAAAATGACAATCTGCATTGCTGAATAACTTCTATAGTTCTCTAATACATTTTTTCCTGAGAAATTTTATAGAACATTTTGTTACTTATTCTGTGGCTGTGTTATTTTATTTTAATTTAGTTCTGTCATGTGAGTGATAAGCAGTCAAGACTGAAAATTTCCTGCTTTGCATTTCTCTGAATGTTAATAATTATACTAATTAGCAATTCACAACAAACAGGTCTCAGTCACATTGAATCATTTCTGCCACATTCGCCACAATTTTAGCATCATGAGTAAATTTCAGGCTACTGTTGTTGTCTTGGAAATGTTCTTCCATGAAAAAAAAACTCCTCCCTGAATCCATTCAGGTCTAAAAGAAAGTGCAGATCACTGAGGATGTAAACAAAACCAAAAAATTACCTTCTTTTTAAGGAATACATTTCTATACTCAATTCATACCCTTTAATTATGTATCAAATGAGTTAAACCTCTCATCTTCAGTTGTAATGTAGATTATTCATTAATCTAAGTCAGTATGAAATAACTTTGCCGAAAAATTCAACAGCACATATTATTTTGGGGAGACAATTCCCATATGGCTGGAAAAGTGGAAGTGCCAAGTGATTTAGTCTTTATTATGGATGGCTGAAATTCTAAATAGCTGAGATGGTTGCTGTTCTCTTGTTTGCATAGCTGGGTAATTCCTGCTGGTCCTACGCAGCATAGCAACTATCACCCCTTCTTGAAAAAACTGTCAGCTACCCACCCTGGACTTTGCTAACTGTCCTGCTTTTCTCCCCATTTCCAACTCACATAATAGGTTACAGTTACAGCTTTCTCAGCACTTATCTCACTGCTTTTGTTAATCTTGATTTTCCTTCTCTTAGGTACTGTTAGCTCTTTGTGATCTACCTGTGTATTCCAAGCACCCAGCAGAACTCCATGTACATAAAGATTTCAATGGATGCTGATGAATAAATGAATTGGAATAATTGAATATAACTTTAACAGTGTTTTCTGTTAATTCATTTATTACCATTCTTTGTACAAATACTTGAGTGTCTACTATGTGCCAGAAGAATATTGTGCTGTATGGAAATAATGACACAAATTGTGGGTTTAAAAAAACTTTTTTTTTTAATATTTATTGTTGAGAGACAGAGTGCGAGCAGGGGAGGGGCAGAGAGAGAGGGAGATACAGAATCCAAAGAAGACTCCATGCTCTGAGCTGTCAGCACAGGGCCCGAAGCGGGGCTCGAAACACAGATCGCGAGATCATGACCTGAGCTGAAGTCAGACGCTCAACTGACTGAGCCACTCAGGCGCCCCCAAAATTGTGGGTTTTGTTACCAGAAATGATATGTGAATTTAGAATGAGTCAATATTTCCACTTCTGCCCTTTCCCCTTCAGTTTAATGCCCACCCTCACTCCCAACATGCATACTGTATAGTCTTTTTTTTTTCTTTTTCTTTCTTTTTCTTAATGAGCAGAGTAGAACTAATTGCATTGCACATATTTGAGTAGGGCTTCAATGTTGATTAAAAGTAACAGTGCAACGCCTCCCATCCTGACCTCTCAGCCAAGAAACACTGTTTACTTTATCCAGCAATTCATTGGCAGATGGTTGTTCTGTACCCACCATGGATCAAGCCCTCACTGTGCTTAGTGTTTGAGCTAGAGCAGAGAACAAGGCAGTGTGTTACAGTCTAATGGAAGAGGCAAGTATTTGACAAATAATTCTTTAATTACTCTTGTGATTAATGTTATAAAACAGAATAGAATGCAGAGAACATAAAATGTGGAGCTGGTCTTATAAAGGAGGTCAGGGTCTTTGCACTATTTCCTATACCTGGAAAGCTCTTCCCACTGTCATTTGTCCAGCTTAATTTTCAGGACTCAACCAAACCATCACTTTTCAGAAGACTTCCTAAAGTTCCTCCCCCAATTCTTTCCAGGCTCATATAAAATAGATCTTTCTTTAAAAAAATTTCCCTCTCATAGAGTTTCCCTCTTGTGTACCTTAAAACCAGTTGTAATTTGTGTTACATGTGATCATATGTAATTATCCATTGCTTTTCTTTCTCACTGGATTACAAGCTCCATGAAAGTGCAGACCTCATTTCTTATGCTCACATACATTTAACAGAGTTCCTCAACTTAGCATGTGTTCAGTACACCTATTGCTTGAATGAACAAATGAATGAATTTATGAATGAATGAACTGCTATTTAAACTAGGTTCTGGACAAAAATGTGTTGGAACTAGCCAGGTGCAGAATGTGGCAGGGGCATCTGTCTTCCAGATAGATAGAACAGTAATGGAACAGTATGTATGGAAGTCCTTGAAATGCTAGAAAGAGGGCTGGCGATTTTTGAAGCGATTCCTAAAGATTGGAAGGCAAGGGGTAAAGAGGAGAGGGGTACAAGATGAGATAAGAGGAGTCAGAACATGCCCCATCTTTCAGAGCCTTTTAAGTCATGGCATGGTATTCGTATTATATATATTATATATGTAATGTGTAATTATATGTATATACGTATATGCGGTAATTATTATACCATATTGTAGTCCCACAGAAAAGGAAAAATTCATATTTCTATATCCCAAAGTAGCCAAGATGAGTACTGCTTTTTAAAAATTTATTTCTCTATTTTTGAGAGAGGGGGAGAGAGAGAGGGTCAGAGAGAGAGAGAGAGAGAGAGAATCCCAAGCAGGCTCCATGCTGTCAGCTCAGAACCTGACATGGGGCTCCAACCCAGCAACCGTAAGAACATGACCTGAGTTGAGACCAAGAGTCAGATGCTCAACGGACTGAGCTGGTGCTCCAAGATGAGTGCCCCAAGATGAGTACTTACTTCTTTTTTTTTTTTTTTTTTTTTTTACGTTTATTTTTGAGACAGAGAGAGACAGAGCATGAACGGGGGAGGGGCAGACAGAGAGGGAGACACAGAATCGGAAGCAGGCTCCAGGCTCTGAGCCATCAGCCCAGAGCCTGACGCAGGGCTCGAACTCACAGTCTGTGAGATCATGACCTGAGCTGAAGTCGGAAGCTTAACCGACCGAGCCACCCAGGCGCCCCGAGTACTTACTTCTTAATTCAGCTATTTGGAATAGTGTTTTAAAAAGCAGATTGCTACTAGATATTATAGAATAGGCAAAATGATTTAGTGAAGAGAAACATGGTACACAGTGCATTCAAATTCTGTTATACCTTCTGTGGACCTGAAGAGCCTGTTGGGAAATAGCTGTGTAATGAGAGGCTGGCTGCTCCCACCCTTCCTCAAGTTTGCTAGAGAACTATGGCTTAGTGGTTTTTTGCGTGTGTGTTTTCCTCTATGCTTATTAAAAATCAGGAATGCTGTGAACAAATAGTGATGATAAACTGGAAATAAATTTTGTACCTAAGGCTTCACCTAACTAGTTAGCCTCTTTTTCCAAAGGCTTGAATATACAGTCACATGCGTGGTCTATACAATTACTTTCAAATACAAATGAGATTTGAGATTACATTTTATTTTGTCTAAACCCTGACTTTCAAACTCAGAAAATTATACTTTGGAGTCTGAGTGACTCTGTGAATCAATGTTTACAAACACAAACACATTGGAAGTTTGGCCTTAGGCAGGAAATATGCTGCATTTACACCAGCAGCTACAACTGTGAATGCAGAAGTAAACAAAAAAAGGTGATATAAAGAAAAAGATTGGCATTTTAGGTCTTCCTCTTTGTACAAGTCAGCTTCTGAGTGAGTTCTCATAGGTCATTTTGTTAAGCTGTGAACTTTGTGTTTTCTCCTTTTTAAGTCAGTAAGAAAACAGGAAGCTTTCTGTTTGGTGACCTCTTGCAAAGAAACAAACCCCTGGACATCTTGAACCATCTCTCATTTCATTAGATACAGTCAGACAAAGGTGTGTGCTCTCAGTGACCTCACTATCAAGACTTGTGCCTCCTGGAGCAGTGCTGAAGTACATTTCTTTCTAGTATGGGGTCTTGCAGATGACAGGCTCTCACACGCTCATTGAATATGTCAAAGAACCCAGATCTTTTTAGGGCATTATCTTCTTGGTTGTAAATAGATATGACCCCTGTGGGAGAGTATTGGTTGTTCTCAGTCCCTGGAAGACCCCCAATTTGTGGTATAATAGTAGCTGATACCAGCTAGCATTCATAAATACTTTTTACTCTACTAATAATTTATTTTTCATGAAAAACCTAGAAAGTATAGTGGAGGAAACTGAGGCACAGACGGATTGTCCACAGTCACACAGCTATGAATCATGGAGGAGCTGGAATCCGGACACAGGAAGTGTGACTCAAGGGTTCTCCATCTTAGCGTCTCTGCTGTTTTGCTACTTGAAGGGGTGCGATACAGCTTTTTAGATGACATGCTGAGGAACATTTTTTCTTTTAATACTCATGTTTATTTTGATTGTATTAGGACATGCAATTTGTACATCAAAGTCATGATTTCATGGATCTTTATTGCTCAGAATAGAGTTAAGTTTTAAAAGCAAATTAGTTTATATTGATTTAGATACAAATAATTTTATAGTACACATAGATTTAAACAAATCTGGGACAAAACAACTGACTAAAAATTGTGTAATATGACCCAAATCTCCTGAAGTACAGAGACCTGGAGAGAATCTGTTTGATTAGGAACAGTATGTACTGGAAAAATCCATTCTTTTCTACACTTCAGAGGGCTGTGTTATTTGACACATGCTTGTCACTAGGCTTCGTGCTCTGTTATTCCTCAACATAATGGCAACTATAGAGGCAGGTGCATGTTTTCTGGGATGATATAGCTTTCTAATTTTTCACAAAAAGACCATTTGTTATTAGGTTTTTAATGTTTCCAGTAACTTACTGCAATTTGATGAACACCTTACATATTGAATTATAGGTTGTGATGACCAGATACTACTTTGGGGTAGGGCTTGCAGCTTATAAATCTTTGTACCCCACACCTTACAGAATGCCTGTAGAACTGAATATGTGACTTCTTTTTCGAATCTGGCAGTACATAGAATTATTTCTTCTTAACCCAGTTACCATCCCACCACATGAGATATTAAATTCCCTTAAATCCCTATTCCTCTTTCTTCATTGTTTTCTTCCACACTTTTATCAAAGTGTTCTAATTATGGCAAATCTTACCCTAATTATAGAGCTGATGCCAACTAGTAATATAATAATTTCTTTATTTATCCTTCTGTAGTTGTTACAGAGTGAGTAAATTAAAGGACAAAAGAATTATAAAAATTTAGATTGTTGTGCTTGCTAAAAAGCAGAGTGATCTTTTATGGCTAAAAGAACCAAGTCTGATTTTGAGTCTGCAATATGTTTTGTCTGAAAAAGCCTCCAACTCTACCACCTGCATTCAATGACCAACTCATCTTCCTATAAAAAACTTCCAAAGCTTTCCTTCAAATTTTCTTCTCCATGAAGCTTAAACGTTGGATAAGACTAGATTCAGATTGGGCTGTAAGAAAGATCTTTGGAGAAGTTCCTAGAAGCTCCTTCCAAAGATTCTCCCCAAATCATGGTCAAGGAGTCAGAAATTTCTTTGTTAGAGGTTTATTTCTCTGCTTTAAACAATTGTGTTTTTCCAAAGTACTCTTCCAAAAAAAAGGAACCAAAAAATGATGAAGGTAACTATACAACTATTTAGATAACACTATACTTGACTATGAAGACCTTGATATTTGTGTTGGCTAATGAATGTAAGTCCTTAAGGAAACTGTAAATTCTTTTAAAAAATATTTTTTAATTAGTAAATTCATTTTAAATAGCTAAAACTACTACTAAATGAACAGAAGGATGTCATTCATAATTTTGTTGTCCTTGGTAATTTTCAATATTTGATGTAAATCTTTCTAAACTTACATATCATTTATATGTATATTATTTGATAATTTTTTTTCACCTAACAATGTAGTTTGGACATCTTCCCATGACACTTAATCTTCTTCTACAGTATATTATGTTATATTATTTGTGTCTTGAATATATCATTGCACAAATCAGCTCCTCTTTTTTAATTATTTACTTTTTTAAGTTTATTTATTTATTTATTTATTTAATGAGAGAGAAAGAAAGCACGAGTTGGGGAGGGGCAGAGAGAGGGGGAGAGAGAATCTTAAACAGACTCCACCCAGTCAGCACGGAGCCCAAAGTGGAGCTCAAACCCACAAATAGTGAGATCATGAGCTGAGCCGAAGTCAGGTGCTCAACTGACTGAACCACCCAGGCACCCCAGTTCCTCTTTTTGAAATTTAAGTTGTGTCCCCATTTTTGCTCTTCTAAACAACATTGCATGAAATCCTTATAATTAACTCTGAATATTATGACACTTTCTTTAGAATAAATTAGAATTGATTTATTCAATTCTCCATCCTCCAAAACATTGGTACGTGTGAAGTACAGTAATTTTGGAGTGGGAGTTCCAGGTGGGACTTCGGAATAAATGGAGGAAGGGTCATTGGCAGGGATACATGAAGTGATGTGATGATAAACTGCCCGTTTGACAGTTTTATCAAAGAATTTCTCATCCTTTATAGAATGGTGTACAGAGTTGAAATTTACTAGCTCTGCTAGACAATGCTTTCTTTTTAGTGTTCATTTGACTATTCCACAGTTGTTAGTCCACTCCCTCCCAAAGGACTGTAAGCAACTTATGGCTTGGGGCTGTTACCAAATAAAGATTTAATACTTCCAAAAAGGAAATAACATCAGATCTTTAAGTCAGAATGCTGTCTTTACTAGTACTCTCAGTGAGCAACTTTTTAAAGAACTGAGGTTGCTGTATTTCAGGAAATAGAATGATTTTGTCTGCTATTGATCCTGAATTTGGCACAGTGCTAGTTTTTAATAATCATTAGTGTCTTAAAAGGAAGGCTGATGTTCTGTGATAGAAAAACTCACGTAAAAACAAGTTACATGACTTACATTTTTAAAAAGGGATTTTTCTTCGACAAGTATTTTTGTGAAGAGTTATCATTAGGATATATAATATTTCTACAAAATGATATAAATCACTAAGAGATCCAAGTAGTGAATGCAAATAGCTTTTTCTTGTGCAATAACAATAACTCAATAGAAATATCTAACCATGGTGCTGTTCGATGCTTTGAAATCAAATTAATATAATACTCTGTGCACAGTGGGTTTTTATATACTGTTGAAGAGTTCATCACAACTATACTGATGGGTCAGTCTCAGTTTAAAGGGTATGAAATTCCTGGGGGAATTGGAAATCTTAAAGGAACCTAAGACATTGGCTCAAAACCTGCAAATGTATGCCATGTTCTTTAATGCAACTTGTTGGTATTGTCTATCTTTATTTTTGAGAGAAAGGAAATGCTGGCAAGCAATGTGTTTGCAACATAGTCCCAAGGTACAGGTTCAGTTCAATAATTCAAATCTATGAACGAAAAGCAGAGCTTTTTCTTGGTACATTAATTATACTTTCACTAGACTTTAAAATGGAGGAGTTATGTAGACTTCTCTCCTTAATTCAACAATTTTCTAAGAGGTCACTGAGAGCTTTGTCTTTCCTACAGTATTTTTGAGGGAAAATGTGTTTTAATAAGTAAAATTATTTCTCAAGAGCTTGAGGACTTGACACTGATAGACCAGAGCTGAAGATGCTCAGCACTGCCAGAACCTTTTGCATTAGTTCATATCCTCAGGAGTTTTGGACTGTCAGTGCTGAAGGGTTTGAAATTGGGAAATATATTACTCAAGTTTGCCCATTAAAATATTGGAGGAAAAAGTACTGAAGTTGCAGCTGGCGTGACATGCAGTATGTGACACTGGAAAATGCTATGAATTTCAGGGGTTGTCTGAGCTTAGAATCATGTGATGTGACAAGTTCAGGCAATATAGTAGTGTGTGTGTGTGTGTGTGTGTGTGTGTATATATATATATATATATATATATATATATATATATATATATTAACAGCTGATTTAACAGGAAGAGAAAATTCCATGGAAAACCATTAGTGCATAAATTGTTCCTACCTTGAACTCCATGCTATTAATTCTTTGATGCCAAAAGTCAAATTTTGTCAGAAATGGACTATGCTCTGACACTCTGCCAAATGGATAGACACCAAAAAATGACATTAAATGATAGTCATGTTCTGACCAACTTACTAAAGCAAAGCTATTCAGAATTATTGTTGGCATGGGACTTGCTTGCTCAAAGTTCAGCAAACTTCATTGTCACAAGCACATATTTTGCTATTTTGACTATTTACCATCATTTATATTTGGAGGAAGCATTCTAACATGCTATCCTATTTGATATTACAAATATATAAAAAAACAACTTAAACTTCCAGAGAGGAAAATGGTGATAATGGTGATTTCACTTGAGAATGGATATAGAATTAGTGATAATAATAATTATCCTATTCAAATAGATTCACTGACTTTTTAATGCACTCAGTGTATAAAGTCATTTAAAAATAATACAGGGACGCCTGGGTGGCTCAGTTGGTTAAACATCTGACTTCGGCTCAGGTCATGGTCTCACGGCTTGTGGGTTCAGGCCCCACGCCAGGCTCTGTGCTGACAGCTCGGAGCCTGGAGCCTGCTTCAGATTCTGTGTCTCCCTCTCTCTCTCTGCCCCTCCCTGCTCATTCTCTCTGTCTCTCTGTTTCTCTCTCTCTCTCTCTCTCTCTCTCTCTCTCTCAAAAACAAGTAAACATTAATTTTTTAAATAATATAAAGCACAGGATTTATTCTCAGGAATCTTGCAGCAGTTTGTAAATACCAGGCTCAGTTTCCCCCTCTATATCAGAAAAGGATAAAGAGCTACCCCTTGCCTCTATTGTATTGTCTTTTAATATCCAGTAGCCCTTGGGCTTTATGAGAAATTCACTAACAGACCAACACCCAGCAAGAAACCTATACAATTATTTATGTGGTCACATTTCTTTAAATATTTCCTAAAAGATCAAGCAAAAAGTGACACATCGAAGAACACACAATTCCATCCCTAAGAGCATAACCTGGGAGATTCTCTTTCTCCTCTCTTACTTATGGTCAGGATTAATGTCTCTTCTTCTGGGATATTCTTAGAAGAATGCCCTTGTTGAATTACCAATTCTTTACATTTGCAAAGTTCTAGGACATCTAGAAAGAATGTCCACATATATTATCTCATTTGATCTTCACAACAACAATTAAATAGGTAGAGTAGATAATAATACCTCAACTAGAACCCATGTTTTCTGATTCCCAAGACAGGACTGTCCATCTCACCTCCAAACATGAGGTCAGAGAATGGGGAAGGTTGTTTCAAATGTCATGGTAGTGCTTCTTGGTGGTACTCATCAGACAGTGTAATTCAAATTGTCTGCTATCCAGCTCCTGTCTAAAGCCTGGCTGAGACATTGGGAGAATAAATTTCTGGAGATCAATTTGGCAGTATGTGACAAAAGGTTTAAAAATGCTCTGATACTTTGACATAGCAATTCCATTTCTAGTAATTTATCATAAATGTGTGCAAAGATATATGTACAATGGTGGTAAGTACCTAACTATCTATAATGGAGGGAAATTTTAAACCTAAAAATCTAAAATTAGGAAATTGGTTAAAACACTGTAATATATACCCATATGGTGGAATATGATAGTAATTAAACATCTTGTATGATACTATTGATTAGGGATAGTATTCCTCATATATTTGTAAATGAAAAATCAGAAGTAAAAATAGAATATAAGGTACAATAGCATCCTTGGAAAGAAAAACATGAATTTTATGCATGAAAAAAAATATTGGCTTCCTATAGACAACAACATGTAAACAGTTATCTGCGGGTGATAGGGTTAGAGGTGGTTTGTTTACCTTTCTGTTTATCTGTTTCTGCTTGTGTGTGTATGTATGTGTGTGTGTTCCCATGGGGCATGTGTTACTTCTGTGATTAAGGTTCAAATGTCTCTGCAAAAAGAAAGCCTAGCTGAGAGAAGTGATACCCACAGAAGATGGCATAAGAAACATGCTGTCTAGCCATTTCTTTAATTCACAGTTCTAACCTTCTGTTAAATTAGAGCACATAAGTTATTTAAAAATTTTTTAAATTCAATTATGGAAAAGAGTTTGTCTTTCAAGTTTGGAATGTTTCCATCTAGATTGCAGAATATGTGGGAAAGTTGTAGAAACCCATTTTGATTCTTTCCTCCCTTCTCAGGTACACCAAGAAGATGTACACAGCATTTAAAAATAGGGGCACCTGGATAGATCATTTGGTTAAGTGTCTGACTTTGGCTCAGATCATGATCTCATGGTTCATGGGTTTAAGTCCCACGCTGGGCTCTGTGCTGACAGCTCAGAGCCTGGAGCCTGCTTCAGATTCTGTGTCTCCTTCTCTCTCTGCCCTTCCTCCACTTGTGCTCTGTCTCTCTCTGTCTCTCAAAAATAAATAAAAAATTTTAAATAAAAAAAAAATTAAAAATAAATATAAAAATTTTAAAAATAAATCTCAGTAACCATAACTCTTTTGGTTATCATGTTTTGTTTCTCCTCTTTATTGTTTCCTTTTTTTTAAATTTTCAGTTTGTGTAGCATTATTAGATATATACCTTTTATTTTAATCCTCATTGTTTTTGAAAAAAGTGGTATAAATTATGATAAAACAATAGCCCCCAAAGTGAACTTAAGGACCATTTTTTTTACTATTCATATGAAAAAATGTGAAACAATTATCTAGTTATGTGGCTGTTGTGAGGCAGTAGAGATTTTAGAGGATAAAGTCAAAAAACTTATTTAAAACCATTAGGACACTGGGAAAATCACAGTTCCTTTTTATCTGTGACCCTATCTGAGAAAAAAAAATTCTAATCTTTATTTTTGAGAGAGAGAGAGAGACAGAGCGTAAGCAGGGGAGGGGCGGAGAGAGAGAGAGAGACACAGAATCTGAAGCAGGCTCCAGGCTCCGAGCTGTCATCACAGAGCCTGACGCGGGGCTCGAACTCACGGACCGTAAGATTATGACTTGAGCCAAAGTCGGACACCTAACCGACTGAGCCACCCAGACACCCCTGAGAAATTTTTATAATAATATGTGGGAGTGGAAGCTGCCGTTGTCTCACCTTTAAGAGCTATTTCTAACCTCTTTTATCCTTATCTTGCCTCCCCCTGGAGATACTATAAAAAGTTAACTGCTCACCTTCTAGTCTCCTCTATGGCTGGGAATGGCCACATGACTGGCATGTCTCTTGAGAAGATTTTTTTTTTCGTTAAAGAGAAGTAATTTCTCTTTTTCACTAAGAGAAGTAAATTCTACTTGCTTCCATCCCTTGTGAGCATCTGCTCCAACTACCTGTTCCTGCCTTGTTTTGTTTGGAACTATGAGAAACATTTTGTAAATACAAGACGAAAGTGTAAGAACAAAGTCAACATGTCTGGAATCGTGGAGGGAAGAGTAGGAAGGAGCCTAGGCTCACTGAGCCACTAATACAATGCCAGCAACCAACTATGTCTGGACTTACTCTAGGAAGGAATAAACCCCTTTCTGATTAAACAACTGCTATCTAGGCTCTCTGTTACCTGCAGCTCAATGATCCTAACTAACAGCCAGTACCATAGAATTGTTGTAAGTGTTAAATTCAGTACAATAATGTATGTGCAATTGCTTTATATACTATAAATTACAGATTTGTTGTTATTTAGCAAGGCAGTAAAGAGCAATGGAAAATATTTGGATTTGGACTCAGATTTAGGTTTAAATCCTATGTGGTCAACTCATTAACTTATTAGACCTTGTTCATAGGAAAATAACCTAAACTCTCAATGTGTCACCTATAAAATGGAGATACTGAGTATCTCCAAAGGTCTTTGCAAAAGTCCTTTGCACAGGTCTTGATACATCTTGCTCAATTAATGTTTGTTTGAGAGAAAAATTAGCAAGTGGCAGTGGTGTGTGGTTTGCCCTAAATGAAGAGACTTCCTTTTTCTGAGTCCGATTACACTGTCCCTTGAACATTTATATCACTATGCAAAGTTTAGGACACTAAGAGATACTTCAGGATGCGTTACTAATAAAATTCATAGAAAGAGTTTTATCATCTTACTAAGTGTAACAGAGCCAGGCACCATTCTAAGGACGTCACATATACTGACTAATGTAATCTTCACAGAAGTCCTATGTGTTATTTTTTACCTTATTATACAGATGAAGAAAATGCAGTACAAAGAGATTAAGAAATTCACCCCTGATTACATACCTAAATAAGTGCAGGAATGAGGATTCAAGCTAGGCAGTCTGGCTCAAGAACCTGTGCTCTTAATCGCTATGTTAAATCTTCTGACAAAATGATTAAGCACATTGCACTGTGTCCTGTATCTGAACGTGGAAAACTGAATCTAAGTGATCCCTGCTTGCAGGTCAGGATTGTACACAAAGAAGAGAGTATAGGCCCGCTTCCCGTAGGTGGCTTTTTGGAAAAACATTGCGGACCATTCCACCCAGGAAATAGAGAGGCATTTCAATTTCTAGCGAATTGAAATGGCAGAAAGCGCAAAATCCCCTGGGGTTTCTTCACATTAGCCTTTGCTGGGCAAAAGTCCAAATCCAGGCTCGCTTCTTGGGCTTGTAAATAATAGGATAAAATACGCCCTAAATAGATAGAGAAGCACTAAGAGGAACCCAGAGAAGAAGTTCTAGAATTTGTCTAGGCTGTTCATTCTTCCTTCTTATAAAATTTGCAGGAACTATAATGGAGAAGACTTGTCGGCATTTTGGCCTACTCTCTTCAGGAAATAATATTTATCATTGTCCTTTATTCCTATAAAATGAAAATTTCTTTACAGAGATATTAGTAGTATGAGACTTCAGTTCCCATTAGGATGTCCGTAATATTCCCCAGAGTAAGCAGGCTTCTTAGCTAGGCATAAATCTATGTGAAGTTTTAAGAATGAGCATAATTAGAGACTTACTTGAAGTGGGTATGATAGTTTTACTCTCCTAGTTTGTCTTCCTGTGTTGCAGAAGCTAGAAAATTAAAATATATCGTTTCCAGGCTTCCTTACTGCTAAAGTTCTGGATGCAAATCAGATTCTCCCAATTAGAGGCACTTACATGCTATTGAAAAGGTGGAAATAAGGAAGGGCTAATCTGCATGCCACGTGAATGTTTCTACTGGCTGGTGTGATGGTGTATACTACATGGAATCCTACTTCCTGTTCTGGGCTTTTGTTCTGGGAAGGGTTGGCCTCAGGTTTCCTGGGACCAACTTGGAATAGTTAAATCAAAGTAAAATTTGCAGGCAGCAAAGGGACTAGGGATTAGGCAGAAAGAGGGCCAAATTTATTCTTCACTTCTTGTATTGGAGTGAACAAAACTCAGATGTTTCTACAGGAAAATGTGAGTGTAAGGGCTTGTGGCCTTTCCATAGTGTTCTGCTGAGGCATATGGCACATAACCCAGCTATGAGGATCTGGGTTGAGACGTTTCAGTAAGGAGATAGATGGAGGCCATGACAGGTGTTCCAAGTAGTCTGCCTTCAGAGCCTTCAGAACCAAGGTGCCATATTAAGAGGGAATACAGATGGATTCTAGCCAAATGAAAAAAGAAAAATGGATCACAGATATAGCTTCAGCAGACTATAGCATCTGAAGTCAGCAGAAGTCCTGAGATGGTGCTTGTTCTGGTCCATGGGAAACCCAGACTGGCCATCTCTGGCTGAGATGAGTGAGGTTACAAAGCATTCTGTGAGGCATGAAGCTCCAGATCACTTCTCTTCCACCACTATATGCTGTGCATGTCGCACAGAAAAGCAGAGCAGGGCACTGGAAAACTAGATGGTTGAACATTTTAACCTAAGATGTTTGAATACTGCCTAAAGGGAATGTTTAAATTATTGTATGAAAGTTTAGTAGATAGGATAAAAATTTAGCTATTCCTCCCCATCTGTTTTCCAGAAGGTGCATCATGAGAACAATCAGAACAAGTGAAGGACATAGAGCATCCATATATTTTCTTCTGAGTGAAGAACATATAAGTATCTTTCTGATTCTGTAGCATTGCCTCTTTTTAGTTTACTCTGATTACCTGCAGCCCTAATTACCTGCCTTCAATCTAGGAAATACATAGTGTACAAAATGAAAGTTTTTCATGGGTCAAATAGGATGCTTTCTTATCTGCATGAAAGGAGAAGAACTCTGTGCAGGGGAAACGCAGCAATATTTCAGCTTTCCCTATTAAGATACAATGACATAGTTTTATTATTTTGTTTTAAGTTGATGGAATTTTCAGAACCCAGACTAAGCCATATATTCAAATTTATGTACAAAGACAATCAGGTTGAATCTACATTGATTTTTTAAATAAATCTGTGACTTGACTCACATAGTCAACATGAATAATCAACAGCTCACTGTATATTTCTCAGATGCCGGCTTCCCCACCCCACACCCCTGCACTGCCCCCACCACAAGCACTGCAGGTGAAGGATTATTGTAAGAGGCCATCTGTGGTTCACTGACTTGCCTGGAGTGGGTAAACACTAAATGAACACTTTGTCAGCTAACATAACACTCATATCCTCAGCTTAGCTTCTTTCTCAGCCTCCCAGGTTGGCAGAGTGCAATACCCCTTCTCTCCTTATTTATTTTTTAAGAGTTCCTGTAATACACATAGATGTGTTCTTTTCTTAAAGTAGCAGTTATTTTCCAGACCAATTAAAAAAAGAGGTTTTACCTACTGAGTACAGTAAAACTCGCTAATTCTTTTGCTGCATAGATATGTTTTAAAACATATATTTTTGTCCTACTTTTAGCATTTCTGCCCTTATTTAATTTAATGCCCTTACAAAAGTGACTCCTGTTTTTCCTTTTGAGATGCAAATAGTTTTGATTGCTTTGTCTTGGCTTATGTTAGTGGACCCCATATGCAAAGGCACCTGTACCATGTTCAGGGACATTCAGCAATTTGTCAGTTAACCCAGAGTATTACTGAGTGTGTTTAGTTAGAGCTAGAGAGCAGAACTTAGTCCCTGACCCTAATGTTGAAAGCCAGTTTCCTGGGAATCACTGTTGTGAAAAAGTACTGTAGAAAATAGGATTTTTCGTGAGAGTTACTTTTTAAAAATACCCAAATGATGATTACTGAAGGAAAATGTCAGTGTTCAGGATCTAGCTCCCTACAGCCCCAGTGCTAGTAGGATTTTCTTGAACTTTGAAATGTCAGGAAAATGTTGTTACCTATACCATAGGTAACTTACATTACCTATACCATATGTCCCTTGGTTATGTGGTTCCTACCACTGCTGTGTTGTGAGTCCCAGGCACTGTGCACTTGTTCATTGACTGACTGATCGATTGGTTGACTCCGTCATTTATTTAGTCAATTAGTCAATTTACAAACAGCGATGACCTCCTGGGGTCCATCCAGATAACATGCTAGGTACTCAAGGACTGGAGGTACAACAATGAACCATATATCTTTGGCTCTCAAAGGGCTCCACAGTCTAACAGAATAAGCAAACACACCAGGGGTCTCCAAAGGGGTGTGCATATCCATAGCTTGTACTAAACTGTCCATTGGGAAAAAACAATTTCTGCTTATAATTTTATCTAAAAATTCAGATAAGTATTGATTTCTTGATAGTCAACATATAGATTGTCATTGATGCCATACCTTGTTTTGGGTGGGAGATGGCCACATGTCACTAAGGTACAAGTTTTCCTTAAGGAAGAGTGGACTTCTATGATAGGGAAGAGTTGAGGATTGTATTATCATTTGTTTATTCACGTTCAATTTATTTCCACAAGTAAGAGTTTATTTGTGCCAGGTTTAGTGGATTTGTGGGTTAAAATCTCCTAAATGAAAGATTGTTTTACAATACTTTGTAATAAGACACGAAGTGACCATGAATTCTTTTGTACACTCATTGTACACTCATTGAATATCTTTTGACAGAATTTTTGAAAAGTCTACTGACTTTGTTACATTAGTTAGTTTTGCCTCTTTTTAAATTTCGTTAAATGGAACCTTAGAGAATGGTAAGAGTGTTCTATATCTTGATCAGTTTACGGTTACATGGCTGTTTGCATATTAAACTAATGTAGTAGTATAGTTATATGCACTCTACCGTATGTATATTATCCCTTAATAGACAAAATAAAAATAAAAATAAATGCATAATTAACTTAAATTTCTAATACTGGGATCCCATGTCTGTACTCTGCTTCTCCCTCCAAAAAGAAAAGGACAAACACAAACCAAAAATGCAAGGAATTTTTACTTTGGATAAATTAATGAAATATCTATTCCAGCTATGACAACCGTTAAAAACTGGTATCAAAATAAACTGAATTCAGAATTGTATCTTTGAATTCTTATATCACAAGGATTTTAAGCAAGATTTTTAAAAAATGAAGTATATGTTATCACATTGTGATAACAAAGATAATACTAAATTTTATGACCTTTAGTGAAATTGAAAGTGAGGTTTTTCTAACAGTATAAGGAAAAGTACTTTTTAATAATGTTTACTTTCATCTTACTCTCATCATTTTGGTTTCTATTTTGAACATGTATACAGTGTGAATAAATATTAGTATGGTAGTAAATGTATGTCATTTATAATTATACAAGTAGACATATTGAATATGCAGGCAACATTCTTCTTCTTCTTCTTTTTTTTTTTTTTTTTTACTGATAGGGATATGTAATAATAAAAAACCTTTAGAAATGGCTAGTGTTGATACCTAGAACAATATGATAAGGGCTACAGTAGGCAAGGGGTATAAACAAGCCTTAATGGGGGCTTAGTGGCAGACCAATCAGATTCTGCCCCGAATTTTGGGAAGGATCTTTAAGCCTTGAATGATGACTAGGAGTTAACCAGACATGCAAAAAAAGAAAGAATGGAATAGCATATTTAGGGTTTTCTATATAAGTATAATGTATGTCTCTAAATGTAACATAATGCATAAAAATACATACAATATAATATAACATATAAAAATATATATGTATATATACTTGATATAATGGTACTTTTTTATACCTATAATTAATCATATATGAATTTTTATTTTGTAGCATTTACTTTATAATTTTGAGCCTATTTTTTAGGTCACAATTTTTCAATCATGAAAAAATATAAGTCATAGATCTATAAAGCCAAATGGGTACAAAAGCTTATAGGCAGAAAACAAAATCATAAAGCAGTTTGCATCGTATAGACTTATGCTCTGTTTTAAGGAGGAGTCAAAGAGATTTAAATAATGGAGAAACATTTTCAAGTTCGTGTTCAGAAGTTTCTGATGGCATAGGAGATGGCCCATTGGCATATTGAAATAAGATAACCCATGAGAAAGCTATTAAACTGTTATTCTTAAATTTCCTAGCATGCAGCGCAGTTTATATTTATTTTATTTTATTTTTGTTGACTTGTTTTTGTTTGCTTTCTCCACTAGACTGCAAACTTCATGTAGGTAGGGACAAATTACATTCATTTTGTTTTTAGTTGTATTCTAGTACCTACCACAATGTCTGGCGCCAGGAAGGGACTCAGTCAATGTTTGGAGAATAATGTTTGAGAAATATTTAGGAAGTATAACTTGCAAATTGTATTTGAGATCCTTAAGACATTTCTGTTCCTATTCTCCCAGTCAAGGCCATCAATCATAAGCTTTAAAAAAGGCCATTTTCTATTTCTGTGTCCTACTTGGAAGAGAGATTGACTGTTTCTATGTAAATGTGTATAGTGTGTGTGTGTGTGTGTGTGTGTGTGTGTGTGTGTGTGCGCGTGCGCGTGGGTGATGATCAGTGTGATGGTCAAAGATGGAAACAAAGGAGCTTGAAGTTTTGTGACCCTGAGCATGTCTCTTGCTCTCTCAGTTTCCTCACCAGTAAAGTAAGTAGAGTAACCATCACTTCGTGAGGTGTTCTGAAGACTAAATCTAATCACATCTGGAAAGATTCTAGCAGCTTGTTTGTAGGACATAATTAGTTTAAGCTTTCCACTGTTCTCTCCAAAGTACATTTAAAACTGCTCTAGATACTGTAAAAGTAGAGTGATTGTATAAATTTATTACCCAAACTATGATACTTTGGAGAAGACAAACTGCTGACCTGGGAGGGATATTGAGACCAGAAGCATAACTGGGATGGTATGGTCCATAATAGATGGTTATCCTATGGGTGAAGGATAATCAATTCAAAACAACTTCTGCTTATTTGAATTAAGGACACTATGAGTCGTTCTGTTGTTTAGAAAGAAATTGGAAAACATCTTTTATGGGTTTGCCTTATTGAAAACATAATGCACCAAATAAATGTGAAACAAAGGGAATTGCAGAGTTACTAATGCTGCCAAAAGAATAATATATGTAACTTAAAATTGTTCTTCATAGTAATTATTACAATTTGTAATTCATATGAATTTACTTGTGTACAATTTTTGCATTCATGGGCCAGGAGGCACAATGAACACAGGGATCATGTCCATGTTGTTCATCACTGCTAAGCTCTGTCTATCACAGGTCCTGGTACATGGTAGCATAGCCCAAAATAAAAATATAAAGCAAGTGAATGGAAAGAATCACTATAAGGTTTTTACAAACAGTGATTCTGCCACCTGTTGGCTTTGAGATTTGGGAAAGTTTCTTAAACTCCCTCAGTTTCATTTCTTTCATCTGCAAAATAGAGATAAATGGTCCATCATGGTCTTGAAGGATTAAATAAAGATGTTTAAAGCATGTATCCCTAATGCAACTACATAGTATGTGTTCAATAAATGTTACCTGTAGTAGGGCCTGTTTGGGTAAGTCAAATGGAAGCTAAGGGAAAGAAATTTACACAACATTTATATTAGCAAGAGCTTCTCAGGAATAAATAGACAACACTGGACAATTGACTCACTCAGAGTTTAAATTCTGACTTGCTGCTTTTGTGCTAGTGACTTTTCGGTAGACTATTCATCAAAGATAAATTACCTTGGACTTCAGTTGGACAGAGTAGGGGGCTCCATAGTAATGGGGATCAATAGATGGGAGTGGCCAGAAGCGTTAGTGCTGGTCCGATTTAATGGGTCTTGGAAAGAGTTGTATTAAAAGCTTTTAGGGGAAAGCTCCCTGTTGCTGCTTTTGTACTCTGTCTAGTACCTTAATGAATGCTGCCATAAAAGAATGTTTTATCTCTGCATTATGAGCCCAGGTTTGACTGTTTGTGCTCTCAGAAGGATTTTAGCTTTCTTGGGATAAGATTTTATGAAGGCAAGAAAAACTCATATGGAAATATGCTTTTTATGATGAGTACTAATCTGAAGAAATTAACAGCCATCACTGGCATTAAATCCCCAAATCAGAGATTTTGGATTGATTAAAAATACACAGCATTTAAACAACAGAATTTCACACCAGACTCTGATAGTATAATTATCTTTATATTATTGTAACATTTTGGGCTGAAGTATGGATTTGTTCTCTCGGATACTAAAAAGAGCTTTGGAATAACTTAACATAAAATCCTAGTAGAGTTTTGTGTTTTCTTCAAGGTCATTCATACCTTTTAAATCCTAAAGCTTATCCTTTACAATTATCAAAGGGTTATATTGTTGAATATTGGTTTAATTTTTAAAATATGAAGGCAATATTTTACCAAGCATTCATCAATGTAATTTGCCTGACTTCTAGAGTGGGATAACATTGTAAAATTGCAGAGCAGAAGGCACTTCCTTTATGTGTTTCTAAGCTTTCCCTATCACATATATAGTATGTAATTTGCTTCTTAAGGATTTTTCTGTCTTGTTTTAGAATTTTTTTTTCTGGGTTGTTTTTATGACTGTATTTATATATGGAGCCAGCACTTTTCAGAGATCATTTAGAGCCCTTTTTGATACCCACTTATGATGGAGCTTACTAAGTCTGAGAAAGGAAGTATAGTATTGAATGCATTGAAAATGTTCCCATTCTTTCCTCTCCTATGAGTTGTTTCAAAAAGCATAAACTGAAGAGCCATTAGCAGAAGCAATGCTGTTAAATTCTTCGGTTGAAATGTATTATGGGGGGATGGCTTATGAGGATGTTACTGATAAATTGAAATTCTTCTTACACTCAGACAATTTTATTTCTATTTGATTTTATTAATAGCTTGTGCAATCTAAATCTTATGAATACACTTAATCATTGCATTTCAAAATATTATTCATTTAGAAAGATCAATTTCTGAAATATTTGATCCACTTTCTAGAATGTTACTATAGTAACACATTTTAAAACAATGATTCATTACATTATGTTTTTAAAATTATCACTGTTCTATAGAAAGTTGACTATATAACTTTATCATTTAAAATTTGTTTACCCATTAATTTTATTTATTTTATCGACTAGTTTCTTATGCTTTTATTATGAGCTTTGATTAATACCATAAAAATGAATAAAACTGACTGCTTTTGATAACTCACAGTATGTGTAGTGAGGAGAGGGTCACTGAAATAGCGAATATTATTAAAGACTTAAGTTTGTGTAGCTTCAAACTACTAGTTTACTGGACTGACAGGATATTTGATGTTAAAAATAGCACTTTTCATTTTTGTTTTCGGAATATAAACTTACATACCTATTTAGGAAATTCACATTGTTAGTATTTTTGTGTATAAACTTGATCTTTTTCACATAAATTTATAATCTGCAACTGTTTTACATATTGGGTACATACTTTTTGTGCTCTTTTTTTTCACTTACTCCTCTACCATAAATATTTTTTCATGTCAATATTTATATGGTATAATTTTATTTTTAATAACTGCTCATTCCTCTATTATTTATGTATATCGTGATTTAGTTAGGTGACTAAGGATTTTTTAATGTGAACATAAATAATATTTTAATGAAAATTTTATAGATAAATCTGATTACTTTCTTAAGAAATACTGGAAATAGAAATACTGAAAAAGTTGGTTATAAGCATATTTTTATTTTAGAGAGAGAGAGAGAGAGATCTCAAATGTCCTTCAGAAATTTTGCACTATACCAGGGTGTGCCCATGGTTTTTACACTTTACTATTCTTTTTACTGTTTTCTGTTTTTGATGAGTGAACAAATAGCATTTTATTTTGTCTTTATTTGGTTAATAATGGAATAGAATTTTCCATATTTATTAGTCATTTGTACTATTAGTCATTTGTACTCCTTAATGACCTTTTCCTGTGTCCTTCTTTAATTCATAAAGTCTCAGAAGTCTATTTCATAAAATGAATGACTACATTAGCTTTGCAAACTTGCTGTCTCAGTATTTAGAATGAAACAAACAAATAAAATGGCTGAACCTATTAAGCATACAAAAATGGGAAACCCCATGCACCAGGAGCAAAGAGGTAGCTGAGAGGCCAAACTCTGGCCGATGATGATATGGCAGGCTAGATGTGATGGAGATGGTGTACAGGATACAGTATTGCTACCCAGCTTGACTTCCATCTCCCATGGAAAGGCTGGATGTGAATGGCTATAATTGAGCCAGCCTTTGTTTTGACTCTGGGTGACACAAAACATTTCCTCTGAGAATTCAAAATCTACAACCTGTGTCTCCAATTAATTGGAGTTCAGTTTTACACTTTTCAGGTATTTCAAGAACCCCATGCTGAGAAATAAACATGAAAATTAGTCTCTGGTCATTGACACATCTCTGGTGTCTGTTGGAAGCAAATGCAGAGCTCTCTGGAGAGAGATTTCAAAAGCTGAGATGCTTAGAATTCCCATAATAACACCATGCTTTACATAAGATAAGGCAATATCAAAGAAATTACAACACACAAGATGAAACAATTCACCATGAATAAGATTTAGACAAAAAAAAGAATTAACTAACACCTGCAGAACTTGAGAACATAGAACAGTACTATTAAAGAGACTATAGAATAAGTGTATTTAAATTTCTTAATGTGATAAAATATAGAAAACAAGAGGACAAAAGACTGATTAAAAACAAATAGATGCAGTTTTGAAAAGGTACCAAATACAAATTCTGAAAATAGAAAAACATAGTCATAAATTTAACTTAATGCATGATTTAAAAAGCAGATCAGATGTCCCCAAAGTATGAGAGACTAAGCGAACTGGAAGAAGAATGTGGGAGGAAAATATCATAATGCAGCACAGAAAGACAAAAGAGATAGGGAATATGAAACAGTGCTTTCAATATGCGTTAATAAGATTACCAGAAGAATTAAAAAGAAAGGCTCAGAATTTTCCAGAATTGATAAAAGTCAATTTCCAAGCCTAAAATGCACAATTTCCAGGAATCAGGAATAATAATAATAATAAAATGGTAATTCATGCCTAAATATCATAATTAAGTAAATGACATCAAAGACAGAGAAATTTTGGTATCAGAAAAGTGTTAATTAATTACAAATGCCCAACAATTAGACTAAAGTATTCCTTCAACCTCAACCATAGAGACTGAAAATACCGGAGTTACAACTTCAGAATACTAAAGTGTGAAAAACTCAACATAGAAGCCTAAAATTAAATAACCTATCCTCAAGAATAAATTTAAAATGACATTTTAGGGAAACAAAGACAAGGTGACACTCACAGGACTTACTAGAAAAATTATAAAGTGCATTTTCATTAAGAAAGACTTGAACCCAAAAGGAAGAGTGTAAGAGTCAAGGGGCAATGATGAGCAAAGAACAGATAAACATGTAGGCAAATCTAAGTTGATATTGGTGGTATAAATAATAATGACAGTAACTAATTTGGGTAATTAAAAAACAAGGAAGATTAAATTATAGACAAAAATGACACAAAAGATGACAATGAGGAAGACTTGTATTATAGGGAGGTAGGTAGAGGATCAATTTTATTTTCAACATATATCAAATATATAATGTTAAAAATTTAATACTGGAAATTAGAAGTAGAATGCAGAACATCCTTACTAGTAAAATGGGAGGAAAGGATTAAAGAAATTTCATTGACCCAAAAAATTGCAGGAAAAGAAACAAAAAGAAGCATGGGGAAACTATTGTAAATAAAATCACAGCATAATATGATAAGCATATATCTAAATGTCTCCAATCACATTGACATAAATAGAAGAAACTTACTGGTTAAAATATTAAGATTGATTGTATTTGTACATGCATATATTCAATACTCTTTGCTATTAACAAGAGATACAAATTAACAATAGTGACTGGAAAGATTGAAATGAAAGTAAAATAATGGAAAAAGATTTGTATGGGAAATGTTAATTAAAATAAAGCAGGTGTGACCATATAAACAAAACAAAAAGAATGAGAGTTCAACTTTTTAATACGAATGAAGAAGTGTGGGGGTGGGCACCTGGGTGGCTCAGTCGGTTAAGCATCCACCTCTTGGTTTTGGCTCAGGTCATGATCTCATGGTTCATGAGTTCAAGCCCTGAGTTGGGCTCTGTGCCAACAACACAGAGCCTTCTGGGGATTCTGTCTCTCTTTACCTCTCTCTCTGCCCTTCCCCCACTCATGCTGTCTCTGTCTCTCTCAAAATAAATAAATAAACTTAAAAAAACAGGAATAAATAAGTGGGTCACTGAAATATAAATTTATCAGAAAGATGCAACAGTACTGAGCCTATGGACATTTCACAAATACAGCCTCAAATATAGAGCATAGAGATTCTGTAATTGTTCTAAGGATGTTCATATATGCCCATTATATTAGGCTTGTTAATTGTGAAAGAAGGGAGGGATAAAAAAAGAAGAAACAAATCTAGCATTGGAAGCACATTCTAGTAGCACAGCACCCTTCAGCTCCATCCATGCATATGTTTATTATTTTTTGTTTTGGCTAGTCTCAAAAATTTTCTCCTGACAAAGCATAAAGTTATTTTGTTAGGTTCCAAATTAAATATTGAGATTATGACTGGAATTGCATTGAATTTGTAAGTTAATTTTGGGGAAGAATTGACATTTTTTCATGAGTAACTGGATTTTCCATTAAGTAACATATTTCAGTATTTATTCAAGTTTTATTTGTGTCTCATATTTTTCTCATTAGTTCTAAAAATATCCCTAAATGTTAATATTTTTCTTAACTCTTTAGCATTTTGTTGTTCTGTTAATTTTTCATTATTTCTTATAATTCATCATAGCATAAGTGAAAGCTATTGATTTGTATATTTATATCTGGTGGCTGTTACATGTTCTCTAACTTCTAGTCACTTTTCAAGTATCACTCATGGTTTTTCTAGTTAGGTTGTAATATCATTTTGAAATAGAATTATTTTATTTTATTCTTTCCTATTGTTATACTCTATCCATATTTCTCTTTAATAGTGCAGTGTTGAGAAATTTTAGAACAATAGTAACTTTGGTAGTAATAGTTGGCACCCTTCTTGTGTTACTAGTTTTTACATTGATGTCATCTATCAGTCTGAAATATATGTCATTATACTGAGAAATTAATATGCAATTCATGGTTTACAAAAATATTTTTTAAAGCAGGAATGAATTAATTAAATTTTGTGATGGTCATTCACATTTTCTGATTTTGACTTTGAACATATGGCCAATCAACCTGCTCTGCCCCTTTCCCTAGATCACAATATAAAATAGAAATGTTTTCTTTTCTCTGTTCTTTAACAGTGCAGATATTATATTTGATGTGTCCTCTCCATACTAAAACAGTTTAAGTTCATCATTTTGAAGAGAAATATCTGACTTATTATTGATTAACATTCTCACTTAGTAACTCCTTTGGTTTGTTTTGTTTTTCCTTTGATTTTTGGTTACAAAAAATAATATGTATTTAAAGGGGAAAATAATGATTTGGGGAAATCATTGTTTTAGCGACTCTCTCAAAATATTTATTATGTGTTATACATGCGCTAGGCACTATGAGGAACACACACATAAAATATTAAATTGTGAAATGATAATGAAAATTCTCAGACTTTGGCCATAATAATCAAAAAACAATTATAAGAAAAAAAAGAGATTATTTGCACTGAATTGGACTAAAAATCCACTTACCTTTCCTTTAAAAATGTTTTCTTTATATACTACACTTTGGTTATAAGGGTCTTCTTCCGAGAAAACCAGTAGAGATAGTAATTCCAAATATAGCATAAGTATCTACTATTTTCTAGAACAAAAAGAATAATACATGAAAATTTTATACAGTGAATTGTCTATTTCCTGCTATCACGTCAGTTTCCTGATTTTTTTAAATGTCAATGCTGCTTTTCTGTATAGTAATGTATGCCTGACTTTTCTTTGCTTGATTGGTTGATTCATTGTTAAAATAGTCCAAGAGGACTGAACTATGATAGACTGTCTGGAGAGTCTGGTCATTCTCAAGGTAATGTCATCCAGTAGCATGAGGGAATTTCTCCACTTTCTCTCACACACATATAAACTGTTCCTTATTAAAGAATACATTTCCAAGTATGATACTGAGTTAGCATCATAGAGTTATAGAATTATAAGCTATAGTAATGATCATCATATTCAACAACTTCACTTTGAAGATATGGAATCTGAGGTTCAAGGTTAAATAATATCCCTAGGGTGATATAGATACATAGAAGCTTCCCTAGAACTGAAACCTCTCCCTCACTGCCTGTCCACTGTTTTTTCCACCACAACATGCTGCAGAATTTTAAAGGCAGGCTATCAGTTTTTAAATTTTAAATTGTAACTCAGAAAAGAAGGAAATAGTTTTCTTTATTTTTTTCTTTCTTTATTTTTTTTAGTTTTCTCTGTCTCCTAACATAACAAATTCCATTCTGGTGAAAGCTGTGTAAAATAAGGTTAGTTAAGTTACTAGAGAGTATCCAAGCCACTCAAACTTTGTGAAGTGAGACTTGATCTCAGACTTTAATCTACTGAATTTGACAGATGCTTTAAATTTATGTTAAAAGTCTGGAGAGAGAGAGAGGAAAGGTGAGAGACAGACGAAGAAAGGAAGGGAAGGGAGGGAGGAAGGAAGGGAGAAAAGAAAAGGAAAACTAGCATTAGAAGTATTATCAGGGAATGGATATTAGATGTAATATTTTACTTCAGAAATTATTGGAATTTCATCTAATGCATGGTGATGGGGGCATGTCAAACTATATTTACCTTAAACTTCATATTTTAATCATTTTGAATTTTTAAGTTTTATTTATAATTTACTTTAGTGTGTTCTCTTTTGTTAGGAGGCTGCCAAACTGTCTTCATTCTCCTAATATTCATCTAAATACTTTCCCACTTTCAGTGTCCTCTTGATTTTCAGCTCAGGTCATGATCTCGTAGTGTGTGAGATTGAGCCCCTCATTGAGCTCTGCACTGACAGCGTGGAGCCTGCTTGGGATTCTCCATCCCTCTCCCTTTGCCCCTCCTCAGCTCTCTCTCATACTTAAAATAAATAAATACATTTAAAAATTTCTGAATTTTTAAAGAAACCTGCTAACATTTTTTATACACATTTTTTGAGTGGTCAAGTGTACATTTCTTAATAGCTTAAAGGTGAAAATATATTTTCTTTCTTTTATTTTCTATACAATCTCAGCTGGACAAGTGTCAGATGGAAGCTTCTGGGATTTTCCTTATGTACCTTATGTAGGATAAGTCTGTAAGGGAAGCTTCATGAGGGCAGATATCTGTTTTTTTGTTTTTGGCTTTTTTTGTTTGTTTTTTGTTTCTGTTTCTGTGTGTGTGTGTGTGTGTGTGTGTGTGTGTGTGTGTGTGTGTTGTATTGCCAGAACCTGGAATAAGGTCTAACACATAGTAGGTACTTAAGAAATACTTGGTGAATTAATGAAAGAGAGCATGTGAATGTACGTTTGCCCCTTCTTGGCCACTTTTTCCATGCAAGAATTCGGAACATGGGTATGGTGCTGGAGTCCATCCTGAGTCATGGATACTTGAACCACAGAATGGAAAGTTGGGAGAAACACAAATCTCAGAGTCACAGAATAGCTCTTCATGGCCTCCTTCTGACTTTGTTTCTTTTCTTTTTTTAAACATAACAATGTTTATCAGTTTCAGGTGTACAATATAGTGATTCACCAATTCTATACATCACACAGTGCTCATCATGACAAGTGCACTCCTTAATCCCTACCAGCTATTTAACCCATCCCCCCACCCACCTCTGCTCGCTTTTTCCCTCTCCTTGTTTATTTCTTAAATTCCACATATGAGTGAGATCATATGATGTTTGTCTTTCTCTAATTTTGCTTAGCATTATACTCTCTCACTCCATCCATGTCATTGCAGATGGCAAGATTTAACTCTTTTTTATGGCTGAATAATATTCCATTATATAGATACAGAGAAAGAAAGAAAGAAAGAAAGAAAGAAAGAAAGAAAGAAAGAAAGAAAGAAAGAAAGAAGGAAAAGAAAAGAAAGATCTACCTCACATCTTCCTTATGCATTTATCAATCTATGGACATTTGAGCTGCTTCCATAAGTTAGCTATTGTAAATTGTAAATAATGCTTCTATAAAACATAGAGGTGCGTATATCCTTTTAAATTAGTGTTTTTGTATTCTTTGAGTAAATACCCAGTAGTGTAATTGCAGGATCATAGGGTAGTTCTATTTTTAGTTTCTTGAAGAAGCTCCGTACTGTTTTTCACAGTAGCTGCACCAGTTTGCATTCCCACCAACAGTGCACAAGTATTCCCTTTTCTCCATATCCTTGCTAACACCTGTTGTTTCTTGTGTTGTTGTTTTACCTATTTTGTCAGGTATGAGGTTATATCTCATTGTAGTTTTGACTTGCATTTCCCTGATGGTAGGTGTCTATATGTCATCTGTATGTCTTCTTTGGAAAAATGTCTGTTCATATCTTCTGCCCATTTTTTAATTGGATTATTTGTTTTATGGGCATTGAGTTTTATAAGTCCCTTATATATTTTGTATATTAACCCTTTATCAGACACAACATTTAGAAATATCTTCCCATTCTGTAGGTTCTCTTTTAGTTTTGTTGATTGTTTTCCTCACTGTGACGAAACTTTTATTTTGACATAGTTCCAATAGTTTATTTTTGCTTTTGTTTCCCTTGCCTCAAGAGACATCTAGAAAAAAGTTGCTACAGTCAATGTCAAAAAGTTCCTGCCTATGTTCTCCTCTAAGATTTTTATAGTTTCAGGTCTCACATTTAGGTCTTTAATCCATTTTGAATTTATTTTTGTGTATAGTATAAGAAAATGGTCTGGGGGAGCCTGGGTGGCCCAGTCGGTTAAGTGTCTGGCTTTGGCTCAGGTCATGGTCTCACGGTTCGTGGGTTCGAGCCCTGAGTCAGACTCTGTGCTGACAGCTCAGAGCCTGGAGCGTACTTCAGATTCTGTGTCTCCCTCTCTCCATGCCCCTCCCCTATTTGCCCTCTCTCTCTCTCTCTCTCTCTCTCTCTCTCCCTCTCTCTCAAAAGTAAGTGAACATTAAAAAAATTAAAGAAAAGAAAAGAAAATGGTCTGGTTTCTTTCTTTTGCATGTAGCTGTCCAGTTTTCCCAATACCATTTGTGAGAGACTGACTTTTCCCACTGGATATTCTTTCCTGTTTTGTCAAAGATTAGTTGACCATAGAGTTGTGGGTTTATTTCTGGGTTTCCTATTCTGTTCCATTGATCTATGTGTCTATTTTTGTGCCAGTACCATTTTGTTTTGGTTACTACAGCTTTATAATGCAATTTGAAATCCAGAATTGTGATGTCTCTACCTTTTTTTTTTTCCTTTTAGTTTTCAAGATTCTTTGGCTATTTGGGGTCTTTTGTGGTTTTCAATTTTAGGATTGTTTATTCTAGTTCTGTGAAAAATGCTGTTGGTAGTTTGATAGGGATTGCATTAAATGTGTAGATTGTGTGGAGCACCTGGGTGTCTCAGTCGGTTAAGCGTCTGACTCTTGGTTTTCGCTCAGGTCATGATCTCATGGTTCGTGAGTTTAAGCCCCGCGTCATGCCCTCTGCTGTCAGAGCAAGCCCGCTTCGGATCCTCTGTCTCCCTCTCTCTCTGCTCCTTGTATGCTCTATCTCTCTCTCAAAAATAAATAAACATTTAAAATAATGTAGAGATTATCCTGGGTAGTATTAACAATGTTTGTTCTTCCAATCCATGACCATGGCATGTCTGTCCATTTCTTTGTGTTGTCTTTATTTCTTTCATCAGTGTTTTATAGTTTTCAGAGCATAGGTTTTCCACCTCTTTGGTTAGGTTTATTCCTAGGTGTCTTATTATTTTTGGTGCAGTTGTAAATGGGTTTGTTTTCTTAATTCCTCTTTCTGCTACTTCATTATTGGTGTATAGATATACAACAGATTTCCGTCCATTGATTTTGTATCCTGCAACCGTACAGAATTCATTTCTCAGTTTTAGCAGTTTTTTGGTGGAATCATTTGGGTTGTCCATATAGACTATCATGTCATCTGCAGATAGTGAAAGTTTGACTTCTTCCTTGATAATTTGGATTCTTTTTATTTCTTTTTGTTTTCTGATTGCTGAGGCTAGGACAGCCAGTACCATGTTGAATAAAAGTGGTGAGAGTGACCATCCTTGTCTTGTTCCTGACCTTAGGGGAAATGTGCTCTGTTTTTCCCCATTAAGGATGATGTTAACTGTGGGTTTTTCATATATGGCCTTTTTAATGTTGAGGTATATTCCCTCTAAACCTATTTTGTTGAGGGTTTTACTATGAATGGATGTATATTCCCTCTGAACCTATTTTGTTGAGGGTTTTATCATGAATGGATGTTGTACTTTGTCAAATGCTTTTTCTGCATCTAGTAAAATGATCATATGGTTCTTATCCTTTCTATTATTGATGTGATGTATCACACTGATTGATGTGAGTACTGAACCACCCTGGCAATCCAGGAATAAATCCCACTTGATCGTGGTGTATGATTTTTTTTTAATGTTAGGTTGAATTCAGTGTTCTGGTGTTTTGTTGAGGATTTTTACATTGATGTACATTAGGGACATTGGCCGAGAGCTCTCTTTTTAGTGGTGTCATTACCTGGTGTTGGTATCAGGGTAATGCTGGCCTCAAAGAAATAATTTGGAAGTTTTCCTTCCTTTTCTGTTTTTTGAAATAGTTTGAGAAGAATAGGTATTAGCTCTTCTTTAAATGTTGGGTAGAAGTCACCTGTGAAGTCATCTAGTCCAGGACTTTTTTTGTTGTGAGTTTTTTGATTACTGATTCAATTTCTTTGCTGGTTCTGGGTGTGTTCAAATTTTCTATTTCTTCTGTTTCAGTTTGGTATATGTTTTTAGGAATTTGTCCATTTCTACTAGGTTGTCCAATTTGTTGGCGAATAATTTTTCTTAATATTCTCTTATAATTGTTTGTATTTTTGTGGTGTTGGCTGTTATTTCTCCTCTCTCGTTTATGATTTTATTTACCTAACTTCTTTCTCTTTTTTTCTTGGTAAGTATGACTGGAAGCTTATCCATTTTATTGATTTTTTTCCCAAAGTACCAGCTCCTAGTTTCATTGATCTGTTCTATTGGTTTGTTTTTGTTTTTTTAGTTTCCACATCATTTATTTCTGCTCTAATTTTTATTATTTCATTCCTTTACTGGTTTTGAGTTTTATTTGTTGTTCTTTCTCTAGTTCCTTTATATGTAAGGTTAGGTTGTGTATTTGAGATTTTTCTTGCTTCTTGAGGTAACCCTGTATTGCTATAAACTTGCCTGTTAGATCCATTTTTGCTGCATCCTAAAGATTTTGGACCGGTTCCGGAAGATGGCGGCGTAGGAGGACGCGGGGCTCACAGCGCGTCCTGCCGATCACTTAGATTCCACCTTCACCTGCCTAAAGAACCCAGAAAACCGCCAGAGGATTAGCAGAACGGAGTCTCCGGAGTCAAGCGCAGACTAGAGGCCCACGGAAGAGGGTAGGAAGGGCGGCGAGGCGGTGCGCGCTCCACGGACTGGCGGGAGGGAGCCGGGGCGGAGGGACGGCTCGCTGGCCAAGCAGAGCCCCCGAGTCTGGCTGGCAAAAGCGGAGAGGCCGGACGGACTGTGTTCCGACAGCAAGCGCGACTTAGCGTCTGGGAGGTCATAAGTTAACAGCTCTGCTCGGAAAGCGGGAAGGCTGGAGGACAAAGGGAGGGAGAGCTGCTGAGCCCCCGGACGGCAGAGCTCAGCTTGGCGGGGAACAAAGGCGCCAGCGCCATCTCCCCCGCCCATCCCCCAGCCAAAATCCCAAAGGGAACCAGTTCCTGCCAGGGAACTTGCTCGCTCCGCGCAAACACCCAACTCTGTGCTTCTGCGGAGCCAAACCTCCGGCAGCCAGCGGATCTGACTCCCTCCCGCTGCCACAGGGCCCCTCCTGAAGTGGATCACCTAAGGAGAAGCGAGCTAAGCCTGCCCCTCCAGCCCCCGTGCACCTTGCCTACCCACCCCAGCTAATACGCCAGATCCCCAGCAACACAAGCCTGGCAGTGTGCAAGTAGCCCAGACGGGACACGCCACCCCACAGTGAATCCCGCCCCTAGGAGAGGGGAAGAGAAGGCACACACCAGTCTGACTGTGGCCCCAGCGGTGGGCTGGGGGCAGACATCGGGTCGGACTGCGGCCCCGCCCACTAACTCCAGTTATACACCACAGCATAGGGGAAGTGCACTGCAGGTCCTCACCACGCCAGGGACTCTCCAAAATGACCAAACGGAAGAATTCCCCTCAGAAGAATCTCCAGGAAATAACAACAGCTAATGAACTGATCAAAAAGGATTTAAATAATATAACAGAAAGTGAATTTAGAATAATAGTCATAAAATTAATCACTGGGCTTGAAAACAGTATACAGGACAGCAGAGAATCTCTTGCCACAAAGATCGAGGGACTAAGGAACAGTCACGAGGAGTTGAAAAACGCTTTAAACGAATTGCAAAACAAAATGGAATCCACGATGGCTTGGCTTGAAGAGGCAGAGGAGAGAATAGGTGAACTAGAAGATAAAGTTATGGAGAAAGAGGAAGCTGAAAGAAAGAGAGATAAAAAAATCCAGGAGTATGAGGGGAAAATTAGAGAACTAAGTGATACACTAAAAAAAAATAATATACGCATAATTGGTATCCCAGAGGAGGAAGAGAGAGGGAAGGGTGCTGAAGGGGTACTTGAACAAATTATAGCTGAGAACTTCCCTGAACTGGGGAAGGAAAAAGGCATTGAAATCCAAGAGGCACAGAGAACTCCCTTCAGACGTAACTTGAATCGATCTTCTGCACGACATATCATAGTGAAACTGGCAAAATACAAGGATAAAGAGAAAATTCTGAAAGCAGCAAGGGATAAACGTGCCCTCACATATAAAGGGAGACCTATAAGACTCGTGACTGATCTCTCCTTTGAAACTTGGCAGGCCAGAAAGGCTTGGCACGATATCTACAGTGTGCTAAACAGAAAAAATATGCAGCCGAGAATCCTTTATCCAGCAAGTCTGTCATTTAGAATAGAAGGAGAGATAAAGGTCTTCCCAAACAAACAAAAACTGAAGGAATTTGTCACCACGAAACCAGCCCTACAAGAGATCCTAAGGGGGATCCTGTGAGACAAAGTACCAGAGACATCACTACAAGCATAAAACATACAGACATCACAATGACTCTAAACCCATATCTTTCTATAATAACACTGAATGTAAATGGATTAAATGCGCCAACCAAAAGACATAGGGTATCAGAATGGATAAAAAAACAAGACCCATCTATTTGCTGTCTACAAGAGACTCATTTTAGATCTGAGGACACCTTTAGATTGAGAGTGAGGGGATGGAGAACTATTTATCATGCTCCTGGAAGCCAAAAGAAAGCTGGAGTAGCCATACTTATATCAGACAAACTAGACTTTAAATTAAAGGCTGTAACAAGAGATGAAGAAGGGCATTATATAATAATCACAGGGTCTATCCACCAGGAAGAGGTAACGATTATAAATGTCTATGCGCCAAATACCGGAGCCCCCAGATATATAAAACAATTACTCATAAACATAAGCAACCTTATTGATAAGAATGTGGTCATTGCAGGGGACTTTAACACCCCACTTACAGAAATGGATAGATCATCTAGACACACAGTCAATAAAGAAACAAGGGCCCTGAATGATACATTGGATCAGATGGACTTGACAGATATATTTAGAACTCTGCATCCCAAAGCAACAGAATATACTTTCTTCTCGAGTGCACATGGAACATTCTCCAAGATAGATCATATACTGGGTCACAAAACAGCCCTTCATAAGTTTACAAGAATTGAAATTATACCATGCATACTTTCAGACCACAATGCTATGAAGCTTGAAATCAACCACAGGAAAAAGTCTGGAAAACCTCCAAAAGCATGGAGGTTAAAGAACACCCTACTAACGAATGAGTGGGTCAACCAGGCAATTAGAGAAGAAATTAAAACATATATGGAAACAAACGAAAATGAAAATACAACAATCCAAACGCTTTGGGAGGCAGCGAAGGCAGTCCTGAGAGGAAAATACATTGCAATCCAGGCCTATCTCAAGAAACAAGAAAAATCCCAAATACAAAATCTAACAGCACACCTAAAGGAAATAGAAGCAGAACAGCAAAGGCAGCCTAAACCCAGCAGAAGAAGAGAAATAATAAAGATCAGAGCAGAAATAAACAATATAGAATCTAAAAAAACTGTAGAGCAGATCAACGAAACCAAGAGTTGGTTTTTTGAAAAAATAAACAAAATTGACAAACCTCTAGCCAGGCTTCTCAAAAAGAAAAGGGAGATGACCCAAATAGATAAAATCATGAATGAAAATGGAATGATTACAACCAATCCCTCAGAGATACAAACAATTATCAGGGAATACTATGAAAAATTATATGCCAGCAAATTGGACAACCTGGAAGAAATGGACAAATTTCTAAACACCCACACTCTTCCAAAACTCAATCAGGAGGAAATAGAAAGCTTGAACAGACCCATAACCAGCGAAGAAATTGAATCGGTTATCAAAAATCTCCCAACAAATAAGAGTCCAGGACCAGATGGCTTCCCAGGGGAGTTCTACCAGACGTTTAAAGCAGAGATAATACCTATCCTTCTCAAGCTATTCCAAGAAATAGAAAGGGAAGGAAAACTTCCAGACTCATTCTATGAAGCCAGTATTACTTTGATTCCTAAACCAGACAGAGACCCAGTAAAAAAAGAGAACTACAGGCCAATATCCCTGATGAATATGGATGCAAAAATTCTTAATAAGATACTAGCCAATCGAATTCAACAGCATATAAAAAGAATTATTCACCATGATCAAGTGGGATTCATTCCTGGGATGCAGGGCTGGTTCAACATTCGCAAATCGATCAACGTGATACATCACATTAACAAAAAAAAAGAGAAGAACCATATGATCCTGTCAATCGATGCAGAAAAGGCCTTTGACAAAATCCAGCACCCTTTCTTAATAAAAACCCTTGAGAAAGTCGGGATAGAAGGAACATACTTAAAGATCATAAAGGCCATTTATGAAAAGCCCACAGCTAACATCATCCTCAACGGGGAAAAACTGAGAGCTTTTTCCCTGAGATCAGGAACACGACAGGGATGCCCACTGTCACCGCTGCTGTTTAATATAGTGCTGGAAGTTCTAGCATCAGCAATCAGACAACAAAAGGAAATCAAAGGCATCAAAATTGGCAAAGATGAAGTCAAGCTTTCGCTTTTTGCAGATGACATGATATTATACATGGAAAATCCGATAGACTCCACCAAAAGTCTGCTAGAACTGATACATGAATTCAGCAAAGTTGCAGGATACAAAATCAACGTGCAGAAATCAGTTGCATTCTTATACACTAACAATGAAGCAACAGAAAGACAAATGAAGAAACTGATCCCATTCACAATTGCACCAAGAAGCATAAAATACCTAGGAATAAATCTAACCAAAGATGTAACAGATCTGTATGCTGAAAACTATAGAAAGCTTATGCAGGTAATTGAAGAAGATATAAAGAAATGGAAAGACATTCCCTGCTCATGGATTGGAAGAATAAATATTGTCAAAATGTCAATACTACCCAAAGCTATCTACACATTCAATGCAATCCCAATCAAAATTGCACCAGCATTCTTCTCGAAACTAGAACAAGCAATCCTAAAATTCATAGGGAACCACAAAAGGCCCCGAATAGCCAAAGTAATTTTGAAGAAGAAGACCAAAGCAGGAGGCATCACAATCCCAGACTTTAGCCTCTACTACAAAACTGTCATCATCAAGACAGCATGGTATTGGCATAAAAACAGACACATAGACCAATGGAATAGAATAGAAACCCCAGAACTAGACCCACAAACGTATGGCCAACTCATCTTTGACAAAGCAGGAAAGAACATCCAATGGAAAAAAGACAGTCTCTTTAACAAATGGTGCTGGGAGAACTGGACAGCAACATGCAGAAGGTTGAAACTAGACCACTTTCTCACACCATTCACAAAAATAAACTCAAAATGGATAAAGGACCTGAATGTGAGACAGGAAACCATCAAAACCTTAGAGGAGAAAGCAGGAAAAGACCTCTCTGACCTCAACCGTAGCAATCTCTTACTCGGCACATCCCCAAAGGCAAGGGAATTAAAAGCAAAAGTGAATTACTGGGACCTTATGAAGATAAAAAGCTTCTGCACAGCAAAGGAAACAACCAACAAAACTAAAAGGCAACCAACGGAATGGGAAAAGATATTTGCAAATGACACATCAGACAAAGGGCTAGTATCCAAAATCTATAAAGAGCTCATCAAACTCCACACCAGAAAAACAAATAACCCAGTGAAGAAATGGGCAGAAAACATGAATAGACACTTCTCTAAAGAAGACATCCGGATGGCCAACAGGCACATGAAAAGATGTTCAACGTCGCTCCTTATCAGGGAAATACAAATCAAAACCACACTCAGATACCACCTCACGCCAGTCAGAGTGGCCAAAATGAAGAAATCAGGAGACTATAGATGCTGGAGAGGATGTGGAGAAACAGGAACCCTCTTGCACTGTTGGTGGGAATGCAAATTGGTGCAGCCGCTCTGGAAAGCAGTGTGGAGGTTCCTCAGAAAATTAAAAATAGACCTACCCTATGACCCAGCAATAGCACTGCTAGGAATTTATCCAAGGGATACAGGAGTACTGATGCATAGGGGCACCTGTACCCCAATGTTTATAGCGGCACTCTCAACAATAGCCAAATTATGGAAAGAGCCTAAATGTCCATCAACTGATGAATGGATAAAGAAATTGTGGTTTATATACACAATGGAATACTACGTGGCAATGAGAAAAAATGAAATATGGCCTTTTGTAGCAACATGGATGGAACTGGAGAGTGTGATACTAAGTGAAATAAGCCATACAGAGAAAGACAGATACCATATGGTTTCACTCTTATGTGGATCCTGAGAAACATAACAGAAACCCATGGGGGAGGGGAAGGAAAAAAAAAAAAAAAAAGAGGTTAGAGTGGGAGAGAGCCAAAGCATTAGAGACTGTTAAAAACTGAGAACAAACTGAGGGTTGATGGGGGGTGGGAGGGAGGGCAGGGTGGGAGGGAGGGCAGGGTGGGTGATGGGTATTGAGGAGGGCACCTTTTGGGATGAGCACTGGGTGTTGTATGGAAACCAATTTGACAGTAAATTTCATATATTAAAAAATAAAAAAAAAATAAAAAAAAATAAAAAAAAATAAAAAAAAAAGATATTGGACCATTGTGTTTTCATTTTCATTTGTTTTCATGTACTTTTTAATTTATTCTTTTATTTCCTGGTTGATGCATTCACTGTGTAGTAGTATTTTATTTAAATTCCAAGTATTTGTGGTCTTTCCAGATTTTTTCCTATGGTTGCTTTCTATTTTCATAGTGTTGTGGTCAGAAAAGATGTATGGAATGACTTCAATCTTTCTGAATTTGTTGAGGCTTATTTGTTAGCCTAATATGTGATATTCTGGAGAATGTTCCATGTACACTTGAAAAAAATGTGTATTCTGCTCTTTTAGAATGGAATGTCCTGAACATATCTGTTAAATCCATTTTTTCCAGTGTGTCATTCAAAGCCATTATTTTCTTGTTGATTTTCGGTCTAGATGATCTGTCCATCGATGTAAGTGGGGAGTTAAAGTCCTTTACTATTTTTGTATTTTTAAAAATTATTTTAATGTTTATTTTAGTGAGAGAGAGAGACAGGATGTAAGTGGGGGTGAGTCAGACTGAGGGACAGACACAGAATCTGAAACAGGTTTCTGGCTCAGAGCTGTCAGCACAGAGCCCAATGCGGGGCTCCAAGTCACAAACTGTGAGATCATGACCTGAGCCAAAGTCAGATGCTTAACTAACTGAGCCACCCAGGTGTCCCACTATTATTATATTATTATCAATTAGTTCCATTATGTTTGTTATTAACTGTTTAATGTATTTGGGTGCTCCTAATGTTGAGTGCACAAATATTTACAATTATTACATCTTCTTTTTGGATTGTCCCCTTTATTATTATATAGTGTCCTTCTTTGTCTCTTAGTACAGTCTTTGTTTTAAAGTCTTTTGTCCAATATAAGTATTGCTACTTTGACTTTGCTACTTTGGCTTCCTTTTGACTTCCATTTGCATGATAGATGTTTCTGTCCCCTCACTTTGAATCTGCAGGTGTCTTTAGGTCTAAAATGAGTCTTTTGTAGGCAGCATATAGATAGATGGGTCTTGTTTTTTTTATCCATTCTGTCATTCTGTATCTTTTGATTAGAGCATTTAGTCCATTTATAATCAGAGTAATTATCGATAGTTATGTGTTTATAATCATATTATTATTTGTTTTGTGGTTGTTTCTGAAGCTTTTGTCTAATCATTTCTTGTCTTTTATGGTTTGCTGATTTTTTAGTGATATATTTGGATTTCTTTCTCTTTATTCTTTGCATATTTATTAGTGGCTTTTGATATATGATTACCATCAGTTTGTATATAACATCTTCTGCATATAGCAGTCTATATTACATTGAACCCATTCTTCTTTCCTTCCCACATTTTAGGTATATGTTGTCATATTTTGTGAGTTCTTTGACTGATTTTTTTACATAAATAGTTGTGGCATTTATTCTGCCAGTCTTCAGGTCATTTACTGAGTTATTTAGGATGATTTGATAGTTATCTAGATGGGTCGGTGGGACCAGGCGAGCCTAGGGTCTTCCTACTCTGCCGCTATCTTCAAGCCTACTCCTCTTTCTGACTTAGGATGAAAGAGAAATACAATTCTTTCATTTTAAGAGATTTAGAAGGTCAGTGTTATTTGGAGGTTTCTGTAACTCACAGGTGAGCCTCATGCAAATCAATGAAGCATTGCCTTTTTTTTTTTAATGTTTATTTATTTAGGGAGAATGAGAGCACAAGTGGGGGAGGGGCAGAGAGAGAGTGAGAGAGAGAGAATCCCAAGCAGGCTGTGCACTATCAGTGCAGAGCCTATCAGGGGGCTCAATGTCACAAACATGAGATCATGACCTGAGCCAAAATCAAGAGTCAGATGCTTAACAAACTGAGCCACCCAGGTGCCCCTGAAGCTTTGGTTTTTAAAAACAGTAATCAGTCAAATTTGATGAAAAAGTCTTATAACTCTAAGGTAATACAGTTTTTCCCCCCTTAGGTCAAAAATGAGTGATATAGACTTGATGAACCTTGTCAATTTGATATTTTCAAAAATGAAGTTAAAACACCATACCATGTAGTGTTAAGCACTACATTTTTGATATTTAATATAATAAGTGTGTGTATGTGTATTAAACCTAAAAAATACTCCATATTCAAAGAGAAAAATATATTGCATTATATTTGAATATATATTGAATATATATAATATATATTGAATATATATATATAATATATGTATTATGTATATATAGAGAGAGAGGAAGGGAGAGAAGGAATATATTTCTATTCAAATGGGTGTATGTTGTAGCTATATTTGAAAAAATTAAGAAAGGAATAGTCATAATATTTTAGTAACAAGCTTAATGTCATTCAGGTGGTAAGAAGCAAATTTAAATCCTGACCTTAAGCCATGTAGTTTCCTCTCATTCATGCTAAAAGTGTATGGTAACCAGTTAAGGGAAGACATTTAGCCCCTCTAACCCCAATCTTCACCTTGGACACATAACATACTCAGATTAGACCACAGTTAATAACCTTTGGGATATAAAAATTATATGATTTTAATTCAATATGTGGCATTGACAACATATGAAATGTATTAGTTTAGTGGCAAAATATTTCATATAAAGATGAAAGGCCATTCACATTATCAGACCTCAACCTGTTTTATCAATGGCCAGTAGATTCCAGAATGAATGAATCAATAACTTGTTGGCAAGTACTTTAGTGAGTACTAGTATGGCCTAACTAAAGAATTGAAAACAACTCATATTACACTCAACACATTTTGTTGGTGAGGATGACTACATTTGTAGATAGAAAATTCTGTATACCCAGAGTATCTGGATTTCAGCAAGTCACAGGGCAAGTGTGTGGAAAGGAAAAAATAACAATGAAATAGTAGTATAGAATGGATGAGGTCAAACATAATAAGTGAGCTATTTCCAAACAATTGATTAGCAGATTGATATAAGTCAGAACCAATACCATTGCTCTGTAGTCACATTCCACACTTCCATATTGTTCCAATTAGTACAGAACATTTAAAATTTATCTTCACAAGTGATGTTACAAGATTAATAATGTGAGTCTAACTTATGGGTAGAGATGGTTTGCTCTTAAACTATTTTATATTTTCAACTTTAGCATGATGAATAAATAATCTTTTACAGCACGTGTCTTCGGAAACAACTACTTGTACCAAAAGAAAATAACATTTTCCTTAAAAAATTGTATGGCAAATTATAAAAAGATTGGAATTCTTCCCTACTTATACATGTCATTCTTCTTAAAGGTGTAGATAGTGTGATCTCTGACATTGAATACCAGTGACGTGGTACCGTGTACACATTTTGCCTCTTGAATGTCTAGCTGAGGAAACATATAGAGCAGACGTATGGGTTGGAAATCACATGAGCTTTTCCTAGTTGCTAGAGCTGGTGAATAGCATGTTTCTATAGGTGCTAAGATTTGGACCATTACAGACTGATCAACCTTGCTTTGTCTGTTTTGTTTTCGTGACAGTCGGAGCAACACCAGAAACCTTGAACATTGTCAGCATTGTATAGCACAGGGCAGACAATTGTCATAATGTTTCCAGCTGTCACTGGGACACTAAGCTAGATTTAGGGATAAATGATCATAATCATTATAGTCTTATATTTATTCCAGCCCCTTCATTATTAGTTCTGGATACGGCATGTTTATCTCTTAAATTAAGAATGATTTGTTCCCATGTAGTGCCTATCACTTGAGAATTTCAACGTGCTTTATGAGCGCTGGGCTGAGTTTATATCTAGCCCGCAACTTCTGCCAGAGCTCTTCTGAATCCCTTCGGAGCTCTACTGAGTGTGCTACTATTTCCTTAATGGCACTTCTCACTCAGATCATCTCTGTGGGGATGACAAGGAATTCTGCTGAGGTTTGGAGGAAAACGTGAATTTGAATTTGGAGCACTACCTCTTTAATCCTTCCAGCCCTCTTTGAAGTAGAGAAGTGATGAGAATTATTGCATCCATTTTCTAGACTGGATTTCACAATGTTGCCATTGAAAGCATTTCTGCAGGAGTGACTTGTGACTTGCAGGCCTCCGGCCATCCTCTACCATATGCCATCTCCCTGATGTAAACTGAAGTGGGGAGAGAGCAGAGACACTCAGATCCCAGAGCTTGTTTCCATAAAATTACGTAACATTTGATTTTTAGGCATTTAAAATGGATGACTTAGTTTCTTCTTTGTAAGTTATGTATGTAAGGTGCTACACAAAATAGTTTGAAAGCAATTGTTTGAACTGTGTCCATTTCACTGATCATTGTTGGGTTTCTTTCTTTCTTACTTCCTTAATATCTTTTATTTTGACTCTCTTATTTTTTTACATTTGAGCCAATTTGTTATGGTATCTTTACTTCATACTTAGATTGTTATTGAATTACTACTTCATATCCATCTCTTCCTCAACAAATCCTTTCGGAACAATTGCATGGAACATACTGCCCTGCAGGCTGTGTTGGGTGAGTAAGGGAAGGCAAAAGTGATTAATTAATTTATCTGGGAATCTGAAGCCAGTGTATGATTTAAAATAATGCTTTATATGCCATCTCAAAAATGCATCATAAATAAGTTGAGGTTTATATTTCACACACTTTTTCATCTTTGAAAAGATTTCAAATATATCTTCCCAACATAAATACACATGCACACACACACACACACACACACACACACAAAGTTAAAGGGAAAAAAACATTCTTGGAACTATAGAGATAATCAGCACCAAAATCCTGACATTTTTTCCCACTCTTTCCTTGTGTTAAAAACATACCAGTTCTGTCAGTTATTGCTAGATATTTTTTTAAATGCAGACTTATCCTTCTACCAAAATGGAAATGCCATTAAAAAAACTTTAAAGTAGTTTTTAAAAAATCAGCATGATGGATTTTTAAATGTTTGTTCATCAATAATATCCCATCACTGAGACTACACTGAAAAAGCATAAAATTCTATTTGGGACTGCTGGATGCTATAATGGCCCAATGGCTACTTGCTCCATAAAACCCAGAGGTAGTATTTCTTATACACCTCATTCTCAGAATGCAGAAGTTGATTAATTGATGCTGGATAGTTGGCTATCATAAGCTATGACATTTAGTTCAGACAAATGAAAACAGGTTGAAAAAAATTGTGTGCAAAAGCATTGAAAAATAAGAACGGAAATGGTCAAAGGGCAACAGGAAAAAAGCTATTTGACAGTTAGCTCATATTTACCTTATAAATTTTTTAATAATGGTTGATGCATTTTAATCTCTGACTGTCTTACACTATAAAGTGTAAGTCAATGTATAAGCTAATTGCAGCAAGCAAAAGTGGTATTTAATGCACTGGACACTTTCACTATCAAAGTATTGCATCTCTAATTAGTGTTTGTAACTGATGTGACAGCAGTTTATAGAGCACCAAAATAGTTCCTAATTTGTCAAGTGGGTCTGAAGCTTATGGCAGCTTTCTGATCATCTCCCTTGCCTCAGGACCTGAAAGCACCTTCAAAAAGCTTTCTCTCATTGATCTTTAGTCAGATGCTGACCGAAAAGCAGACAGCCCTGCCAGAAAGAAGATAGATAGGTGCTGCACTAGCATGAAAAACACCGCACCCTTAATGAAAAAGGTTCTTGCTTATAACTCATGTGTGTGTACAAACACATCCACACAGGGGGTTTCGATGGGGATAGCAGTCCTTCAAAATTAAGAGGGAATGCATTTGCTAGTTGTTTTTTCATTCTTCTCACATACAATTGCCCACCTTGGATGTCTGGAGTATACTAAGCAGGCTATTTGTTTGTTCCCACATCGTTTTTTTTTTTTTGTTTGTTTTTTGGGTTTTTTTTTTTTTTTTTTTTGTCTCTCACTAAGGTGGAATGCTTTAATGATTAGCATATAATCTTCAGAAAGTCAGTGAGCTAATGCAGGCACATAAGATAAATACCAAGTTGGGGTTGTTCTCAGGATAAACAAAGGATTATCTGATACAAATTTTGAATTTGTAAGAAGATGTACACTACAGATTAAAACCTCATTGGTGTTCTGTGACAATTCCCCCGCTATCCTTCTGATGCAAAGAGATGCTGTTAACCAAAATATATCAATAATGTATTTGCATTTTAAAATAGTTTATATTCTATGAAAAATATCCAAGAAAAGTTACTAGCCTTATGCATTTGTCAACTAGTTTTTAATTTGTCAAGTTAACAGAATGTATCACCAAAGATAACATGATGATTATCCCACCCACATCATATCCCAGCATCAGTGCAGGGCAGTACACCCAGGAAACCATTTAGCGATTTGAAAAGGGCACACTCTGAGCAGTTATGGGGACTAGCTCATTGAAAAATGCAATCATCCCATCAATAAGGAGAGAATGTTTTGTGGTTAAGCAAGTCCAACCACCAAATTTTGCCTTTCTATTCAAATATTTTTATGCCTTCTAAACAGATCTTCAGAATTACAAATTGCTTTGCTCTACCTGTTAACTCAAAATCATTTCTGAGTCAATTGTAGTTTGAGATAAATTATGGGGGAAAACTGCATGCAATTTAGCTGACCGTAACAGGGGAAATCCAAGCCCAACATGACAAAAAATCATCACCTCACTCTCCATTCTCCTGTCTTATCTTCTTGTGTTTTATAGGTTGGGAGATGATCATTCTTTTACAAGAATAAGAAACTTGGGAGTATTCCTTGACATTGTATTTTGCTCCCTATGCTTCCCTAATCAACTCAGACCCAGTCCTTCTCCAAGTCTTAGATTTATCAGTTAATACTTCTCAAATATGTTTACTACTCTCAATCTTCACTGACACCAGTTTAATTTACCATCATCTGTAGACTGGTACTGCAATGACCTCTTTATGAGTATCCCTTTATCCTACTCCTATACTCTTTATGAGTATCCCTTTATCCTACAAACTGTTCTTAATGAATAAATCCCATAATGATACTCTTGCATAAAACGTTTGGTGCAGTGGTTCTTAAGCTATTTTGGCTTAGGAGTCTTCCTTCATGTTCTTAAGGTTATTTAGTCCCACCCTCCTTTTTTGTTCATGTGGGTATATCTATTGAAATTTACCATATTACAAATTAAAACTGAGAAATTGAAAATATATTTATTAAATCATATGCAGTAATAATTATTAGCACATTATAATGTACATAACACTTTTAGATGAAAAATAACTATTTTCCAAACAAGTAATGGCAAGAGCAGCATTGTTTTACATTTTGCAAATGTCTTTAAGGTCTAAATTAATAGAAGACAGCTGGGTTCTCATATTCCACTTCTGCATTCAATCTATTGCAATATGTTTTTTTTCATGGAAGCACATGAAGAAAATCCTGTATCTGAAAGATAAGTAGTTTGAAAAGGGAGAAGTATCTTAATAACCTATTCAGATCATCTTTTTTGATACTATACTAAAACTTTTGTTCAACAAGTTTTACTTTTTTAAGAATAAAAAGTACTTATTTTGGGGGGAAAAGGTAGTTTTTGAACTTTTATTACACCAAAATGTTTCTTAAAGGTTAGCTGCATTTTGGAATCTGAAAACAGACCCATGAACTTTTTGCACCCTGATACGTTAAAATTAATTGGTCTTTCTAGCCTTGTGAATGGATCTTTTACCCATAAGTGATTTTAGACATCATGCATTCATTTGGAAAATATTAGTGCACTGAGTTATGTAGATGTTCCCAGTGTTGACACATTACATTACACAGTATCAAAATATCACATTTGTTACTATCACTACTATATGTTTCAAAAGTGTTTAAGTGTTAGGAAGCTGGGAAGCTCAAGGTAGTGGATATAAATTTTCCCAAATTCACTTGCAACCTCTAAGTTTATCATTTATAACCATCAGCATTTTGCTTGAAGTGATAGGCTCACTTAATTCATTTTTAATAAAATAATTGCCATATAGCAGGTCTGAATAACCCTAGTTTGTCCACAAGTCTTTCTTTCAAGTAAAAATGGTGTCCTGTGAAAAGGCAGCTAGTTCAGCTTGCAACTCAAATAATTTCACAATGCTTTTACCATACTTGGGTGTGCCCCTGAAATGCTTTCCTTCTCAGCTCATATATAGAATATTTAAAAGATGTATACTCAAAGGTTGATATTTAGCATAAGTGATCATTTTTCCTACTTTACCAGGATATTCTTAAGTAAAACTAGCTCTCTTTCCCTCCCCTCCTGGGGAGTTCAGTGGAGAATACAATATTAGTATAGTTTGGTGCCATAGCTTCGATTCATGCTAAGGTACCAGTAGTTTTCCTACTGTTGCTTTTGCACAACCAGTGTGTCAATACAGCTTGTTCCAGAATAAACCATTAAATTCACAAAAAGTATTCAACTCTGCATATATTAGTACCACTTGTGTTTGTGATTAAGAATTCACATAAAATAAATTTTTTTCAATAATAAGTTGGTGTATCACCAGACACACACAAACAAAATGACAAACAGTCCAAACACATCTGTGTATTGGTTCACTTGTAAGGCAAAAATACTATTCTACAGAGCATATATAAACTCAGTTTTTAATTTTTTTTTATTTTTTTAATGCTTATTTTTGAGAGAAAGAGAGAGAGAGAGAACGAGAGCATGGGAGAGGGGCAGAGAGACAGGGAGACACAGAATCCTAAGCAGGCTCCAGGCTTTGAGCTGTCAGTGCAGAGCCCGGCCAGCGCAGGGCTCAAACCCACAGACTGTGAGATCATGACCTGAGCCAAAGTCGGACGCCCAACCAACTGAGCTTCACAGGCGCCCCTAAACCCAGTCTCTATGTTTGGAGTGAAGTCTTTAATTCAACACTGTACCGTGTCATTGGAAATTGTCAGCGCCAGGATTTCTTTTACTGCCTTTTCATCCAACAGGTATTCAGCAGTGGCAACTCTATAAGGCTTTATTAGTTCTTTTAACTATTTTGTGCATGCCTTCATCCGATGCGAAATATAACGTAACCCTAATGCTTTAGTGATTTTTTTTTCAATTCTGGTGTGCAAAGTGGTGAGCCAATTTTGTCTCTAAAAGTTCATTTTTCTTATATATAAAATATTAAATTCCTTTTCCTTTCAACTCTAAATGATTGATCTAAAAATGATGCCACAGTTTCACTGGCACCATAATACTATTCCAGAAGTTCTGTTAACATCTATAAAGCTGAGAGAAATATAACTTCTGTCATATTTTCATTTCTTATTTACAATTTTGCCTAGTTTCTTTGGAGTAGATTCTTCTCTTCCATGAATCAGAGAACTCTCTGATATGTCAGCTTCATTGTTTTTGGCATCTTTAGACTTAGATGGCATAGTTGTAGGTTAACAAAGCAAGTCTTCTAATCTCTTTTAAAGTCAATGATGAGTCCTAAAATATAATAAAAATATATTGTAAATAAGCTATTTTATTTTAGAAGAAAATATTTAGGTATATAATAGAAACACATCTGGAAAAAATCAACAACTTAGAAAAAGTTTCAAAATTTAAATACATTGTAAAACAAGACGTGAAAGTATGCTTATTAGTTCTTTATGTGTTTCTGCACCAGTTGAAAGAAAACTTAAGGTTTTCAAAATAACAATTGGTTGAAAGATAATGAGGTTACAGAATTGTAGCCAGTATAACCAAAATAGCTAGTTAATGCCCAATAGAAATACTGATAATGTACTGAATTAATCTCTGAAAATACGCATATTTACATCATTAAAAAAACACAAAAATACACGTAGACACCAGAAAAATGACATCATCATAGTCTTTGTAGCCTCTGGAAATCTCCACTCCACACTGTTAAAGAAAGGCTGTGTGAAAGGCAAATGGCATTTTAGAATTAATGAAAATTGTTTTGACCCCTGGGACTCCCTGAAAGAGCCCCAAGGACTTTTAGGGGTCCTCGGACCACATTGTGGATTACTTTTTAATGGATGTATGCTTACGATTAAAATAGAAATCTTTACATGTTTGAATAAAACCCTCCAAGATGTTACATCTCTGTAGAGTTCCATCCTCACCTCAAACCAGGCTGCCCAGATGCTACATCCAATCCTCTCTGGCACGGGGCCTTACACCAGGCTCACTCTGCCTGACACACTCTCGACATGCCCGCATTGCCCCACCTTCCACCTAGTCCTCACTGCTTGGCTTCCTTCAGCTCTTCAGGCTTTTCTGATTCACAGCTATAAGGTGCAAAAGGGACTTTGTGCTCACAATTATACCCTATTTATTATTTTCAGATACCATCTGTGCTTTTCTTGTCATGGTGGATGACGACTTAGTTCTCCTACGCACTCCAGCCTACTCACTTGTCCTCTAGAGTTGGTACTCTAACAATTTTTCATTAAAACAGTAGTGTTGACATTATTTTGTTTATGTAAATATTGTTTACTGCATAGAAAAGTAATGTATTAAGAATATATTTCATACCTTACAATTTTTCCCTGAGATTACTAAGACTTCTTTTTCCACATGTGTACTATACTATAAATATATATCAGAACATTTAAAATTTCTTTATCAGACCTAGCAGACATTTATCATTGAATTATGTTTTTCCAAATGTCAAAACATGTCATAAATCTGTCAGTCCAATTTCACCCTTTTTTATGCTTATTTAATTATTTTGGGAGAGAGAAAGAGAGCACAAGCAGGGCAGGGACAGAAAGAGAGGGAGAGAAAGAATCCCAAGCAGGCTCTGCACTGTCAGCACAGAGCCCTGTGTGGGGCTTGAACTCATGACCTGAGCTGAAACTAAGAGTTGGATGTTCAACCAATTGGGTCCATCCGTCCCCAATTTTTCCCTTTTTGAAAAAAATTTTTTTTTTTTTACTAAAATCTGTACTGGTTAATTTTTAGGCCTGCTACACAGCTCTTATCTTGGCTTCCTTTCATCTTAATCCTGTGTCAAATCAGCTGCTCCCTGGATCCCTTGTTTCTCCTTTTTTTTTTTTTTTTTTTTTGGTGAAAGAGAAATTTTGATTTTCTTTATCCCTGTGAGCTAAATTGATTTGATTTTTGATTTGATTTTCTTTATCCCTGTAAGATGTTGCCTTTTTAAAAATTAAAAAAGAAAACTCTTTTGGGATCTTGGGAGAGAGAAAAGATATATTCCTCTGGCTAATCTGGCATTTTTCTAAAAGAATCTTGACCCTAGAAAAATAATTTTGGACACTTATATGTAATATATAGGTCAGATATAGGGTGACTGGCTGTCTTGGTTTGCTCAAGACTAAGAGGTTTCCTGGGATGCAAGATTTTCAGTGCTAAAACTGGTAACGTTCAAGGTAAACCAGAACTATTGGTTACCCTAGAAATAGCTTCATGTTATGACTTGTACTCCATCCTTCTAAATGGGAAGCACTTCTGTTATTACAGTATTTCCCATGGGTTCCCATATCATCCCCAGATACATATTGGGTACTAATGTGCATAGTGCACTACTCCAGGCTCCAGGCACTTCAGAGGAAACATGTCAAATATCAACCTTGTGAACTGTTCTGGTTTTTTGTCATATATACATCAGTTGGGTAAAGACACATATTCTAGAAAAGGATCTTTCCATTTGTCCCACTATGGCAGATTTTGTCCTTGAGAGTTTTCCCCCATCTCTCTCTGTCTCTCTCCTGAAATATGTGTGTGTGTGTGTGTGTGTGTGTGTACGTGTGTGTACGTATATACATGTATACACACGTACACACACACACACACACACACACACACACACACACACACATACTAGAAGACAGGACATTAAAATGCAACCAACAGACATTGTTTAATTCAGTGTCACTTCTGGGGGTAACTGTATTCCGTGGAGAAACAAGCCAGGCACCACAGGCATTAGAAACAGGATTGAAACCTCAGGGGTTGGAGTTTATGAGCTTGTCAGGGCCTCAGAAAAGGGGTAGGAGTACAGAACAAGCTCCAGTTCTTTTGGAGGAGAAGACTAATCAATGGGAAATTCTGGCAGAAAAACAACTATACAGACTGAGCCAACATGACTTAGTGAGCAGTTTTGGTGTGGAGGGCTCAAAGGACCATAGAATTAGTGAAGTATGGCTAATTCTTTTTTTTTTAAACATTTATTTATTATTGAGAGATAGAGACAGAGCATGAGCATGGGAGGAACAGAGAGAGGGGGAGACACAGAATCTGAAGCAGGCTTCAGGCTCTGAGCTGTCAGCACAGAGCCCTACGTGGGGCTTGAACTCACAAACCGCGAGATCATGACCTGAGCCAAAGTCGGACGCTTAACCGACTGAGCCACCCAGGCGTGCCAGTATGGCTACTTCTTAGTAACATGATCCTGGCCGAGATAAAATGTTAAAGTATTTACTGTCCTGAGCAGTGTGGTCAATAACAAAAATAATGCGCTTACCTATTACTTACCAGGTTCTAGATACTGTTTCTAGGGTTTCCTATGTATTAACTGATTTAATCCTCATGGTAACTATATGAGGTAACTACTATTATTGCTGTTTTTCAAATGAGATGATTGACACTTAATGAGGATGCCACAGAAAGCAAGTGAGAGAGCAGGGATTTAGCCCAGGGAAGATTGGCTCTGCCATCCACACTTTTGAAACTGCTGCCCCACCAGGAAGTGAAAGTAGCTGAATGGTCTTGGGGAAGGCAAGGGCCAACATGGCTAAGAATAGGCACTCTACTCAGGAAAAGAGGTGGGCCATGATGTTACCTCTTGCCTGACCTCTTTCTCATTTTAGGCTCTTTCAAGCTTCAGCATATAAATGTATCCCAAGTTAACCCATCCATCCTTTGACTCTGTGCTCCCATTTATCCATCACTCCACCTCCTTTTTACCAGAAGAGATTCATTTTTACCCTTGCCATCTCTACTTGTTACTCTCTCATTCTTTCTGAAACTGATTTCAGTCTCATATTCACCTCCAGCCCTACTCAGAACATTCTCTCCTGTTGATGAAACCAATACCTTAATAGCTGTCAAATTCCACAAACGCTTATTTTTTTTTTATTATGAAGACCCTTAAAAACATCCAGAAGTGAAGAGAATAATATAATGCTCTCCTCCTATCAACATATAGACAATCCTGTTTCATCTATGACCTCATCCACTAGCCTAATCAGATTATTGTAAAGCAAAATCCTATACACCAAAACATGTCGCACATAATTAATACTTTTGTGTGAATCCCTAAAAGATAAACACTTTTTAATAATCATATTATCATTATGACACCTAAAAAATGAACAAGAATTTTAATATTATCAAATAATCTTACAATGATGAACACTTCATCTTTCACGTGACATTCTTACCTTTTAACCCTTATCTTACACTTGACATCTCTGTAGCAATTTACTTTAATATCTTGAAATCTCTTTCTGTTGCTCTGCAAAAAAAAAAAAAAAAAGCAAAACAAAACAAAACAAAAAAAAAACTTCTGAGTTTTCATTCTGCTTATTTGACCCAATACTACCCCTAGACCAGGCTTTCTGGGGCATCTTGCCTTTGCTTTTGAGCATTAGAGGCCACTCTTTGTGTCTTTTAATGTTTACCTCTCAACAGGGATGAAGAGTATCAGGACCAAAGGGACACATCCACTTATAACTTCTTTCCCACCCACTTATCCCACTCTAGGTACTTGGGCCACCATATTTTATTTGCCAGATGACTCTGAGACTGTTGCTGTGACCAAACTGGGCCTCTTCCCTGTGTCTGTCCTCCCTGGGGGACATCCTACCAGAATGCACTCCCTCTAGGCCCAAAGAGTGGCAAAACAGTGGCATATGTAGGGGAGCGGGTTTTGATGGAACTTGGATTTGCAGGCAGAGGTGTCTGCTATCCATACACATGCACAAATCACAGATGGAGCCAAGGATTGAAAGAGAAAGTGTAAGATCTTATACAAACTTATTCTGTATTGTTCTGCAAATGTTAGAGGCAGGTACTCTCTTGTCATTACTTGTCATTAGCAGCCCCCTTTTATCCAGCAAACACAAATCCTGTTCCTCAGGACTGTGTACATGGCTCTTTTCTCACTAATAAGTTCCCTGGATTTTCTTTTCTTATCTACTCCTGACAGTTCCCAGAAATGTGTCTGTGCCAGACTCTAACATTCAGATACTTTGAGTAGATTTGTTTCTCAGGTTTACCAAGATTTAGATCACTTTGGGATACCTCAAGAATAACTTGCTCACAATGGAATGTGGTACCAGCTCTTTTCTCCCTCTGTTGTACCATAGCTAACCAGAAATCTAAAATGTTCGTAAGTGTCTGTCCAGGTATCCCTTTTCATTTATAAATATCCACTCAGTATCCAAATCCTATGTGCTGTAACTTTTTGACATCTGCGAAATGTGTCCACTCTGTAATCTTTTGACCTCTTGCCTTCACTAAATTTCATTATCTGGTGTCTGTATGCTTTTAGCTTATCTTGTTTTTAGCTCTTTCCCTTGAAAACTATTTTCCATACAGTTATGACCGATTAAAATCCATCAATATCTCATCATTGCCTTCCAAATAGCATCCAAATTGATCATCATTGTATAAGACACTCGTCGGGATTGACCCTAGGCTGGCTTTCCAAGTCAGTATTCCAACTTGTACCCACTGCTCTTCTCATACAAAACTGTTTGCCTGATCTGCAAGGCCTCTGTGACTCCATTCTTTTTTTTTCCTCCCTTTTCTTCCTCCATGCTAATGTCTTCTCAATCTTTGAAGACAGCTGGTCATCCTTCAACCCTCCTGTCTGAGTTGTGTTCTCCTTCCATGGAGCTCCCTCCTTCATAGCCCTCACCACACTGTGATGGAAATTGCTTTGCTGACTGTCTCCCCTTCTAGACTTTTATCTCCTGAAGGGCAGGGATTCTGTCCTGCTTATCTTCATAGTCTCATAACTTAGTAGAGTTCCTGTAATTGAATAGTACTGTATAATTGAGTAAGTGAAAAAATGAATGGCAAAATTACAGTCTGGCTGAAAAATTAAAACTGTGAATTAATTAGGCTTCTATTAGAATAAGAACTCTAGCATTTTTAGCTGTGTAAGTTGAAAGAAATTCCTTATTCTATCAGATGCCCAGGTCCTCATTGCTCAAAACAGCACATATGAAGATCCAGTGAGTTCGTCAGGTTTAATTGGTGCATATGCCTTACCCACTGATATAAACAAAAGAGAAAATTAAAATTATTTTGATGTAGTGGGGTCTATGGAAGTGGAAGAACTGTTGCTAATTCTACAAGAGTTTGGAACTCAGTACCTAAATTTCCGTAATTTTTTAATCATTCCAAAAACGTTATAGAGAGATTTTTCAGTAGTATCTTTGAAGCTGGTTATTTCAAGCAATTTTCTTACTTATTTAGGCTTAAACCTTTGGTTTGGCTAGGCTTAAAATTATCAGTGAACAAAAACAAGACAATTAAATACTGACAGTGATAATGCCATTAGTAATAAGATTAATGTAACGTCTCTAATAAAAATGGTTTCAAATCACTTTGGGACACAACGAAAAACTATTTCCAATCATGTAGTAGCTTTGGGCAGTTACAAACAATAGCTTTAGACAGATTTACTTGGTGGTCAGTAATAGAAGGGTGAGGTAGTTCATACTGTTGGCAGAAGTTACCTTCAGTGATAAGCTCTGCAAATATGGTTAACCTTTCTCTGTGTTTGAAAAGGGTTATTGAACACATTTAGATAATTCCAGTTTCCCATCCAGAGAACATAGCAATCACTGTCAGTAGCACTCTCTTCAAATACAAAGGATAGTGATGGCTGTAATCATGTTTCTAAAAATTTCAGGCCATGCTTGGATTTATTTGGCTACACACACTCAAAGGAAACCTCCTTTGATGTTTCTGTTCACCTCTAAGGAAGGTCTACTTAAATAGGCCCTTTTCTAACAGTTCAGTTCTTATGACTAATCTTAACCATTGGTACATAAGCACAAAAATCAAAGAACTTTGAAAATGGGGAGGAACCTCATTGAGAATTTAGTATTTATATGGATGAGGAAGTTGAAGCCCAAGAATTTTATGGAACTTGCCTTAGATTATACAGTTGATACTAGGGTCAGGATCAAAACTTAGTTCAACTGATTTTCAATTTGATATAGCTAGGCTGACTCTGACTCCAAAGTGTTTGGGAAGTTCCCAGTGACTGGATGAAGAAAGTTGATACTTTTCTCAGTGGGAACTTAAAAAATACTCTTAACAGACATATAAACCTTCTAGGGACCAGTAGTCCCAAGTCAACAGTTCTAAGACCCATATAGCAAACTTGACAAAATTCAAGGCGAGAGATGTTCTCCAGTGGAGAGGCCAATCTGAGGAGGAAAGTCAGGCACAATTGGGCTTCTGATGGATGGCTGATTTCAGCCTCACATTGGTGCCTGAATAGCTGCAAAAACATGAAAAGCAGATACCAGATTGAGAAAAGGAACAAGGTCCAGGCTCCTAGTCTAGTATGGATTGGTTTGATATCTAGAAGCTAGAGGCTTAATAGAAGATGTTAGATGGATCAAAAAGATGGGACAGGTATTAGTTTGATGGCCACACCCGAAAAATCTAGGGCCATCAAAGCTCTGTGCACCCTCCATGTAAAAGGCATCAGGGCAGTAGGGTAATTTCCTAATCCTTTAACAATTATTAGAAAGGGCTCCCAACCTATTGTTGAACAGGATTTGATTCCCCTAAACTGGCATAATATGAAACCTTGAATCCTGTAATGCATTCCTTCCACAAGTTAATATGGATCCAAAGTTGATAATCTCTCTGGGAAATAAAGTCCACAGTGTGTTGTTTGCTTCTAAACTCTAGACCTGAGTATAATGTAACTTTCACAATCTAGTTACTTGGCCTAGTGGCTTTGAATGAAAGTTTATTATGCCATCACGGACATGTTTATGACCAGTTTTAGCCAGTGCAGGCTATAAAGGTACCTTTCCCTTGACCCAGTCAGTTAATTTTAAAATGCCTTGGGCCAAAACTCTCTGTGGAAAACAAGCTTCTGGAAACACTAGGTATAGTCTTAGTTTACGTCTCTTGTATCATGCTATTTCCCTTCATAAACAATAAATGTGGCTGACTTTTTCACAGAAATAGATCTATGTCCTGAATTTCAAAGAATTTGGTACCTTGGATAAAAAATCAAATGTGTTCCTTAACCTTTTCTGTGGCATCAACGTGAACTTATTCTTTACTTGAGAATCCTCTAAGAAAGTATCCTTCTCATAGGTCATTTCAGTATGACCATTTTCTAAGTCATAGACACAAAGAAAAAAGATCTCTAGAATTACTTACCATCTGGTGACTAGTTCCTCCTGAAATGCCTTCCACCCATCCATATTTTAATATATTTTCTTTTAATCGTGTGAAATACCTCAGCCAAATATATTGGTTTATCAGTTATTTTCCCGGCTTCTCTAGGCGGCATTTGTCATATGAATATTCATTTCCCTTCCTTCTAGGTCTCCCTCTCCCTCTCTTGTTGATGACAGCTCCACAGTTGCTGAATTACTAGGTCTATATTTTATAGGCAGCGCAAAAGAATCGTGGACGTAATGTCCCCAGAGATCTGAGACCCTCCCTGTGTGAGAATCTGAAAGCTCATTTTATGGCTGTTGCTGTAAAATGGCAAAATACCAGACATAGACACCAACCTGGCATTTGAAACCAAATTGACAGCTGTAATGTAAGGAGAAAAAAATGTGTAAAACCTTTTTTCTTAGTTAAAAAAAATCTATGTCTATCTATAGATAGATACGCACACATAACAAAGTTTACACATACTAGTGCTTATAAATACATAAACTACATGAACTGTAAATGTGATTCTAAGCCCCAGAAATACCTTTCCACAACCCACATACACAATCACTGTATCTTGTATTCGTAGGCACAGGATCAAGGCACAATTGTAACGATAATGTCAGCCTTTGGTTTCAGTTAACAGCCACCTGCTACTAGAGCTGAGCAGTGAGCCTGTACTGTGGCCAACTGTGGCGATGTGGTTACATGGCAGGTTGTGGTGCTTTGAGGATGTGATAAGACACAAGTGCAAGTCTGAGCTTTCTAGGTTACCCCAGAGCTGTCAGTCACTCATCAATCCTCCAGATTTCATTTTCAGGACAAGTGGATGAAGAAAAGGAAACTTTAAAAAAGGTGTTTTCTTATTAGAAAAAAAAAACAAAAAAACAGAGTTGCCAACACAGATAAGTGATTTGGCAGCATATTGGACTTGGCATCAAGCTACACATTTCATTATGAGGTTTACACCTGACAAAGCTTTCATTTTAATTTCTTGAGTTTCTTGTCTTTAAAAGGAAAACGCAATCTGTATATTTCCACTTTAAAAAGTGTGCATATATATATATATATATATATATATATATATATGATTCTCTTCTCCCTTTTTTATTCTAAAAATATTTATTGAACCCCTAGTATATGGTCACCATTCCATCAGAAATAAATGGAAATGCATTTAGAGCACCCTTTAAGAGCTAGAGGTTATCAAATGTGAATGAGGCCTCTCTGACCCAAATGTCATTTTACTATCTGTTTAAGAGACAAAGTGAGGCGATTCCAGATATATCACCTTAGTGTCATTTTTAGTTGCCACAACTTTTTCTTTCTACTATTTTAAATCAGTGGCTTTTTTAAAATATTAAAAAGTATAATATTAAGGTTGGCAGTATTTCTAGTAAAGCATTTCTAAATTCAGCTGTACAAATGTGATTCACCAGAAAGAGGAAAAATGCCAATTACCAAACAGAAGTTGTTGCTCATGTACAAACCACATTTCTGAATATTTGTGTTTATTAAACAGAAATCCAAACATCTAATTTTAGTTTCCAGAGAAAAAGAAAAGGAGAACTTGACTTAAAAGTGGGTCAAACTAGCTAAATTTATTTTAAAAAAATAGCCCATAAGAAATAATTTTTAAAAATTTTTTAATGTTTATTTTTGGGAAAGAGAGAGACAGAATGTGAGCAAGGGAGGGACACAGAGAGAGAGAGAGAGAGGGAGGGGGGGGAGAGAGAGAGAGAGAGAGAGAGAGAGAGAGAGACAAAGAATCCAAAGCAGGCTCCAGGATCTGAGCTGTCAGCACAGAGCCCAACATGGGACTCAAACTCACAGACCATGAGATCATGACCTGAGCCAAAGTTGGACACTTAACCAGCTGAGCCACCCAGGCCAAAGAAATACTTTTTAAAACTTAGGAGGAATTACAACAAAAGAGGGAGAAGTATATATAAAATTATAAATTACCAAATATTAATCAAAAAGAAATATATACCAGAAATAAAATGTTTCCTTTTTTTCCCCCCTATTTTCTCCTCACATATACTGATCTACCTTTCACTGGAAATTTAAGGTAAATTCAATGCTAGTGAAAGACTGAATAGAAACTCTAGGTTTAAGGAAAGAATAGAAGTCCATCAACTACTCCATCCCTTGGGAATATAAAGAGACTGGACAGATCTCCCAGTATCAGGGTCCCATCTGCCCTGAGCCAATGTACTGAATCTGGGGCTTCCTGTACCTCACACACCCTCTAAGAGAGGCAAAACTAAATTAATTTTTCCACCTCAGTTCCAAAACTTTCACACTGAAAACAGCTTTTCCTGGTCTTTCCCCCTTTCTTGCTGCCAACTCCTTCTCCATTCCTCTGGATCAAAATACAATAAAGGGTTTGTATCCTTTCAGTAAATATGACTTAGAAACTTCTATGCTGCATTCAGATTTGTGACCTCTGCTCTAGCAAATTTATTCTAAGGAAAAATCTTGTAAGCCTCCCAGAATACTATACAATTTTACATATGTTTCTGCTGTGATAGAAATTGCCATTTGCCCAACTACTTTTTATATAAATGCCCTCGAATTCCTAAGATGGTACAGTATGTTCCACCCACTTTTGTGACAGATGGAAGAGACATTTGGAGTTGTAAAATGTCTGTATGAAGAGCAGAGCCTTCTAATGTTGTCATTTTACCTCAAACTAATATAGTTTTCTCTACCCCAGTAAGGTGCTGAAAAATAAATCAAATTTTTATTGAGCTTCCAAATGCTTATAGAATTTGCGCTTTTCTACTTTAGAAGCCCCCTTACTCTTTCAAAGTACTTTTCTTCAAGGCACTTTCAGTGGTCTACTAATACTGTCTTCTAGATTCTACTGTAGCTAAGAGCTCATTTCATCTCAAATCTGTCTTCATCCTTGTTATTCTTTTAACCTAGCCCACATTTCATACTGAGTGTGGCAAATTTATCCCAATCAAAATATGTCAAAAACAAATTCACCATCTTCCTGACCATTCATAACCAAATAGATTCTTGCTACTTTTGATCCCATAGCATACTAACACATATATATTTATATATTCACTAGTGTATATTTTTTTAACTTGAATTTGAATTCCCGCTTCTCTTGATTTCTAATATCCAACTAATTCCCAAGTATTACAGGGCTTATAGATGTATTTCTTGTATTTTATCTGCTCTTTTTTCAACATTTGCAACTTCCACCCTAGTTAAGGCAAATACCGTTTCAGACCTGGACGATTACAAAATCTTCAGAGGACTCTCCCTGACCCTTAAATGCCAGAATACCACTTTCAGAATAATCTAACATAAAATTTTCATCGTATCACCGTGGTGCTCTAAAATATTCAGTGGTTCTCCATTAGTTAAAGAACAAAAGTCAAACTCTTTATCTGCTTCAGCAAGTGCTACTCCTTCTCCTGCCATTCTTTGTGTCCAGCTAAACTGAAAGTCACGTAGGAAAGTGGACAAGGCATTAGAGTAGGAGTTAAGAGAAGTGGATTATATTATTTACTTGGTTTCTGACTGGCATACAATCACTGTCAAATAATGCAATCTCTCTGATTTTCAGACTCCTTCATAATATCAGGAGATGGGATCAAGGATAATGATCATAGGGCATGAAATTCCTCCTCAGTCTTAAATTCTATGATTGTAAGATCTAGAGTTTTCATTATTCTAAGAGTATCTTATTTATTTTAACTTTACAGAGTGGAATTCACACTAGACATACTACATGCCACTTCCTTCACCTGGAATGTCTTTCTTTTTTTTCTTATTTCCTATTGGAATAATGTTTCTCTTTCAGGGTCTTCCTCAAGTTCTAGTATACCCTTATGAAAGCTTTTCAGATTATCATGACGAGTTCTCCATTTCCTGAACTTCACCATATTCTGTAGCGCTTATTTTTCTTATCACTGATTTTCGATCTGTCTCAACTTTAACACGTATGACATACAATATTTAACATAGGTTTCCCATTTTACATAATTTATAGCTGTTAATATCTTTCCCACTCCTGCGAACATCTCAACTATTGCATTCAGTATTCCAATACCATTTGATTATTATTCCCATTATCTCTGTAGAGTCCGAATGATTATTTCTTAAATCTCTTGGTCACTAAGTTTACTTGTTTTCATTTCCAACAAATGTGACCCTATTTTTCGGCCTTAGTCGTACTCTTCTATCCACTTGCACTGCTTTTGTTTCCTTCTTTTTTAGATGGATTTGAATTCTCAGTAATGATCACATATCACATCAGTAGTGATTGCTGGAGTTTTGTTAGGAAGGATTCTGAAGTTATTTCTGGGTTCCGCAGGAAAGAGTACCACAATGGATCAGTAGTTTCTTCTGTAGTGCAGATGTGGGAAGTGGCACCATAACTGCCATTCTTATGCCAGCCCTTGGCTTTCAGTGTTCCACTGTATTGTATGGCATTGTCTAGAAAGCAGAGGGGTAAAATAGGGCTTTGGAATTGCAAACACAGGAATCCAGTTTGGTTAAAGTGTGGGCTCTCCCACTGCCATTGCATGACTTTGGCAACTAACAAGCTCTCATCTTGAGTTTCTTGATTGTAAAATGGAGATTTCGTGTATAGTTCCAGACATATTATAGGATTATTGAGTATTATTTAAAATAATAGGGGCACCTGGGTGGCTCAGTCAGTTAAGCGTTCTGCTTCGGCTCACGTCGTGATCTCACAGTTCCTGGGTTCGAGTCCCGTGTCCGGCTCTGTGCTGATGGCTCAGAGCCTGGAGCTGCTTCTGATTCTGTGTCTCCCTCTCTCTCTGACCCTCCCCTACTCACACTCTGTCTCTGTCTCTCAAAAATAAATAAACATAAAAAATTTTTAAATAGTATTTGTGAGGAATGCTGGAGTGGCTCAGTCAGTTAAGCATCTAACTCTTGATTTCGGCTCAAGTCATGATCTCACGGTTCATGGATTTGAGCCACACATTGAGCTCTGTGCTGACAGTGCAAAGCCTGCTTGGGATTCTCTCTCCCCCTCTCTCTCTGCTCCTCCCCTGCATGCACATGCTCTCTCTCTTTCAAAATAAATAAAATAAAATAAAATAAAATAAAATAAAATAAAATAAAATAAAATAAAATAATATTTGTGAAACTATTCCATAAACTGATGACATAAAAAATATTAGACATTTCTATTTTGCCTTTTATTCTTATAAAAAATGTAGAAAACAAGAGAAAATATCATAATTTTATGATTCCAATAAAGCAATACTAGCATATTGATACATTTCTTTTCCCTTGCTTTCTCATATATCTTTTTACAACCTAGTCAGAATCATATTAAATATATTTTACCTTTGTTTTAAATTTAACACTATTTCATAAGTAGTTTCACTATTTCCATATGATTTTTTTATAAAAGTCATTATTTTAATGATTACATAACAATCATTTAGTGGATATGCCATAAATCTCTGAAATCTCTGCTATTCCTATTATAATTTTAAATATATCTCCTCTCTATTTTTTTCCATGTGAAATTAAGCTAATTATTTGGTATAAATTCGTTCAGTTTAGGAATGTCACACTCATTCATGGATGCTGCGCACATTTATTGACTACTTACTTCCAGGTACTGAGTTAGATTCTAGGTATATAATGGGAACAAAAATTGTGACTCCTGTCCTTATAAAAATGTATAGTCTTATGAGAGAAAGCAGGGGCAGATATTTAAAAAGTAGATACAAATTACTTTAGAATTACAGATTATAATAATATTATGAGTGAAAAAACACATAATGTTATGAAAAAAAACATTTGAAGCATTGGAAGGTAGTACTTATTTATAATTGTGTGTTCAGCGAACACTACTCTGAGAATGTGTCATTTCTGAAGGACTAAAAGACAGAATAATGAAAATCTGAGAGAATTCAATTACTGGCAAAGTGAATTGTATGTGCCAAGGCCTCAAGTGGGAACATGCTTAGAGGGTTTAAGGAATGAAGCAAGAGAAAACTGGTGTGACCAGAGCTTACTGAACAAGGAGGAAATGACCTGAGATGAAGCCTGAGTGAGGTCATGTGGCATGTTAGGCATTGTTGTTGCCATGAAATGTGGCTTTTATTTTATGGATAAAAAGAAGATTTGATAGGTTTTAAAGAGGGCAGAGGCATGTCCAGCTTTGTCTGGCTACCTTTTAGAGAATAGTTGGGGACGTGTAAGAGCTAATGAAGGCAGAACAATAAAACTGTTTGCAGGACTCCAAGTGGGAGAAAATGGTGGCTTGTTTTAGAAAGTGGAAATGGAGATGGAAAGAAAAAGACGAATTCAGAATATGTTTTGGAGGTAGAACTGATAGAAGTTGTGTTAGATTGGATGTGGGGTTGAGCAAAGTGAGACTACAGAATGACTCATTTGCTAACTGTTGTGGCTTTGTCATGTATCAGCTTGGCTACCCCACGTTCTCCTTTGTGTGTGTTTCTAGTGAGGGTAGTCCACAGAAAGACTCTTGTTAGATTTGGAAGACAGAAACGAAGCAGCAGCCATTTTATAGCTCCTATGCTATCCCTAACCTGCTGACTCACCTTCTTGGCCTGAGACAGGGGCCTGTAACTGCTCAACTTGCCTCTAGATCCATCTTCAGCTTCTGCAACCATGGGCCAAGTCTGTAACAATATGACACAGGGCCCTGGCTTCTGCAGGTCACCGCTACTGTCAAAGTCAAAGGTAACAAGAAATGGAAGGTTTCACTCTCTTCTTGAGGGTTCCATGTTAATGTCTGATTTCGAATGTTGCACCCTTCTTCCCTTCATGACTGCTTGACCTGTGGACTTGAAGCCCTAACATCAGACACAAAGACAGCCTTATGGAGAATACTGGACCAGCTCTCACAATTGTGTAAGGTTAAATCTCTATTACACTTCCCTTTATATGTAAAGATATGTGAGAGATACATATATATTCCCTGGTGATTTTACTTCTCTTGCTGAATCCTGATTGCCACATATAACAAAATACTTGTTTTCATTTGTAGCAAATTGCTTTGCTTCTGAAAAATTACTGGGTGTTGAGGGGAACAAGTACATCTTTATTTGTAGAAAAAAAATGCCCTGTGAAAATAATGCTTTAAAGATTTTAAAGAAAATTGGGCTCTTACTAGAAGTGCAGGAAGAGTAGGCTCAGGTTCATGGGCCTGTTGTATTCCTAGAAGTTCAGAAACTTTGTAACACCGGTATGCTAGCAAAATCTGTGCATGATAGAAATAAAAGTAAAAGAAAAGAAGGAGGGGAGGAAAGAAAGAAGGAGAGAGGGAGGGAGGGAGGGAGGGAGCAAGGAAAGGAAGAAAAAATTGTTTTGAAAAACAGCAACATATTTAATAAGTAACTGATTTTAAAATAGACCAAATAACTAGTTATCAAATATAAAAACATATTTTGAATGAGTGTTTTCTTTTGTATATTATTTTTTTAAGGAAGAAGTTATCTTAGTCTAAAAAAGAAAACACTTTTAATTAACTAACTATTACAATTTGAGTCCTGTTGACTCCACAGGCAGAAATTGTTGCATCTAAGACGATTAAAGAAAAACACACCATTTCGCTAAAATGTCATTTCAGTGAATCGATGTCAGATTTCATAGCCTTTAAAAGGCATCACTGATGAAAAAAAGCCCCTAGATCTTTAGACAAATGATCCTTCTGTCAACAATCTATGGCAACTTTAGACAATACGTTAGGAAAGTGAATGCAGCACAGGTTAAAAGCAAACCAAAGTTATACTCAATGCCACTGTTACTTTAGCAAATGCATGCACCAGGTCTGTGCTTAGATTAGATGGAAAAGCATTTACTTTTACAATCACAGGAAGACAAGAAACATTCCCACCCATTATAACTGCAATATCTAGGATTGATAATAATAAAAATAAGTCTTCTCATAGATTAAAGGGCCAAAGAAATTGTTCCTTCATTCTAAAGTACTCATAGCATGTAATAACTTAGCATCTTTAAAAAAAAAAATTTTAGTGTATTTTTGTGAGAGAGAGAGACTGAGGGCAAGCAGAGGAGGGGCAGAGAGAGAGAGGGAGACACAGAATCTGAAGCAGGCTCCAGGCTCTGAGCTGTCAGCACAGAGCCCAATGCAGGGCTCCAACTCACGAACAACGAGATGATGACCTGAGCCGAAGTCGAACATTTAACTGACTGAGCCACCAAAGCACCCAAATAATTTAGTGTATCTTTTATTTTTTATTCTTTTCAACTTTTTATGTTTATTTATTTTTGAGAGAGAGACAGAGACAGAGTGCAAGTGGGGGAGGGGCAGAGAGAGAGGGAGACACAGAATCTGAAGCAGGCTCCAGGCTCTGAGCTGTCAGCACAGAGCCCGATGCGGGGCTCAAACTCACAAACAGGGAGATCATGACCTGAGCTGAAGTCGGACACTCAACCGACTGAGCCACCCAGGAGCCCCAGTAATTTAGCATCTTAATAATGAATCAACATACTGATATTTTAGCAACTTTACTGCATATAGAATAGATTAAACACGAATCGGAAAATAGTATATACTGCTAACTTTAGTTCATTCACACAAATACTTATTGAGAACCTATGCATGCCAGGTATTGCACTAGAGACTGAGTTCAAAGATGAATAAATCTACTCCTGGTCCTCAAGTAGCTGATAGATTAGTGTTAGCTAACTGAGCCATTCACTGAGTAATCCTAAAATATCTGCTCTTCTGCCTAAGTCTAATTAACCTGTCTTCAATTTCTCACTAGAATTTTGAAAAATAAATATGATTTAAAATTGGTTGTCAAGGCTTCCATGGAAACTGAAGTATTCATTCTACGTGCAAGGCAGGATTGCATTCTAGGAGTAGCTGCACTTGCTTTCTCCAGTGAAGTGGACCCAGTGGTATCCTGAAGGTTATACCAACTCCCATCAGCACAAATTTGGTGAGCCTATAATTGAAAGTAGCCATTATTAACGACTAAATGATATAAACTGAGAAATGATTTGTATTTAAAACAGAGATAATAAATACTCAAAAGCATCAACTAAATTATATAAATTTAAAACATGCGGTGCCTGGGTGGCTCAGTCGGTTGAGCGTCTGACTTCAGCTCAGGTCATGATCTCACAGTCTGTGAGTTCGAGCCTCACGTAGGGCTCTGTGCTGACAGCTCGGAGCCTGGAGCCTACTTCCGATTCTGTGTCTCCCTCTCTCTCTGTCCGTCCCCTGCTCGTGCTCTGTCTCTCTCTGTGTCAAAAATAAATAAAAACATTAAAAAAATTTTAAAACAAATATATTAAATACTCAAAAGCATTATTTCACTATATTTTACTCTCATGTGTTTTTGAGGGTATTTCTATTATCTATATGGTGAAAATGCTGTATGATGGTATGTATTTCTTCTTTATTCCATAGTGATCATGTTCGTGACTTGAAATCAATCACAATGGGAGCATTTATACTCAGGTATTTGCAAACAGTACATACTAGTGGGGTTTTTTTCCTCAAAAATCTGGCTGATGAACATTTTCTAGAATACTACTGAGTAGGAGCATGATGTGTCATTTCTAGGAAGAATCTTCCTGGCCAGTGTGCATCCTTCTCCCTGCTGAAGAGAGCATTGCGGTGTGTATTAGATTAGACTTCATCAGTCTGGATGGGTCCCTGAGTGGAACCTGTGTCCTCCAACCCCAATCCACAGACCCACACTGGACTTGTGGCATGAAAAAGAACTCATTTATTTTGTTTCTTCTTTTTGTTACCATAGCCAGTCTTGACTGATAAAAAAAAGAAATAGTAAAGTATTTCCAAAATCCTTTTTTTTTCTTTTTCTTTCCAGAAAGTGGAGCCATTACTATAGTATAATACTAACTGCTGTGCCCACAATTGCCTTCTGCTCCATAATACTCATCTTTATTTTTTTGTTGGCAGTTATCATCCATAAGGAGAAAATATTTGCCGAAAGAGAACTTTTCCTAAAAATTTTGTTTCTTTTTTTAGGGTTATTTATTTATTTTTGAGAGAAGGAAAGAGAGAGCCCATGAGAACAGAGGAAGGGCAGAGAGAGGGAGAGAGGAGTCTCAAGCAGGCTCCATGCTTAATGCAGAGCCTGATGCAGGGCTTGATCTCATGAACAGTGAGATCATAACCTGAGCTGAAACCAAGAGTCAGATGCTTAACTGACTGAGCTACCTAGGCGCCCCTAAAATTCTGTTTCTTTAAATTTGGCTCACTGAGTTGGTCCTTCAAGTGGCCTCCTTTTACCTACTGGTCTGATTGTAAACAACTTATTTCTTAAAATCTAACAAATAAGAGTTTGGGTGTACTTATTTTCTTCCTTGTTAGTTACACTTACATAGAACTCAGTTTGCTCATTAGAAGGCTGCTGATTAAGATGGGTGTAGTCACCACTGTGAAGAAAAATTCAAAATTCCAACATGATCTCACCCTTCATACCTAATGTTGAAATTTGAGAGCCAGAAAATTAAGACAGTGAGAAATAGAGATGAGACAGAGAGGGAGAGGGAAAGGGGGAAAGAGAGGAATGTGCTTTCAAAGAAGTTGAGAGTAATAATAACTCAGGGTTGCATCAGAGACAAGGTATATAAAGACATTCCATATTAGAGAGGCCTTTTTCTTATGAAAAATGTTTTATTTTATAAAAAATACAAATTTAAGCCATTTTAGTCAATATTCTTAAACTAAAAAAACTTCCAAGATCTGAAAGCTATCAAGAGAGACCTAATATTACAAAGACAATGAAAATACGAGGATTCCAAAAGCATGAGTTGGATGAGCTAGAACTAGAGCTGGTTGGCTAGACCAGTCTAGTCTCTTATATACTGGGTATAGAAAAAGTCTGGGCCGGACTGAAAGTGTAGGAGAAAATAGGAATACTGCCTACAGTGTTATTTACTGTGGACACAGGCTTGTCGTTCTCTCTCATAACTGATTGTAGGATGGAGACAGCTATCTAATTTATTCTGGAAAAAAAAATTCTAGAATTACCTAAATAACTCAAATTATTATTATATACATGAATAGAGGGAAAAAATTGAGTTATTTGAATTATTTAAAAACAGGAAATGGAGATCCCCTAAATATGACTTTGGTGAGCCTTTTGCCTTGTTAAAATACATTGTTTTGTTATTGAACTCTATCTACTCTTTTGAGAGGCAAATACTCTCTCTGCTCACTGGTTCCTTTTCTTCTTCTAATTCTTCCTCGAATGCTCAGATCTCCTCTAACCCAACTGAATCTTCTACTTGTACTGGGTCCTACAAAGAAATGCTGTCTTCTTCCACGGAAGTATCCTGGTTTTCCAATAAGAATCTGGTTTTCTTCTGGTGCTTTCTAATCCTGACTGGATTCAATAATTAGTTGTGAGGCTGTCTACCAGATTGACAGAGGAGTCTGGAGATGAGGTGCCTGAAATGCAATAGTTAAACAAGTTATTGCAGTCAGTCTGGTCAACCATTTGGGTATCAAACAGTATCCATATATTGACAGAATTACATTTCATACACATACACTGTTTCCCATATAGTCAGATCCTATTTAATTGAGAAATTAGAAATTTATTTTGAAATATTCCTGAATTTGAACTAACCTTTTGAGCATGTAATCACTCAAAATTAAAAGTGTGATTTTTACTATACAGAACTTCTCTATTTAAAAATAGTGCGTTTTTCTTTTAATATAATTTTTTTATTAAAACAATATCTATTACTTAGTTGCTTAGAAAGCTAACTGTTCTTATCAGTAATTATCCTTCAAACCAGTCTCTATTTTCCAGAATTTGGTGAAATTCTGTCATTCATTGATACCTTCTTTTTCTAAACTAGGTATTCTGGACTTACATGTTTATATTCTTTATAATAATTTCAGATAGATTTTTATTAGGAAAAATAGATAGACAAATGTTCTCAAGCTACCATATCTAACCAGAAGTCTCTTTTTAAAAATGGTAACATCTGGGGCGCCTGGGTGGCTCAGTCGGTTAAGAGGCCGACTTCGGCTCAGGTCATGATCTCGCGGTCCGTGAGTTCGAGCCCCGCGTCAGGCTCTGTGCTGACAGCTCAGAGCCTGGAGCCTGTTTCAGATTCTGTGTCTCCCTCTCTCTGACCCTCCCCCATTCATGCTCTGTCTCTCTCTGTCTCAAAAATAAATAAATGTTAAAAAAAAATTAAAAATAAAAAAAAAATTAAAAAAAAATGGTAACATCAAGAAGGGGTTCTCATGCTTGGAAACATTAGGAACCACTGGTGAGGAGGAAGAGTCACAAGGGGGAATCAGGAGACCTAGATTCTACCTTGGCCTTTGCTGCATGGATGCTACCTCTGCTGCAGCTGCTCTAGGATGACCGTGAACCAGCTACCTGAGCTTCCTGTGCCTGTTTGCTCCTCAGTGAAATGAACAGTCATGCCAGATGGTCCCTAGGTCTCCTATACAGTGGTACTGTATTCCACTTGACAAAAAGAATAAGGGTGGACAGGCCTCCTACCTATGTAAGATACCATCAAATTGGGGAACAGGAAGAAAGACAAGACTAGGTACTGAGGAACTAATGCCTAAGTTGAATGGAGAGGTAGAAAACAAGGTGCTAGTAGAATAAAGGAATCTTGAAGCTGACAGAGTCCAAAGTTGAGGCATAAATATTAAAGAAGCTTGCGTCAAGATCCAAGGAATACACCGACATGGTCCCAAGCGTGAAAGGAAAATTGACTTGGCAGGAATGATTTAAACAGAACAAGAAGGAGAGAAGGTGGGAAACAAAGGCCAAGAAGTAGGTGGTTGTGGTAATTAAAACAGGAAATAACTGAAGCCTGGATATGTATCCTGGCAGGGGGAAGAGCAAAGACAGATTATGTCTCACTTAGAGTGATAGGGATGAATACAACCATATCCCTTCATTAGTTATCTGTAAAATACACTGGCATGCATGCAATATAGAGAAATGTAAATGTTTTGAATAAAGGGAAATTCTAAAAAAGGTCAGTGAGAGATGAGGCTAGGGGTCTGAAATAAGAGTTCCAGATGAATGCAGATGAATCTGAAAAACAAAAACAAAAACAAAACAGAAAGAAAACTCTGAAAAAGGCTAAGCAAAATAAACAGCGATTTTCAACTGGCTGGCTTTCTTCCTTGCGTTTGTGAGTCTAGATAAGGAGCTTTGTGGTGGTGGGAAGGCAGTGAAGCTTTAATTGCCTATTAACTGGCTCCTTCTGTTTATACCCTTTCTCTACTCTGTCGTCTATCCCCTGACTTGGCCACTGCCGCCTATGCTAAATGGATTCTGATCAGCTAAAACTCACACAGTAATTTAAGCTGGAAATTTTAGTTAAATCCAGTCAATTCCCCAACATCTTTTCAAAAGGATGAAGGTTTTAATCAGTACAATACAAGCCATGGGGAATATGGGAGAGATCAGGTCAGAATGTGGGTCAGAAAAACTATAGAGGAAGTGCTAATGGGATAAGGACGCCTGAGCTTTTTATCTTATTAGCGCTTCCCATGTCAAATTAGCAAAATGGTTCAGGCACTAAAGTGTTGAGATAAAATGTTCATATGGTATGTGTTCCCCAGAAGGATTCTCTGTGAGCCTCTTCTAAGGAGATTCAACTTTTCTTCTCTCTTCTTTTTTATCTTCAGAGGTAAGTGCAATTAGGTAAGCCAGACACATCTACTTTGTATCCCAGTGACCTCTGTGGAAATACAGCTTAATCAGCAAGACCACTGCATTACAAAATTCCAGGGGGCACCATTCACAAAGAAGCTGATGTGAATGGTGCCCCCTGGAGTTGTGCTATGCTGTGGTCTTTTATCCAGATAAATTTCCTTGTTGTAAAATGAAGTAAAAGATACATATTCCAGAAGCTGCACCTTGAAAATAGACTCCTTGCTTAGAGTAGTGCTATTTTTTAAATAGCAGGGGTGCATGTCAGTGTGATCTGAGTATCTTTTCCTTCTTTTTTTCTATTGAGATATTATTGACATGTGACATTATATTAGTTTCAGGTGTATGATATTATGATTCGTTATTTGCATAAATTGCAAAAGGATCACCATGATAAGTCTAGCTAACACCTTGAGTATCTTTTTCAGTATTCACATACCAGGTCCCTTTCCAATCCTGTATTTTGAGTCGCATGGATAAATAATTAGACTTCTGTAGGATGTACACAGTTATTTTTAAAATCTGTTTATTCAAGTAACATATATTAAGAACTTTCCATGTGCTAGACACACTGGCCTTTTCTAAGTTAAATGACATAAAAGAAGTGAAGCCCTTGGAACAGTATTAGTTCTGAATATCACTATTATTATTCTCAAACATACCAAGCTCCTTTTTGCTCCAAGACTTTTTTTTTAAGCCACTGTTTCCCTCTGTTTTAACATGTTCCTCCCTCTTCCCACCCCCTTACCCTCCATGGCAAACCTTCTTAACCTCCAAGCCCCAGCTTAAAAATCACTGCCCAATTTTTCTATCTAAAGTAATGTCTCTCCCCTCTCTCTATTTTTACCGGTCTCAGCTCCACATTGGTTTCCCACATAGCACTTATCACCATTTGTCAGGATCTTATTGATTTATTTACTTATTTACTGCCTGGCTTACCCAAGGATGGGTAATCTACAAGGTAGGGAAAAGTGTGTAAATATGGCAGAACCTCAGACAATTTATTAAAAGAATACGTGAATAACTGATTGATCATGCCACTTTAATTTCCCCAAGAAAAATTCAGTATTCAGTTCACCTAGGAGTCTACTCAATTTGTGTGTGTGTGTGTGTGTGTGTGTGTGTGTGTGTTCTTGAGTCAAATTGTGAAACTGATTTTGATGGGGTGCAGTCAGTGTGTTTACTGATTTCTTTTCAAATTCGAGAAGGCTTTGAATTCAAGAAAAACGTACTGGCATATAAGTGGCAATCTCTTAATACTTTGTGGGAGTATGACTCTGTTGTACAAGCTTCTCATAGTATCACAGCAAATACTCTGAAGCCTAAAGTCAAAATATGGAAAGTTCAATTATTGTATGTAAACATTCCTGATTCAATCACACAAATACAGTTTGTGTAAATGACAATATAAATATACATATGTTCTAATTTTTAGAAAGAGATGGTTTCTAGGGTGTTTCATCTACCAAATTGCTTAGACACTATCAGATACAATAAACAAAGACTATTATGCCCTGTGTAATATATAAAATGTATACAGAATTGTTTTGCTGCCACAAAAATCAAGGCACTCATATTGGTTGAATTTTTACCACTGACTGCTGTTCAAATCTGACTTAATCTGTAGCAGCCATGATGGCAGAGTCAAGTGGTGGATGTAAGGTTGTCTAATACAGCCCCTTAGGAGACAAATGGGGAGAGGAACTGATTCCAAGAGAGGATTGTTTAGGCAGTCACACACCTCAAAGTTAATCTTCATTTACCAGCACAAAACAATATCTGTGGAAATGAAAATAAGAGCAGAAAATTTAAAGTAGCTTTCACAAAAATATGAAGTGATGATTTTGAGAAAATGCATCTTGCTTCATGTAAATTTTTAATCAAAATTCACACTATTTTACTATATATAGGACTATATACATTTCCTCTTGTAACATAGTATTCTTTGAATTTATGAAGAGCAACAATTTTATTCTAAATAATCTTCCTAGTTTTAATTTTTTTTCTCTGATGTATACATAGGAATGCATTTCTGGGGTAATATGAGGAACATTATTTCAATTCTACTCTCTCTTTTCCAGCTTTCAAAATGTCTAAGTCTCCTCAGGCATGATTTCCCTGACTTAAGTTTCACTGGATAAGAGTCATTCCTTCCTTGATTATCCTTGGTCTGCAGTAAATATCTTTCTTTTTCTTTCCCTTTCTTCTCTTCCACCTTTTCCTTTTATCTTCCAAAAACCCATTATGATTTTCTCTAAACAACAATTCTCAGCTTCTTTTGTAGTTACACAACTGTTGTGAATATTAATGGTATCCTTCAAGGAGTATTATTTATAGAGGAAATATGGGTCTTTGATCAGTGTTTTTTCTTAAATAAAAACCTCATGCATTGTGGGTAGATTGTATTTCTCTTATGTTGGGCATTTCATTGCTCATTTCCATCTTTCCTTATATTACAGAGTTGGAGGCCGTTGGAGACTTTTAAGTTGTTCTTTTTTAAAAGCTTTTTCCCTTTTATTATGTGATCTCTCTAATGCTGGCCCTGTGTATGGTGATGTCTGCCCTGGTTGGAAATCCTTTTGCTACACTCCCTAAAGGCAGCAAGTGATTCAGGGGGGAGTGTGTAATTTGTTTTGTACCGTGGAATTCCTGCCATGCCTATATGTATTTAGACCACAGGCAAACCAATAAAGTTGTCATAGAAACAAAGCATTTCATGAATAAATCAATCCATAACAAACTTGTAAACTTCAAACAACCCACTGTGCCTTAACAACACATCCGTTACATACACAAAATAATCATGTTTGTAATGAGCAATGCACAATATTATTCTTTCCCATACATTTGGTCCTGTTTGCCATCTTATAAATATTTCTTAATGTATTTTTATGCAGCCTGTGGATTCCTACTGAGCCGGAATGAAATAAGTAACTCTAGCTGGGCATGATAATACTGGAAAAGCAGACTTTTAAAAATGTAGCTCATGGTGAACCCCAGTTCAAACAGTAGGCTTAGAATATCTACTCAGATGACCAGAGGGGATTGAAACCATGCCTAAGCAAAGTTTCCTCATTTTGATCAACTCCAGTATTCTTTTTCACTTTTCAGTCTCCCTGTTTGGCTCTTAGTACCCTGTTCTGCATACAGTGTCTTCAGAGAATGTGCTTGACTGGCAGTGGCAGGAAGGGTAGGGATAAGGGAGCTATTTGAAAAATGACACTGATATTTTTTTTTAAAAAAGGACAAATGGTCTCTGCCAGAAACTATCATGACTGGATTGGAGAAAGAGAGCACTTTGAAGAGGAATAGAGAATATTACTGTGTAAAACTTAAATTCTTTTGCAGATGGTAAAAGGACAAGAAAAAGGCACACGTAGAAAAGGAGGTCAGTATAATACAAGTCCTCTGGGGCTTGTTTTGGCTTCCTGAAAACAACCTTTCTTATTTTCATTCTGAGTGAAATTCTCTCTGTGGCTACATTTAGGTTCTGCTTCCCAGACATGGTATACTAGATCTCCTTGTAGAGGTATCTTCTATTCCCATGAGTTCTGTTATGGCCTTTGACCATGACTTCATTGTGTCATTTCAGCCTAATTAGACACCTCCAGAGTGCCTGTAATCAGAGGAGCCTTCTATCCATACTTTAGATATAGATGTGAATTTTATTTTCTAATAATTGACTTCTACTTTATTATGTTAATCTCACTTTCTGCTCACTAAGGACATCTGAGAAGATTCCATAACTTTTCAGTCACTGACAATTAATAAAATTTAGTCTAATCTATTTATAACCTCAATACTATATTTAAATCAAAACTCTCTCCTCTACCATCTAAGTGAGGAGGGTGGCTTCAGTCAACCCTCTTACTTTTCCTCTCCTACTCCAAAAGTTTATGTAGACTTCTGGGACATCTCAGTCCTTAAGGTCTGCTCGATTTAGGCAAGAGGATGAACAGGAGAGGCTGAAGTTTTCTTAAGTTATTGGGCAGGCTCTTGCTCATTCTGGTCTCTGTGCTTCTGGTGACCTCTACTACCAAGTGCTAGTCTTGCGAGGGTGGTTTTGCATGGTAGCCTTCAGTCTTCAAAGCCCATCAGCTACTGATGACACCCTCATAAATGGTATGTGGAGGTTTTGTTGGGTAAAACAGTGTCCCCCTGAAATGTATGTCGATCTGAACCTCTGAATGTGACCTTATTTGGAAATAGGGTCTTTGTGGATATAAGCAGATTTAATGAAGTCATACCAGATTACGGTGGGCTCTAATGCAATGACTGGTAACTTTGTAAGGAAAGGGAAATTTGGACACAAAGACATAGGAGAAGAGGTGCCACATGAAGATGGAGGCAGAGATTGGAGTGATGCATCTACAAGTCTAGGACCGCTGAGGATTTCTGGCAACCAATGGAAGCTAGGAAAAGGCAAAGAAGAACTCATCCCCTAGAGCCATCCCCATGCTCCAGAGGGGAGGATGGCCTGCCAACACATTGATTTCATACTTTTAGCTTCAAAAACTGAGAGATAATAAATTTCTATTGTTTTAAGCCACCCAATTTGTCGTACTTTGTTACGGCACGCCTGGGAAACAAATAATGGGCTCTATACCTCAAACTCCCCTTTCAGATGGACAAAAAGAAGAAAATGCCTCTCAGTAGCCTTACAAACCTCTGGATCAGTGTTCCAAACTGAAGTCATTCTCTTTCCCTAAATCTGCTCTTCCATGTAGTGCTCCCCACCTCAGTGATGCCTTGAAAATTATCAGTTCCACTCCTCCTTCTCTCTTCCATCCTTCCCTCCCCACATTGTTGATTCTTCATTTCCTTCAGAGTGAAATCCAGTTTCTTGAGGTTCATTATGCTTTCATGTTTGTCCTCTGGCTACCTTGCTAGCTTCACCTGCAGCCACGTCTGTACACGATACTTTGCTTCTTATGTCAGACTTCCTGTAGTTCTTCACCCACTCCAGGTAAGGGGGTGATCTCTCTGCTCCTTCTCTGGGCCCTGATAGCCCACCATGTAAAATAATCATGACGTTTTCTGCTCTGTCTCACTAACATTGAGGTCATCAGGGAAGGTGCTTGGCCTTATTTATCTCTTTCCCTTAATGCTGAGCAAGAAGCCTCTTCTGTTTAGAGCAATGAAAGGAGAAAATGCACAGTATGGGTGGAAATAAAGCCAAGGGATAAATCTTGAGAAAAAGGAGATAAAAGTAAAGAAAGACAGAGTTGCCTATCATAATGGGTTACTTCCACCTCCTGGAATGTCAGTTTCCACAAACACTGAAGAAGGGATTATTCATAAGAGGTATGTAATATGTACATGATAAATGGCAGAACAAATGATAACATACACAGATGGTTTACTATGTATCAGACCTATGCTAAGCACTTAACCTGCATCTCTCATTTGATCTACATGACAGCCTCATGAGAAAGAGGTTTCCTTCTTATTAATGAAGCAAATGGGGCTTTGAGACATTAAGTAAATTTTCCAAGGTCACACACTTAGTAAGTAGCAATGGAATTTGAACCCAGGTGTGTCTGAATCTGAAGATTATGATTTTAACAACTAAGATTTGTCCTGTTGTGTTACACAGGTTCTGATCATTATGGAATATTATTCTGTAACTGAGAAAGTGCAGCTGCTGAATGAAGTTTTTTTCTTATTGGCACAACATCAATCTAAAGTCAGTAAGGAATACCTTCATTAAGGAATATTCTGCTCGAGTTTCATACCTCAGCAATTTGTTTAATCTTTGCATCATGGAGAAGTGTGATAAACATTTTCAGGATATTAAGGAGAAACTTTTAAATATTTATGATGTGTATTTCCCTAAATATAAAGCAGGAATTGTTATCGAGGGTTGCTATATAGTATTACATGAAATAATGGAAAATGTTAATTTCCTTGTCTTTTGTCCACTTTCTCTTGAAATAAAAAGTTCAATGGAGTGCCTGGGTGGCTCAGCTGGTTAAGCAACCAACTTCTGGTTTTGACTCAGGTTTGTCAGATCAGGCTTCACCTTGAGTTCTGCACTAACAGCGTCGAGCCTGGTTGGTATTCTCTCTCTCCCTCTCTCTCTCTGCCCCTCCCCCACTCATGCATGCTTTCTCTGTCTCTCAAAAATAAATAAAATAAACTTAAAAATAGTTCAAGAAATTTTAACTATAGCTTGCATATAGTACCTTATAATTTATGAAAATGCCTTCATATCTACTTAATCTCATGGGAGTAAAAATTCACATTAAGATATATTTTATATAAGATATACTATTAGCGGTAATTTATCTGACCAGAATATGTGGAGGGATGAAAAGATACAGCTTCTGAGGGGTCCTGACCATGAGTCTGGGCCAGATATCACAGGGCAGTGAGTGCCAATTAAATTCTGAGCAGATGCTGTGCTCTTGGTATCCCCAGCCACCCAGTGATCACTCAGCAGCTAGCTGTGGACCACTTAGCACATCAGGGTCAACTCCAATCCTCAGGGAAGCCTCATGAGCGGAGGATAGTATAAAAAGACTTGCTCTGGCTTATAGTTGTCTTGGATTTAGGTTTCAAAGAATCTAACTTAGACTTTAAACTCCTAAAATTCACTGGGTCAAAGCAAAATCCATACTGGATTCTTAACCTGAGCACATATGTGCTTTTTTTTCCCCCTCAGTAGAATATCCATAGGATTCATTATCAGAGTGGTTTATGAACCAATAATGGTTAGGGATGTTTCACCTTAGGACTATTCTGAGAATTCTTATCAATCCTGGGTGCCAAAGAGTCTATCCCAGTGATTCCCTCCTCCCTAGAAGCATTATGAAGTTCAGTTAACTCTAAAAACTTTTGAAAGCATTTTTAAGCTTTGTACAATTGTCTTTATTGTAGTTTTACTACTCTGGATTCATTTTTGGATGGTAATTGTGGCTTTTGACTCCTGAATGGGGCTGTAGGTTTTGAGCAGTGCAAAGCAGGCATTTAAGATTATGGAAATTCAGGCTGCTTTGAGGGTCTGTTCATTGAGGCTCTTTCTTTTTGAAATTTCCATGTAGCCATCTTTCCCACTTGAATTTCTATAAACCCTAAGTTGGAAACAAAATTTACCCATTAAAGAGGGGAGTAAATATTTATTTAATTATTCATCTGTTTCAGGGGGAAATGGTCCATTTTACACATCTAAGACATAATTTTGGTTCAATGTTTGTAGCCTGAGAGACCCAAGTTCACATTTTTGTGTTCTTTGCATTACTAGCTGTTTGAATTGGGAGATAATGATAGTGGAGATAACAGTATCTCATTCTCAGAATCGCAGTGACAATTAAATAACTATTTGGTAATATTTAATGCATGATTTTTTGGTTGCAAGCATTGTACTAAGTGCTTTACATGAAATATCTTAAACTTGAAATAACCCAGGTGAATAATGGCTCCAGGCCCCAAACATGGTCAGTGACTGAGCTGTAATACACATTGCCTAGTACATTACCTCGCAGACGGCACATTCTTAACAAATATTAGCCCGTCATCCTCTTATCAGTTGAGGAGAAATAGAAGCTTTGAGGTACAAAGTTTGACTTTCTTTCCGTTTCTCCTGGCTCCACCCAACCAGCCTCTAAGCTGCTCCTTGGGACCTCACCCCCTGGCTTCCCCTCTTTCCAGCTCTCTATCAGAAAGGCGGATAACTTACTGAAAGGCATCTGCAGACATTATCTGGTAATTAGGCTCATTAATTTTATAGGAAATTCTTTAATTTTCTGTGGGGCCATGTTCTTGAAATGCATTATCTCCCTTTTATGACTTTGCTTGCCTCAGTGTCAGTAGAGATTAAAGGTAACATGCTCTGCTGGGAACAAACACAATTTTCCAGCAGCTGCATTTTGTTTTCCTTAATAATTAACAATTGCTGCTGACTAACCCTTGCAGCATAAAATGCCCACCTTCTCACAAAGGAGTGGGCATTGGTTTGAGGAACTCACAAGGGATATCAGAAAAAGAAGTGTGATTAAAGCATTAAAGATTTAGAAGTTGACATTAGGATGAAAGGTAGAATTACAGTAAATATAACGCTGTTTAACATTAAATAGAATGTGTTGTACTTGAAACAGTTGTTCATTTCAACATTAATTATTAAGGGAACCTGACAACTCATTTTTAATTCGCAACTAAAGGCACAATTTCTTAAGATATAAATACAACAAAAGAGCTCAGAGGGTTGGTGCTTCTTTATCTTTAATGATTCCATGCTTTTTTTCTTGATATAATCCATAAACAAATCATAATGGAATGTGCCTAAATTGTATAAACCAAGAATAGTTTGTGGTGAGCTGATATTATGCCACTGGACATAAAGATTAAGAAATAAGTTAGGTTATATTGGAAATTGCTTCACAGATTAAGAAATAGGTTATATTGGAAATTGTTCCACATATTCCTCATGATTTCCATTTGAGGATTTTCTTGGAGACACTAATTTAAAGGGCATTTGAGGCAAACTTTGTACTTTATGTTTTAAATCAATTTTCTTCTGGGGGCAAGGAAAGCATGTTCATTCTTTGCTTTTTAATGAGAGACAAAGAACAGATAATAGTGTGATTAAATAATGCACTGCCAGGGTTTCTATGTGAAATTGATAACTATTCAAATTGGATTTTAAATCTATGATCCATTAAAATCTGCATGCTGTTATGAGTGAAACTTTGGAGGAAGTTCTTGACGGCCAAAGGACATTGGACAAATATACTTGCAGGAGGGAGGAAAGACAGCCCAGTGAAGGAATTTATGGTGGGGGAATTCACAAGGGCAATTTCAGTTACTCTTTCTGGTAAAATACAATAAAAGTCAGTAGTGCCACTGAGTGATTATGATTTATTTTTCACTTTAAAGAATGCCGATGGATTGGCATTTGAGTGTTCAATTTAGCAGGGCTTGGGATAGCTTTATTTCATGACAGGAAGTTGTAAAATATTTAGGATCATCATTAAGAATCTTTGAATTTTATCTATTTAAAAAAACTGAAGTATGAAAAGGACCAACAATAAGTCATTGACACATGTATACTTTCCTTAGAGTATGTTTCTGTATTTTCCTCTCGTTTGAGTTTCTCATGCTATAGTTGCTCTATCTGTACTGAGAGGGAAATATCTCTGATGTATGGTAGTGCTCAGTGTATTTAACGTATCATCACAGACTGTGTCTGTGAGCTTAGGCTAAGTTATACTTCAGTAACAAAAAACCTCAAAATATAGAAGCTCACATTAATATAGGTATATTTCTCAGTCATGTTACATCTTTATTGAGGGTTGGCTTTGGCACTTCACTCTGGGACTTCAGGCTGAAGGAGCATCTTCAGTCTGAGGTATTGTTAGTGTCATGGCAGAAGGAAAAAGAAAGAGGGCAGAAGCTTGATGGTTCTTAAAGCTTCTGCTTAAAAATGTCATGTGTCACTTCAGCTTAAAATTTTTTGGTCAAAGAAAGTCACAAAGTAAATTCCAATGTTATTGGTGTAGAGAGGAATAATCTGCTGTAGAAAAGGCGACTGCTTTCAGAAACAATAATAAAATTTTCTGGGGCACCAGAGTGGTTCAGTTGGTTAAGTATCCAACTTCGGCTCAGGTCATGTTTTCACGGTTTGTGGGTTCAAGAACCGCACCAGGATCACTGCTCTCAGTGCAGAGCCTGCTTCAGATCTTCTGTCCCCCTCTCTCTCTGCCCACCCCTGCTTGTGCTCTCTCCCTGAAAAAGAAAAAAAAAATTTTTAAATAAATAAATGAATAAATAAATACATAAATAAAGCAAGCCAGCCTATCCTGGCTTTGTTTAAAAAATAATAATAAATTTGCTTCCTCTCCACATACACATATCCTGAAAAATTTCTAGGATTATACAACTTGAGATCTATGACTGAAAGTTTTTCGAGGGGATTTTAGGTTGAGGGCATGTACCCCATCCTCCCTCTGATAATCTTAAGAGGAGGATTATCATGCTGATTTTATAATAGAAAGGTTTTCAGTAAAAATGATTTTTTATTTAGAAAAATTAAGCCTCAATCAGTGTGCTAGAGTTGTTGAGAAAACAAAATTTTGTCACTTGACCCTGCCCTCAGGAATATGGATCAGAAAAATTGGATAGGTCCTATCAATTGTAGCATGTGTTTATACTACCATCCTGAAATGCACATCCAGAATTAAGCATACCCTATGGCTATTAGGTTGGCTGTATTTCTCAGTGTGAGAGTAAGATGAAATAGTTACTACAAAATATAAGGTCATTACCCTATATGGATAAAGGGGTAACTGCCCCTGAAATGAGTTATAAAAACCTCATTTTACAAAATAAGAAAATAAAGCATATTTATGATGACAGAGAATAAGTTTTAGAATATCTTTTGAATAGTGTTGTAGAGTTTGCAAAGTGCTTTTACAAAAATCATCATTTAAAGTATGCAGGATATATATTATTAGCCTCATTTTCTGTGTAAGGAGCACTCGGGTTCAGTGAGGTTAAGTAAGTTGCCTAAGGAAATGACAGACCTGGGATTCAAACTCACACTTTCTACTCTAAGTTCAATATTCTCTCTACGAACATAAACAGCCTCCCAATACACAGTGCCATAACCTACTCACTCTCACTATGGAAGGAAAAAAAAAAAAAAAGGACAAAATTGGAAAATACATTATAATGGAAAAGAACATGGACTTGACTGTAGTCCTGGTTGTGGTACTTCAGCTGATGTTACAGTTTTAGACAAGTCACTTCAGCTTTCTATGCCTCAAGTTTTTTCACCTGCAAAATCAGGGAGTCGGATTATATTTTTTTCTCAAGGTCTTGTCCTAATAGTACTATTTTATAAATTTAAAAACTTACAGTATCTTGTCATTCACACTGACCCTAAGGACGCAGATACTTACCAAATTAAGGGAATGCATTTTTTTGGCACACTATGTAAAACCACCCTGACATTGACCAGCTTTGTCTTTTCTGTTAGCACCAGTAGCTTAACTTAAGCTAGTTAAGGGGGAAAAGAAAGATTCATTGAGTCATGTCCCTGAAGTCCAAGGTGAAACATGCTTCAGACATGACCAAAAGCAGGGATCCAGGAAAATATTGTCCAGCTCTTTTCTTTTGCTCTCTCGCCCATGCTTGCTCCTTCTCTCGTGTTTGCTCTCTCCTGTTCTTCTCTCCTTTTGTCTCATCACTATTTGTCTCTGAACAGCTTTAGTTTTTCCTATGGTTAGCTATCTTTTTTCAATTGTTGATATATGGAGCATGTGGTCACTGGTAGCTCAAGAGGCATAACCTTCCAGCTTCTAGAACATAGCATGAAGGACTTCTTCTCCAGGTCCAAATTGAGAGAGCTTTGGGAAGGACTCTGATTAGCCTGGCTTGGACTATATGCCCTCCACTAGACTAATTACTGGCAAGGTGAATGTAATTTTTCATTTGCAAGGCCTGTGTCACAGCCCATGGCTGTGTATTTGGTAGGCCCTATAGAATCACACAGGGATGAGAAATGGCAGTCTCCCAAAGAAAGTGGATGCTGATTCCAGAAGAATGGGGAAGGGGCTATTGTTGGAAAAACACAATAAATATTCACTGCACACAGTAAACATACATCTGAACTGTCTCACTTGAATCAGATTCCCAAATAAATGGAAGAGAACTTGATAATAAAACAGAAAATATTAAGCTCCAAGATATGAGAGTAGAAACATTATCATGTACTAGACCCAGGCCATACTGCCCAATTCCTCCAATAAACTAAAGAGCACTTAGAGATAACCCATTTTTGACAGCATTCTTAATTTGAGGAATTGATTGCAACACACCCAGACTTCCTTTAGGATCCCATAAGAAATATCTCATACATATTTTTTTTTTACTCGTAAGACTGTTTCTCAAAGCTTGTTTTGGAGTTGTGAGAGAAAGGGTTCTATGGCTAAATGCTGTTGAGAAATGCTCCTTATTATGTTCATCCCTGGAGAGGGATAGGCCTCATAATCTATCTTACCACATATAAGTCATAGTAAAGAGACTGTTTAAGCCAACATTTCCCAAACACATTGGATTGCAGAACACCCAACCACACACACAACAAAGAAAGAGTGAAAGAAAGAGAAGAAATAGAACACTTAATAATATCCTGTGGAAGTTCCTTGGAACTTGGAACAACCCTGTTGTTTAGAGCTAATTCTTCCAAATTTCATGAGAAGCAAAACAGCTTTAAGTTACTTCTTCACAACAAATATCTTAGAATTTGCCAAATCCATAAACTCTTTGATATCATAGATATAGATTGTGGGATTTAGAGGTAAATTATACCTCCAACGTTATTACAAACTTACTGCAGAGAAATTATTTATGTGCAAGGGAATGTGTTGGACATTTGAAATCTAGAAGGGAACAAGACAGATACAGTGTCCTTTGAATTTTGTAAATACTAGCATGTCCCTTTATCTCTCTGAGTCTCAATTTTACATATGAGGAAAGTGAGGAAAGTGAGGATAATATTACACACTCCTCAGAGCTGTTTTGGAAACTACATGAAAAAGATGGTTGTCAAAACTGAGCTTAATCATTATTAAAAATGTTTAAATTAATTTCTTCCTGCGTATTATTGAGCATCTGTTAAATGTAAGAGACTATTCTAGGTTCTGGAAGCAAGGGAATTAACAACAAAAAAGAAAAATGATCATCTTGAGTAGAAAAATGCTTACAAAAATCTTAGTAAAGAAAATAACTATCTACACAAAGATAAACAATAAAAGGCAGCAAGTGGCATGAACCAAATGAGGGTCTCAGACATTAAATACCACACAAACTCTGAAGTGGGAGAAACCAGTGTCGAGATGGTGAGTTCACAGGCTTTATGGAGTCTTGGCACCCTTGAAGGAAGTAAAGGGGAGAGTGAAGAACAAAGTAGGAGAGGAAATGGCATAAGGAAAGGCATGGAGGTGAAAACAACCTGGTTTTCAGGAAACAGTGAATAGATGAATATGATTATAGTGTATGAATTTGGGTAGCACAGGTAGAATATAAAGCTCAGTGTGTAGATGGTCCTGAGAATGAAATGCTTTGAATGCCAGACTGAAGCATGTGCATAGCAGATATTAGAGATTTTTACTGCAGGAAAGTAGCATAACAAAGCTAATTTTTCCAGTCAGGTAATATGACAGTTGTGTGCAAGAACTTAGTTAGGCTTGGAAGGAAAAATTTTAATATTTAAAACTTTCTGGCTAATATACTTATTTTTTTTCATTGAAGCATGGTTTATAATTAAAAACAAGTGGAAACTAAATGCCCCACAATGGAGAATTGGTTAAATAAATGGACTATCCAGTGGAATATAGCATAGCCACTAAAAATGATGTTTTAGAAGAAAATAACAGAAAAACGTTCACTATACTGAAATCAAGTTACAGGACCACAGTATGCGGTGTGATCTCATTTTTTAATAAAAATATATGCATATATAAGCAGATAAAAAGAGGTAATACCACATAGCTTATCTTTGGGTAGTGGTATTATGGCTGCTGTTTATTATTTTTGCTTATCTACATTTTCTAAATCCTCTACAGTAAGTTATATTACTTTTACAGTTAGGACAAAATCTATTATAATTTTATAAAAGCTGACCTAGAAAAATCCCTGTGGATTTCTAGACTGTGTGGAGTGGGGGAAGCAGAAACGGAAGTGGCAAAGGAAATAGAGAATTCATGTAGAATCAGGATTATATACCAGTCCGTCAGGAAGGGGCTAAAAACTGGAGCATCTGCCAGAAGTGGAGCTGTCTGAACTCTCAGAAAAGGCCTCTGGATTTGGTGATATGAGTCATTAGTGGCTGCTCTTGAGAAGTGTGGCAGAAAGAAGAAGGAGAGACGGTAGTTACATCCCTTGCTTAAGATGTCTCATGACCATACAGCCAGCCCCTGAGCACAGTCCGTTTAGGACAGGGACACGATCTCCCCAAGCACCTTCTGCGCTGGGCAGCTATTTTCTTGCTCCTGTCTTTGCAGTGGATGTCCCTCAGGACGGTTAAGACCGTTGCAAACTCCCTTAGTGCAGCAGGTGCCTGCAGAGCTTGTTAAATGCAGATTCCTGGGCCCAGTCCCAAACCATCTGAATAAGAGTATCTGGGGAGTCTGCATTTTAAAAAGCCTCCAGGGTGATTCTTATGCACAGTCAAGTGGCAGTACCTCTGCGTTAGAGTGTGCTACCTGCCATGGATCTGGACGCAAAGTCAGAGAGGACCGAACCCGGAGTTTCTGTAAATAGCACAACTGGGTGTTTTAGTCACGAATCAGTAAGTCCAGGATGTGGAGAAAATATCTTTTGGAATCCAGCAGACACCATGGCTTTCTTTGCATGTTTCCTAGGAGCCTTTTGGGGCTGGGCAGCAGCACACATCCAGAAGGTATGAAAGGGCTTGGCTCTTACGAGTGACAATCTGTTGGAAGAGGCTTGCAGTCACGTTTCCCAACTGGCCTGAGCTGGGAGCTATGCAACTCTGCTACTTACAGGACACCAAGCGGCAATAACAAATCAGTGCGCTGAGGCTCTCTACCTATGAAGCTAAGAGCTGTCGTAAAGTGGTCAGGATTAAATCAGCCAAAGCAAGGGGCCTCTTGACAGGCCCATCAGGATTCAGATACCAAAAGTTCTTACCCAATCAAGAAAGGAGACAGGGGGCACCCATCCATCCCATTATAAAACATATATAAAAATATGTGCTGTATTGTATTATGGCTTCCAATGACTTGCTATCCCTCTCGTAAAAGCTTTGTGTTCTCCACCCACTGACATCAGCCTTGCCTATGTGACTTACTTTGGCCAATCACATCTAGATGGAATTCATGTAAGCCACTTTCTTACAGAGATGTTAAGATCTGCCCTCTGATTCTGCCATCTCTCCTCTTTCCTTTCTGGCAAATATGCTTCTAAAGCATTCTGGGGAATGCATATCCACCAGGATATCTGGTTATTCTTACTCATCCAGCATTGTCCACATACAGTGCCAAAAAGGTGCTTGTCTGCCCGCTCTTGTCAATTAGAGCAGTAACTCCACTCACCTGAGAAGGGGGTGAACACCAACTAGTTTCCCTTTCTGCCTTCTGCACCACAGGTAAGGATCTTTGGGCAAGGGCTCTGACATTCCCAGACCCCTCTTTTCCTTCCTCTGACAGCAGCAGGTGCACATTCTTCAATACAAGGGACACACTACTTGGCATATCAGAGAAAATTCTTCAGTTTACTTAACAAAGCAATCTACCCTTTGAGATATTGCTCATTTTGAAGCACAGACCTCCATATGCCTCTGGTGGGATCTAACTCCTAAAGTTAGAGATGACAAGGATCAAGTCCTCTCTTCACCTCTTGTTACCTGTCCGGGTAGAAGAGATTTTCATCACATTGCTAAGAGTTGGAAGCAGTGTGATGGCTCCTTGGTAGCCAGACATCATCAGAAGCTATGAAACTTTTACTAAGTTTATGAGGTTGCAATGAGGAAAATAATTAGATTTAAAATAAAAAAGACATCTACCAGCCTTCTTTTACAAATTCCAGAGATGGTAAGAGCCTTGCAAAAACACCCCATTGCATTCTAGGCCAGTTCCAGGAGTGTCCTGATGATGGCTATTTTTGAACTAGTGGCGCATGCAAGGAAAAATCTGCTTTGAATGTAGATGAGTAAACAACTCAGTACATAGAAATTTGAATTACTAAAGAAACAATTTCTACATATTTCACCTTTCCTCCCATATTCTCACCCAAAGCCACATGGTTAAGAAAACAATCTGAATCTGAATACAGATAAGCTAACTGCTCTAAACACATACAAAAAAGAAAGAAAAAAGAAAAATGTGTAAGAAAAATATTTTTTAATTAGAAAGTCTTTCTTTAAATTAGGAAATTTCATAAGATGTGTTGCCTTTTTTTTTCTATTTTATTTTTGTTTGTTTATTTTTGTTTGTTTTCACCATGTACCATAAGCACTTTGTTGGAAGAAAACTATCAGATAGGAGCAGCAAATAACAACTCATCCTTCCTTTTTGATATAATGTGTAGCAGCCAGCCCATCAAATAAAGGAAAGTGAATGAACTTGTCTTCCCATTGCTCTCTGGACCAGACAGTTAATGGGAGGCCCTGCTCCTTCTTTAAGAGATCTGACCTATTCAGAGGGAGACCATGGGACCACTTTCTCACATCTACTGGAAAGTGTAGCATAGGAGAAAGACATGGACTTTGTACCTAGATACTTGTAAATTTAAATCCTGGCTCTGATTCTCATTAGCTATGTGAGACTAGAAAAATTAATTTCCCTGGACTTGTTTGACCATGTGCAAAAAATGTGACTGATGTGTAATTATGAAGGTTAAAGATTACATATATTACACATAGCTCAAATCTTGACCCATTAGATGCCTAACAAATGGTACTTATTTCTTTTTGTAGATTGTTTTTGTCAACAAAGAGCATCTATTTGCCCATTCATCTATCCATCCATTCGTCCATCCATCTCGAAAATCAGAGAGACATATAATATTAATGCTGGATCTTTGCCTTTTGCATGTCTCTTACTTACTGTGTTTACTATATATGGATTGTTGAAATTAAGCACATTATTATTTTTGTTCCTTCTGGGAAAAAAAATACAGTATAAGCTTTTTAAAGCTTAGATATAAGCCTTAAGACCTTCACTTAAATGGACTAAGTTTTTTGAGGCATACTTATAAAGAATAGAGAAAAAAAACATACACTCCTACATTTTAGGTAAAAATGTGCTTAACATTGAATTTTTCAAACTTGAAATTCCTATTAAGTTTCTTTGTACTGCTGCAATAACAGTATTTTACATAAGATCATTTGTCTACACAATATGTCCTTATTAAATTTAATTGACAACTGAGAAAAAAATGCGGGTTCCCAATTTGAGGGAATTAACACTTTGAGCAAATAAGAATCAAACAAAACAAACCAAAAAAAATTTTTCCAAAAAACCCACAGTCAAAACAAGATTATTAAAGTACAAAATGTACCTTGGTTATTTATTTTGACCAGCATTGTTTGGGTTTAATTATTTATGATAATAGTATACTTACAAATGTACTGTAGGCTATTTTGTAGAGTAATGAAGTTTTAGTAATATGAGCAGGCAATGCATTACTCTGCTTGCAAATCTTTTCTGAGAAGCTAGATATAATATCTAATTTTTTAAATTGATAATTATATTTGAGACTGAGTAAGGTTTGAGTGTATACTAGTTTGCCATATTCATATCTCAGTATTCTGTATTTATTTTATGCTACCATATTTGTGCATGTGAATTGTGTATAACTAAACAGAAGGAAATCTGTCTCAAAGTGTACATACTCTCGTGATAAAAGGCCTTACTAGTCCATAAAATCATGTGGTCTGTTCATTTCCTGCTACCTAATTGTGTAGTTCATTATATCTATGATCATTCTGTACCCTGGGGTAGTGGAGGGAGAAAGGGACAGACTATGGTTACTATTTTTCCCAGGCCCCATTAGTACCCTGTCACACTTGGATAACGTGCTGGGTATCTTCAGTTATGTATTAAATAATATTTGTAATATCTTTAGGGAAATACAGCCTCATCCAGAAAATGTAATAATTTCTAATTATTACATTATCATTAGAGAGTGTTTACTGATGGTACTGTTACCTATATTTCATTGATTCCCCATGAACCAAATGTATGTTAAGGCTTCATAGTTTTGCTCCTTCTGTAGAGTTCTCACTTCACACACCTTTTCCACACACCCCATTCCAATCCTCACCAAGCCATCAGTGTGGACTCCAGTTCTGAGGTCTTTTGGGTTTCTGTCAAGTTTAAAATTCACCATTATCTAGATGTGATAGGAGGGACTTGAAGCATTTTCCAGAAATGTGTACACCAAAGGGATAATGGGAAGCAGGTGAGCAGAAGCCATATCAGTGACCTTTATCCACCACTGGGAGATGATACCATAAAGAAAAAAATAAATAAATAAGCTAGGGAGTTTTAGTGTGTAACTTTATTGAGGAATTCCATGATTTACTGTTCAATATAGCAAGGCTTATCGTGTAACTTAGCTGTAGAACTCCCTGATTTACTGTGAAGCACAGTGGGGCTTATCATGTAACTATTATATGAGAGTCTTGGCAAAGACATGGTTAGGGTATTGCAGGGCCCATTAAGAATGACTGACATGCTTTTCTCAAATGGACCAAAGCAGACTCTGACTAGCAAACACAATTGTTATTCTCAGCATCTGAAATTCCAGTATTTTAACTTTATTCGGCACAGATGTTAAGGGTAACTTATGTGCCTATTTTATCTCCCTTCATTTTATATCTAAGCTTCTGTTTTATAGTAAATTGCTATATGAGGTTTACTGTTTTATGATTCTGATATCCATTTTGCAGAATTTACATTCTTTTTAAGAGAGACATTATGGCTAAAGAAGCAGCACATTAAAACACATAAAGCATGAGACATTTCCATCTCATGTCAGTCCCAGATTTAAGTCCTTCAGAGTCTCCTCTTGCCATTAGGATGAGATAAAAGCCCCATAGCCATTGTCACGGAGTCCCTGCAAGATAAGTCCTTGTCTGCTTCATGTCTTGGGAAGACCACTAAGTGGAAATGTGAATACTCTCCAAACAAGGACTGCGTCCTCAAATATACTGATTTTTGCTACTCAAAAGAAGCTAGTATTAAACAGGAACAACTGGAAATGTCTTTATGCTAAAAGACACTATGTCCCTTCTGAAGAGTTACCCATGACTTGATTATAAATTTCATGAGGATGGGGACTGTGTCTTAGTGTTTAAATCTCCAATATTTAGCACAGTGTATGGCACCTAGTGGGTACTCAATGATTTTAAAAATATGAATAAAGCTGAGCTATTTGGGATTTTTCTAATTCACTGTAATTGTTTATCATTCCATATCTTTGCTGACTCCATTGTCTTTGCCTATACTTTATGTTTCCTCCTCCATCAAATGACTGACCTTTCTCCTAGTTCTAAGATTGGGATTGGAATAATTCATTCTTGTCCCCCTCTTTTTGATACCAAAGGATCCAGTGTTAGATCTTTATCACTTGTCAAACTAAATTCCAGTTACATTTACATGCCTAACACCCCTTTACATTATTATTTTGACTGACGAAATCTATTACCTAATTTAATTTCTGCCACAAATTGGATAGTCAGTATTTCTTTTAATTGGATGCGTGAATGAAGTTAATGAATCATGGCCAATGGACCCATCTGTTGTGACAATGAATGACAAAAATACTAGAACTCTTTCAAGAAAATCTTTGTTTTAATTAACAGGTAGAAGTGATTAAGTAAAAGAATAGGACTAAAAAATGGGCAGTAAGTGAAATAATGAAAAACCTGACGATAATGATGTCTCAGAGGCAGCATATCATGGAGGATAAAAGCTGGGACTTGGGAGCAAGACTGTCTGGTCCAGCTCCTGATTTCTTACTAGCAGTGGGATATTAGGCAGATTACTAAACCCCTCTGTGCCTCAGTTTCTCCATCTGCAAAATGCAGATCATACTTCCTTGTGGAATTATTATAAAGATTATGTTAAATAGATAGAAAGTGTTAAGAAAAATGCCTAATTAGAAAACATTATGTAGTAAATATTAGCTATAATAATAATAATATTTTAAGTATCCTTTATATTTAATATTTAAGTAACCTTCTTTGTGATTTAGGTGTCACAGGTGTGATTTAAGTATCCTTCTTTGTGATTTAGTGTCCATAGCATTTTCCACATGGGTGTTAGTGACTTAAAATTCCATTAATTGGAGATAATAAAGGAAGCCAGAAAAATATGTGATATTTAGGAAAGGAAAATAGAATTTGGTCAAATGAATAGTTAATAGGATTCTTTAAGATTGAAGTTTTTTTAATATTTTTATTATATAATCCCATTTATATGAAACATCCAGAACAGGCAAATCCATAGAGACAGAGAGGAGATTGGTGGTTGCCAGGAGCTAAGGGGACTGACTGCTAACGGGTACAAGGTCTCTTTTCTGGGGCAATGAAAGTGCTTTGGAACTAGATAGAGGTGATGGAGGATTGAAGTCTTTAGACTGGAATTCTCTAAATTTTATAGATAATGATTTTATACTTATATCTCTGCCTGGAAAATCTGTTCTCTTTCTGTTCTCCTCTTCATTCAGATTATGGCATCATAGCAAATGAATGTACTGTAGTATCCACCTTGTGGAAATTTGCCATTTTCCTAGTGGTAAGCTAGTATTGGGAAACTCTCTGTTGGTCTAAATAAAAAATGGATCAATAGTAACTCATTGAAAGTCATAATTTGTCAGAACTCTGAATTCCTTAAATAAAATGAAGTCCAAGAAATTATGTATCTATACTTAATTGTATGTATTCTAACATTTACAGGTTTTCCAAAATAATGCATATAATTCACTTACTTTTCTTAACTGCAATTGTTCTGAGTATTTTTTCTCAAGGATGGGCCTGTTGTCATGATGTCAGGAACTTTTGGTAATTCCAAGTCCACTTTTCCAGATATTCACAATGAGATGAGATACATATTCTGCCATTTGCTCCACTTTCCTGGCATTGGTGCACTTCCTGGCTGAGTCCTGGATATCCTCCTTCACCACTCAGCCTGTTGGTGATTTCATCCAGTCTCATGGAAGTCAATATCTTGTAGAACTTGGAAATGCCCAAATTTTCCAATTGCTCTCCCCTGAACTTCATATTTATACAACCAATTTGTTAGCCTGCATCTCCACTTTGATGATGAATACACATCTCAACATGTTCAAATAGAACTTTTTATATCACTCCTCAAACCTGGTTGAAACCGCTTTCCTCCATTCCTCAGTGGCAACTTTGTCTCTCAGTTGCTTGAGACCAAAAATCATTTTGACTCTTGTATTTACTTCATGCCCACATCTAAATGCTCAGAAAATTGTTCTGGCTCTATTAAAACATGGCCAGAATCCAGCCACACCTCACCACAGCTTATGCTGGAAACCTGATCCATACTACCATTACTGCCTGCCTGATTATTTTCATACTCCCCTATCTACTCTACAGGCGTCTACCTTGTCTTGCTTTAGTCTGTTTTCAGCTCTGCACCCAGAGTGATTCTGTTAAAATGTAAGGCAGAGCATGCCACTTTTTTGCTCAAAATCATCAAATGAACTTTTACCCTGAGGTCAAAGCCAAAGTCCTTATATAAGACCTTCTGATCTACCCTCTTTCTATTGATGAACTTATCTCCTAGAACCTCCTTCTTATTTACCCCACCCTAGCCACACAAGACCTCTTTGCTTCTTGTAGATACAAGCTACACTTCCACCATTACATGAAGTGCTCTTGTCCTGATAGCACATGGTTCTCTCCCTAATCCCCATCAGGTCTATTCAATTAGCACCTTTTCAGTAGCCCTTCATGACCATCCTGTTGAACTTCACTTCCCACATTTCCTATACCTTTTCTCCACCTTACTTTTCTACCATGTACTTATCTCTTTTAATTCTACTATAGAATTTACTATAGATATTCCTTACTTTATGCTTATACCCTACTAGATACAAGCTTCATGAAGGGTGAAATTTTTGTATATTTAAATAATATTGTAGATAGCCAACCATCCACCAGAATCTCTGGTTTCCTGTTCATGCTATAGAAGAATCTACATTATAGACTGTACACTACAAAGTTGTTACTGAAATGCAGCTGCCCAACTAGGGACTGTAATTCCCAGCCCCTCTTGTATCCAGGTATGGCCAAGTGATGACTTCTTATCAATGGAATTTATATCTGTCACTTCTAGTCAGGGATTTTAAGAGTCAGGTAATGCCTTCTCCTCATTTCTTTTCCTGTTTTTCCTCCTTACCACATAGAACCACTGCATAGAGTGACAAATACACTTTTACAATAGTGTTCGGATATTTTCAGTTTCGGCTCATAATTATTTATGTACTTGGGGATGTCGATGTATAGTGTAAGGAGGTTTTAGTTTGAAGCATAGGGGCATTTTTCTTTTTCTTGAAGGGGCAATGGGAAAGATAAAAGCCAAGAAGATAAATTTTGACCCAATGATGAGATAACAGAAGATATGGAATATAACCGCCAAAAACAGCACTTCTTTCCTGGTTATGAATTTTTACTCATCTCATGTCTGTCTTGAAGAAATACAAAAAAAAACGGAGAGAGATAACAAGTGTATGATCTGAAAAGAGGTGTCTGTGTGTTAGGTAACCATTGCTGAGAGATAAAACCAAGAAAACCAATTAGATCTCTAAGCTTTAGAGAAAAAGGTCTTGTCCAAAGATTTAATATTTCTAACTTTAGCCCCTAGTGCCTTCCCTTTCTTATTGATCTCTGATAGTCTCAGGCTCACTTTCTTTAACAGTCACCCTAGCAACCCTATATCCCAGCAGATCTAAGAATTCTCTTTATGTTTTACACATAACTTAGTTGGGGAAAACAAGGCAGCTGGGATTTCTAACATGAAGAGATTTTCTTTCATAAGGGCTAGTTCCACTCTTTAGAGCAAAGATATTGGACTCAGGATGGAGGTCAATAAAAATTGTAACCTACTTGTAAAATCGCTTTCCCTCTTTGGGGTTTCCGAACATCTTGCTGTAGTTCCAGGTATCATGAAGTGCACTGACGACAATGTTTCTGCCATTTTTATCAGATTTTGTCCATTGCATATGCCATACTATTTGTCAAGGTTGTTATTGACTTTAAGGTTTAATAAATGAAGGAAGGGAAAAGCAGGAGTTTGGGTTAGGGAGAGGCAGGAAGGGTTTCATTGAAGTCTGTAAGTCATTTTTTGTAATTTTAAAGTAATATCCAGGAGACTTCAGGCGGAAATTAATCAGGCAGTTGAAATACTCTAGGTAATATTATATTTTGCAATAATAAACAACAGAATGAAATGAAATATTATTCCACAGAGCTTAAGTTATGAGGTGAAAACTTAAAAGTCAAATGCCTGAAAATATGAAAGCCTGGACAAGACTAGGATAAAAAAAGACAAGTACTGTGTAATTTCTCTACAATTACAATCCCAAGATGATCAATTACTTTCTGCTTCCCAGAATTGATAACGTGTGTAGAGATTGTGCAGCTCTAGCCATTTCTACTTAATTGGTAAGTTACCATTTTTCTTTTCACCTAGTTGTTTTTTTCTTTTTTTTTTTAATATATGAAATTTATTGTCAAATTGGTTTCCATACAACACCCAGTGCTCATCCCAAAAGATGCCCTCTTCAATACCCATCACCCACTCTCCCCTCCCTCCCATTCCCCATCCGCCCTCAGTTTGTTCTCATTTTTTAAGAGTCTCTTATGCTTTGGCTCTCTCCCACTCTAACCTGTCTTTTTTTTTCCTTTTACTTCCCCTCCCCCATGGGCTCCTATTAAGTTTCTCAGGATCCACATAAGAGTGAAAACGTATGGTATCTGTCTTTCTCTGTATGGCTTATTTCACTTAGCATCACACTCTCCAGTTCCGTCCACGTTGCCACAAAGGGCCATATTTCATTCTTTCTCATTGCCACATAGTACTCCATTGTGTATATAAACCACAATTTCTTTTTCCATTCATCAGTTGATGGACATTTAGGCTCTTTCCATAATCTGGCTATTGTTGAGAGTGCTGCTATAAACATTGGGGTACAAGTGCCCCTATGCATCAGTACTCCTGTATCCCTTGGGTCAATTCCTAGCAGTGCTATTGCTGGGTCATAGGGTAGGTCTATTTTTAATTTTTTGAGGAACCTCCACACTGTTTCCCAGAGCGGCTGCACCAGTTTGCATTCCCACCAACAGTGCAAGAGGGTTCCTGTTTCTCCACATCCTCTCCAACATCTATAGTCTCCTGATTTGTTCATTTTGGCCACTCTGACTGGTGTGAGGTGATATCTGAGTGTGGTTTTGATTTGTATTTCCCTGACTTTTCACCTAGTTGTTTAGCAATTGTGAAGACACAGTTTGATGTCTAAGTTGAATATGAAGGTAGTTGCTCTCTTTATTTGTCTTTGTTTCATTTCCTTAGCAAACTCAATAAGCTTTACAATAGGATTTGAGTTAGGAAAAATTAGGACCTGCACATTTACCTCCTAGTTTATCTCCCTCAAATTTAATTTGTGCAATATAACTTGGCCTTTATTTTTTATAGGGGAAAGTGCTTTCAGAACTTCAGAATGTGGCATATATAGATGGAAAAAAATTGGAAAAAGAAAATAGGTATAAAAGAAAAATAGAAAATAGAGAGGTTGAAAGGTTGAAAGGAAAATAAAGAGGTTGAAAAACCTTGAAAGGAAAGGTTTTATTGACAGCCTCTGGTTTTAATAAACCTGGGCTCAAATCCAGTTTATGAGCTCTTTTGATCTTGGTCAGTTACTTGTCATTTGTAAGCCATAACTTGTCATAAGCTGGATCATAATATGTTATAAATATAAAACTATATAGTGTATGTTAAGCAATTGCTATAGAGCTTTGCAATCAATTTAAATTATTGCTAGTTCACTATTATTGTGATGAAAAGTGAAATAGAGAAAACGTTTTGCACCATTCACATATAGATCTTTATTATCAAATTTAAAAATATAAGAAGCAAATGCTCTTTCTTTCACAGTCTTTTTTCTCCTATGTTCTATACATTCACATTCTCCCTCCTTTTTTTTCTCAAACCACCAAGTGCCACTAAGGGTCATTGTAGTTCATTCCTGTTCTTTGAACTACATATACACCATTAAATTGCCAAAATTATGTTTAATATACACCTTCTTCTCTATTTTCAAGTCCTTAGCAAATTCCCAGGTTATTGTATTTCCTTAATATTATCTTGACTTTACTTGGTTGAGAAATCCCATAGTTGGGGTACACCTGGGTGGCTCATTCAGTTAAGCGTCTGATTCTTGATTTCAACTCAGGTCATGATCTCACAGTTCATGGGATTGAGTCCCACATTGGGCTCTATGTGCTGAGAGCATGGAGCCTGCTTGGGACTTTGTCTCTCCCTCTGTGTCTCTCTCAAAATAAATAAATAAACTTAAAAACAAATAAGGGGCTGCAGTTGGAAATGCCTTTGGTTCCCTGAAGATATCATTCCTTTATTCAGAATTATCCAGTGATTCATCATGTGACATCAAAACTTCTCATGAGGAAACTAAGGGTCTAAGATGTTGTATTCAATTTTCATTTTTTCTTTATTCTTTCAAGAAGACCATCTTTGTTAATTAGTTTATTTAACTTACCTTTTCCATGGGTCTGGGATCTCAGATTGATATTCTTTCTTTCTTTAACTACTTCATTTTCTTCTATTACTTTACATCAATCTCCTGTAATAACTATGGCCATTGTGTTCCCTCTTCAGCCTAGACAGAATCTCTTTTTAATCCTGAAACTTCATGACATTCCTCTTGTGAAGTCATGCTCAAATTCTTTTTAAAAAAAATTCAATCAAAGTTTGCCATCTGGTCAATCTTATATTGTACAGACCTGGCTAATGTAGTGTAACAAATACAGTAATGCTTACTAAATATTCCACGTGCTCCCTGCTTTTCCCAGCATCCCTTGAAATTAGCTTGAAGTTGGATGATGAGTTCTGGCTGGCAGTGGAAATGATGTAAGTCTGAGGTACTTAGAGTCAGGCGCTGGAAGCTACTTGGGATAGCAGCATCACCAGACAGTTGTATCAGTGTCAGCCTGAGTCCCTTAGTGGCCCACTGTCCACCCATCCCTAATCAGAGCTGTACATCTAGCATGAGTGAGACGTATATGCTTTTTCTGTAAAGTGGCTGAGATCTCTGAGCAAATATATTTCTCCAGCATGTCCTAGCCTACCCTAACTAATGTCCTTGGCTAATTAGACACAGTAGTAATTAACTCAATAGGACTAAGCCAACAATACAGGTGGTAGCACGGATTAACTGGCTATAGGCCTATGCTTCTCAAAGAGTAAAATTGTTTCTAGAAATGGAGACGTTATTAACAGGGTCAGAAGAAACATTAATAATAGTGATGGTAATTGTACACAACTTTCCAGTATTGCATAGCCATGCATAGCACATTGTTGCCAATCATGAAATGGTGCCATTGATGGCTTTTGAACACTTGTAATTTTAAGGCAAATAACACATGCATTGGCTTGTGTTTTTCCCATCGACTTGTTAATGCATTACTATATTTTGTATTAGTTTCATTTTTCATACCATACCCTATAGAGTTTTTCACATTTGACCTAAGTTCTAAATAAAAATGTGCGATTTGCAGATGCTACTGTACTGTTTTCATCTTTGAGTGTGCTGCCTACTTTTCACTTCAGAAAAAAATGAAATCAACTCTCTTTTCTTTGATTCTTCAAGCTTAATTGGAATGAAACGCTCATGCTCAAATTAAGGGGCTTTCACTTAACTATTCTGCCTCATTTAAGAAAAAAAAAAAGCCTTGTTAGCTAAGCTAAGACATGGTATTTGTGAATCCATAACTAGGAAACCATGTATCACACAGCTGCAAAGCACAATAGGTATTTTGGTAAAGTTATATCTGTCCTAGAGATCTGCAGTGTGAGAAAAGAAGATGCAAAAATAGGATCCACTAAATAAAAACCAACCTTTGGATAATTACACCTTTCTTTTCTCTCTTACCTTGCAGAGGCACTAGAACATTGGTTAACACGAAAAACTTTCACCAAATATTCAACACTATAGTCACAATAAGTAGTGCTGTCTACCAAGTCCACGAAGTATATCTGGCCATCAAAAAACATTTAATTGTCATAGGAAGGAATGTATCTGAAATTCAGAGTAATTATATGATTTTGACAAGGTTTTAACTGTATCTCAGGGCAACTTTGTATTGATTTCTGTCTCAGTAACGCATGATTTTGTGTCTCAGTAACACATATTTTGGAAAATTCTTAAAGGAAAATGGTTCTGATTTTAAAAGCCAGATATTGTAAAGAAGAAGGAGAGAAAGAAACTCTCCTGTAAACCTGGTGGAGCAGATTGCCGGATTATCTCTCTCAAGTGAAACTGTTTTGAAGCAGACATGCTTATGGTTATCTTCTAATGGAAAGAGTTTGGATTTGTAAATAGGCACACCAACTTCTTGACCCTTGGCTAGTTACCCTGTCCTCACACCCAAGTGTCACCTGACACCTTGGTTTCCTCAGGCCTCATGTAGCATCCATTCTATCCTTTACATAGTTTTCTAATTTATACACATCTTTCCATTTCGGTCACCAGCTTTTCTCACATGGGTGCTGGCAAAAGTTCCTTAACTCATAAAAAAGCATGCATTCTGACTTGTACTCTGATCTACTCTCCAAATTACAGTCAGAACAAGCATCAGTGCATCACAACACATTTGTAAACCACTCAATGGCTTTGAATTCCTTTTAGAATAAAACAAAAGTACTTTAATGAGCCTAAAAGCAGAAGCTGGCCCCTATACAGTCTGACCTTGCTTCTCCAGTTTTCCTCTCATTTATTCCAGCCAGAATGGCCATTTCAAAGGATCCTCTGTATTCTCCATACTTCCTTCTACCACAAGGGCCTTTCTACATGCTACACTTGCATCTGGAAGTCTCTCCTCTCCTGCCACTCCCATCTCCCAACCAACCACTTCCTCTAATTATTTCTCATGCATGGCTCAGAACCCAGTTTTGTCATTGCTTTTTCATTTTTCCTTATGTATATTGTACACTGTGTCTCTCATGCATGCCACTAATTGCTATAGCAGTTTTTTGTTTCTTTGTATGAATAATTGATTAATATATGTCTCCAGCTAAACCCTATATTACACGAGGGTAAAACCTGCCTAGTTTTTCATTCAGTACTGCACATAGTAGGTAGGCAATAAACATATGTTGAGTAAATCGGTGTGTCTTTAGAAATAAGTCTCAGCTTGCTTATCTGTAAAACTCTCAAGCCTGCTGTAGGGATGATGTGAAATATTGTTCACAGTGCTTAACACAGTGCCTGGAATACTCTATGATCTCAATAAATTATAGCTATGGTAATAATAAAAGTACAAAGACCACGTGTAATTTTTTTTCTATTTAAATAGCAGCAAAGAGCCTATAGAGAAAATGATGGTTGTTTCTTACTTTATGTTGAATTTTTTTTTAAACATTTTATTTTTATTTATTTTGAGAGAGAGAGAGAGAGAGAGAGAGAACAAGCGGGGGAGGAGTAGAGAGAATCCCAAGCAGGCTCCGTGCTGTCAGTGCAGAGCCCGACATGGGGCTCAATCTTAGGAACTGCTAGATCATGACCTGAGCTGAAATCAAGAGTCAGTTGTTTAACCAACTAAGCCACCCAGGCATCCCTCTGTTGAATATTTAGTGAGCTAATGAATCAACTCTCTTTTATCCAGGAAAAGTTCTGCAGTAGACAGAGAGGAAGGCAGGTGGAAATAAAATTATCAATTTTCCTACTGATAAAGCAGATACTGGAGAATGTAGTTTAATTCCAAGGCAATGATAGACCTCATAGTACTCAACTTCAGAATGAGGCTGCCACTCTCCCTAGTCAGAGCTGGCACCAGGCAAGCAAAGGCCTTCTAGCATCTTCAGTGGCAGGGCCTCTACCACCAACTCTCCTGTGTGGCACCAAGCTGCACAAAGAACTTTCCACAAACAGGCAGATTACCAAAAAATGTGGGGATGTGCCTAAGCCACATACTGCCCGGTCCCTTCATCCACATTTACATCTCAGATAAATCACTTCTCTTTCCATGGAGATCAGTAAGTGAAAAAGTTGGGAGAAAGGCGAAAACTGTAATTCAAATGGAAACTTTCCACCGAAAAGGGAATCAGGAATGAACACTGAAAATTAGATTCCTTGTCTTGATGTATTAGGTGCACCTTCTTAGAATCCTTCAACTGCCTCTCTTTTCCCATCTTTTTTTTATTGCTAACCACACCAAGTTGGCTGTCACCTTTCAAGAGGCCAAATGACGATATTTAGAAATTCAGGAGCATTAGCTCCCAGTGGGTTAAACTTTGACTATTGGAAAGTGAGAAATGGGCAGGAAACAATTAGATAGTATTTCTTTGCTTCCTCCCATTGTGCACTGCACTGAGATACAGTGTCTCCTTGTCAGTTCTTTGGAGAAGTCTTGCATAATGAAAAAATGATACATGTTGAGCCATCGTGCTGCATCAAATCACATTGCTTTCAGGTTTTTCTTGCCTCATTTCACCATTTTTGCTTCATCCTCAACACCCTTAGTCAAGACCTTCTGATTCAAGCATTTACACTTTAATCCTTGCCCTGGGCTTTACTTTCTGGAGGACCTATTCTAAGACAGGTATGCTTTGGAAATGAAATTTTGTAATAGAGGTGTTTTTTTTTAAGTCTTTGTATATAAATGGGAGATGGCTAGTTGTTCTCCTATTATCCATCTGTTCTCCCTTTCCTCTGTCCTAATAAGACTTTAGCTGAGCACATTTCCCAAACTCCTTGTAAATTAGCAGTAGCCGTGACAAGGTTCTGGCCAATGGAATGTGAGCAGAAATGATATTTAAAATTGTTGATTCACATACTTAAAAAGAAGAGTCTGTCTTCTCATTCAAGAGAATTTCATCACTTCTCTGAGATCAAAAGGGGGAAGCCCTGTGTTAAAGATGGCATAGGAAAGAGAAAAAGGAATTTATTAGTCCCAACTCTGTGGAGTGAGCCATCAGTCAGACCTGGACTATTGAAGCTCAGACTGCTAAGTGAAAGAAACAGACTTTTGTTCTGCTTCAATCACAGTTATTTTGGTCACAGTGGAGCAGCCAAACCTGTAACCAATCCTAGATGTATATATTATATTCCTTCTTTAAGTGCTTATTAAAGCAAGGTAATTAGAGATACAAATCCTGCTGCTGCTCTGGCCACTCCTTCTCCTCCTCATCCTCCTCCTCCTCCTGCTCCTCCTCCTCTTCTTCCTCCTCCTTTTCATCCTTGTCCTCCTCCTGCTCATCCTCTTCCTCCTCTTCTTCCTCCTCTTCCTTCTTCTTCTCCTTCTTCTTTTAAGAATTCTAACCCATGGAGTTGAATAGGAGCATTTAGGAGGAAGTCAAAGTTGTTTCTTAGGAGACATACAAGAAATTGCTCAAAGAGCTTCCTCATTAGACACTTCTAAGCCAGTTTTACATGCTATAGATAGAAGATTGAGCACATGGGCCAGGTCCTATGCAATTCTGGGACTGTGTATACTTGAGATTGTAATTTTTGCAGCTTCATAATTAGCACCTGCAGTAAGTCAATACACTGTAAAAATGAAATTTTCATTGTGGAGAAAAATATTGTCATGGCTTCTATAGTATGGGTACAATTGAGAGGGTATACAGAGCAAATTATGAAAGAAGAAAATTTCATCCCTTAGGAAGAAACAGTATGCTCATGCACTAAATACTGAACAAGCAGGATTCCTAGGGAGTAATCACCTTGTCCTCACCTTGCCATAGAAACTTGGACAATCTCATAAGTTCTCCATTAATATCCAAGTAATAAAAAGTCCTATATAGTCTCCTTAAGTATAGTCTCAATTCAGTAACTTTATTTTTTTTAATGTTTGTTTATTTTTGTGAGAGAGAGAGAGAGAGAGAGAGAGAGAGAGAGAGAGGCAGAATGCAAGTTGGGGAGGTGAAGAGACAGAGAGGGAGACACAGAATCTGAAACAGGCTCCAGGTTCCAGCCCCAAGGTGGCACTCGAACCCATGAACCGCGAGATCGTGATCCAGACCTAAGTTGGACACTTAACTGACTGAGCCACTTAGGCGCCCCTCAATTCAGTAATTTTAAATGTCTAGTCCGATGTGTTAATCAGCACTTCAACTCTAGTCCCCTTCTCCCCCACCTGGGACTGGCTGACCTGCAGGCCTTCTGGGAAGAGGGCATGGTTGGCCTCCTCACCTGTTCTCTCTTCTCAGCCCTTTGCACTAGCTGCTCTCTCCTTCATCATGGTTGTGGAATGGCTATCAGGAAAATACTTCATTTTTGAGAAGTGCTATTCTAAGATGACTTCATACTCTCTGGACCTGGCTGGTGTTTAATACCAACTCTTTCTCTTACAGAAGCTTTTGTGGTTTAACTGGAGGCAGTTGTGTGCCATCCCTAATTGTGACTCTCAAGATGGCCAGTGGTTCTTCTATGGATGACTGTCCCCAGTCCACCTTTAGTGATTTTCTCTGATAATATACATGACAGCTTCTTACTCCTGGGGCCTTTAGAAAGTGACTAAAGCAGGAGCTCTTTTAATACAACCACCAAGGTTAAGTATCCAGGATTTACCTTAATTTACCTAATTCCTTAATACAGATAAGGAATGCTTCTTCATCCTTGTCTTACTCTAGGATCAAATATGTTAAATGGAATATAATAAATTCAGTAGCTCTTTATTGAATGAATGAATGAATGAATGATTGAATAAAAAGCTTGTTCCTCTAAAATACAATCTTCTAGAACTCTGACCTTCTATAATTTCTTTGTTCATCCATACATCTAATACCCTTTCTCCCAAGTTCATTGATAGGATCAATCAACCATCAATCAACCATCAAGTATCTGGTCAGCATGTGCTTTTTAGAATCAATTACCTAGATGTTTAAAAAAATATATAGAGGATGCCTTTGTAGTAGTTTACTAGCATAATTAATTTACAATTTAACTTGGCAACTAAGACTACCCAGGAAAGATAATATAAGAACCATGCTGTGTATAAAAGTATGGAATTCACTGTATACACAGTAATCCTCACAAGACACAAATAAGGAGACTGCTGTTTTCCCCCAAGAACTCCAATTTTATCTTTTATAAGCAGCCTTGCTTCCTTATTCATACCCCTAATTTTATACTTAATTCTTAATTATACCACATTCAGGTGTGGAAGCAGAATCAAATAGTAAGAGAGAGAAGAAGGAAGAGGGGAAAAAAAGGCATGATCATGGTCACTGCTAACTTAAAAGGAGTTTGGGAAATGTGCTCAGCTAAAGTCTTAGTAGCACAGAGGAAGGAGAGAACAAGAAATGGAAGTGGAAAGAAGGAGGAGGAGTGCATGAAAAAAGACTACTGATTGCTGTCTATCACTTACCAGAACCTTGGTGCAGTGCATGTGTCTGTGTATGTGTGTGTGTGTGTGTAAATTAAAATTTCCAAAATAAGAATAAAGTACTGTTCCTTTTTTGCTTCTACCAGATAAAATGTTGTTCCTATTTTGCTTCTGCCATTTGTAAACATGGAGCAAGTTTCATTTGTAAGAACTTTCAAGTGAAAATGTTTGAGTAAGAGAGTAAATGATGCTCAACATTCATTCCCTGATCACAGTATGAGGACATCATAGAAAATATTTTCTCGTGTAATTTTCCTTCTTGTCACTTCGAGATAGTAATCATTGTTACTAACTGAGGCTCCAGTAAGACAATGTGCTTTTGTCTTACCAAGGCAACAAGTTTTACATTAACGCGGTGACTTGTTTCCTGCCACTAGCTGGGGTCAAGGGAAGGGTGATCTAGTGGTCACCTCTATCCATGTTCTGTGACTTTTTTCTTCCCCATTCCTTACACCTTCTACCACCACTCATGCAGGTTAAAGTTTGGATGCTCCCCTGGAGTCTAGGTATTCATAACACTTCCAAACATGTTTTAAAAAACAGTAGGAAATGTGATGGAAAAACTTCTCAAAATTCCCTTTTAAGAAAAATATAATTTGTCTATACTGATTTGTACATTTAAGGTCATTATTATTGAGTTATTACATGTAACATGTAAACATAATACAACTGCATGTTCTGTGTTAAAATATTCAGAATGGCATTAAAATAACTCACATATCAAACTCCAACATGGGGATGCATTTAGGGATTAGAAGTGCAAGGGTGGCCTATTGTTCTTTCTTCCTTGAAATAGCTACAGAAGCTTTTGAAATGTGGCCCAGTGAGCCATTTTGCCAATATTGTCTTGGGAATTTCCTGAAGAATAATGTATTTATTATATATTTCTACAAACTATATTAAATGTGTTTCATAAGCTGTTCTTTTAATGCTAACTGAGCAGAGATTTGTTTGATTTTTATGGATTTTTATGGTTAGCTCCTCCCCACTTCCCATCTACCACTCTAAATCAAAGATAGGCAAGAGTTTTCCAAGTATTCTCCGAATTGTAATTCAATGCCACATCAGGGAACTTTAATTTCTGTTTAATATTTTCACTTCCATTTTCTAGAAGTATTGAATCACTCAGAGTTACACAGCAATTAGTGGTACAGTTGAAAGAAATTTAGAGTTTCTAAATATTTTCCTTCCTTAAGCATTTTTTTTCCAGGAAAAAAAAATGTCATTTAGAGTAGACCTCTCGAGTCAAACTTAGGGAGGAAGAGATAGAGAAAGCAATTACAAGAGTGTGTTTAAGGTCAGAATTTCATTTTCTTTTGTGTTTTGGGCTTGGAGCTTTGAAGAGTAATTTTGACCTGCAAAGGTGGAGGTTTGGTGAGAACACTCTCAGTAGAAGGGACTCCAACATTCCCAACACTGGGGAGATGATTGGAGGACAGGCACGAGGAAGGAGGGTATTGAAATGTGGGTGAATATGGAAATAGCAATAACCACTGATAAGATTTCACCTTCTTGGCCATAGTGGCTGGCAACAAGCTGCCACTTGGTTGCAAGTTACTACTACTGAATGCCATATTAAGAACCAAGAATATCCTGCTAGCAACTCCTGGTAGTGTTTGAAGAGAGAAGAGATATTTACACAGTAGAACACATTTTTCCATGAATTTTTCCTTATAATTTTATGGGGAAGCATAGAAATGTATAGAGGTTGCTAGCCTGAATAGAGAAGAGCATGAAAAAATGTCTCACCTCTGTGTGCTAGTTTCTTCAGTCACCAGATGAAAGTGCCACTGTACCCATTTTTTCCCTTCATCACGTACACATACACATAGACACACATGCACACACACACACAATTTCCCTGAGAGTATGGTAAATTCTTCTCAACAGTTTTCAGCAGCCAACTTGGATCTGCCAGTTGGTTTTCCTCTTGTAGCAGGAAAAACTGATTCTGGCTAACTTAAGCAAAAGGGAATATTCTTGAGGGATATTAGAAGCTCACAGAATCTATAGAAAGCCAGATACCACGCTTGGGAGTGAATCTGTGCTGCAGTGTTTCCAGTGGCTGTGAAGCTGCAAATATGGAAATGGTCTCATAGCAAAGCTGTACACCCAAAGCCTGCTGCTGGGATGCCGGAGTGAATGACTCCGCCATGATTTCTTTCATGTGTCATGCACTCATGTTCACATTCTAAGCCAGAATCATTTGATAGACTGAGCATGGGTCAAGTGGCTGCCTCTAGGTGAAGAGATGACTGGACAGGACACCTGATTTCACCCACACTGGAATCTACCCTCTGGAAAGAAGCTATTCCTCGCCAAATAAATGAAAGTTCTGGTAAGAAAGGAAAAGGGAAGCCAGGGGATTAATCAATGAAGTTACAACACATTGGGCTGAGGAGGGAAAGCAGCAGCGAGGGGAACAGGGGCCAAATCACCATCAGGGACACCATGCCTCCACTCTTGTGCTGGAGTGAGTGGCCCTTCCAGTGAAGTGCTTGTGACCTGGAGAGGCACCTTTGATTTGGCAACTTTGAGAACTGTTAATCTTCCTTTTTGTTTCATTGCTCTGAGCCCTTTTGGCCCAGCAGTCTCTGTGCTCTGTGGTGCCTTCCTCAGCTATCACCTTACAGAGAAAGGTCTTAGGGTGTGGATGAGGAGTAGGACCTGATTATATGATGGCTTATCTCCTTCCAAACCTTACCTTGAGCAGATGAAGACAATTGGACTCCTTATTGCTGCAATAGTCTGAGACCCCACTATTAAAAATTGTAGGTAATGGCGAAACACTGTGAAGATTTCATTAAAGTGTGTTTAGGACAAAGAGTAATGTGCTGTCCATGGAAAAGTGCAGCCATTTGAAGACAGAAAAGGAACATAACAGGCAAGGTTTTAAAACCAAAATGGAGACTCCCTGGGCAATATTTGTTGTATAATTTATGTTGCAGACATTTTGAGCTACCTAATTGAACCATTTCAAAATGTCATGTAATCAATGCTTTCTGAGTGGTGTGGAGATATAGAACACATGCACACATTTGGCAAAACTTGTCAAAGTCTTAACCTATATTTCTGGAGGAAAAATAGATTTCTATATTAGAAGTTTGAACTTTATCTACTCCACATCCCACTTTGTGAAATTTACTTTCTGATGAGGAGGATTATAGATAATGTTTTCAATCCTTGTCTCACTTGAGACTTTGGAACTATATGTCTCTCGCTCTTTGTGGTGATTGTTGTGGCAATCTTCTTCCCGGCCTCATCTTTTCTTTAAGTCACATCATACTTCTTCCAGGCTGGCTAAAAATTACCTTTGTATTTGAGCCTCTATCTCCCTGCTCTTTCTGTTTCCCCATCCCCGGAATCTATCTGAAGTTGACTCTTAAGTAGAATTCTTCACTGATGATTTAGAAGCAGCTTATCCTAGAAATTGTGCAGGGGATATATACTTTCATACTTGGGCCTTATGCTTAAACTCCCAGAGGCTAGAAATGCCATAAAATGCTAACCATCTGACAGAGGGGAAGGAGTTAATTATTGGCCAGGGCTGGACCTAGCCTCATCTCATTAAAATGTCTGGTAATTCATTTGGGGCATCAAGGAAGAAATGAAAAGAAAACATCAGAAGGCTAAAGATGAAAGGAGAGCAATACAATAATAAGAGAGGGCTTCTAATTTCTCAACTGTTATGATTTTTTTTCTTTAAAGAACCACCCACCCCCCGCCCGCTTCTGGTTTTAAGCCTGCTTTGTTGAAGAGCTATTAGTGTGCTGAGCCACAAGTCATTCATTGACAACAGCAATCAGAGTGGAATCAAGAGACATGAGGCCAAATTGGGTCTTAGTCACACTGGAATGTTATTTCCCAAGCATTGGACAAAGAAGTGATATGACTTCAAAGTAGATGAAGAGAAAGGTACAAACCAGTTGAAATACACACACACACGCACACACGCGCACACACACACACACACAATTATTAAACGAGCAGAAACAACCTCGAGTGTTTTTTTTTTTATTTTTAACAACTTGATCTTTCTGTTTCTACTAATTCTGTGAATATACAATCTGTCAACAAGAAGATAGGGGATAGAGAGAATATCGTCATAAAGGAAGAACATGCAGAATCCATAAAGATAAAAGGCAGGGGAATGTTCAGTGTATAGCAAAATTGTCCAGGTAAATTGCAACATAGGAGACTTGCAGGGACCATGGAAGAAAGGGAAAGATAATGCATAAAAGTAAAATCTATTAAAAATAAGAATCAAGAAATTTTTATTAACCTACTTTATGATGCTGTTGTGAAAATTTATATAACATATATAATTAGAATATCACTATACATATCCATGTGAAATGCTTTAAAAATGAGTCACATTCTATTAATATTAGATCGTATTAGAATTATTAGGTAGTAAGTGATAGTGGTCCATCAGAAGTTTCTTTAAAATAGGAAATTTATCATGAAAGGGGATGAGGACAGTAATAAAAAAGGTGGTGAATACAATATGGGGTAGTAGAAGAGTTACTACAGGGTTTTAATCTAGATCAAAGCAAACTATAGGCTACAGGTCAAATCTGCCCACTGACTATTCTCGTAAGTAAACTTTTATTGGAACATGACCATACCCATTTGTTTAGGGATTGTGTATGGTTACAATGGAAGAGTCAAGCAGGCAGCTGCAGCAGAGATCATATGGTCTGCAGAGTCCAAAATATTTACTGTCTTGCCCATTACAATAAAGTTCGCTGATCCCTGCTCTAGATGATCAGAAAAATAAAATTCACTAACACTTACCATATGCCAGTTCTAATGTTACACTGAACAGCCCTATTAGGAAGATACTGTTATTATACCCCTTTAACAGAAGAGCTGAGTAACTTGCCAAGGTTAGATGTTGGTGGTAGAATCTAGGATTGCCAAATTTAACAAATTAAAATACAGGACATTTAGTTTAATTTGAATTTCAGATAAACATTGAATAATTTCTTTGTAGAAGTATGTTCTTTGTAATATTTTGGGCATGCTTGTACTAAAAATTACTGATAATTTATATGAAATTCAAATTTTATTAGACATCCAGGGTATTATCTAGCGACCGCAACCCAATCCAACTGGCTCCAGAGTCCACTCTTAACAAATAGCATACTGTCTCTCTCTTAGAAGGATGGTGGGATCATTTTAACAGTAATGGGGAGTCTCACAGGACACAGGAGGTGTTTTCTAGCTAGCAAGTGACAGAGTTAGTCTGTAATTTGAGAGACAGAATTGGCTTTTTTCCCAGGAACATCTTAAAGATGCAGTCTGACTTTGGGAAGAGATTAAATCGGCTATGCATTAGTTTCTTTATGGTATTGTCCAAATTTAGCCTAGTGCTCAGAGAGTAATTAGAACAAGACACATAGATTGAGTCACCTGAATGCAAGCGGTAGTGAAAACTAGAAATAAATGCTGTGTCTGAGGAGTTCAGAGGTGGGTGTTGGCTTAAATCAAACTTGAAAGGTCCTTCCAGATCTTTCAGCAATGCCAAGCTGCCAGTACTTAGCAGAGCTTTCAAAATCCATTTCACTTCCATAGTGAAGGCCCAGCCAGAATTACACCACAATTTCTCATCAGCATATAAGAAACGACTAATAGAAAAGAAAAGCTCAACACTTTCTCACAGAGTCAAAGGTCCTAAAATTTGTAGCTCTGACTAGACTGAAAATAATATTTCTGACTAAGAAAGTAAGTGCTGCATATCCTTTCTGTTCTGAGAGATGGAGCCACAGATGTGGGACGTAGGATATTGAATAGTGCACTCCACCGGGAGCAATAAAATGCAGCATGGGCAACAACTCACAGTTGACTTGGAGGTGTGGTGTAGTGCTGTTGGATCACTAAGCCTGCTCTAATGGATTATTTTGCACAAAGCAGCTTGAACACTGTAAATGTTAGGTATCGTTATTGCAGTTGTTACAGGCAATAGTCCATGAGTCCAATTATATGCAGGCAGTGCCCCAGACACTGATTTTGCTAATTGCTATCCCTCAGACTTGGAATTCACTTTTATCCCAATTGCATGTTTTTTAATGAAAGAATGAGATTTCTATGGAAGATACTGAAATGCTGGCACTTCGTGACATGATTGATTAGATTATGAGCAAGTTGTTGATTTTGAGGAAATAGCAATATAAGAAAAGTGAAATTATATTATTTGAAATGATAAATTCATGCTTTATAGTCTGTCTCTATAGCCTGTATTTTGTATCCCAGGTAACACTCAATGATTTCTGACAATTCAGTAAACATTTATTGAGTACTTACTGTGTATTAGGCATGTGCTAGGTAATGTAGACATACAAATGAGTAAGATCTGGTTCTAAAGGCGTTCAGTCTAAAACCAGAGATGGAAATTTACTCAAATACAATCCATAATATAACAGAACCACCATGGTTGTCCAAAGGACAGAAAGGCAATGCTTCTCAAAGAGGTGAAGAAATATTTCAGGAAGTAGTGGCTGATCGAGCTGAATCTTAAGTTATGAAAGTATTTATCAGATGAAAAAGAAAGGGAGAATGAGGCCAGAAACTCATTGTAGCAATGGGGAAACACACTGAAGGAAGAAGGAAAAATGAGGACAAAAGATTAGAAGGATTAGCAGAGGTTGACGGACTATAGCTTGCAGGCCAAATCCAGCCCAGTTTTTGTTTTTGTAAATAAAGTTTCATTGGTGCACAGCCAAGCTCATCCATTTAAGTATTGTCTATGATGACTTTTGTGCTACAATGGGAATTGAATAGTTGCAACAGAAATGCTAAATATGGCCCACAAATGCTAAAATATTTCCTCTCTAGCCTTTTATGGATAAAATTTTCTGACCCCTGGAATATAGCATCAACCCATATTAAAAAAAATGCTTTGAGGATAAAACTAAAATTGTGGTATATTCAATAAGTCAGTCAGATTCACTATGTGTCTTCAGATTCACTGTGTGTCTTCTATGTGTTAGGCAACTGTTACCACAAATACTAATAAATGACTTAATCCCAAACTTTAAGTATCGCCAATGTAAAAGGAGAGAAAGACATTAGATAAATAGCTGCATAAAGACCATGATTAGTAAAAATACAAAGAATAGGGACATCACAAAAGAGGAAGTAATTATCTCTTCTTAGGTCCTCTGCTTTAGAAAATGGGCCAGGTCAGGGTGGCTGAGTGGCTTAGTCTATTAAGCATCTGACTCTTGATTTTGGCTCAGGTCATGATCTCTTGGTTCATGGTTTTGAGCCCCACATCTGGCTCAGGTCATAATCTCACAATTTGTGGGTTTGAGCCCCATGTCAGGCTCTGCACTGTTGGTGGGTTCAAATCCCACGTTGGGCTCTGCATTGACAGGGATTCTCTCTCTCCTTCTCTCTGCCCCAACCCCAACTCTTGCATTCTCGCTCTCTCTCTCCCCCTCTGTCTCTCAAATAAATCAACATTAAAAAGAAAAGAAAATGGGTCTGGGCAACAAGTGGGCCTTAAAGGATGAGAAGGAGTTGTTGACACAGAGAAATAGCATTTGCTCTGTGTCTATAACATAACTCCAAGTGAAACTTTATGATTTTTTTTTACATTAGCATTTAACTCACACTTTTAAAGTCTATTTTGTGTTACTTTAAATGCCCTGAAACATAGTACAGAATAGGCTTATACTATTCTTTTGGCTATAGCCTTGTTCCAACATCTATGATTTTTCACTCACAGTTGTATACTACGATCACAGAAAAGTCAACAGTATGACATTAGAGATTTGAGTATTGCAAATTGCCAGTAGAGGAGGACTTTTGTTCCCATTGCTCCCAATCATAAACACACTGGTAATAATCTGATACATCTTAAACAGCCATTAAAGTGAGTATATTTAGTCTTTTAAGTCTTATAAAACTTTTTTTTTTATTATGGCAAGAATTGGTTGCATTGGTGTCAACCAGAATCTCATCACAGAACTCCCTTGATTCAACTTTTGCAATTTGTTTAGCAAAAAGATTAGGCATTAAAATAAACTGCAGAGGTGACATACCAAGACTACAGGAAAAATTACATGGGTTCTTATTTGTGAGTCAAGTTCCTTAAGTACTAGACTGTGATCTCAATCTCCTTAATAAAGAAGTAGGTTTCTTTACCACACGTTAAATTTAAACTTTGGTTTCAATTACTGAAATAAACTAATACGACCACATGGAAATATATCCAAAATGTACCAAGTTAGACATCCCAGGGGCTCTTCACATACACACACTGCACAAAAGCGTTTCAATAAAATACAAATACTTCAGTGTCATATATCTTTATATGTGTTAAGGAATTGGATATTGCATTAGAAGATGTAACTTTAAAAAGCAAATATTTCAAAGATTTATCATGAGGTTTATATACATTTTTAAAATGACGTTCTGTGGTTCAATTCATATACATATTGTTTTTTTCAGTGATATAAATATCCAGATTATCTGGGCTGAGAACTTACTGTGCAATTTTTAAATAATGACTGTGTTAGTGGCTTACCTCTAATTCCTTCAACAAATACCGTACTTCACTGGTAATTTTTGCTTTCTCAGTAATGCTTTAAAACTCATTTGTGTGGTTCAAAAATACAATGTGATCTTGCTATTTAGTTTTTTTCTCTTTATCCACATTATGATCAGTGAAATCATAAGATACAGCTTTTACATTGCCATGCCGTAGAAATTAATGGGGCATGCCTATTTAATAACAGCAGGATGGAACATATAGGAAGAGGCTAAGAACTGGCACTTGATCCACACTCTTAGGAAAATGACAGTTTATGTTGACTCTGAACTCCAGCTTCCCACTTGGAATAGGATTCATTAGACTGCTCTCATCTCTGCTAGGCAAAACCCCACCAGGCTCACCTTGGTGCAGACCATCTGGGCTGGCATTATTGCTGAGTCTTCTTGGGAAGACTTGTGGTCAACTGATCCTAAGGGTGCTTCAAAAAAAATTTTTTTTTGAGAGAGAGTGCACGCAGAGGAGGGGCAGAAGGGGAAAGAGAGAAAGAGAGAGCGAGAGAGAGAGAGAGAGAGAGAGAGAGAGAGTCCCAAGCAGTCTCCACACTGAGCATGGCTTGATCTCACAACAGTGAGATCATGATGTGATTCAAAATCAAGAGTCAGATGCTTAACTGACTGGCCACCCAAGCGCCCCCTAAGAGTGCTTTTAATAATTTAGTCCTTAAAAAATATTTTTGACTGCCTACTCTGTGACAGGCACTGTCCTAGAAACTGGAGACACAATGAGGATACTGAGGAACTAAGGACAAAGTCACTGCCCTCACGAAATAGAGATTCTAGTTGCCTGAAATCTAAACTGCAATCTTTGTTTGTCTGTTTAGTTGTAATAGAAATGTGGGAGTGCAAAATATAAAATGAAGAAATGAAGAAAGGACAGTAATCAAGAGAGTTTCTTTGGAAAGTGGAAAATGAAAAGGCATGGTTTCTAAGAGTCCTTCAGAATAGCAACAAAACCAGAAAACGTGAATTACTAAAAAAAAAAAAAAAAAAAAAAAAGGTTTAGTAGACCAAGTTTGGCTTAAATGTCATACAATATCAGCAAATGAATAGAACCTGAGCCTCTTTGAAATTAAAATAAACATTAAGGAAAAGGTGCAGGGTTGTTTATAAAACAGTTTACAAAGAAAATGTAAACATTTACATAAGAAGGTGCATTTGATAAGTAATATGAAAAAAATAAATTTAGTAATATATAGGTCATATTTTATAGGCTATATTATGATGTCATACTTTGTTATGAAAAATCCATAGGACATCATATATTTTTACATCACAGATTCAGTGTTAGAAGAACTCAAACATGGCAAAATATAGATGTAACAAATACAATGCAATCAAAAGAATAAGGTGACTGGAGCACCTGGGTGGCTCAGGTGATTAAGCGACAGACTCTTGGTTTCAGCTCAGGTCATGATTTTGTGAGCTCAAGCCCAGTGTTGGGTCTGTGCTGACAGTGCAGAGCCTGCTTGGGATTCTCTCTTTCCTTCTCTCTCTGCCCCTCCCCCACTCATGCTATCTCTGTCTCTCTCAAAATAAATAAACAAAATTTAAAAAAAAAACAGTATAAGGTGACTTCAAATACAATGATTTTATACGAATATTATTTCATTCCTGTAGACTACTAGATCCCCTTAATATTGTCATCACATTTGTCTTTCCATTTGGTATTGAAACCAGAGTTCCCCATTACAACCCTCAAATAAGAGTTCCCAAGCAAGGTTCTTTTTTGTTGAACTTCCAAGGAATATTAGAACACGGATATTTCTACTCCATTTGCCAAACCTCTTTCCATTTTCTCAGTATAAAGCTTTAAATGTACCTTCATTTCTTCCCAAACTCTCTTGCCCCATGTCAACCCCCTTGGTTCAGCCAAATGTCCCACACCTCCTATAGGAAATGCCAGGAATCTCTGGTGGGTACTTCGGTAGTTCTTAGATCCTCTTTGCCATCTTTTCCTTCTGTGAGATAAACACTTCCATTGAATTGAGTTTGGGGAAAATGGTGTGTTTGCACTTCCAATTTATGATTCGATTTCACTGCCTTTAAGCTAAGACAAACACTTCCAAAGCCATTTTAAATTTTGAAGGAGGGTTGGTTTGTTTGTTTTTCCATAGCTGTAAGTAGATTCAAAAGTATGTGGTTATAATAGTTTAAAGAAACTGGAGTTCTAACAAGCAAAGCACCGCTTTCTGAACTCTGGAGTCACCCCCATTATATCTGGGGTCCTCTGGCCTGGAGATAACAATAAGAAAGATAAGCCTGGAGAAAATATACTTCCTCATTCCTGAGCCAGAACAGGGGCATTTAGAGAGTAGAGAGAGCAGCTTTTCTTACACAGTACGCCTCATTAGAATCACCTTAGGCAACTTCTTTTCAAAACTCCAGTATTTGCCATTGGTATAGTTCCCAGAGATTTTGATATATTGATATTAGGAGCTTTCGGTGGATTTGTGGAATAGTTTTTGTAATGTCCAAGTACCATGATTTGAAAAAAAAATTCATTTGAATGCAATCATCTTAAGACCACTGTGTTTGCAAGCAGCACCCCTGGTTCAATGGAATAATTTTTCTCTGTTTATTCCCTTAAAGGTTCACAGAAATAGAAAAACCATGTGAGATTCCTTGGTGCAATTTCTTCAAATATTGAAGTCTCAAATTTAGGAGGCAATATAAAAGGAAGAAAAGGAGGAATATGTTGTGCTGATTAGGTAACAAATTGAAAAACCATGGGGCATTTCTGCTTTGGAGAATGAGGCTTGTAGCAGTGGGAAATAAAGCCCTATGTAAATCACTGATGGAATTAATACATTTTAAAGGTTATCAGAGCAAAACTGCTGAATTCTGTAGTTTGTCATCAGTAAATTAAATGCAAAATCACTAATTTAATTTGTATGAATTACCAGTTGACTTCTAATGTATGGAATAATAAGAACTAATGCTACTTTATGAGCTGGAAATAAGATTTTTTATTTTCAAAAGAGCAAAAAGACAAGAAATAAAGTTGATTCAGAGCCCAAACAGTCTTTTAGTTATAGTAATTTGTTGACTTCTGGCAAAAAAAATTCTGAGTTTTATTTTGCAATGTTTTCATTCAAATATAACTCAGATGAAATGTAGGGATGCAACTGACTTCCTTCAGAACTGGTCTGGTTCTGACCCACGAGAAGAGGATTCCAAGTCAGGGGAATGTGGACACACTGCAGTTTACCGAGGGGGAACCATCTGCACTCTAGTTTCTCATCCTTAAATTCGATTGAGAAGAATAGAAGTTGGGTGTTTCTTCTTTCATATGTTTTTCAGTAAGCATGAAATTCTGAACTGCATGAAATTGACTTAATGAAAGAAACCTTAGTGGCAGTATCTGGGATAGCAGGAAAAATTCAAATTCTGAACTCTAGCAAAAAATCAGAATTACAGAATGTTAGAACTACAAGGAATTTAAGGGATTATCTTTGTCCACCTACCCATTTTGTAGATAATGAAGCAGAGACTCCAAGAGATGAGACATGGGAAGCTGTGTACCTGGTAAGGAGCAGAGCCTGAACTTAAAGCCATGGTTTGAAGCCAGGGCTCCTGACCTTTACTTAATTGCAAGTTTAAGAGATTTCTATTGGAAGGGTACCCTTTTCTGCATAAATGTAATTTTCCCTTACACACACAAGCACACACACTCACTCATTCCTACTTTTGGGGGTTGCTTGGGTAATATTTACAACCATGATCTCATACCTATGGTGACTGAGAAGAAACATATTGTGTAACAAAGGCTGCTTTCTCTTTGAGTCATATTTTTCCCTGAATGCATCCCTTGAGATATAATGTGTTTAGTATCTTCCTTAGCTGAAGGGAATGGGGCGGGGGGCAGGGGAGACTTGCCTTCAGAGAAATGAGCTACAAAGTGGCTTCCCTCTGCCTGTTCAGACACCTGAAGGATGTGCCTGAGCAGCTCTGGAAAGTAACTTTATTTATCTAACTGGCAAAAGAAGTAAAGGATAAAAACCCAAGAGGGCCTAACAAAGGATGAAAAGTAATTTTATAAATTGTTCCCATAATCAACTGATTTAAGAAGTGATGATGAATTCACTTAACAGACACTGATATAGAGGGTCATTTGGGTTTTAGTAGGTGGTGGGCAGCCTTGCGCTTCACTGGTCAGTTCTGTGGTACAAGGCTTTTTTTCACCTCTTGCAAATGGATATTTAGCCATCAGAAATGCAACGATTCCCTTTCCCATTGAGTTATTAAAGCTCATTTGGATACATGCGATAGAATTAACAAAATAGGAATCAGAAGGGACCATAGTGAACATCAGAATCAAACACCACTCTTCATTTCATAGGTAGGGAAATAGTCCCAGTGACAAGGCAGGGTTCTCTAGGTTGATAAAAATAAGCAGGAATGAGAACCCACATTTCCCGATGTCCATATTTTCTTGTGCCTTAAACCAGTCATCTGGCTGCAAGAATGGTATGTTGAGTGGTATGCAGGCTCTGGTAGGTGGGAGTCTCTGATGAAATCCCAGCTCTGACTCTTACAAGTATTATCCAGGTGAAGTTACTTACTTTCTCTGTGCTATAGCGTCCTCACTGTATCATGGAAATAAAATAGTTCTATCACATCAGGTTGTATGAGGATTAACAGGTTTAGCTCAGTAGGAACACAGTAGTAACTCTTAGCTCTTAGGAGGGGGAAGTCCTAGACCAGTAGCAGAGAATGATGGAAAGGAAATCTCTAGTCAAGAGTCCTCTACCTACAAAAGAATTCTTCCTAGATGTCTCTCATAATATGATGTTGATGATGATAATGTATTAAGCCACTTAATCTCTCTAATATTAAAATTTATTTTATTAAACTGAAGTTACCACGCAGATGTTTTATTCATTTGGCAAACATTCATTAAACACCTTCTACATGCCACCTACCAGAGAATCAAAGGTACATAATATGGTGTCTCTGTTCTCAAAATTATTCACAATTCTGCAGGAAAATAAAATCCCAAAGGACGAAACACCATAATAGAGTGTGTGGCAAGAGCAATGTTAGGATATAATGTGTCTACATTGTAGGAAGGGGACTGAGTGAGTTTAGGTTTCATGGGAAAGATGATCCAAGTCTTGCAGCATGAGTAGGCATAACCCTGGAGAGGAAGTGAGGGGAGGGGGACATTCCAAGCAGTGAAAAGAGCATGTTCAGAGGAAGAATGGCATAACAGAACATGACATACTGGGGGAAGTACAGGTAGTTCAACATGGCTAAACTTGAAGTTTAAAAGGAGGAATGGAGTAAGGTATGACAAGTGGAAGTCAAGTCCAGATCATGAAGTTTCTTGACTATTATGCTAGGGACTTCCAATCTTATCCTGAAGGCAGTGAGGAATCTGTATGCAAAAGGACATGGACCTTACTTGATCAGATCCTTATGTAAAAAAGGTAAATCTGGATGTCCGTGAAGCATTGATTGGAAAAAGTGTTAAGTGAAAGAATGGAGAAGAGTTAACAGAAAATAAAAGCCAAATGAGGCAGGAGAGGTGAGAATGGAAGAGAAAAGATGGAGTCTGGTGACTTTGATGTGTCAAGAGTAGGTTGGTAGTGAGGCAGAGAGAGGAGTCAGGGATGACTGTTTGCTTTCTGATTTGTGGTTCTTGGGTTAATGAAATGAAATCCTGTAGGAGGAATAGATCATGGGAGCAGAAAGTTAGAAAAGATGTTGAATTTAACATTGCATATGTTTAGTACAAAGAACATATGAGACCTCTGTTTGAATTGGACCCAGAAGAAGGGCTGAATGGTAAGTATCAATTTGGGAGTTTTCAGGATTTGGGTAAAGAGCAGTCATATTCTGTGTACCTGTGTGGATTGGTAAGGCTGTGGTTCTCTGCATCCTCTGATTTGTATTTAAGCCACTGTTTTTAGTAATTTGTTACAACAGCCATAGAAAACTAATAGATCTGACAACACCCAAAAGGTCTGGAGGACACAACTCTTTGTGGAGGTGTTGGTGCCCACGGGGCAGACTTTTGTCAACTGGGAAAGGAATTAGTGGGCAAATTCTTCTTCCCTGCTCTTCAGTCTCTTCTGACACGCTAGGATTTTATATGGTCTTTTTGAAGCCAACAGTGAGATAGCAAAATCAGCTGTATTTTACACAAAACCGAAGGAGCGATCTCCTTATATTCCTACTCCTCACCCTTTGTGCTCATTCATGCTTCTCTGAGGTTGCACTTCCTACAGAGGTAATGGTATGTAAGGATTTGCCTCCCTCAGGCTGCTTTCTAAATGGTGTGGGAAAGTGACGACCGCTCCCAGGCATTTGGATGAGGCCAGCCAGAAAGTGTGTGCAGGGTGATCAGAAGAAGGGTCAAGGCACAGATTTCTGGGGAACCAGTATTTAAGAACTATGTGAGATGCAGAGAGCCTGAAGGAAGCTATGGACAGGGCAGAGAGGGGGAAGTAGGAGCCATCAGTGGAATCAGAGATGCAGTGGTGGTCAGTGCGCTCAAATAAAAGAAGAATGGACGTTTTAAAATTAACACCTTGTAGGTCATTGCTGACCTTGGCCAAAACTAGAGACAAAGCCAGGTTACTGGAGATTTAGGAATGAATTGGAAGAGGTGGAATATAAGCAGCAGGTGTTGACAACTCTTCAAGGGTATTGGTTATGAAAGTAAGAAGAAAGTGGGATAGCTAGAAAATTATATTAGGTGGAAGGAAGGATTTTTAATTTCAATTTCCTTTTGTTTTGTTTTAAGATTGGAGAAACCTGAGCATATTTATATTATAAAGGAAATGAGCCAGCACAGAGGACTGCTTAAAGATTCACACAATAAACAAGGAGACCACACAGACATACATCTACTAAAAGAGTGCAGCATTTTTCTGTTACTTCCCTTGAATGCTGACCCAAATGCAGAAATGTGTTTCCCTCCCCCAAACTAACATCAGAAGTTTGGACACAATATCTGTTTGAGGAGGTGGGCAGCTCTGTTTCTAAGTGAGTCACAGGAAAGCAACAGGGGCCTTTCAGGGCTACTCTGTAGAGCAGATATAGTCAGTGGACTTGGCCCTTTGGCCTTCTGGCTTGAAACCAAGTGATCTGAGCACCCAGTGAGTTAAAACCAGCAGAAGTCAAGGTGCACTTAGGCTTCTGGAATGGAAAGAGATTTTTACTTATAAACTCTTCAGAATTCTCCTGTAGGTTATTCCAGAGGAATAAAGTCACAGAATGTGATGATTCTAGGGTAGGACAACCCAAGAACCTTCTTTCCATTAATGCTGTCTGAAACATACATACTCACACACTGAACAAGAATCAAATGAAGAGAAAGGTTGTACAATTCTCCCCTTTTAAGAACCACAGATATTTAGTGCTTGGAGGACATTTTTAGAATGATTTAGTTCAGTACTCTTATTTTACAGTTGAAGAAATTGAGGCATAATAACAACATAATAATAACAGCATAACGATAATAAATTATAGTTATAATGTGCTTTCACATAAATGAACTCATTTGATCCTCAGAGAGATTTTGAAAGAAAGGGAACAAAACCAAAGCAAAATAGAATGCATTGAAATTGCACCTTAAATATGTTACTTTTTAATCCTCACACTTTTATCAAATGGGAGCATTTATCTTTCTCTTTTTCCTGCTTGATAAGTTGAATAAACTGTTTGCATTTTACAGGTAAGGAAATATGGTGAAGAGATATAAAAGGATACGCTTGATGGCAGACAAATTTCCTGCCTCTAAAACTCATGTCTTAATCTACAATAGACCTCAGGATTCCTCGATTTCAGGGACTTAAAATATATATTTTATAACATTTTATGCTTGTCAAGATAGTTTCACTTACATAGTTTAATTAGTCATTATGACAACTCTGTATGATAGATGAAACCACAAAGGAACTGAAAAACTTGTTCAGTCTCATAAGTAGTTAACCATGTGCTAGTATTAAAGCAACAATTGGACTCTGAAGTTTCTTTTCTTCCATAACAGTTGTTCTCAGTCTTGCCTGCAAATGGTAATTATCTGAGGAGCTTTCAAAAAAAAAAAAAAAAAAAAAAGACAAGTGTCTGGGCCCCACCCCAGACTAACTGAATCAGCATCTCCTGTGAATGAGGGACCTGAGTGTCTGTATTTTTTAAAAACATTCCAGGTGATTCTTATAGCCTATGTTGAGAATCACTGCAACACGTCATACATTTAGAGTTATTTTTTGTTCCACACAGTCTGATTTCCTCTTCTGCAGTAATAGCTAACATTTTAGTAGCATTGTAGAGGCAATGTGAGATTCATTGCATTTTAGCTCTCCACTGAAGAGAAACAGTGCTACTGTGTGTACAAGCATCTTGTAACATAGGTTACCAAAGTCCTATGGAATTGCCCACTCTAACAGCAAATAAGTAAATAAATAAATAAATAAAATAAGATAAAGTAAAAAAATAAAGGAAAACAAAGTCTTCAACCTATGCTACTCTAAGGCAGTCAAACACTTTATTCATATGGCACTAGATGACAAACATCACATTGCATGGGTAAAATACAGAGGATCAAATATTACAAACATAATACTTTTGTTCTAATTGCTGATGATGGTGGCTATGGCGTGAGCAGAAACTCCATTGCAGGGTGAGACTCAGAACGCAGATGAGCACAGAGCTTGCTGCCTCTTATGCGGGAGCCCCTCGTGTATTATTGCTGGTATCCATGTGTAACAGATAGTATTGTGCACTGAGCTGGAAGATAATAAATAGATGTGAGATGATGATTTACAGAAGGGTGCTTAGAACTCCTTGAACCAGCAGGAGAAGAAACTGGTGTTGCTACAAGGTTGTACTGTCAAACTCAAAATCTTTTTTTTCCCCTTTTTCTCCAGAGGGTAATTTCTCCAAGACATAACTTGCTTTCTTCCATATCATCTGGAAGTTTGGTGGTTAATTACTAAAACGCCTGATCCACAAGTCTCTATCTGTCCTATTTTTTTTTTCTCCTTTTGGTTGACTTTCTTAAAAGAATGTCTCATTTTAAAAGAAATAATTCTCATTAAAACTGTCTGTACTTATGGGTTTTTATATAACTATTTCCACTTCCTTTTAGAATCCTCCCTTATTTAAGCTAGTGTGGCTTAAAGAAATTGTATATCTAAAATATATGATTTGAGATCTTAACGACAGCAGCCAAAAAAAAAAAAAAAACTTGAAATAGAAACAGTGAATTCTTTGCATGATTTCTTATGGCACAGTTGTTTTATTTCCTATGATTCTCCTTGACAGAGAAAGAAACAATTCTAGAGAAAGTGATGGTGGTAGATATATTAATGTGATTAATGATATTGTTAGCTTGATGGCTCATCTGTACCAAATGAAAAATAGATTATTTGCCAAGACTGCTTTTTTAAAAAATCATTCTAATATTAAATATAATCAAGAGATGAAAGCACTAAGTAACATTGCCAGAAATGGAAGGTGATTTATTTAAAAGCTCATCTCAGACCAGATGTTCCATGGAAAAATGAGTTGCTGTTAGAGGTGAGTTTTATATATAGGCTAAGCCAACTAGCCCTTGCCTCTCCCTCGTAGTGGCTTAGTTTAACACGGTGATTAAGCACACTGGCTTTCTAGTCACACTAGTGACTATAAATGCCAGCTCCAACACTTGCTAGCCATGTGAGTTGGCAAATAATGAAACCCCATCATGCTTCCGTTTCCTCATTTGTAAAAATGACAATAGAAAGAGTACCCATTTCACAGAGTTGTCATGAAGCTTCAAGGGGCTAACATTCAGTGTGTGCTCCATAAATGTAAGCTGTTATTATCATCATCAATCTGGCGTGTTCCCTTGTCAGTTATTTTGTATTCAGAAGGCTTGTGATAAGATATAGACCTTCATGGGAAAACATGAGCATGATCTACCTGATTCATGTCTCTGGTAATTCAGTCAGTTCATCACCCAGGATAGGGGGTGCCAGTGTAGAGAAAAGGGGAGTCAAGGTGTGCTGAAGCGAGACTGTGAGTCACTGTCTGCAAGAGCTTGGCTATACAGAAAGCACTGGGGTGCAGGAGAGAGCATGGGTGTCTGACCAACATGCATTTGAGAATAAGCTCTGCCTCTGGGGGTGAGAGCTTTAAAAATTATTGGATCTCTCTAAGTCTGTTCACTCGAAAGTAAAATGTTCTGAAGTTTTAAATGTGATCATGTATTGTGAAATAACTAGCTACATGTTAGTGCTCACTTATTATTACTGTTACTATTTTTAATCTTAGGAGAGAAGATAGAGGGCACTGGACAGCTGGTATAGGGAAAGATTAGGAGCCATTGTAGGAGGGCAGGGGACAGATTTGGGACAGTTTACCAAAAGGGAAGTAGTCAAGGTCTTTAGACACCAGCTAAGCCCTTCTGTCCCTCTGCCACTCCCAGTGAGCTGCCAACAGCCATCATTCAGACAAGTATTACTGAGTCCCCGCTATGGGTTGGGTATTTTTCTAGGTGCCAACTTTAAAGTAGTGAACATGACAGGCAATTTAATAAGCACTAAGCTCTTAGGGAGCTTGTGTTCTATGTGCACTCACAACAGGTAAACAAATAAGTGAGGCAGACAATTTCAGAGTGTGAAAAGACAATAGGCAGAGAATGTTGTGGGACAGGACACCTTAGCAAGTGTCTGAAGAAGACCAGCTGCAGAGGTAAAATTCACTGGTTTGGAAGGAAGAGGTGCCAGCCACAGAAAGACCTGGGAAAAGAGCATCCCAGTCAGAGGGTCTTGCGCGTAACAGGCCTTGAAGTGGAAATGATCTTGGCCTATCCCCAGGCTAGTATGACATACTGGATCATAGTGGAGGGAGCAGCAGAGCCCAGGTGGTGGAAAGACTTGAAGGCCCTGAACAGAGTGCTCTGTGAAGCCATGGGGGGCCTCCATGGGAAGCAGGGGAATGAGACCATGGATTTACAATACAGGCTCTTGCCATGAGCTCAAAAATAGCATCAACATGTAGCCATGTAGAGTTTATAAGACTCATCTCTGTTCATTTGTTCATGGCAACAAACAAGTGGAGGTGGTGGAAGTAGAGATTTTATTCTCCCAGTTTGAGAAATAAGAAAACTAAGGTTCAGAATGTGCAAGTGCCTCCAGCTAGATGCCTCATCAAGGCCAAGTAAAATTAGTTAGTGTCGGAGCCGTGGGGTCCAGTTTAGATTTTGGGATTCCAATCTTGAGCTGTATTTCTTACAAGGAATTCAGATCCCACTTGGCTTAGCAATCAGATTTATTCTATTAACTATATATTTTAAATTTTGATTATTTTTATCCTGTTTGTTTTTCACACCTTTTGATTTCTATTCGATTTCCCATTAGATCCTGCCAACTAAGGGTAAACTCCTTGGATGTATGTGTTAGGCTTCTGTGAGTGGTAATAACCACAGTGCTACAAGAATCACTAGATGCATAAATATGACATGACTCTCTTCTCTCCATCTCCATCGTAACAGTGCAGACTGAGCTAACGGGAAGCCTAGTGAGTAGTTCAGATAGGTCTGTAGACAGAACCATGTCATGGACATCAGTGAAGATTGGCCCTTCCAGACCGTTCTCACAAACTGTGCCTCTCATTAAAATGTAGGCACAGTAATTTGTACTATTTGCTAATCCCAGCATTTGCGATTCAGTATTTGAAGTGTTTACAGTTTTCCATTTACTGATGAAAAAATGCACGCAGCCCAGATTGACAGCAGTCAAAGACAGCTTTACATATGTGCTCCGACCAGGAAAATGAAAGGAATTTCTTTAAAATTTAATGAGAGGCAGAAAGAAACACTGGTTCCTTTCAAAACTGTAGGATTGGCAATACTGGTGATGGCACTTGTAGGGATTTAGCAACTGAAGGTATATATACACTTGTCATAATGGTAAAGAGTTAGGAAAATGAAGCTGTATTAATCAAACAAAGTAAAGAAAATTTTCATTAACGCATAGTTTGTAAGCGCCACATTTTTTTTTTCTGTTGGTTAGGAAGATGGAGGCATGCACTGGAAACACTAATTCTAATTATTACTGTAAGTGGGAGTTTTTGGCACAAGGTCAAGAAATAATAGGGGAATGTGTGAATCTCACTATTGAGCTGCAGTAAGCCTAATCATTTGAATAAAGCCAGTTGTTTTTTCTTGGACCGTCTCTGGGCTGTTCAGTGTTCTGGATGAATCTAACACAATCAGGCTGTTCTCTGGTGTATAACCACTTCCTGCTGACTCAGGGCAACTTGCTTCCTCTGTCGTTTATTAAAATGAAGCATTCATATTAAAACCCCATTTTTTAGTGATGACCAAATATACATTAGTAATGACATTATTAAAACTATTTTGTTTAAAATGAACTTTCACACTAACGTGTTGCAAAGCGGCACAAACAAATCTATCTAATTTCGCTGGAGATGGTTTTAAAAAGCTTGCAGATCTTTCTGGCACTATTACAGAAGGGGATTTGATGTGTGTTTCAGGAGACAATCTAAGTTTTTATGGCCATAAAAAATGAATACTGTTTCCACTACTCCACACAGCAAATAATGTATAATTCATGATTTTTCATTAACATGCAAATGTGAAATAGTGTCTTCTATGTTTGTATCTACTAATAATCTATTAAATATTTAGAAGCATAGTAAAGAATACTAAAAATATTTGGTCTGGATACTGTTTAAGTAGTTTTTCTCCTCATTTTTTATTTGTCCATATATTTACACATGTAAAAATGTAGGAGACACAGAGAAGCAAATAATCAATTCAGTATCTGGCATTTGTAATATAAGACAACAACTCTAATGTTTATGTAGCTGTTAGTACTTTTAATAGCATTTTCACATAGAGTGTCTTGGCCAACCATAGCAACAACCACATGAGGCTGACATTATCCCCATTTCATGGATCAAAAAACTAAGACAGTGATTTCCTGGCTTTTTTGGGTAAATATTTGCCCACTCAGCCAAGAAAACATGCCAAGTGTCTTGATTTATAATTTGTTGCACCTCAGGAACTCAATAGAATTTTGGGTATTAAATCAGAGTTCCAAGTGTTTGATAAATATATTTGGCTAAGACCATTACATATAGCTCACATTGGCTGAAGCATCTAAAATTTTCAGTATTCTTTCTAGGCTGCCAAGATTCTTCATTGGTTCATTCTACAAATGAACATTTGAATAACACACTATGCTCCTATGTGTTCAGCATTCTTCCAGGGGCCTGATGGGAGCTGGAGTTGAACACCAGCCACAGGCACACCATTAAGGGTAGAACTGTAGAGTCCAAAAGACAAGCCAATAACTTGATAGAGCCCATGCCGTCAGGGAATTCATCTTTAGTCACTGTGCTGGAATCTCCATTTAGAAGAAGTGAAACTAAGGACAGTATCTCTCCTCTACATGCAGACCTGGTCAGCTGCTCCTTCTGCCAGTACAGGAGACTGACTTCCATTATAAATAGTAAGCATATTAAAAACAATCTATCAAGCTGAAATTTTAGCAAAAGAATGGAGAAGTAGCTGCAAAGATTATACAAACAAAAGCAAGCACTATGGTTTAAAGTCATACCAGACTATTTTATGAATATGCTTCAGTGACAGAGTACATAGGCAAGGTTGGGAACCACAGGTATGGGCCATGTAATTCTTTTACCCAGGTGTGTTGCCATTCCAGCAGGTCCACTGACCTGTTTCCTTTTGTTGGGATCCTTTCTACTAGAAATCTGGCTCTGAGAATGTCATTTCCCCTTTGCTGGTGAATAATTTTATGCTCCAGTATATTTTTTGCTGAGTACATTTTTAATACTTTTCGTCTCCAGGCCTCAGCGAAGCTTCCATGCTATATTACTCCTCCCAGATGTTGTATCACATCCACAGGTACCATGTGGTATTTTTCATGGAAGCTTAGGAATTTCTTCTCAGACTGGCAAGGGCTTCTTCTGCTCAGTGGCCTGAGTGTGTAGATTGGTGAATTCTTGCTATCTAAATAAAGCCAAACGTTTTCTTTTCCTGCTGGGGTCATTTCCTGTATAGTCACTGTGATTGGTTCCTTTGTGTATTACTGGTGTCTCTCCCTCTTGAAGTGAGCTCTCAACCTTTATAGAATTCTCTAGGGGACCACACCCTGCATATGTAGGGTCAGACAACTGCAACAGACCTGTTACAATGAAGGATTTATTGTATTATTTTCATTTTTATAAAATAAATGTTTGTACTTCGCTAATTTGATAATATCAAGAACATCTTCACATTTCATTCAAATATTCCAATTATTTTTGCTTTGGGATTTACTTGTATCACTAATTCTCAATCATACATGACAATGTATATATCAGTCAGTGTTCAGCAGGAGAAGTAGAACACCTTTAGAGTGCCTGGTATAGAGTAAGCTCCTGGCAAATAATCACTTATACTGAATAAATGATCCTCTGATACTTAGAAAACAAAACGAATTGCTAATTTCTGTGACCAGAGAAATAACAGGAAAATCATCACAAAATGAATTTATGGGTGTAATTACCATCTACTGTATCCTTAGCAAACATATAAAATCTCCTTTCTTGACAGAGTAAAGTCCTACAAAATGAACAGGAAGCACAGCAATAAGCTACCTTGGCTTTACCAAAGGACTGACATCTTGTCCTACACAGGTTCCTTGTCTTTCAAACAGGGTAAGTGCAGTTTAAATGGTGGTCCTCATATCAGCATATCAGCAGACTCAGGCTGGGCCGGCTGGAGAGGTCTTGTTTAAAAGATTTTCTTAGGGGCGCCTGGGTGGCTCAGTCGGTTGGGCGACTGACTTCGGCTCAGGTCATGATCTCACAGTCCGTGAGTTCGAGCCCCGCATCGGGCTCCGTGCTGACAGCTCAGAGCCTGGAGCCTGTTTCAGATTCTGTGTCTCCCTCTCTCTGTGACCCTCCCCGTTCATGCTCTGTCTCTCTCTGTCTCAAAAGTAAATAAACGTAAAAAAAAAATTTTTTTTAATGAAAGATTTTTTTAAATGTTAACAATTTTCTCATCTGAGAATTGTTTCCCTTAGCACTGCCGTGACCATCCTAATTCAGTAAGTTTGTGGTAGGAGATGAGAATAAACAGTTTAATATGGTTCTCTGGATAATTCTGCCACATGAGCCGGGCCTCTAGCATGCACAGATGGCATCAGGATCATTCATGATTAGCAGTGGATCCATGGTGATCTGTGTGGGGATATTCAGGGAATCCATGGGCAGTTCAAACCCAGAAGAGAACTTTTTTGTATGTTGTAAATAAGAGTTAAGCAGAAGAAACTATGGCTATTATAGCCACAGTAATAAAGCATTGTTTTTATAGACCAACTTGGAGTTTGGGAACAAAGCTGTTTATATGGGAGCCCTTACCACTACAGTGTTTCTGTTGTGAGTCACTTGTCAGGCTAGGACACACAGCGATCTCACAGAGGAGCTCGAGGGATCTCAGGAGCATTAGGACAAGCAGGAGTACCTGCTCAGTGGCAAGGGGAGTCAGCAAATGTTTTTAAATAACATTTTTAATGCTGATTATTTAGCATTTTAGAGAATCTTGAGTATGAAAGCACAGGAGATATGACAACCAGTACTTCCAAAGATGGTACACTGCCAGAGAAATGTACCATTAGGTATAAAAGAAGGCAGTGCTAACTCAGTGGTGACTGGTAATGAGCGTAGATTCTATGGTAAGATACAGTAAGACCAGAGAAATGGAGATCTGTTCTTTTTGTTTGTTTGTTTCCGGTTTATTTTGTGACTCCTTGGAGGCCAAAAATGTTTTCCTGCTTGGCCAAAAGAGCAAACAAAAAAAAAACCAACCAACCAAAAAAACACTCGATGCTAAGCTATTGGCATAGAGAGGAGAATGAGCTGCAGGAATTCAGGTGTTCTTTCGCGCTGTGAAGTCTATACCGTGTGCAGGATCCATGTAGTGAAGAGAGTAGTCACAGCTAAGGCAATCCCAAAGCAGCTTCAAGGCCCCAGAAAGCCGAGAAAACTGGAATATATACCCAGGATGACTTAGAGTAGTACAATAAAGAGTATAAATATCAAAGAGCACTATAGTGAAGAATATCAGGGAACAGTCTCAAAGCCAGATCATTTCTCTCATGTGTAGACACTGTGAGTGAGGTGAAGGACACCCTAACTACTGGCAGTCAGGTGCAAGAAATGGCACAAGAGACTAATTGCCTTGTCTAACAACTTCCACCTAACTCACTGTTATGAAATACTTTTTTGTATTTAATTCCATTACATAACACTGTGCTAAGTGTACATCAAAGAGGGTGAAAAAAGAACCCTGCATGGTTCTGGGGACTGCTCTGGCTAGTTAAACAGAAACAGAGGTGATGTTCCTAAGAATCTCAGTCTTGGCCCTTTGAGGCAGTGAAATGATCACAGTAATTATATAAGAACTACTGATGGCTATTCGGACATGGGGGTACCAGAAACCAAAAACTACTTCTCAGATAAGATGAACAACCCAGTAGATAAGTTGAAAAATATTTCTATTCTCTGTCTCTCTGCTTTCATGTTCTGCATCTTCATGATAGCGTACCTAATAGCCATAAATATCGATAGAATAGCACTTGAGACTGTGAGACACAATGTTGCTTAAACTCTTACTTTCAAAGAGCATGATTTCTTCCAGACCTGACCTGATTTTTGTTGTTGTTCTTCTTCTTAGCCCAGAGCTTGTGCTGATTTACATATCTCTACTAGCTGAACCACATCTGTTTCTCAGGTCCAGTTTTCAAGTTCCAAGCATTAGCAGTGTGACCACAGAGATCTGTGGTCTGATGCTTTATTTGATTTTTATGTGTTTGTTTTAATGGAAGAGTAGAAAAGGAGGGGGAAGGAGGGGGAATATTTGATTTGCTGTCTAGCCGACACAATTCCAAAAAGCATTAAGCTGAAACTGCTACAAGTGTTTATTTTCTAACTCTTTCTTGTATAATGGGAACAGTCAAGATCTGAACACGAGTCGATACAAGGTTTGTGGTTTTATGATAAGCATATCAGCCAGTGGATAGAATAAACCCCAGTGACAGCTGTGATGGTTCTTGGAATCAGACATCCTTCAATAACATGTTCCCCCCATAGCTTATAGACACTGTTGTAGAATAGGGTCAAGGCTTATGGCAGATGTTGAATATCTCTGAGCTATGTGAAATTTCTCTCTGTGGATCCGTGCCTAACAACCATTACATCAAACCACAGGTACAACGAAGCCTATTTCCCTCCTTGACATGCTATCGTTGTTACTCTAGAGGCAGAGCCTTATGCTATTGCTAGCTGAAAAAGACACCTCTCTAAAAGCTGAAAGAGTGCAGACACAGAATTGGGAACAGTTGGGCTATTCCAGCCATCAGAATATAAAGAAATGATGTCATCCATCACAAACCCGATAGCTCATTACAGTGTGATGTCTTGGAATGATACCTGAAATAATAATGACAATACAAAAAATAATAATTTCTGTGGAAATTTCTGTGATGTTAGCATGCTTCACAACTGCAGTCTTTGTCACAACAGTAAATATGTGTTCTTTTCATACAAAAAAAGAAAAACTGCATCATTGATTGATTCATTGAATGAAATTTTTCACTGAACAATCAGATTCGGTTTACTCTAAGCATCTGATAAAAGAAAGTTAGGAAGCCTGTGATTAGCATGGGTCAGAGAGCTTCCAAATATCAGTGAATTTTCATAACACCTGTTGAACTACTTATCATTCACCAAGAAATGCTGAGTGAATAAACATTCTCTAGGTTCTGTGGAGAAAGTTAAAGGAAGAAACAGTAAAATTTTTATACTCACAAGACATCCTGGAGAAACTAAATATATTTTAAGAATAGTGGCAGGAGAGCATCTGGGTGGCTCTGTCGGTTGAGTCTCTGACTTCAACTCAAGTCATGATCTCGTGGTTTGTGGGTTCGAGCCCCACATTGGGCTCTGTGCTGACAGCTTGGAGACTGGAGCCTGCTTCATCTGTGTCCACCTCCCCCCCCCGTCCCTCCCCAGCTCATGTGCTTGGTCTCTCTCTCTCTCTCTCTCAAAAATAAATAAATAAGCTTTAAAAAAAGAATAGTGGCAGGAAAAATGCAAGAAACAAAAATTACAAAGATCACTCTCAATGACTGATAATTTTAATACATGAAGCTAGTAGCATTGTAATAGTTTACAAAGAATATTATACTTTATCTCATTTGATAGTCAAAATAATATGGTGCCATTCTTAGAGTCAACAACATTACTCCTAGCAGATCATGGACTATGATGTCTTCTCCTCCCCACATGTCCCCACATATCTACCCCGGCCTGGGAATGCTCTTCTTTCCACACTTTTCTGTTAGTGAGCTGCAGAGTGAATTTAGAAAAGTTCTGTAGAAAAATATGCTTGAATTTGGGGACAGTTTGTAAATATCTCTGACCTTGAATATCAGATATTATTCGTTCTTCAATAATTTCTTACCTTTCGGTGGGAAACATTCTACGAGGCCTTGGGAAGAAAATTAGTCTGGAGAGTTTGAGATTATCGTCCAGGGTCCTGTGAAAAGAGCATTAAGACACCCAGTTTCTTGATTTTCCCGGTTCATTAAGTACTACTTCAAGGAGGAAGAAGAGCTTTCTTGAATAACTGGCTACAGTCCCCAGTCTACAGAAAACCCTTTGTAGGTGGCTCTCTTTGTTTCCTACATGGAAGGAAATCATCATGTATTCTCAAACTGCCATCTTCTCAGTTTGCAAGATATATCATAATAGATACCGAGAAAAAAAGAAATGGATATCTTAGAAACTGACAGAGAATGTATATCTTAAAAATGCAAGTACTTTGTGTGATATATTTGTTTTAGTGTTTCCTGGTGCTATGGTTTGCTTTTGGTTCTGCAGATTCACAAAACACATACACCCCTGTGTCTATTCTCACTGGCCAAGAACATTAACTACGTTAATGTTAACTACGCTAACGTTAGTTTTCTTTACCAATCTGTAATACATTTCTCACAAAAAGGTCTATATAATAGTTTACCTTTTAATTTTCTTTGTATTTTATTTTTCTAAGCATTTGTCATTCAGGGTATGGCATTCTGGGAATGAATCATTACAAAGCACTACATTTGAATAGTTTAACAACATTAACCAGTTGTCTCAAAATATTATTATAAATTGAACTTTTATGTAACCATTTAAAAAAGAACTATGCATTTAAAACTACTTACGTAGGGAACTCTATTTAAGTCTGCCATATTCCCATTAGTGAAGTTTTCTAATTCTAGAAATTAATGGACTTAGAAAATAGCCTAAAATTTAATTCTCTTTTAAAAACATGATATTACATATACAAAATTTTATCATACTTCATCTGATTAGCCAAGTAGAATGTTTTAATATTATCTGTGGTTTCACGACTTGTCACATGATAATTTGGGTTGGAACTAGTCAGTCTGTTCTAAATCCAGTTGTTTTTTATTCTTGCTTTGTTTTATTTATTTTTTGTATTTTTTCCCCAGTATCATAGCAAGACTCCTTTCCTCTGAGGCATATTTCATATCTTCTTCCCAGTGATGAGCCTTCAGGAAAAAGACTACCCATTTAGACAATGAATCCACAAAAAACAAAGTGAAAGTTCAACATACATCTCATTGATTTGATCTATGAAAACATAACAGAAGGAGAGCTCAATCTGAGCTATCTGAGTATCCACATGATTTCCACATACTTCATGTTTCTTAACGAAACATAAATATGAAGTATGATGTCAAATAAAGTCACTTATGTCCTCTACTGCAGAAATTAAATTATTCGAGTTGGTTATCTACACTGATTTAGTTAATGGTCAAGTGGCCAAATCCACACTTTGCTTGTGTTGCATAAGGTCTTAGTCTTTATTATGTACCCCTGGGAATTATGGTTGAAAATGAAAGCAATTAAAGAGTTGCTGGGAATTATTTTATTATTAAGAATAATGTGCTCATCTGCCTGAAAGAAAAAAAGATGGTAGAACTCTAAGTAGTGATGGCCGTAAGCACAGAGGTGGAAATGAAGATAAAATGGGGAGGAGAGAGGTGTGTGATCATCAATTAAACACATGTTTATTTTCATCTGTTCATTCAACAAACATCTATGGCATGCCTACCAGGGTCAGACACTATGCTGAGCACTGGGAATACAGAAATGAAAAAGTTAAAGTCTCTGTGATCGTGGTGCTCATATCGATGGAGGATTCCAGAAATGGTAGAGTGTTATGAGAGATATAAAATAGGTATTATGGGAAGAGCATGGAGAAGCAGCCCTAAATGGCCTATAGAGGCTTAGGAAATGCTTCCAAGAGAGTAATGCTCTGTTCATGAAGGACAGTGTCATTAGCTGGTTATCTCTGACTAAAGAGAACTCCAGGTAGAGGCAATAAGTTTTATTTTCAAGAAGGGGGATATGAGTTAGAACATGGTATATTTAGTGAAATGCTAATAAGGGTGCCTGTGAGGTGGTCTTAACACAGGAAACCGTAAGTCAAGAGGCAGATTGTAAAGGGACATCAATGTCCAGCTTTGTACTTTACGCTGAAGGCAATGAGAGGAGGCCATAAAATGATTTTAAGACATAGAGTGACGTGGTTAGATTTCTGAAATGACATCTAATGCATACACACGTGTCTTAATAGTAGGTCTACTTTACTGCTGCTGCGGGGATTCTGTTTCATAGGGTAAAGACAGTGACACAGCACAGTATAGTTGGAAAGCCTTGCCTCAAAGTACCCATGGGATCCTAGACAATGCTCTAAAACTCTCCAGAGTAATTTTCTTCATTGAAAATGAAGAGACTAGTTACATGTACTTTCAGGTCTCTTAGGCTTGAAATTTCTGTGTTCTCTTTCTGCATTTTGAACTCTGCTACCTTGTAAATATAACTAATGAGAGGCTGCCCTTACCCTACCTCAATACTGAAGAGAGGGCCAGCCAGTCACATGATTCAAATGAGCCAGTCGCCAAGTAAGATTTGGTGATATTATTCACTTAACGAGGCATCCTTGGAGGCAGAATTCTGATTATAAAACCCCACAGTGTACTGATCTGTGACAGAAGCCACAAGAGGATGGTACACATGGGAGGAAAATAATTAATTTCCACACCTCCTACTTAAGCAGGAGTCCAGCTATGTAGAATAAGAATAAAAGTGAAATATTATAAGTCCATCTGTAGATTTTGTTTTTTTACTGAAGTGGGCCAATAAATTTTAACATCACTGCCAACTCAACTTTTACTTTAAAACATTCAAGTAAAACATTCACAATTCCAGCTTTGTGGTGGTTTCAATTAAAAAAAAAAGATAGGGGAGGAATGGAGGAGTGAAGGACAGTTCTAGCCTCTGTGAGGGTGAGGTTTATTTAAATAGAATTGACACTTTATCTGATTTGAAATGAAGACATGTCAATGCAATGATAATGCAAGGTAATTTCAATTCTGCATTCACAGGAGTGTTCAGGGCTCTTCTAACTACGGTTTGGCACTCTGACAGAGAGCCTTGTGAGGCTCCTGTACCAGCAGATAGCCATTTCACATTAATCATAAAAGGCTTTCTGGAAAGTTAGGGTCTTTGCTTTTTAAAGGACAATTTCAAAAGAGTTATGTACCACAGTTAAACTATGAAGTGATCTAGTAAATTCAAATGGAAGAAGAACTGTCCACAGAAAGAGCTAACATTTTAAAAGCAAAAGAAAATAAAACAAGATGTATTTGAATAGGTATTTCAGTTAGGACTAAGGAGAACTCTCAAATGCAGGGAGTGCATCATGTGAGTTACTCATAGACACCCACACAAGTGACAAAAAGTGAACTACTCTAGAGGAGGATGGAAGAGTTAACTCTCAAACTACTATATCCTATACAGCCTAGAACGCTCTTCTAAAAGTTAAATACAGGGGGGTGGGGGCGGGTGGCTCAGTCTGTTACGTATCCGACACTTGATTTTGGCTCAGGTTGTGATCTCACAGTTCATGGGTGTGGGTGGATCAGTCAGTTAAGCATCTGACTCTTGATTTTGGCTCAGGTCATGATCTCATGGTCCGTGAATTTGAGCTCCTTGTGGGCTCTGTGCTATGAGCACAGAGCCTGCTTCGAATTCTCTCTCCTTCTCCCTGCCCCTCCCCTGCTTGCTTTCTCACTCTCTCTCCCTTAAAATTAATAAATAAACATTTAATTTTTTTTTAAAGTTAAATTCAAGCAATAGTGCAAATGTTTATGTTCTTCAGGTCATAAGGATGATCTAGTGATATAGGTCAAAATTAATTCTACTATCTGTTCATATGGAAATGGCTGACTGAATTAGAAACTGTAAAAGAAAAACGGGTGCCCAGGTGGTACAGTTGGTTAAGTGCATGATTCTGGATTTTGGCTCAGGTCATGATCTCATGGTTTTGTGAGTTGAACCTCACTCTGCACTGACAGCATGGAGCCTGCTTGGGATTCTCTCTCTCCCTCTTTCTCTGCTCCTCCCCTCCTCACATTCTCGTGTTCTCTCTCTCTCTCAAAATAAATAAACTTAAAAAACAAAGAAAAAAATTCTTGAGATGATCTTGACTAAATAAAATCTGCCTCATTTCAGACTTTTAGATAATTTGCACATAGCAATATAGTCCAGTCTTAACTCTCATCTCAGTGATCCATCAGCTTAAAGCTTTATCTTGATCATGATGTGGTCAAAGGAATCAGTATAGTCTTTTTTATATTTGCTTATAACAAAGTAACTGATTGTTCTAAGTCCTGACATTAAGTAGATGGGCTCCAGACTCCCATTTGCTTTTGTCAAAATAACTCAGAAGTTGTGGTACCAAAAAAAGTGAGCTAAAATCTATTTGAATTTTTTTAATGAAAACAATTCCATTTCATTATAGTGATATTCCAACTCTTTCTCTGTCTGTCTTTCTCTCTCACACACATACAATAACACACAGTTTGCACTAAAAACAATAGAGGATGTATATATTTAAAGACAGTATTAAAATATACTGTTAGAATTCTGGTATAATCAATAAGCATAATCTTTTTTATCATACTAAAAGACTCATTTTTATAACTTTTTAAATGATTTTTTAATGTTTATTTTTGAGAGAGACAGAGAGTGCAAGCAGGGGAGGGACAGAGAGAGAGAGGGAGACACAAAATTGAAACAGGCTCCATACTCTGAGCTGTCAGCACAGAGCCCGTCATGGGGCTTGAACTCATGAAACGTGAGATCATGACCTGAGCTGTAGTCAGTTGCTTAACCGACTGAGCCACCAGGCGCCCCCATTTTTATTTTTTTTAAGTTTATTTTATTTATTTCGAGAAAGAGAGAGCACGGGAGGGGCAGAGAGAGAGGGAGAGAGAGAAAATCCCAAGCAGGCTCTGTAGTGCCAGTGCAGAGCTCAGTGTGGAGCTTGAACCCATAAACTGAGATCATGACCTGAGCTGAAATCAGGAGCCAGATGTTTAACTGACTGAGCCACCCAAGCACCCCAAGATTCATTTTTAACTATGAACATAGCAAATGAGTTAACTCTTTGTGTACCCAAATCTGTGATCTATTCAGTTATTTAGAAAATTTTATTGAGTGACTGTTATGTTCCAGGTATTATGTTATCCCCTAAATGTATTATTATAACATTAGATTGCTTGTTTTTGCCCTCACAAAGGGTTTAATAGTAAGACCATACAATTGTAGTGGAAGCATCCACATAAATTATTTTTTAAAGAGTCAAGTAAAAACTAATTGAAACAAAGCTATTATTTTATCAATCTTACCCTACTGTCTCAGAGACTGATCTGTGTGCTGATGTTTATTTGTAGATTTGCTATTTACCAAACAGTTATTGAGTGCCTATTATGCACTAGATATTTTTTAAGTTTATTTATCTATCTATTTATTTATTTATTTATTTATTTATTTATTTATTTATTTAGAGAGAGAGGCAGAGAGAGGGGGAGAGGAAATCCTAAGCAGGCTCTGCATAGTCAGCCCAGAGCCAGACACGGGGCTTGAACCCAGAAGGGGCTTGACCTGAGCTGAAATCAAGAGTTGGACACTCAACCAACTGAGCCACCCAGGTGCTCCAAGTCCTAGATACTTTTTAAGGCATAGGGATGGAGTATATCTGTGAACAAATCCATCAAAACTCATTCCTTCACAGAGCTTATGTTCTAGATGAAGAGACACAATAGATTTTATAGTGGTTAATGGTGGCAGTGCTGTGGGAAAAATTAGAGCAGATTGAAAATGAGATGCAGGTAATGGATACAGGGATGGCAATTTAGAATAAGGAGTCAGTCGGGGTAGACATTACTGAGCTGATACTTGGGCAGTGACAATATTACTGATTGACTTTTATCCCACTTCTACTTGGTTAAATGGTTAAAATACCTGATATTGAGCAATTGGATAGATGTTATTTGCTGTAGTCTTCCAAAGATCTTCACAATCGAATCTCCAGAACCTATTAATGTTACCTCAGAAGGTGAATGACACTGAATGTGATTTAAGTTTATTAAAAAGAGCAGTTTATCTTGGATTATCAAGGTGGGCCTAGTACAATCAGGAAAGTCCTTATAAGAGGGATGTAGAAGGGTCAGTGTCAAAAACAGAAATTTCCACCAATTATGAAGATAAAGGGAGGGACCACAAGCCAAGAGATACACTGGGCCTCTAGATGCTAGAAGAGACAGTGGAATTAATTCGATCCTGGGGATTCCAAACAGAATTAGTCTTGCTGACCCCTTGATTTTAGTCCCATAAGATTTATTCCAGATTGCTGATCTCCAGAAGTGTAAAAGAATAAGTTGGTGCTATTTTAAGTCACTAATTTGAGGAAGCAAATAATGTTTCTGATGGTTCAAATCCAAGAGTCTCGTGGACAGGTTACGTCTTATAAATACAGCATGAGGTACTGGTTAAGAACAAGGACTCTAGAGCCCTAATACTTGGGTTTGAATCCAAGCTGTGCCACTGGCTTTTCTTGAGACTTTGTGCAGTTATATGACCTCTCCTGTACCTCACTTTTCCCACCTATAAAATGATAATAGTAGTATTTATGGTACAGAGGCTTTACAAAGTGCTAATATTTGTAAAATGTTAATAGAGTTTTTGATAGATAACAAATGTTAAATAAACTGGGTTCAGAGACAAACATTGAACTTAAAGTTATAGTTATGTCATTTTATAGCTCAGTAAATGTGGACAAATCATATAACTTCTATGAGAGCTTGTTTTATTATGTGGCAGTAATACAATACCTTGCAAGGCTGTTCTGAGCAACACAAAAGAAGACGTATGAAAAAGTTCCATAAGGTTCATTCATTTATTCATTCACTTAAAAATATTTAATGAACATCTGCCATGTGTTAGTCACTTCTGTGAGTCCTAGAATGTAGTGAGGACTATCACAGACATATTTATTTTCCTTATAGAAGTTTTATTCTAGTGAGGGAGATAGAAAATAAACAAGTGCATGAATAAAGTAAATTCCAACACTAATGAGTGTGCTATGAAGAAAGGGAAAAAAGGAAGCTGTCTCTGATGACCTGAATATTGAAATGAAGCTGATCGTACCAATATATGAAGAGGTGGGTTTCATGCAGTGGTGATAGTTTGTTAAATGACTTTGGTGTCAATTTTAGTGCTCAAAAAAAATCAAAAGGCCAGTTTGGTTAAAGTGTAGTGAATAAGGGAGAGAATGGTAAAATGTGAAATCTGAGAGTTAGACATGGTCCTAAACTTTGAGTTTTATTCTGCTTGTAATGGGAAACCATGGAAGGGTTTTAATCATAGGTTCTGATTTATATTTTTAACGTTTTACTGGCCATGGTATGGAGTTTATTTGGAGCAAACATGTGTTCTTTATTTTTAATAGGAGTCTATATTCCTCCATCATTCTTAGAGTGTATTTAGATACAACTCAGAACTAGGTAGGTGTGTTCCTTATAGAGGAAAAAGAATTTACATCACTAACTCTCTCTCTCTTATCTATCTATCTATCTATCTAGACCCACCTTTCTATCTAAAACAAGCATAGATAAATTATAGTCTGTAGGCCAAATCTACCTGGTGCTTCTTTTTATAAATGAAATTTTATTAGAATACAGCTATGCCCATTTTATATATTGTGTATGGCTGACAAAGTGGAGGATATAACTATATAACCTTCAAAGTCCCAAATATTTATCATCTAGCCATTTACAGAAAAAGATTGCTAGCTCCTGATTATATATTTTGCTCATTTATACCTAGATTCTGATTTGCTACAACACGTAAGTCATCACTTATCTTGTTTTAGCCTCCTGGCCTACCTTCTCCTGGTTGCTCAGTTACTGCCAAACTTGACTCCAGTATTCCCTCATCTTTCTTGTCAGTGTCTCCGTTTTAGTTTCCATACCTTGGCCTTTTTGGGTGGTTGATATCCACATTCTAGCTTTGTCTGCTGATTCTTCTGACGTATTCTAATTAACGGTTTGCCCTGGAACAATATATATTGCATTACATATGCAAACACAGTGGGACTCCCTTCTGCCTTTTAACTTCATGGATTTTCAATATTTGAGCAGGTTCGAAATGCAAATAAAGTATTTTCTTTCTCCCCTCCCCTTCATTTTCTACTACATATAAGCCCTTTCACATTCACATTGAGGATAAGGAAATCACATAGCTGGCAGGCAAGTAGCTTCAAGCAGAGATCTCTTGTATTGGCAGCAATAGCGTAAAATGGTCTCAGAAAGAACACTGTTCGCAGTTCCCTTCACTGATATTTCCCACATCTTCTTTTCACATTCCTGGTTTTAAATAATCGACATCCTGATTTCCCTTTGTTCTGTTATCAATCATTCTGCTGCATGGTTATGAAAGAAGAAATGTGTTACTTAATTTCTCTGGATCTCAGTTTCCTCTGTCACAAAATGAGTAAAATCAAATTGTCTCTAAAATTCCTTTGGACTCACACATTCCCTAATATATTTCTAAGTCCTTCTGAAAAGATGCCTTTGCAAAAAAATGATCCTTGAGCAAATACATAGCAAATATTAAATTAGCTTACTTCTTTTCCAAGCTCCTGGGCAAGATAAAATGTCTGCACCACCCTCTCATGCCGGTGACACAAAGCTGCTGTTTTCAGGGGTCGTTGTTGAATATAGATTCACTGTCTTGATCTCTTTGGCTAGTTCTGTTAAGCACACGTGCTCCGAAAGAGCCGGAATCACATCTCATAATTGTGATTCTTTCAGAAATGAAAAATGTTCGCACCCTGAAACAGCTCCTTTTTCCTTCTGACAGAACAGCTAGGTCTCTGTAAATTCAGGAAGTTATCGAGTGTGCCTGCCAGGAGGTAGGGGGTTTTGAAAATATTCTAAGTCAGATAATATTTTCTCACAAATACGGAAAGTACAATCCTTAGTTTATAATACGTGGTCTAGAAAGGGAAAGGAAAAATAGATCCAAATGAAAAAGTGGCCTTAAGAAAATCAAAACAACAACCAAAGCAGCCTTTCAGAAGCACTGGATTCATCTTTCTACTTTGCCATAGATTTCTTTAATCAGATGAATGTAACAAGTTGATTAGGCTTTACAAGCTTTAAGAAAAGTCAGAACCACTTATACTGAAAAATAGGACTCGGGATGTAAATTATTCACAGTTCATTAGACTAAGACAAGCATTTCTCAAACATTTCTCTATGCTTGAGAAAAGCGACATATTGAACTCTATTTTACTGTGAGGCTCAAAATGGCAATTAACAGTCTTAAGCTGCATATAAAACCCAATATGAACCGCATTTACAAGAAAATTGTGTGAGAATCAAATTATGTTATCTTTGGTTTGAAGAACTAAGAAATAATTGCCAATAAGTATTCATGTATAGGACCAATTTTTTTGAAACAAGTTATTTTAATTACTACTAGTGTCAGGAGTACGTGAGGGTGATTTTATTAGATTTAATGTGTTTAGTGAAGCTGCCTGACTGTAGCTGCTATTCTTGACAAGACATTAGAATTTATTTTATACTTGCATTGATCACTGCAGACCAAGGCTGTAATAAAACTATTTTTTATTCTAAGTCTATCTCTCATGTTGCAGTACTTTTAAAAACTTCAGCTAAAAAAGCAGAGCTGAATGATGAATTGCACGGTATTATTTTTAAAAGCTGCAGAACATTTACTGATACCAGTAAGAAGCAAATAAATGGATTTAAAGACTGTGAACTCTTCCCTGTATTTGTATTAGATAATGCCTGCTCCTGTTAGATCACCTGATGAAGAGTCTCCTGTTGTTTCTGTCTGTATTCTCTGCTTTGACACAGCTTCCAGGCATTTGAAACTTCCTGATCCTTTTAAGAACACTTCTCCCCCTTTAAAGGCCCTACCCTTCCATGGCAAACAAACAAACAAAAAATGTTTCTAAGAAAAATGAAACAAAACCCAAAGCGTATCTCAAGCTACTGAAAGCAAACAAAAGAAACTGGAAACTCTCTTTCACCATATGCTAAGTTCTCTGGAAATTCACCCAGGAAGAGACCATCATTCTTTGTGGAGAGCAGATTGAAAATTCAGTATATCTGAGGTTGACATATGTGGACTTCCTTTCGCCCCATCTAAAAGTTAACTGCTTTCTCACTCAGGGTTATTTTCTCTTCTCAGCCCTTGTAAATTTTCTTCACTCTGAACACCTAAAGGCTTGGCAAACATGTCTAGATTAATGTATTTACTTGCAGCTGTGAATAGAGCAAAACTCAGAGGAGACTATATCTCAATGTTTATATTAACATCATGTGATATAAATTAACACTTTACAAGGTTTCCATTGACTATTAATTTGCAGTTATTCCACAATGAAAGAGCTTTCAGATGGTCTGGGGAAAGAGTCAGAACCTGAAATAGAAGTGTGCAGTTATAAAAATAAATCTCGAGAAAGAAGAGAAGAGAAAGAAGAGGAATGTTCTAATCTTACCTTCATCATAATCTTATTAGCATTTCTAGTGAGTAGTTCAAGTATCAGTCTATAGTCTTATGACTCTGTCTCATAAATATGTCAAGAGCAAAGTATAGTTATTTTAATAGTCTGTGTTGGTGGACCATCATGGATTTAATTAAGAGACAACTAGTGTATGAAATATGACACAAAAGCACAAGACTTAATGGAGAAATGTTTTACTGCAGATTTAAATCAGGGCCACAGACTTAATGATGATCCAGGCTCAGAAATCCTACTTAAATTTAATTAATGCAGACTAGTGCAGACCTGTTCATATAGAAGAAAAAAACACAGGCATAAAATACATTAGTGATTTAAGATTCTCAAAGTACACTGCCTTATTTATAAGGTTATGTGAACATGGGTTATTAATAGCTTATTGTTTTGAATTTTATTATATGAGATATTTAGAATGTAAGCTGTATAAAAGTCTTTTAAAACATTATTTCCAGCCTCTTCATTTTTTGTGATGAAGCGCCACCTCCTTCACTTCTTAGCAAAAACACCAAAAATCACAGAAAGCGGTGTTAGCCATTTTGATCAGAGAGTGACTGAGGGAAACGTGACTTGATTCTGTGTTCTTTCGGAAGGGACATAGGTGTCATTTCTTTAGCCGAGCCACATGTATGAACACAAACAGAGGATGGACAAAATAGTAGATGATCTTCATATTTCACTCCGCAGTCCCTGTGTTTTACATTAAAACACTGAGTTGGAGGATCTGACATCTGTTCTATCCCTAAACTTTACTATTATCCCAGGGAGAAACCATCACCAAGAACTTTTTTAAATCTATTGAAAAGATACAATCCTTATTACTCTTAAGAACTTAACTTATGAGGTATAGCCTCATAATATTTACTTTTTCTTAGCAGACTTACATTAAGCCATATCCAAGATTACTTGACTCAGTTTTTAAGTCAGTTTTATATTTTATGTTCTATTTTTGCTTTTTAATTCCTCTCAAACATGTCTTGTTCTTAAGAATATCTTAAGAATAATTTTAAGGGAGTCTGTGAAAATGATTGCAAGTTCCTCGTGAAGTTTTCATAATCTGTGGCATCCGGATTTGGAAATTTGTGTGTGTTCAAGTTGTCTCCTCATTCCCCTGGCATTTCTTTTGCCAATGACCCTTTTTAAAGAATCTGTGTATTTCTCAGTGAATCAGATGGTCTCTCTTAGAACAGTAACCATTAAAGGTATTATTTATTTCATGTCTCTGTTTTTATTCTCATTAGCAGTACGTACTTTACCTTTGGCTAATCTCATCATTTCCTTTTGCTATATCTGGGAGAACAATTCTCATTCACTTTATGTTTCTATACAAGTAATTCATGGTGCTTTATGTCTTTGCTTATTTTATTTGTATACCTTACTTGAAACAACCTATCCTCATTTGAGTTTCGTTTCTGGTGCGCTGTTTCGTGTGGAGAAAGAATGGGTTATTTCTTCTTTTCTTTTTTAAAATCTATTGTTGGCTTATGCTTCTTTAGAATGTGCTTTACAATTTGCATAAGGAACATTCTGTTTTATTTTTTTAAATAAAAATGATCTTAGGTGACTTTATAAATAATATCTACATTCAAATCTTTAGCATTCATTTGTCTGATCTTGAGCTCTTCGAAGATCCAAATGCCACCCGATGTGTCAAGTTTTCACTGTTGATTTGAGCAGCTTTTTGAGATTTTGATTAAGATAACCTTTAAGAGGTTGGTTGTTTTATAAGGCAGTTAAACAAAATAATCATAGTTTGTACTAACCTTTTATTACTTTAAAAAATAGTCATTGCAGTGGGACTTTAATAATTAGAGAGCAGGTTTTTAGCGGAATTCACCTGCCTGGCATGAAACAACCAGAAATCAATTATTCTGCATCATTAGATATCTAATCAAAGCTATAAAATAATACAGAGTGAGTTTGGATGAATATTTTTAAGTAATCTAAACATTTATATGAAAAATATCAAATGGTTGCAATTCATATACAAAAGTGTATATGTATATACACATATATATACATATATCTGTATCTATATCTATATATACATAAATATATATATATATATATATATATATATATATATATATAGAGAGAGAGAGAGAGAGAGAGAGAGAGGGTTTTAAAGTATGTTTTAAAATGTAGTGGTCAAGGGGTACCTGGGTGGCTCAGTTGGTTGAGCATCTAACTTCGGCTCAGGTCATGATCTCCTGGTTTGTGAGTTCAAGCCCCGCATTGGGCTCTGTGCTGACAGTTCTCAGAGCCTGGAGTCTGCTTTGGGTTCTGTGTCTCCCTCTCTCTCTGCCCCTCCCCCACTCACACTCTGTCTGTCTCTCAAAAATAAATACATGGTAAAAAAAATTTTAAATGTAGTGATCAAAAGTAGAGTAAATATCTTCTAATGAGACCCTGCTTTAGGAAATAGTCAAGCTATGGATTTCTAGCATGTTTGTATGAGATCTATTTTTCATCTGTCATTTGCATAAATTATCTAAAAGTTCATTCTATCTTCATTTCATTTCTTCTTTTTTTCTTTTCATATGTGTCATTAAAGCAAATCCAAAAGTCACTTAAAATGACCAATATCTATTCCATATGAAGATGTGTGACTAAATCTCTATCAGTACAACGTACTTTATAGTTCACACACAAAAAAATGCTTAATGGGATGAGTTTAAGCATGAATGCCACAGATTTTAAGACTCTCTTCCTTATTTGGTGAAGAATTCTGTTTCCTACAACATAGTAGACTAAAACCTGCATACTACAAAACACATAAACATGCTAGATAAACTGTAACACATCCTTTATTTATTTATTTTTAAGGTTTATTTATTTTGAGAGAGAGAGAAAGCATGAGCAGAGGGGCAGAGGGAGAAGGAGCCTGGGGATCCCAAGCAGGCTCTGTGCTGTGAGCACAGAGCCCGATGTGGGGCTTGAACCCACAAACTGTGAGATCATGACCTGAGGTGAAGTCAAGAGTCAGACACTGAGCTGACTGAGCCACCAAGGCACCCCTGAATATAATACATCCTTTTTATTGAATGTATGAAATTGTAATAAATTAAGTGAATTCATCTGTGGCCAGCAATACACTGGGAGGAGAAATCCCTGGAGGTAAACCACTGATGAAGCCATTGAATACGTACATTGTGTGCAGTCCTTAATAGTCAGAGTCTTGCTATTCAATGCTGCTTCTCAGACCAGCAGTATTGGCATCACCATTGGACGTGCAGAGTCTCAGGCTCCACCACAGACCTGGTAACTGAGAGTTTGTCTTTTAACAAAATACCTAAGTGACCTGTGTACATACTAAATTCGAGAAGTAAAGTTTGAGAAGTCTAAACCACTGTTTCAATTACTGTGTATGGCCAGGTAGCAAAAGACAAAGCCCTGGCTATCACAGTGTTCACAGGTCATATCAGAGACCTCTCCCACTAATAAAGCTAGGGCTCAGGAAAGGCTGTACTTCAAGAAGGGATAAACTGGGGTGTTGGGGGAGCATCTTTCCTCAGAGGTAGACATCAAGAGAGGCTATTGCTCTCAGCTTTGGTTCTGAGAGGAAAAGGGGCAAAAGTTTGTCGTGAGAAATCATAGCCTTTAGTAAGCTTGTTTCTGGTTTAAAATTTTGAATCTTTTTTTAATTTTGCAACTCGAATAGTCATGGTTGAGAATTTTATAAAAGTCAACAGAGGTTGATAGCATCTCAAGGTATCTGGCAAAAGCAAACAGAAATCATTTAACACCTAAAACTAATATAACATTGTGTGCCAACTATATGCAAATAAAAAAGCTTAAAAAATAATAGGAATGAATAAAAAATATGAATTAGCTGCAAGTGACTATCAAAATGACCAGGTAAATTTGAGGGGGGAAAACACAACTTCTACAAATGGAAAATACCATAATTAAAATTAAAAACTCAAAGGAAGGATTATGGGGCGCCTGGGTGGCTCAGTTGGTTGGGCATCCGACTTCAGGACGTAATCTCACAGTTTGTAGGTTTGAGCTACGCATCGGGCTCTGTGCTGACAGCTCAGAGCCTGGAGTCTGCTTCAGATTTCTGTGTCTCCCTCTCTCTCTGCCCCTCCCCCGCTTGCACTTTGTCACTCTCTCTCTTAAAAATAAACATTAAAAAAAACTCAAAGGAAGGATTAAAGAACAGATTGAATATTGTGAAAGGGTAAATTAGTGAACTAGAAGGTAGATATGAAGTAATTACTCAAAATTGTGGCTAGAGAGACAAAGTGACAGGTAAAATGAAATTAAGCATAAGAAACATGAGGGAAGGTATGAGGCACCAGATTTCCAGAGGAGATAATAGAGCAAATGGGAGAGACATGTAGCTGGAAAAACAAATCTAGAATTGATTATAGTTAGCAATCTTCACATTTAGGAAGCAAAGAAATCCCAAACTACAATAAAAAACAACAACAAAAACAACTCATTTGTACACTAGTCAAAATATAGATTAACAAAGAAACATAAGCAGACAAAAAGACAAATTATGTAAAAAGGAACAATAATAAACTAATAGTTAGAAATACAAGTAGAAAACAGCGAAATAATACCTTCAAAGTACTCTAAAAGAAAACAATATTCAACTTACAATGAATGCTATACTGAATGAAATAATGACAGTTTCAGATAGATTTTCTCATCTTAACTAACAGTCTGCCACTAAAGAACTTATATTTTTAAAAAAGGCCTTCATATATGAGGAAAAACAGAAAATATGAACTGGAAAACCCAAAGAAAATGATAGAAAAAACCAATCTATATTAGTGATTAAAATAAATAAACTAAATGTTCCATTTAAAAAGCATGTCCTCAAAAGCCATTCAGCCAATTGGGGGTTGTAAGATTCAGATTCACACATAAAACATAAGAAAAAATAACAATTTAAATTAAAAAAAAGGTACTGGGAAAACAATATTTTAAAGATTATATAGTAATTTTTAATAATACACATTTTTCTCTAGGATTTAGCTATAACTAAATGGTAAAGTTTGAGTTTATCAGATGCGTATAACAATTCTAATGATATATAGCTGTATTATTTTTAAATATATAAAGCAAAAATTGGCAGAAGTAGGAGAAATTGATAAATTCAAAAAAATGTTAAAGTCTAGAAGATTTGAGCAACACAGTTAACAATCTTAATCTAGAACTTGTTCATTCAACAAATATTCATTGAGTGCCTGTTAAGGACTAGACACAGTTTAACATACATGCAGCATGGACTACAACAGAAAAATAAAATCCCAGTCCTTATGGAAATTATTTATATAAAGATATTAGACACTGAACTCACATGTTGAATATACATTATTTTCAAACATAAGGAATGTTTACCAAAATTCAGCAAATAAGCCTCCAAACTTTAAAAGAATTGGTATCCTACAAATCAGCGTTTTGGGTTTTGTCTTTGTTTTTTTTTACCAAAATGTTATCAAGTTAGAAATTACAAAGACAAAACTAAAGAAAGTATACATTTCAAAATTAAAAACATGTTCAAAAATATTATAATGAAATATGACAGAACAAAAAAAAACTGCTCTAAAACTTAAAACCACTCTAAAAAATTAAGACTATTAATTAAAAAGAAAAGAGTAAACCAAAGGACTTCAGTGCACAGCAGCAACACCTAAAAGAAAACTATAACCTTAAATACTCTTATTAGAAAAAACTTGGGGTTGCCTGGGTGGCTCAGTCTGGTAAGCATCCGATTCTCTGTTTCAGCTCAGGTCATGATCTCATGGTTTGTGGGTTCAAGCCCCACGTCAGGCTCCATGCTGACCGTGCAGAGCCTGCTTGGGATTCCCTCTCCCTCTCTCTACCCATCCCTGCTAGAGCACGTTTATACACATGCACACATGTGCTCTCTTTCTCTCTCTCTCTCTCTCTCTCTCTCTCACACAATAAATAAATAAACTTAAAAAAAATGGATTAGTAAGCTAAGCACACACTTTAAAAGTTAGAAAAAGAAGGAAAAATCACTAGCCTAGAAGAAAAATTAATAAGTAGCAGAAATTGATGTAAATGAAAAACAAAGAAGTAATAGATGGTCAACAATGGAAAAATTTGACAGTGTGTCTAAAGACTAATGAAACAAATTTCTGGCAGGAATGGTCAAAAATAAAAAAAGGCAGACATAGTCAATAATAAAAAGAGAAGAATGCATAATAGGCTTGCAATTGAGATAAAATATTAAGAAAATGTTTTTCCTGACAAATAACTGTATGAGAGGAAATGTAAGAATTCCTGGAAAAATACAATTTGCTCTAAAACAGACTCAATATGAAATACAAAATCTATTTTAGTTACCATGAAAAAAAGAACACTGCATTGGTAATTAAACTTTTTTAACTGAGGTATAATTGACATATAATGTTGTATTTGACTTAGGTAAACAATGTACTAATTCAACATCTGTATACATTGCAAAATGGGCACCACAATGAGTCTGGCTACATCTGTTACCTTACAAAGTTAATACAATACTATTGACTATATCTATATCTGTATACAACTGACTGTATTCCTCATGCTATACATTATATCCCCAGGACTAATTTTGGAAGTTTGTACTTCTTAATTCCCTTCACCCATTTTGCTTCCCTTATCCCCTTCCCCTGTGAAAAGTCACCAATATGTTCTCTGTATCTGTAAGTCTGGTTTTTGTTTTGTTTTGTTTGTTTGTTTTCTTTTTTAGATTCCACATATAAGTGAAATAATATAGTATTTATCTTTCTCTGTCTGACTTATTTCACTTAGTATATACCATCAAGTTATGTCCATGTTGTAAATGGCAAGATTTCCTTCTTTTTAATGATTGAGTAGTATTCCATGTGTGTATGTATGTGTGTACATATACATATCCATACATCTACATATGATATATACATATATATCACATCTTCTTTATCCATTCACCCATCTATGGACACTTAGGTTGTTTCCATATTTGGCTCTTGTAAATAATGCATGAACATAGGGATACATATATCTTTTCAAATTAGTGTTTTCATTGTCTTTGGATAGATATCCAGTAGTAGAATTGCTGGATTATATGGGAATTCTAATTTTAATTTTTTTTAAGACAAAGAGCAAGTGGGGTAGGGGCAGAGGGATAAGGGGGACAGGGAGTGAGAGAGAGAGAGATTGAGAGAGAGAGGATCTTAATAGGCTCCACACTCAGCACTGAGCCTGATCTAGGGCTTGATCCCATGATCCTGGGATCATGACCTGAGTGAAAATCAAGTCAGTCTCTCAACCGACTGAGCCATCCAGGAGCCCCTATGGGAGCTCTATTTTTTTTAATGTTTTATTTATTTTTGAGAGAGAGAGCAAGTGACAGCACGAGTGGGGGAGGAGCAAAGAGAAAGGGGGACAGAGGATGCGAGTGGGCTTCACTCTGACAGCAGTGAGCCTGAGGCAGGGCTCGAACTCATGAGCCATGAGATCATGACCTGAGCCAAAGACAGCTGCTCAACTGACTCAGCCACCCAGGTGCCCCATGGTAGCTCTGTTTTTGACTATTTGAGGAAATTTCATGCTGTTTTCTATAGTAGTTGCACAAACTTACATTCCCACCAACAGTGCATAAGGATTCTCTTTACTCCATATCCTTGCCAATACTTAAAGCCATTCTGACAAGTGTAAGGTGATAACTCACTGTGGTTTTGATTTGCATTTCCCTAATGATTAGTGACATTGAGCATCTTTTCATGAATTTATTCACCATTTGTATGTCTTTTTTGGAAAAATGTCTATTCAGATTCTCTCTTTTTCATAACTGATTGTTGTTTTTGTTTTTGTTTCTTTTGTAATTGAGTCGTATGTGTTCTTTATATATTTGGATTAACCACTTATCAGGTATATGATTTGCAAATATCTTATCTCATTCAGTAGGTTGCCTTTTTGTTTTGTTGATGGTTTTCTAAGCTGTGCAGAAGCTTTTTAGTTTGATGTAGTCCCAGCTGTTTACTTTTGCTTTTGTTTCACTTGCCTTTGGAGTCAGATCCAAAAAAATCATCACTAAGACTGATGTCGAGGAGTTCACACATACCTATGTTTTCTTCTAGGATTTTTATGATTTCAGTCTTAATGGAAGTCTTTTTTTTTTTAATGTTTTTATTTTATTTATGAGAGAGATACAGAGAGCAAATGGGAGAGGGGAAGAGAGAGGGAGACACAGAATCTGAAGCAGGCTCCAGGCTCTGAGCTGTCACCACAGAGCCCGACACAGAGATTGAACTCATGAGCTGTGAGATCATGACCTAAACCAAAGTTGGACACTTAACCGACTGAGCCATCCAGGCACCCCTTAACTGAAGTCTTTAATCAGTTTTGAGTTAATGGTTGTATATGATGTAATATAGTGGTCCAATTTCATTCTTTTGCATGTAGTTGTCCAGTTTTCCCAATGACATTTATTAAAGAGACTGTAATTTCCCTGTTGTGTATTTTTGTCTCCTTTGTTGTCAGTTAACTGACCATATATACATAGGTTTATTAATGGGCTCTTTATTCTGTTCCATTGATCTGTCTGTTTTTATGTCAATACCATACTACTTGTTTACTATAGTTTCATTTTATAGTTTAAAATAAGAGAGAATGATACCTCCAGCTTTGTTCTTTTGTCAAGGTTATTTGGCTATCTGGGATCTTTTGTTCTATACCAATTTTAGAATTTATTCTATTTCTGTGAAAAATGTCATTGGAATTTTGATAAGAATTACATTGAATCTGTAGGTTTCTTTTGGTTCTATGGACATTTTAATATTAATTATTCCAGTCTGTGAGCACATAATATTCTTCCTTTTACTTTTGTCTTCCTCACTTTCTTCCCTTTAATTTCTTTTCATCCATATCAGTGTGCAGGTCTTTCACCTCCTTAGTTAATTTTATTCTTAGGTTTTTTTATTCTCTATGATACAATTGTGAATGGGATTGTTTTCTTTATTTCTTTCTGATGTTCATTATTAGTGTATAGAAATGCAACACATTATGCATATTAATTTTATACCCTACAACTTTATTGAATTTATTATTAGTTTTAACAGGTTTGTGGTGGAATTCAGGGTTTTCCATATGTGGTATAATGTTATCTGCAAATAGTGACAATTTTACTTCTTTTCCAATTTGGATGGCTTTTATTCCTTTTCTTGCCAAATTGCCCTGGCTAGGACTTTCAGTGAAATGTTGAATAAAAGTGGCAAGAGAAGGCATCCTTGTCTTCTTCCTTATCTTAGAGGAGAAGCTTTCAGCTTTTTACCATTCAGTATGATATTATTATGGCATTTATTATATTGAGATATAGTCCCTCTATATTCACTTTGTTGAGATTTTTTTTATCATGAAAGGATGTTGAATTTTTTCAAGTGCTTTTTGGGCATCTATGAGATCCCCATCTGATTTTCATCTTTCATCTTGTTAATGTGGTGTATCACATTGATTGGTGTGCAGATGTTGAACTATCTTTGCATTCCTGGAATAAATTCCAGTTGGTCATAGTGTACAATCTTTTTAATGTATTGTTGAATTGATTTGTTAATATTTTGTTGAGGATTTTTGCATCAGTGTACATCAAGAATGTTGGCTTATAATTTCATTTTTTTGTGGTGTCCTTGTCTGGTTCTAGTATCAGGGTAATGCTGGCCTTGTAAAATGAGTTTGGAAGCCTTCTTTCCTCTTCAGTTTTTTGAAAGAGTTTAAGAGGGATAGGTATTAAGTCTTTTTTGAATGTTTGGTAGAATTCATCAGTGAAGCTATCTGGTCTTGGATTTTTTATGATGGTAAGGGGAAAATATTAAGAACTATAAATAAGCTTTGGGGCATCTGCGTGTCTCAGCTGGTTAAGCAACCAACTTCAGCTCAGGTCATGGTCTCACAGTTCATGAGTTTGAGCCCCGCATAGGGCTGTGTGCTGACAGCTCAGAGCCTGCAGCCTGCTTCGAATTCAGTGTCTCCCTCTCTCTCTGGTCTTCCCCTTCTCATGCTCTGTTTCTCTCTCCTTCAAAAATAAATAAAAGTATTTTTAAAAATTTAAAAAAAGAAATTAAATAAGCTTAGAGGGAAAATGCAAATAAAATATGTATGTGCAATAATACTGAATTTTATAAAAATCTTAGTAGTACAAATTGCTAAAGAGTCTAATTTTAAGCCATCTGTTACTGAGACAAGCTTTTACTTTCTTTATCTCATTTACCTCTGTACCTCATTAATCCTCGCCATAACTCAGGGTCAGACCTGACAACAGAGGATCAGTAGTGCTTGATGAAACACTTCAACAATGATGAAATCAGAAAATAATGTTGAATCTTACACCAAAGGTGGGAAAGTCATCCCTCTGGTCTGTCATAAAGTGCTAGGAAATTAGTAATTCCATTCAGTAATGCTATAAGAGGCATTCGGCAGTAAAATAAATGTTAACAAATAATAAAACAAGAAATGATTCCGCTTCCTGGTAATTAAGTTAAAACATTACTTAAAATTATTTGTCACCATCAAAATGACCCAAGTTTTTTTTTTTCAAGAAATAAAATCCATTGTTAGTGGGAGTCCTAGAAACAGATATTTTCATATACTGCTTGAAGAATGTAATTGTAAAACAATTTAGATGGCAAACTTAAAAATTCCCGAATATACTTCTAGTTTGAGCTCGTAATTCTACTTTTAGGAATATACACTAGAGGAATAATAAAAAAAAGTGAGCAAAAATATAAATATAAGAATTTCCCCAACATTGTTTGTAATATGAAGCCATTAAAATTAGCCTGAAAGTCCAAAAATATGCTACAAATGATTAAAAATTATTACATATGCTATGAGGCTATTTAAAGTGTGGTTTTAAAGAAAATTAATAGTACAAAAATTATTAATGATTTAGAATGAAGTTCAAAGGGAGGTTACAAAATGATATATATTTTATCATACTTTTTTTGTAAATATGTGTAAATAATTATAAGGCTGAAAGGAGGCATATGAATATATCATCTATTGTGGAATAATGAGATATATTTATTGCTTATTTAAAATTTTGAAGATTTCAATAATAAGCATATATTATTTTTGGAATAAGAAAAAAATCACAAGAGTTAAAAAATAGATTGAGATAAACCAGTTTGTTTTAAGGAAGATTAAAGCCCTGTAAAATAAATTGTTATAACAGATGATGAAAATTGTTATAGGTTGAAATAAGTAAGGAGACCATTCACAGGGCAAAGATCCAAATCTCTTTTCAGGATTTTACTAGGCAGCAAAAAGTGACACTGTTTAGCATCGATGTGCATGTTTTTTATTAAGTTTTTATGTATTCATTTTGAGAGAGAGAGAGAAGGAGAGAACAGAAGTGGGGGAGGAACAGAGAGAGAGGGAAAGAGAATCCCAAGCAGGCTCCGCACTGTCAGAGCAGAGCCCGATGCAGGGCTCAAACTCACAAACTGTGAGATCATGACTTGAGCCAAAATCAAGAGTCAGATGCTTAGTCAATAGCCACCCAGGTGCCCCAAGTGTGCACATTCAAAACACAAACAACAGGGTGTTTGAGTTTATGGAGATTATGGCCATGTCCATGTAACATGAATATTTTCAAATTATAGTCAATTTTTTGTTCCAAACCACTGTGCAGCTTAGCTCTGTGAATCTACATGAGATTCTTACTGTGAGTCAAGCATTATGCTCACTACTGAAAACCCATGAAGGCCTTGCCTTCAAGAAGCTCCCTGGTAGAGTTGGCATAATAGTGCTGTGTTTCTAAAAGTGTGATCCATTGGCAACTTCATCAGAATCACCTGGATGGTACTTTTTTTTTAATGTTTATTTATTTTTGAGAGAGAGAGAGAAAGAGAGACAGAGCATGAGTGAGGGAGGGGCAGAGAGAGAGGGAGACACAGAATCCGAAGCAGGTTCCAAGCTCTGAGCTGTCAGCACAGAGCCCTATGTGGGCTGGAACCCACAAGTCGTGACATCATGACCCAAGCTCAAGTCGAATGCTTAACCTACTGAGCCACCCAGGCACCCCATGTATGGTACTTCTTAAAAATGCAAGGCCTCAGTATGTTAAGTATACTGGAATTAAAAATTTTTTAAATAATAAGAATTTGAAAACAATCTATAGATTTGCTGTTTGGGACAGGAACCTGCATTCACAGAAATATCTTTAGATGCTTCCTTTGCATACTGATATTTGAGAACTACTAGTACAGAGGAAAAAACCCATGAGCTTTTCAAATCAATTAGATCTAGATTTGAATCTTTACTACTTCTTTACATACTGCCTTTTTATAGCACAATTTAGATTCTGCCACCAACACCACACTAAAACTATACAATGATAATTATTGCCCTTAGCTCTTATTTCTCCTACCTTGATTTTCTTCACTATACTTTCCTTCTTGTACTTCTTTTTCTTTTGACGTCTGAGACCAAACACTGTACATAGTTCTCCTCTTGTGTCACTGATCATACTTTCTCTTTGTTATGTATTAATTAACTTTGAGGGTAAATTAATTTACTTGCTGAGCCTGAGTATCTTCATTTGTTAAACAAACACCACCAGCAGCAACAAAATTGTCTCATAGATTCGCTGAAGTTTAAATGAGATAACGTACTTCAACAGCTGTGCCTGCCACACATAACTCTTGTTATTATAAGAGCAATAACAGGGATAAACACAAGATGCTATTGGAACCCTTGGGAAAACTGGGAGTAAAATGATAAAAGGATCAGTCCACTGCCTTGTGAGTGAGGTCACCTGTCAGCTGGCTGAGTCCTAAATAAGTAAAAGGCATGCAAGAGAAAGATTTCTATAAATCAAACTGGGTTACTATTTTTACTAAATTGGCCAACCCATTTAATTAAATAATTGGTTGATTTTCAGAAACAATTAGTTGACCCAGTTAAGTCATGTAACTGATTTATTATTCCACAATTTTTTCATGTGAAAATACTACATTTGTTTTCTCCTGATTTAGATTTTTAGATTTAGATTCATGGAGTCACTTTCCTGTGAAAAGAAAATGATATGAACTGTAATATTACATTTAACTGAATATAAAAATAGCTGTTTTAAACAACTGAATACATTAAATTGGTGTAGATGGAAAATAATGGAAATTGCTTTACAAAGAACATCTTATCTCAAACCATTATCAGCTACTGAAAAGATTTCTTGAACTGCATTTTAAATAACAATCATACAAAGAATTGCAATAAAATGTTTATAGTGTTCTATACTCCTTTCTATATCAAGTGGAGCAAAATATCTCCATTACCTTAGAAAATTCTGGAGAAATAATTTCCTCACTTAGTTTTCCTTTACAGCTGTGTGTGCTGATCTTCCTATGATGTTAGCTTCTCTCCATGAGTTAACCTTATCCTTTGACAGCCACAGGCTATGGGTCACTTTCTTATTACTACTTGAGATTATTTAGGATATTTGGGATGTGTTTAGAAGCACAAAGTATTTCAAATGAAGTTTAGATTCTGTTAGTTATACAAACAATCCAAGTAATTTGGAGGGCCTACCATTTAAATCTTAGCCTAACTTGAGCTTTGTATCATGCCTTAATTAGGAGAATTGAAGTTGCAGTGACATAAAACCCATCTTAAACTGACTCAACCAAAACAGGGAATTGTTTAGTTCTCTTAACTGGGAAGTATCAAAATAAGTCATTTCAGGTGAGGCTTGATCTCAGGCAGCTTGAATACTTTAACTTTATGTTCTATTATATATTGAAAAAAAAAAACCCTGAATGATACAGTCTTATGTGTTTTAATACTCCAAATTATCCACGATAAACCCTTATCTATACCATTTATAAGAAAAATTACCAACTGGGATCAATAATCCTGTTAATACTACCATGTAATATTTTTTCTTCTAATTACAAGAGAAGATACTATAATATTGCAATCACGATCTTTTACTTTTACTTTTACTTTTACATCCCTGTGTTAGATGGACAAGTTAGATTGTTCTCTGAGCAAAACAAAAATAGACATAAGAATACAGTTGTAAAAGCATTCATACTTAAAATATCTACTTTTTAAAAAATTTTTCAATTCTAACAGAATATAGTAATGGGTTAATGCTTAAGTATATTAAGACTAAGAATTTTTGTGAATAAATTTTGCCATTCAGTTGCTCTAAGAAAATTTGTAGGAAAAAAATCAGGAATTCTTTCCTGTTTGCTGAAGCAGTTGTATGAACATTTATTGAAGAACTTTGGCTATAGGTATATGCCATATTTTGATGTATGTGCTCATGCAATTTAAGGCTTTGAAAGTGGAGGGTCCTATCTATGGGTAGAGAGGTCAAAGTGCTATAAGTAGTATCTAAATATTGCTTGGATATTGTGTATATTAGGGAATAAAAGAACGTGAACTTTTTACACAAATTTCTATTTTATTGTAGGAGAATAATGGCATTTCCATTTTTGAAAATTCCATTTAAGCTGGTATTATTGGAAGAGTCAACATTTTAAAATATGGAAGATTAAGACAAATAGGTTTACTTTTAAAAGTTAGTTTTGTTTATTCATTTAACTTTTAAAAGCCTGACACTCATTCTATTACATATGAAGACATTACAGAAAGACAGGGTAATATGAATAATCATTCCAATACAGGTAGTAACAGTTTGAGCCACATCAAGTGATACAGCATTACTTCTGCTACATTCTATTCTTTAGAAGTCCAGCCCACACTCAAGAGGAGAAGTAAGCAACACTTCTTGAGGGGAAGAGTATACAATGATTTGTGGAGGTATTTTTTTTAACCAACGAAAAGGAAAACACAAGGAGAAAGGGTATCGAAAATGAGCAGTCATTTTAGAAGAGAAAGTCCACATGACTTATAGGTATGTGAAGAAGTGGCCAAACTTATTAGTCATCTGAGGAATGCAAATTAAACCAAACAAATATCATTTTACATGCACTAGAATGACAAAAGTTAGTAACTCAGGTGGTACTACATAATGACAAGGAAGTGGCACAAAAAGAGCTCTTATAAACAGCTAATGTGGTTGTAAATTATTTCAGCCCTTCTGGAAGGGGAAATGTCAGTATTTAGTAACATTTCTGGAAGAATGTATATGCTCTTTACTCCAGACACCTCATTCCTGGTGATGTATTTCAGAGATACTCTCACCAAGTATGGAAATGGACGTGTATGAGAATGTTCACCCAATGTTATTTGTGCTGATAGAGAGTGGGAAGTAAAATAGGTTGCAATGTGGTATACAGTGAATAGCAGTGAGGAGAAATAACTCACAATCATTCCAAGTGTCCTTTTAAAGAATCTCTCACTTTCATGGGCTTTACCTCCAGTTACCATACCAGATTCTCATAATGAACATCTGAGGAAAGACCCCCTTTTATGGCTCTATCAGAGGGAGGGAAGGAGCAATCCTTGTCAAATATGTCCAGAGCCTTCTCCATAACAAAGCCATGGGGGAAGAACATCCCTCTCACTTCAGTTCCCCGGAACTTTCGTGTCTCCCCTCAGAGGGTGAGAGGAGCCATATAAGTAGAAACACCGTGAAGGTCACAGCCCAGAAACACAAAAGGTTGAGATTTAATCAATCATAAGATTATTCCTCTCCTCCACACCTTACTATCCTATTAAAAGGGCTCCAGTACAGTAATAGAGGATTACTCTTGGAAGAGATGCAGGAAAAAGATTCTTAGACGGGGAGTGTTTAGTGAAACCAAAAGCTAAGAGGGGAGATAAAATCAAAGATAATATAGGAATTTGAGCCCTCTGACACTTATAGCAATCATTAAAACCCAACTTTTAGCCTGATTAATATAAATCCTCACACTAGAAACCTGTTTTCTTCAATTCCTATTATGCAGTTCAACTTATGAATCTTGCAACAACAACAAACTACCAGTTATGCCTAAAGGAAAGAAAAAACACAATCTGAAATGATGACCGAAAATTATGACTAGATTCACGTATGACACAGATTTTGGAATTATCAAATAGGGAATTTTAAATAATTAATAATAATTAAGTCATATGGTAAGGACTTTAAAGGAAAAGTAAATAACATATAAGAACTGATGGATAGTGTAAGTATAGCAGTGGAAATCTAAGAAAGAATCAAAAGGAAATGCTAGAAATAAAAAAATAATGCCATAAGAGAAATGGAAAAAAAAAAAAAAGCCTTTTATAGGCTTATTAGTACACTCAGTGTGGCTGAGGTAAGAATCAGTGAACTTAAAAACAGGTTACTAGAAAGTTCCCAAACAGAAATGTAAAGTGGAAAAAAGAAGGAGAAACAAAATGTTCAGGAATTGTGGAATGATTACACAAAAGGTGTAATTCATAATTGGAATATTAGAAGAAGAAAGAGAAAAGAGAATGGAAGAAATGTTTGAAGTAATCATGAGTTTTCAAAATTAAAGGCAGACACCAAACCATGGATACAGGAAGCTTGAAGAATACAAAATAGAAAATACCAAAAAGAAAAAGAAGTTCATCAAGGTATTTCACATTCAAACTACAGAAAACAAAAGAAAAATAGTACATCTTGTAAGATAGAGAAAAAAGGAACACGAGAAGATAAACATTGATAAGAATTACAGAAGACTTATTGTCAGAAATCATGAATAAAATAAGACATGGGATAAAGTATGTAAAGCGTTGAAAGAAGAAAAATCTCAACAACCTAGAATTCAGCATCCAGCAAAATTATCCTTCATGAGTGAAAGAGAAATACTTTTTCAGACAAAGAAAACCTAAGAGAATTCACTACCAGTAGATTTTCTTTACAAGAAATGTTAAAAGATTTTTTTAGGTAGAAGAAAAATTATATAGGTCAGAAACATGGATTTATATTTTGAAAAAGGAAAAGTATGAGAGAAAAATTCTATGAAGGCAAAATACAATATTTTCTTACCCTTCTTTTCTTGACATCCCCATTAATAATAAAAACCAACATTTCAAATTATTATGGATAATTAAAGTTATGTTTATTTTCATTCAGAAAAAAACTTTGCATGATTTTTATTTTTTAGCAGTAGTTACACATTTATTTTTCGTTATAATTTTTATTTACTTATTTTTATTTTTTATTGAGGTTATAATTGACATACAAAATTATGCTACTTTATATTACATATAAAATAATGATTTTATATTTGCATATACTGTGAAATGGTCACAATAAGTCTAGTTTTACCATCTATCTCTACACAAAATTATAAATTTTTTGTGTCTGTGATGAGAAATTTTAAGATTTACTCTATTAGCAACTTTCAAATATGCAATACAATCATTTTACATAATGCTGTACATTATATCCCAGTACTTATTTATTTAATACCTGAAATTTTGTACCTTTTAACCCCCTTTACCCATTTTACCCATCCCTCAACCTCCCTCTCTCTGGCACCCACCAATCTATTCTGTGTATCTATGATCATGAGCTTTTTTTTGTTTTATTTTTTGTTTTCTTTTTTCAGATTCCACATATAAGTGAAATCATATGGTATTTATCTTTCTCTGTAGGACTTATTTCACTTAACATCATACCATTAATGTTTGACAAGATTTCCTTCTTTTTTATGAACGAGTAGTACTCCATAGTGTATGTATATGACCTCTTCTTTATTCATTATCCATCTCTGGACATTTAGGTAATTTACATATGTTGTCTAATGTACATAATACTGCCGTTAACACTGAGGTGTATATATCTTTTTGAATTAGTTTTTTAGTTTTCTTTAGATAGATACCCAGAATCGGAATTGTGGAATGATACAGTGGTTCTCTTTTTAATTTTTTGCGCAATCTTTGTACTGTTTTCCCTAGTGGCTGCACCAATTTACATTTCTGCCAACAATGTATGAGGCTTCCCTTTTCTCCACATCCTCACCAAAATTTGTTATCTCTTGTCTTTTTGATAATAGGCATTCTGACATATGTGCGGTAATCTTTCATTATGATTTTTTATTTATGTTTCCATGATGATTACTGATGTTGAGCATCTTTTTATGTGCCTTTTGGTCATCTGAATATCTTTGGAAAAATGTCTATTCAGATTCTCTGCCCATTTTTTATCTTATGTTATTTTTTAAATATTTATTTATTTTGAGAGAGAGAGAGACACAAAGAGAGAGGAAGAGAATTTCAAGTAGGCTCCATGCTCAGTGCAAAGCCTGATGCAGGACTTGATCTCACAACTGCAGTACTATGACCTGAGATGATATCAAGAGTTGGACACTTAGCCAACTGAGTCACCCAGGCACTCCATATCTGAGCATTTTTTAATTGGGTGGTTGTTGTTGTGGTGGTGGTGGTGGTGGTGGTTGAGTTGTGTGTATTCTTTATATATTTCATATATAAACCCCTTATCAGATACATAATTTGTAAATATTTTTTCCCATTCCCTAGGTTGCCTTTTAATTTTGTTCATGGTTTCCTTCACTATGCAAAAGCTCTTTAGTTTGATGAAGTCACACTTGTTTATTTTTGTTTGTTTCCTTTGCCTTTGGAGTCAGGTCCAAAAAGTCATTGCCAAGAGTGATGTCTAGGAGTTTACTGCTTACATTTTCTTTTAGAAATTTTATGGTTTCAAGTATTACATTCAAGTCTTTAATCAATTTTGAGTTTTGTGTGTGATAGAAGGTATTAGTCTAATTTAATTCTCTTGAATGTCCACTTTTCCCAACACCATTTATTGAAGACACTGTTCTTTACTATTGTATATTCTGCCTCATTTGTCATAAATTAATTGACCATATATGCATAGGTGTATTTCTGGGCTCTCTGTTCTGTTTCATTGATCTATATACCTGTCATCATACCACTACCATACTATTTTTATTACTATAGCTCTCCAAAATAGTTTGAAATTAGAGAATATGATGCACCTACCTTTTTTCTTCTTTCTTAAGATTGCTTTTTGTGGTTCCATACAAATTTTAGGATTGTTTGTTCTGTGTGAAAAATTCCTTTGGAATTTTGATAGGAATTTTATTAATCTGATGACGGCTTTGAGTAGTATGGACATTTTAACAATATTAACTTTTAATCCATCAACATGTAATGTCTTTATATTTATTTGTGTCTTCAATTTTTTTATCAATATCCATAGTTTTCAATGTACAGGATTTTTACCTCCTTGATAAAATTCATTTGTAGGGTTTTTCTTTTTTCTTTTCTTTTTTTTTTTTTTTTTTTTTTTGAGAGAGAGCAAGTACATGAGTGAGTGGGGGAGGGGCAAAGGGAGGGGAAGAGAGAATCTTAAGCAGGCTTCATGCCCAGCATGGGGCCCAATGTAGGACTCAATATCACCACCATGAGACCATGACCTGAGCCAAAATCAAGAGTCAGACACTTAACCGACTAAGCCACCCAGGCACCTCTATTTATAGGTACTTTATTCTTTTTGATGCCTTTGTAAATGAGATTGTTTCCTTAATTTTTCTTTCTGATAGTTCATCCTTAGTGCATAGACAAACAACAGCTTCTGTATATTGATTTTGTACCCTGCAATTTCACTGAATTCATTTATTAGTTTAACAGTTTTTTGATGGAGTCTTTAGAGTTTTCTATTTATAAACTCATTCCATCCACAAATAGTGACAGTTTACTTTTCCTTTCCAATTGCATGCCTTTTATTTATTTTTCTTGCCTACTTGCTCTGGTTAGGATTTACAGTACTGTGTTGAATAAAATGGCGAACTTGGGCGTCCTTGTCTTATTCCAGATCTTAGAAGAAGGACTTTAAGTTTTTCACTGTTGTGTATGATGTTAGCTGTGAGCTTGTCATAGATGACCTTTATATGTTGAGGCAAATTCTTTCTATACCCATTCTATTGAGAATTTTTATCATAAATGGATGTTAAATTTTGCCAAATGCTATCTCTGCAGCTGTTGAAATGATTGTATGAATTTTATTCTTTATGTAGTCATATGGTGTACCATGTTTATTGCTTGGTAGATGTTGAACCATCCTTGCATCCCTGGAATAAATCACATTGGATCATTGTATAATCTGTGATCCTTTTAATGTGTTGTTGAATTTGGTTTGCTAATATTTTGTTGAGGATTTTTGCATCAAAGTGCCTCAAGGACATTGGTCTGTAATTTTCTTTCTTTCTTTCTTTCTTTCTTTCTTTCTTTCTTTCTTTCTTTCTTTCTGTCATGTCTTTGTCTGGTTTTGGTATCAAAATAATGCTGACCTTGTAAAATGAGTTTGGAAGCTTTTCATTGCCTTAAGTTTTTGGGAGGGTTTGAGAGGGAGAGATATTTGAATACTGAATGTTCTGTATGTATTTAAGTCCACCTTGCCTAATGAGTTGTTTAAGACTTATGTTTCCTTTTTGATTTTCTATCTGAATGATCTATCTGCTGATATGTATGGGTTTTGTTGTCAATTTCTTAATTTAGGTCTATTAATATTTGCCTAATATATTCAGGTACTTCTATGTTGAGTGCATAAATATTTACAAATGTTCTACTTTCTTGTTGGATTGACTTTTTTATCATTATGTAATGTCCATTGTTGTCTTTTATTATGGTCTTTGTTTTAAAGTGTATTTTGCCTGATTAAAGTATAGCTAATTCACTTTGTTTTGATTTCTATTTGCATGAAACCTCTTTCTTTTTTTCCATTACTTCACTTTCAGTCTGTGTGTCCTTACATCGTTTTGTGTAGGTAGCATATAGATGAGTGGGTTTTTTAATTGACTAGGCCACTTAATGTCTTTTGATTGGAAAATTTAATCCATTTACACTTAGAGTAATTTTTGATAGGTATGTACTTATTGTCATTTTGTTAATTGCTTTCTGGCTGTTTTAAGAGTTTTTCTCTGTTCCTTTCTTTTTCTCTTGCTCTCTTCACTTGAGATTTGATAGCTTTCTTTAGTGTTATTCTGTGACTCCTTTCTCATTATCTTGGGTGTATGGTTGCCATGAGGCTTACACATAACAGCTTATTTATGTGTATATATGTATTTGCATATATATGTATGTATACGTATGTATATATGTATGAATGTATGCATGTGTATATTTTAAGTTGCTAGCAAGTTAAGTTTGATGGCATTCTAGAACTCCACATTTTTACTCCCCCTGCCCCATATCTTATATTTTTAATGTCACATTTTACATCTATTTTGTATATCACTTAACTAACTATTGTAGCTGTAGTTCTTGTTACTACTTTTGTTTTTAACTTTTATATTAAGCTTTATAAGTGATTACTCCACTACCTTTACTGTATATTTACCTTTGCCAGTGAGATTTTTAATTTCATGTTTTCTTGTTACTGATTATTGCCCTTTCTGTTCAGCTCAAATAATTCCCTTTAGCATTTCTTGTAAGGACAGTTTAGTGGTGATTAGCTTTAGGTTTGTTTTCAAAAAAACTCTTAATCTCTCCTTCAATTCTGAATGATAATCTTGCCAGGTAGAATATTGTTGTTGTTTTTATTTGTTTGTTTGTTTGTTTGTTTGTTTGTTTTTCTTTCAGGGCTTTGACTGTGTCATGGCTACTTCATTCTGGCCTGCAAAGTTTCTGCTGAAAAATCTATTTATAGTTTTGTGGGGTTTCTCTTGTTTTTTTTTGTTTGTTTGTTTGTTTGTTTTCTCACTACTTTTAAGATTCTGTCTTTATCTTTTAACTTTTGGCATTTTAATTATAATGTGTTTGGTGTGGCTATCTTTGAGTTCATCCTTTTTGTAACTTTCTGAACTTCCTGGATCTGGATATTTGTTTCCTTCCCAAGGTTAGGAAAGTTGTCAGACATTATATCTTCAAATAATTTTTCTGCCCTTTTTTCTCTCTTTTCTCTTCTGGTCCTCCTCTAATGCAAATATTAATCCACTAGATGTTGTCTCATAAGTCCTGTAAGCTATATTCAGGTTTTTAATTACTTTTTTTCTTATTGCTGCTCTGTTTGCATAAGTTCCACTGCCCTGTCTTCTAGTCACTGATCTTTTCTTCTGCTTCATCAAGTCTTCTGTTGAACCTCTCTAGTGTATTTTTCATTTCAGTTGTATTCTTTAGCTCTGTGACTCCTGTTTAGAAATTTTAAAATATTTTTGTGTCTTTGTTGAAGTTCTCACTGAGTTCATCCATTCCTCTCCTGAGTTTGGTGAGCTAAGAAGCTCACCCTTACTGTTTACTCTTTATCAGGTAGATTACTTATCTCTATACCATTAAGGTCTTTTTTTTTTTTTTTGAGGTTTTGTTTTGTTATTTCAGTTGGAAAATATTTCTTTGTTTCCTCATTTTGCTCAACTTGTGGTGTTTGTTTCTATGTTTTAGGTAAAACAGCTGCATCTCTTAGGCTTGATGGTATGGCCTTTTGTAGGAGATGAAACTTCTCCTTCCACCTTGCCCTAGCTCTTGGTTTTTCTCTCAAACCTTTATTATTGCCTGAGCAGCCTGATTTATTCTTGATAGATCCAAGTTGTTGAGTGTGTGCCAAGACCTGTCAGTGATCCAAAGGGAGGGATCTTAGACAGGAACTAGTTTCAGGCTGATTGGAAGCCAGATCCTTAAACAGTAGTTTTTAAAGTAAATAAAACTGTACAGTGCTATTTTATTTCCGTTGTGAACCCTGCTGGCTCCAGACCAAGTGATCTGAAGATGTCCCATTGGTGATAGTTACAAATATTGGGGTTCTAGACAAGTGTATAAGCTACTTTCTGGGAAGTCTTATCAAACTGTAGCGAAGACAATGGAGAGAACTAAGATGGCATCTCTTGGCCTATATTCTCTGAGTACTCCTCCATAGCTTCTAGGTATTTGTCAGACTTGAAGCCTGTCCCTCAGGCTGAAGTTGGAAGACAAGTAAATAGGCCTTATTCCCAGTAAAACTGGGGTCATGTTTCAGTCTGCTGTCTGTGCTGTGTTCTGGGGGGTGATAGCCTGCTAAGAAATATCTCTCAGATTGTTTTAGTTCTGTGGGTCCAGAAACACAGACCCCACTGGCCACCATAGCAAAGACTCAAGGGAAGCTTGCATGTGTCCTCCAGCTTTAGCAAAGGAAATTGGGAACACAGGGCCAGGGCACACTGGCCAATAATTTTAGACACACAACAGGAGAGTGCAGGGCCAGGGTGCCCCTACCAACTTAGTAAGGTAAGGTAGAGTACAGGGACAGGTGTGCCTGCTGGTTTTAACAAGTCAGCAGGAGGGCACAGTATTTTTCTTATTCTTAACTGGCAAAAAGTTGAAACTAATAATAATAACAGTATGTTGGATAACTATAGGATATGGATAAAGTAAATGAATGACAGCAATGTTATAAGATATGGAGGGACAGATTGGGTATACCATGTTAAAAGATACCTACACTACACATGAAGTGAAACAGTGTTATTTCAAGGTGGGTATTTCATGCTGTGATGGGTTAGAGTTGTAAACATCAGTGTGAACTCATATTTACCTTACTGTAGATACAGATGGTTACATATAGAACTGTTTGTAGATTTGTTACTGTATATGGTTTCTACACCATATACATGAACACTTATACATAAAATATACACAACATATACATTAACATGTATAAACAAATATATCTCCTTGTTTTTTTTCAGCTATACTGAAAAAAGACCAGGCCCATGCCTAATTTCCATGAAAAGGAATCAAGGGTTCTTGGAGAAATAGTTGATTCTAAGGCTGGTGTAGGAAATATATAAAATTCATCTGGTGCATCTGGTAGTGGCAGAAAGTATTGAAAACAAATGAACAAATAAATTCACAACAGTGAGGATATATCAAAGGGATAAAGGAGCCAATGAAAGAGTTATCAATGGCCAAAGCAGGAAAAAGTTGAGTTAAATAAATAAATAAATAAATAAATAAATAAATAAATCGGATTATATCCCAAAGTATAAAATAAATACCCATGAGTCTGTGTTAAAAATACACAATTGAATACATAGTATTGGATTATATCCCAAAGTATAAAATAAATATCTATGTGTCCATACACTAAAAATAAAAAGTTAGATAAATTAATAAATAGTGGGAAAACAGACAACTCTCTCATACAGAGGAGTCCCAAATAATGTATGTAGATTCTCTGCCCTGTAGAAAATAGAATATAACTCTCCACTCCTTAAGTGTGTGCTTCACACTGTCACTTGCTTCCAAAAAAAGGCAGGGTGGAAAAGGGAAAAAAAAGTGCCTTGGCAGTGGAGAAACCTGACAAACACTACCTTAGGCCAAGCAATCAAGATTAATATTAACAGTGATAAGTCAAATTGATAGTATGTATCCTTGATATGATGTGATAAGAATGGCACTTCACCTCTGTGTGAACACCTCTGTGTTCTTCTTCCCTAAAACACATTACCCAGTCTAATCATGAGAAAAACGTCAGACAAATCACAATTGAGAGACTGTCTCCAAAATACCTAACAGGTAATCCTGAAAACTGTCAAAGTCATCAAAAACAAGGAATGTCTAAAAAACTATCACAACCAAAAGTTACATCAGTAGACATGATGACTAAATGTCATGTGTGGTCCTGGATGGGATTCTGGGACAGAAAAAGGAGTTAAGAGAAAGATCAAGGAAACTGAATAAAGCATTGACTTTAATTAATGAAAATTTACCAATATCGAATAATGAAATAATGAAAATTATACAATATTAATTGTGATAAATATAGCATACAAATTTAAGGATTAATAATACAGGAAACTGAGTATGGAGTATAGGGGATCTCTCCATAGTATTCTTACAACAATTTTTTAAATCTAAAACTGTTATAAAAGAAAAACTTTTATTTAAATTTAACCAATATTTCCAGAATTTTTAAATCATTTATTATTTTGAAATCTAGAATGATCAAATAATAAAAAAAAATTTTTAATATCCTAGGGTTTTTTTTTTTACAGGAGAATAAAGGAAAAATTATTTCAAAATGGTGGTTTACATGTAATAAAAGGTCTATAGCTGAACTTTTCTAGGTATTCACCATGTAGAATACAGAAAGGAAAGAAGGGTAGCTGCAGGATGAGATTAAGCATAAGAAAAGAAAGAGAATATCAAGATAAAGTGTAAGAAATTAGAAATAGTATACTGAAAACTGTATTGACTGGAATTTGGAATTTGTGATCTAGCTGTAACAAAGATTATGTCTATGACTTTGTATAAGAAGTGTTATTTCATGGGCCTGAGATTTCTTGGCACCATAGTCTTTATGTCAAAGGACTAATGAGTGAGTCAACTTAAATAGTACTAATAAGGCACTGAAGTAAATAGTAATGATTATAACATTAGCAGGAGCCACTGCTATTACATAAATATGTATTATATGCTGTCATATTACATGTATTCTTCCTTTTATTCTCATAAGTTTCCTTGTGAGAATGGAGGTGTTACTATTCCCATGTTTTGATGGCAAAACTTATGTTTATAAAATACCAAAGTCACACAGTTAGCAAATGCAGAGCCAAATGAGATCTGTCTGGCTTCCAAATCTGAGCACTTTTCATGATACTAGAAAGTCCATAAAAGTGTAAAGTATTAGGGCCCCAGATATGAGTCAGATGCATGATGTCAGCATTCACAGAGCAAGAGTGTGAGTAATCTAGTCTGGTGTATCATCTACAATACATTTCTCCTGGACTGGTAATGCGGTGTTTTTAGGATATCCATGTTGTGACATATTTATCTAATTTATATTTCGTACAGATAAATGTTAAATTTTATGTGCATTTTTGAACATTCTTCAACTAATGATGCCAAATTGGAGAAGGCAACCCAGAAGTGTACTCACTTGCTTACAGGATAAAGATTTATACTTTATCATTTATTTATTTGCAAGTAGATAATTGAGAGGCTCTCGGTGTTAAATTGTTTGCACTCTGTTAAATGATTTGATGCTGATGGGCCCCAGATGTACTGAAAATGTTCCCACACCACCGATGGCTTCCTCCATACACTCATTACTGCTTTAGCATGGCTGAACATATTTACAAATTTTAGGTCACCATCTGCAAAGATGTTATGTTGTGTCTATTTCAAATATAAAGTGTACTCATCACATACTACAAATAATATGCTCTTTGAAAAATGTAATAATAGTAGAGTATAATGATCATTAGTGTATCTTTATGGTTAGAAGTTTCAGCCTATGTGTCAGACAGACCTGCTGACAGTCTTAGAATTCTGTTTGTTAGTTGTTTGACTTTGAACAAATTACATAACTTCTCTGAGCCTCAGTTTTCTCATCTGCATAATAGGAAGAATAATACCTCTCCAGGTTGTCATAAGAATTACATCAAAGGGCCAGTTCTGAGCATATAGTAAGTGATTAATAAATGATTGGTGGTGTTAGAAAACCAGTATAGTAATTTTGCAAATGTTAGACAAATTTTGAATTTAATTTTAACTTCTCTGCAGATAATGTTTTCCATAAACTACTCACCTTTGAGATCACTCTATTTTTCCCAATGGGGAAAAAATGGATGTGGAAGTCAGGAATTGTATAGAAGTGATTTCTTACTAAATTTTTTCAACTCTCATTTAACATAACATGCTTAGTTATCCAGAATATTGAATTTAACGTGTCACAGATATGAAAAAAAGTAAGAGAGAATCTACTCACTTGGGACCTTGGAAGTGATAAGAAGAAGAAATAGTGGGAATTACGGGTGGGGGTAGTTTTCTTTCACTCCCAGTTGGGACTCTGAGAAGGCCCAACTGCTTAGGAACAGACACATGTAAACAAATCTGGTACAAAGCCTGAAGAACAACTTCCTGCTCAGCTTTTTTGAGCTGACATGGACTACTCAGTATAGATAAGACTTAGAAGGTCATCACTGCCTCTTCTTTTATTATTATTATTATTATTTTAATTTATTTTATTTTTTTAATTTACATCCAAGTTAGTTTGCATATAGTGCAACAAGATTTCAGGAGTAGATTCCTTAGTGCCCCTTACCATTTAGCCCATCCCCCCTCCCACAACCCCTCCAGTAACCCTCAGTTTATTCTCCACATTTATGAGTCTTCTGTTTTGTCCCCCTCCCTGTTTTTATATTATTTTTGCTTCCCTTCCCTATATTCATCTGTTTTGTATCTTAAAGTCCTCATATGAGTGAAGTCATATTTGTCTTTCTCTGACTGACAAATTTAGCTTAGCATAATACCCTCTAGTTCCATCCACGTAGTTGCAAATGGCAAGATTTCATTTTTTTGATTGCCAAGTAATACTCCATTTTGTATAGATATAGATATAGATATAGATATAGATATACACAGATAGTGGTGTATATATAGATACACACACACACACACACACACACACACATAGTGGTGTGTATATATATATATATATATATATATATATATACCACATCTTCTTTATCCATTCATCCATCGATGGACATTTGGGCTCTTTCCATACTGTGGCTGTTGTTGATAGTGCTGCTATAAACATTGGGTGCATGTGCCCCTTCGAAACAGCATACCTGTATCCCTTGGATAAATACCTAGTAGTGCAATTGCTGGGTCGTAGGGTAGTTCTATTTTTAATTGTTTGAGGAACCTCCATACTGTTTTCCAGAGTAGCCGCACCAGTTTGCATTCCCACCAGCAGTGTAAAAGAGATCCTCTTTCTCTGCATCCTTTCCAACATCTGTTGTTGCCTTCTTTGTTAATGTTAGTCATTCTGACAGGTCTGAGGTGGTATCTCATTGTGGTTTCGCTTTGTATTTCCCTCATGATGAGTGACATTGAGCATTTTTTCTTGGGTCGGTTGGCCATCTGGATGTCTTCTTTGGAGAAGTGTCTATTCATGTCTTTTTCCCATTTCTTCACTGGATTATTTGTTTTTTGGGTTTTGAGTCTGATAAGTTATTTCTAGATTTTGGATACTAACCCTTTATCTGATATGTCGTTTGCAAATATCTTCTCCCGTTCCATCGGCAGCCTTTTAGTTTTGCTCATTGTTTCCTTCGCTGTGCAGAAGCTTTTTATTTTGATGAGGTCCCAGTAGTTCATTTTTGCTTTTGTTTCCTTTGCCTCTGGAGACATGTTGAGTAAGAAGTTGCTGCGGCCAAGATCAAAGAGGTTTTTGCCTGCTTTCTCCTCGAAGATTTTGATGGCTTCCTGTCTTACATTTAGGTCTTTTATCCATTTTGAGTTTATTTTTGTGTATGATGTAAGAAAGTGGTCCAGGTTCATTCTTCTGCATGTCACTGTCCAGTTTTCCTGCACCACTTGCTGAAGAGACTCTTTATTCCATTGGATAGTCTTTCCTGCTTTGTCAAAGATTAGTTGGCCATACGTTTGTGGGACCATTTCTGGGTTCTCTATTCTATTCCATTGATCTGAGTATCTGTTCTTGTGCCAGTACCATACTATCTTGATGATTACAGCTTTGTAATACAGCTGGAAGTCCATGCCACTGCCTCTTCTGAGTTGAAAGTTAATGAGTATAGCCTGGGAAGAGGCCAGATGACCCTGAAGCAGAGTCTGAGATTATTGTATCTGATTAGGGGGCTCAATGGGAGATGAGACATAAAGATTCAGGTGGTCCAAGAGCTGCAGAAGGGCTGAATTAGTGCACCCAACTGAGGTAAGAGGTATCACAGCATCAGAAATGACAGACTTTTGTTATTAGTATCCATAAAATAATCAGCAACCAGGTAGACCAGAGAGACATCATACCTGAGACATGAAGATCCAGTGATACTGCCCTTGAAGTCTTCCTCTGCCTCATGTAGCCTGAGCCTCAACATTCTCCACTTGGAACCTGGATGCCTTCTGGAACAGGAGCTAGTAGAAGGGCAGAACACATAGAAACATGAGAAGCAAAGGCTTTTTTTTTTCTAAGTTAAACTGAGCATTATCTAAAAGAACATCTTAATTCTCTAGATCAGACTAAATTTTAAAACACATATAACCAAATATTTTGGGGTTTTTTTCTCCTTCAATATCCAATATGTTGGGGCTTAGGAAGAAATTCAAATTAATGAGTCCTAAAATTAAGGTGCATTTTTTTTCTATACTTCTAGGTTGTAGTGTAAGGAAATCTGTGGCCCCATTCTATTACTACTACTACTACTATTATTATTATTATTATTATTATTATTCCTACAACTCTAGCTAGGGTCATTGATACCCCCTACACCCTTTAACCAGCCCACCTCTGAGTGCAGTATTCAGAAATAATGATTGGTTTGCATTGAGAACCCTCTCTTTCACTCACACTGCTGTCTACCACATGTTTAGAATTTGTCCTTTCATAGCCTTTGGAAGTAGAATAGTTTTTTAATCTCAACGATCTCCAAAAATCTTTCTAGTTCAAAGTGGATCAAAGCCACAAGCTTGGTTTTCTTAGCACTGGGTACTAACCAGCTGAGCCAACTAGAACTGTAGGGAAGCCAGACAAATAAGCTAAGCAATCCATGAAGACTTTCAAATATCATTCTTGATGTTTCTAACTACTTTCCTCTTTAGGGATATTGAAAATTCCTGTCCTTTTCATGTACTTTTTCCTAGATTGTCAACAAGTAAACGAACAGTAGTAAAACAAACAAACATAAAAGGGCTTCCATGAATGGATAGTAAATTTTGAGCGTAGCATAGGAAGCCTCATTCACAGCTCTCACTCTGTATAGGGACATTGATATATTTAAAAAATGAGAGAGCAACCAACCAATATGAAAAGTCCATCTAAGGGTTTTCATTAAAGGAAGTGGGAATAGTTAAAATTTCAGATTTTCACATGCCTGCTGGGCTGCTATCTGATTGTGTGGTTTGCATTTTAAACAGCCCAATACCTTCTATGCTTTTTTCAGTCATGTTTTGCATATGTGTCAGTGAAATAATCTGAATTTGACATCAAGAGACTTATCTGTATAGACTTATATAATGTCTAAAGTTTTTGGAAATCATTCGACCGAAAAAGAGCCATTTCAGCCTCTCAGATTCACATTGCTTCCACCTAAATGGAGTAGTGCTCTACTTAATTCAGTCAAGGAAGCTACAGAATACAAACACTGACTTCAGATTACTTCCACATTTTAATGTAACAATATAATATAATAGTATATAATAAAAAGTGTGTATGTATATTCTATAACATATATACTCTAAGGTACATAATAATAAATACTGTATAATATCATCATCATAATAGTGCACCTACTGTATTTAGGCTCTATTCTTGGCACATACAGGTAAATAAGGCATAGCCCCTGCTCTTGAGAATGTTATTGGAGAAAAGTTACCCAATGGAAGTTGGTACCAAAGTAGGCCTGTCAGGCAGGAGTTCAAGTCATGAAGGACATGCTGCCACAGGCAGTGTGGCAGCTGGGGATGAAATGTCCTAGTATTCATGTTAGGCTTCTCTTCTCCTGTTCAACATAAACAGTTTTACAGAGTACCAGAATCAGACCATTCTGTGATTGTAATAAATCAAGACAAAAACAAGACCATTGTCTAATCTTGTATATTCACAGACAAAACAAAATATTATCCCCACCACAGAAATACACCAAATATCCTATCCTGGCTAACATGAGTGTCTACAGCTTTACTACCAATCAAAATTTTAGCTTCATTCCATTCTTCTCACCTTCTAGATAAGAGGTGTTAAGATACCTAATCATAGAATTGCCTCTGCTTCCTCTTAGCGTCCGATGCAGGATAAAGCCCCAGTTCCTCAAAGCCTCCCCCAAATCACCTAACTTCAGACAAATCCTAAAACAAGTCATTTCTAACTCTGTCTTATTGAGTCAATAATGCAACAAGTCAATAAACCCTACTCAGGTCAAATGCAGTGTGTCTCTGGCTAAAGGAAAATGACACCACTTTGCCTCTTTTTTTTTCTTTAATTCATAGAAGTGTAGACTCATAAAAATTTGAGGCCATATAGTCTGAATTCAATTATGTATGTAAAAATTTTATAACATCCTTGGTATCTTATTATGTATCCTTTAATAAACATCTCTGCCATTAAAAACATATTTCACAAGGGATTCTCTTCATGTATTATTACATAAATAACTATAATTATTAGGAAATTATTACTTACATATTGAACCACAATTTACCATTCATTAACTCTATCAAGGCTTTGTTCTTATATTCATGCACAATGAAACAAATCTCTTTTCTATGTGACATAGATTCCACTCTTTTAAGATAGCTATTATAGTCCCCATATTTTCTCATTTTCAGATTCAGTATCATTGGTATGTTAACAGTTCTTTTGACTATTGATTATTTCCTCTTATTACACACTCTATCCAGTCCCAGTCCTTCTCTGAACATACTTGTTTGCCACTGTTCTCTTAAGGAGTGTGGGCCATAATTGAGAACAATATTTCAGAGACTAATCATTGCATAGCCTCTGCCTTGGTTTGGATCTGTAGAATAAGATCAACCCAAAAGCACATTACATGGTCTAAGTGGTTTTACCACACTGTTGAATCCAATAGATGGATAGAATATATTCTGGAGCCGGACTACTTATTTTCTTATCCAGTCTCTGTGGTTTATCAGCTCTGTGGTACTGATCAGTTATTTTAAATTTAGGTGCTTCAGTTTTTCCATCAGTAACTGGGGACAAAAATGACACATTATAGGATGGTTTTGATGAGTAAATATAAGTAAACTAGTTACAAAAGAATTTTTCACTAAGTGCTATATAAGGGTTTTCTCTTACTATTTGATGTTATCTTTGAAATATATCTTTGTATCTATAATTTTGTCTATTCTGGGTTCATCTGTGCCTTTGAACTCTAAGTTTTTAAGTTTATAATTATCCTTATTAGATTTTTTTTAGGTTTGACTCATAACTCTACCCTTTTGGGGACATTCTTTTTTTTTTAAGGTTTATTTATTTTTGAGACAGAAAGAGACAGATCATGAATGGAGAAGAGGCAGGGAGAGAGGGAGACAGAATCAGAAGCAGTCTCCAGGCTCTGAGCTGTCAGTACAGAGCCCGACGCGGGGCTCGAACACACAAACTATGAGATCATTACCCAAACCGAAGTCAGATGCTTAACTGACTGAGCCACCCAAGTGCCCCCACCCTTTGGGGGGATATTCTTTACCTTGAGCCTCTAACCTACTTTATTCAATATCCATCTCAGTTTTATGTCACCTAAAAATTAGATAAACTCTTCACTGAAGACAGTGAACATATATTTGAGTAGGAAAGAGGTGAGGACAGAGGTCATTAACATGTCCTTAGGCATCTCCCTCCAAATTAGTGGATTTATTAGCAATACTCTTTATAAATCATCATTACAGAAGTGATGAATCTACCCAATAGTACAACTACAAGCCCAAATTTCTTCATTTTTTTCAAATATATTTTAAGAAGTTCTATCAAATGAGTTTCTGACATCCTGATATAGTCTTTAATGTAATTCTGAGCCAATATCTAGAAATACCGTTATAAGTAATATATTTACCTGACATAACTTAATCAAAATATTCATGCTGTCACTTCTTTAAATCTTTTTAGATATATCATTTTATGATATTCTCTGTCACAATACCAAACTCACTGGCTCATAGGTGTCAACGACTTTATCCTGTGTTGTTTTGTTTTGTTTTGTTTTAATCAGGACAATATATACTAATCTTTATTATTCCTTATAGCTGCTATTTGACATAGCTTTTCATATATTATCAATACTGTTTTATCAATTTCATCTGAACTCAATAAAAAAGTTGATAAGCTCTTCATTGAATTCTGTGAACAAATGTTTGAACAGGAAAAGTTTGAGAACTGAGCACTTTGACTTTAACAGACCACAAACCCTTTGGGGATGGCCTTTCATATCTAAATTCAGTCATTCAAGTGTTCCAATTAATTAGGTTTTATCAGTAACTCTCAAACTTTTAATGGCGAGTCACACTAAGAAATATACTTTATATCGACCTCTGCTTCTCTTTTATACACACACACACACACACACACACACACACACACACACACAGATCATCCTTTAATCTTTACTATATGATATTTTCTATTCTGTTCTAGAAAAGACTACACCCTAAACCCACCAAATTGATTTTACAGCTCACTAATAAACAAGCCACAATCCATGGTTAAAGAAACACTGCTCCTAAACATCATTTTTGCATCTTTTTCTGATTGAACCTACTATAACATTAACTATCCCTGTAAAACTGGTTTTCATTTCTTTCTGTCAAAATTGAATAACTATGCTGCAGTAACAGACAACTCCAAAATCTTACTGGCTCAAAACTGCAGTGGTTTATTTGTCAATCTTCATGTCCATGGCAGGCTTCTAAGGTATCCTCATGTAAGGGCCCAAACTGAGGGAGGTTACATCTCTGTGTTACTACTATTGCCAAGTAGGAAAAAGAAATATGGCAAAGTCATCAGCTATTTCTCTATGGTTCCCCTGGGAGTTGGCACTGTAGTCGTGTTCACTCCCATTTTATTTGCCAAAGCAAATCATGTGGACACTCTCAGATCGAAGAGGTCAGAAATATTTTAACTTACCATATGTCTAAATGGAAGAGAAATAGAAAAATCATGAACAGTGGTAATGACTACTGCAATCCTTGTGATAACCACTGAGTACAGATACTCAATTCAGTATATCTCTTCCATCCAATCAAGACATCAGACTTAAAGGCCAGGATATCCGAGTGATGCTCAGTGTTCTCAGTGGCCTTTGTCCCTGCCTTGTATGCTTTGCCTTCTCTGTTAACCCTCTTGGTCACCTCTGAAATAAGTGTTGAAAATTATAGCTTGGAGGTTGGAAAGTCAGTGGTCATTATATGTCAGATTCCCTTTTAATATAGCCTGATAGTCTTTTTGATAGTATGAATTCCTCAAAAAAAAAATGCTCCTTATTTATAACAGTAGATGTATATGCAAATGATCACATCCATTGTTCTGTTTTTTTAACATAATTATTATTATTTCTCCGTATTTTTTACTTTCTCCATGTCCCCACACCATGTGTCTCACTCTGTTTAAACACATAGTGATTTTTAATCTCTTTTCTCTAATCAATGTTTTTTTCTCCAATTAAAGGGATTTACCAGTTGCCAGTATTGTAATTGGGTCTTTGCTTTGAGATTAATTTAATTCATGGGTGTGAGAACCATATCCTTGATTTGATCCTCCTCACAAGGCTTAATTTTAATAGGCGTTTGTTACCCAAAAGCTTCCTCAGTTTTATCTGTTACCATGAGGGTTGAAAAGCACTTATCTTTCTAACCTTATGAAAATACTCGTCTGGGCTCCCTCTAACCCCTTTCATTCTTGCTTGCAAGCCAGCCAATGCTTTGTTGTGCTTATTTTGTTTTTGTAATGCCTTGTCAAATGCAACCATGATTAACTCTAACATACACTGACATGCTTTTCCAGTCTCTTCTCCCAAAACTCCCAAGTTCATTAGGTACTTGTTTACCTTTTAAATCATTGCAGCAACAGGTTTAATAAATAGTTTGTGACTTCATAACATGGGTCTCCAGCTTTCCAGCCTGCAATAATAGTTTACTTACTGACTGTCAACTGAACGGTAAGCAAAAACAGTATTTGAGTACGGTTTAGGTTCATGTTATGGCACAGTTGTAGTGCTGGCAACCAGTATCTAAGCCATTCAGTGAAGGCCACATTAGGCCACATTACACCACAATGGTTTATTTTTTACTCATGCTGTGTGCTCATGTGGGTACTCTGGAGTCCCCAGCTCTCCAGTTGTCCCTGTTCTCTTCCAAGTACCAGGGGAAAGGGGATCAATTCACCTCTGCACTTTTTAATTGCTGAGGTAGGAAACGGGAAACATGAAAAGTGTGTACTGGCTTGTAAAACTTTGGCCTAGAAGGTCACATTACAGCTTCTGATTTCAAGGACATAGGGACATGAAATCATAATATGTGCCCAGGAGGAAGACACATAAAATATTTGTGACTAGCATTAATGACTACCACTTTGTGTGCATGTTTCTAAATACACATGTGTATATGTGTGCAGTACACATATGTACTGCATATGTCTTCTCATTTAGTTCTTAAAATAATTGTGTAAGTTGCAAATCATTATCCATTTTTTTTACTGTGTGGAAACTTGAGACTTGGCAAAGGAGAAAGACATACTAGTAAGTGGCTGAGCCAAATATTGAAAGTGGGTTTGTTTATTTCCAGTGCAGGTGCTCTAAGTTATTTACATAGAGTGAGAAAAGCAAAATTAAATGTAGGACCATCAGACCCTGGCTCTCTTCTCTGCAAATACTTACTGCTTAAGTCCCTCAGGTGTGTGATGCTCTTAATGATTCTCTTCATTCGTTCCCAATATCTTCCCAAATGTTATTGCTCACCATCTCCTCTCCCAATAGAATATTAATGAGGTTAGACTGAAGCACTATAACAAATGGATTCCAAAATATTTCTCAATATAAGAGTTCATTTCTCATTCGTGTAGTAGTGCAAGTCTTTGTTCCTGTTTATCAAAATGGTTGTCCTCTAGATTTGATTTACGAGTCATACTAATACACTGTGGCCCTAGAGGACTTGGTGTCATCTGTATTCTGTGGTAGAAGCCTTAGCCAGAAGTTATATACCTCAATTCTGCTCATATCCGGTTGGCAAATATTAATCATATGGCCATATCCAGCTGTAGGGGAAGCTAGAAAATGTCATCCTTAGCTGTGAAGCTGCTTCCTAGCTATGACTCTATAATTAAAGAAGAGGATAACAGATTTCTTGGACAGTTAACTCTAACACTCACACATACATGGAAACACACACACACACACGTAAATACACACACATATACCCATACATTCCTGTCCCCTCAAAATCTATCTCTAGGGAAGGCCTATAGTCATCATTTATACCTTATTGTATGTTTCATTCAATGTCTCTTCTAAAAGGTTTTCCATGGAAAGTTCTTATCTTCCAATCTGAGATATATTGTATAAAATCTCTTCTAAATGGGGCCCCATGATCAAGAAATTTTGGAAGTGCTGGTTGAAAGAAAGAAAAACAGGTCTTTTTCTCGGGATTTTTTTTCCACAGTTTTTAGTGTGTTAATAGGAGTTACAAATCTTTAAGAAATGAATATTATATGTTGATTTTCCCCCAAAATAACTGACCACAAAAATTTTTGAAGACTTACTTTTCTCATTTAGAGTTGGTAGGGTGCTGAGGGCACCCAGTTTTGGAAACACGGGTTTAGCAGAATTTAAAACTGTAGTGAGCTTAAATAAATCAGGATCTGGGTTGGTTCCCAGCCCTAAAATCATAACATATAGGGAGTTATTACTCCACCTATGTGTAAACTCGTCCTCTCTAAACTGGTGTCTGTTGTTTTGCAGTAGATCACTCTGGAAAGAAGTGCCCCAGAGCCCTGACTCTCTGAACTGCAGAATACCTTCTGCTCTGACAGATGGGGGCCTAACAAGCTGTTGTTGCCATCAATACAATGCAAATGTGAATTCTCTTTACAGCTTTGAACAGTGTTCTTTTATAGCACCAGAGGACTGGTCTTAGGCCCTCAGGAGTGCTACCAAAGGAGTAGATGTCCTCATTTCTGTGAAGTCTCCACCCCATTCTGTGCTCCCTGTCTGGAGCCAGATAATAAAAATAATCCCAAAAACAAACAAAAGATTTTGCTTGCTGGCCAAATTTCAGATCAATAGAGCAGTTGGGAAGGAGCCAAGATTCAGAAGCTTTCATGGTGAGAGAAGCTACAGATCATTAAAGACAAACAGAGCCATAAAACACCAACACAATTGGCACAACCAATCGCAGTGCTTTTGGCAGGCTGTGCACAGAGGCCACAGATTGAATATTCCTGGAAACTAGCACAGCCCTCTCCACAAACACTGTGGCTGAGGCCCTCTTAAGTCACCTGCAGGGGGGTGCTGGGGTCCACACAGGAAGCTCGCTTTGCCCCTCTGGATGATTGAGGTGTATGTTGCGTAGTGCTTGGGAGCTGTGTACTTGTCACAATCTGGCACTTCCATAAACACAGAATCCTAGGGTTCTTTTCAAACTTTTCATGCCTGGAAAGAGTTGGCAAATAAGTTTAATATCCTGAAGGAGTGGTTAGAAATCATAGCTTAAAGCCAATGCTAGTCTTTAACACATGTTATTTTCAATTTGCTGGAAAATGGCAGTCTCCACTCATAGGTTATTTCTCATTTGTCAAAATAAATGTATGAATGCATTTGTGGATGAATGAGTAAAATCTATTCTGAGCTTGAACTTTAGAGTGTAGAGGGATAGATTGAAAATCTGTGTCCATTAGGGCTCAACCAGACTTGTCTGCTTGGTATCCCTTACTTTAAGAAAACATTAAATTTTAAAATTAATTATTAACATAACCAAAAAAAGGTGGAAGTTGCTTACAAACAGATTGTTTTCTTCACAAGAGATTTTTTTAATGTAATTTATTGTCAAATTGGCTTATATACAGTACCCATTGCTCATTCCAACAGCTGCCCTCCTCAGTGCCCATCACCCATTTTCCTTCTCTCCCATCCCCTGTCTACCCTCAGTTTGTTTTCTGTATTTAAGAGTCTCTTGTGGTTTGCCTTCCTCCCTCTCTGTTTGTCTTTACAAGAGATCTACCACAAATTTACTTTTAAAAAAAAATTGAGGTTCAATTTACGTAGAGCAAACATGCAGATCTTAAGTGACCAATTTGACAAGTTTTGTCAAGTGTGTATATGTACATAGTCAATGCAAAAGTCAATATACAGTACTTAACCCCTTATCTCTAGGGGATATGTTCCAAGACATCAGGTAGATGCCTGAAGCTGCAAATAATACTGAACCGTGTGCATACTGTTTTTTTTCAATGCATACTTATTTATGATAAAGTTTAATTTATAAATTAGGTACAGTGAGATATTAGCAACAGTAAGTAATAATAAAATAAAACAATTATAACAATATACTGTAATAAAAGTTATGAGAAGGTGGTCTCTCTCTCTCAAAATAATTTTATACAATATTCATCCTTCCTGTGATGATGCGAGATGATAAAATGTCTATGAGATGAGGTGAAGTGAGGTGAATGAGGTAGACATTGTGATGAAGCATTAGGCTACTATTGACCTTCTGATGATTTACCAGAAGGAGGCTCATCTGTTTCCAGACTGTGGGTAACTGAAACTGCAAAAAGCGAAACCATGGATAAGGGGGGACTACTGTATAGCCACTTCCATCATCCCAGAAAGTTTCTTCATGTCCCTTTTTAGTCACTTCACCCCCACCTACCGCAGGCAGTCGCCATTCTGTTTTCTATCCCTGTCTGTTCTGACCTTCATATATTAAAATCATACAACATGTAATCTTTCATGTCTAGCTTCTTTAGTTCTTCAGTTTTGTGAAGCTCATTAATCTTACTGAGTGTTATCAGTATTTCCTTCTTTTTTTATTATTGTGTAGTATTCTGGTGTATGAATATAGCTTCCACTGATGGACATTTGTTTCCTGGTTTGGTTTATTATAAATAAATTTGTTAAAATATTATTCTTTATTGATATATAATCAACATATATTGTATTAGTTTCAGATGTGCAGCATAATGATTTAATATTTGTCTATATTGTGAAATGATTACCACATAAGTTTAGTTAACTGCCATCACCACACAATTTTTTCTTCTGATGAGAACTTTTAAAAACATTCTTATCCAAATGTTCTTGTGAACATATGTTATTGCTCTTAGATAAAAACCGAGAAGTGGAATTTCTTCCTTAGAGTGTAGTTGTGTGTTTAATTTTCGAAGAAACTGCCAAATAGTTTTCCATAGTTGTTGGATGTATTAGAGTACATGTTCATCCATAATCTCACCAATATTTCCAGTGTCAGTTCTAACATTTCCAGCAAGTGTGAAGTGTATCTCATCATGGTTTTAATATACAATTTTCTGACAGATAATGATGTTGAATATGTTTTTATGTGCTTATTGGCCATTCGTATATGTTCTTTATACTGTAGAGTTATTTTTTAAAAGACTTCTATGAGAAATCATTTTAGTATCTCCAGCACACAGGAGGTACTCAATAAATGCTCACTGAATTGGGGTACCTGGGTAGCTCAGTCACTTACTAATCTGACTCTAGATTTTGGCTTAGGTCACAGTTCATGGGGTGAGTCCCATATTGGGCTCTGTGCTGATAGCATCGAGCCTGACTAAGATGATCTCTCTCTCCCTCTCTGTCTGCCCCTCCCCCGCTCACACCTGCTCTCTCTCAAAATAAATACATAAACATTTAAAAAATAAAAAATGTTCACTGAATTAAATAGAAAACTAGCATTTTCAAAATGCAATATGATTTTGAAATTTATTTGGTTAAATATTTATCCATATATAAGCTGAGACATATTTATGAGTGAGTTTAGCAATAGGTGTGCTTTCTGCCATTCATGCCCTGTCAGAATGGGTTTACTCAGTATCTTGATTTGTCCAAGTAACATAAGGCACAAACAAATCCATATTTATGACTCATAACGAAATCTCTGAGTGGGGCAATGGAGTAGTCAATACTAGATATTCAACACAGAGTAAAGGAGAAAGAGACTGAACTTAACCATGAAAGGTCTAAATCCAAGCCCACGCTCTGCAGTTTGCTAGCTGTGTGAATCATTCAACCCTTCTGAGTCCCAGCTAATCATCTGTATAATGGGTATAAAAATACCATCACCCTCAGAGATCTACTGATGAGAAATCAATTGCACAAATGTGAAGAAAGATAATCCTGGGTTTGCATAGGAAAAAGGGTGTCCTTAGACACAATGTATGTAAAGAATTCCTGCGTTCATCTGACTATATAGATCCCTGGACAGCTAAAAGACTGAGAGGCTCCAAAATTATATAAAGTGTCTCAAATAGTGCCAGACTTTTAAAAACAGACTGTGAAGATTATTTACTACCTATATAATGATAAGATTATATTAGGTCTTCAGGTACAGGTCTTGGGTGAATGAAACAAGATTATTTAATTAAAAGCAAACATCTCCCAAACTAACAAAGCCTATAGAAAACTTGTAGTAATTAGTACACAAACCATATATATAATGAAGACCATTCAAACAAACAAAAATAATACAAACATACACTTACTGTAATTACAGTCACTGATTCAAGTCTTGTTTTTATATGAATAGTAACATTCTCTTGAATCAACATTTAAAAAAATCTTTTCATGAAAATGATACACAAACTTGCTTCACAGGTTGGAAAAAGATGTTGATACTAATAAATTTCCAGTGTTATTGTTGCAAAGCATATATCCACATTTCAGCATCAATCTTAAAATAAAGCCTCTTCTTATAATTCTGTCTAAATACTTTTCCTACACTTATATAACAAATTAAGAATATAATAATGAGAAGACAAAATGTTGATAATTTACTTACTGAAGGCAAATTTATATCAGTCACAATTTTAAAAAATTTTTTAATGTTTATTTTTGAGAGAGACAGAGCATGAGCAGGGGAGGGGCAGAGAGAGAGGGAGACACAGAATCTGAAGCAGGCCCCAGGCTCTGAGCTGTCAGCACAGAGCCCGATGCGGGGCTCGAACTTGTGAAGTGCAAGATCATGACCTGAGCTGAAGTCAGACACTTAACTGATGGAGCCACCCAGGGACCCTTATATCAATCACAATTTTGACTTAACATTTTGATCATTTCAGTATTACCACCAATGTTCTTCAAATTATGAAAGTTTATTCTTTTAATAAATGCATTAGGATGCAGTTCTGAACTGTATTTTGTTTTTGTGAGGAGATGGAGGTAAAATTTGTTTTTCATATTTTTTTGTTTATGTAAATAACAAAAGCCATAGCAAAAGTGATTTAATTATATTATATTCAGAATTTAACTATATACACACACACACACACACACACACACACCCCTAGTTAAAATTTACTCTATCATAATTTCTGTTTCTTTAAGATATGTCTCTAGATGTTTCTATTTTTGTTTTGTTTTTTTTTACTCTAAGAGATAATCTTTTAGCTAAAACATAGTCATAAGTCTGACTGCAAATAAAACAAAATTGTGTGTGTGTGTGTGTGTGCATTTTCACTTATTATAAAGAACTAAAAGACAATTGGAGAGAAAAAAATCAAATAGTTGTCTCTGTTCTGAAAGTAAATGCAATATGACTAAGAAATTGATGTAATTTAATGATAAGTTTGAATTCTCATTGTGTATCTGATATTCAGGGAATTCTGTTCATGGTTTATAGAATGTTTTAGGTGGCTTATGTTCTCTCTGCAATTGTGGTATTGCTGAAAAAGATACTTATTGATACTTGGAAATCAAATCCATATTTCCATATTTTACATTCATTAGGTGGATTAAAGAACTCCAGTGAGGGGAGCCTGGGTGGCTTGGTCAGTTAAGCGTCCGACTTTGGCTCAGGTCATGATCTCACGGTCCGTGATTTCGAGCCCCGCGTCGGGCTCTGTGCTGACAGCTCAGAGCCTGGAGCCTGTTTCAGATTCTGTGTCTCCCTCTCTCTCTGCACCTCCCCTGTTCATGCTCTGTCTCTCTCTGTCTCAAAAATAAATAAATTTTTTAAAAAATTTATTAAAAAAAAAAGAACTCCAGCGAATTCTGTCAAAAATCATGTCAGTCTTTTATAATCCAAATTCTTTCTCCCTAATTTATCAAGTTTAGAAACTTGAGTTCTTATAAAATTCTTATAAAGTGAGTGCTAACTCTACATCTTCCCTCCTCCATAGTGTCTAATAAGCTATAATTTGTATTATTGTGGTATGCAACACCGTGTAATTTTCGTATTGCCCAAGCAATAAATAATATCCATTAGCTGCTGTATACATTTGTTCCTATTCCTCTAAAATTGGATTTGTTTCTTGTATTCAGGGAGGAAGGGCCAGAGTAGTATAATTAGCATAGGTTTGGAGGAAAATTATATTTGTTTAAGCCATATGTAATCTTATTGACATGTTTCATAACATATAGGAAACATAATTTGAAAATTTAGTCAGAAAGGATTCTCAACATCCAAATGTAGCCCAGAATTAGAGAATTAGTAGTAGAAGGCAAAAGGAGGCCTCCATGATTTTCACTGAATCCCCTTTAATAGGAATATTCTCAGTAACTCAGGGGAAAGGGGAAGGAAGTAATTTATGGGACAGGCAGAGGGGATGGGAAAGATATTACAAGTTAGAAATCCAAATATCCTGGCGTGCCTGGGTGGCTCAGTCAGTTAAGCGTCCAACTCTTGATTTCAGCTCAGGTCCTGATTACATGGTTCATGAGTTTGAGCCCCATGTAGGGCCCTGTGCTAACAGTGTGGAGCCTACTTGGGATTCTCTCTCTCCCTCTCTCTCTGCCCCTTGCCCTCTCGAAAGAAAGAAAGAAAGAAAGAAAGAAAGAAAGGAGGGAGGGAAGGAGGGAGGAAGGAAGGAAGGAAGGGAAGGAAGAAAAAGAAGGAAATAAAGAAAGAAAAAGAAAGAAAGAAAGAAAGAAAGAAAGAAAGAAAGAAAGAAAGAAAAGAAATCCAAATATCCTGAGGTGGTTTAGGCTGAGTTAATCTATCCTCTTGAGGATGATTGCTTACCCAAGTGAGGAACAGAAATATATAAATAAGTAATTAACACTTGCATCTTAATTAACACCTGTGTGTATAGACTGAAAGAAATAAGGCTGGAAGCAATGCAAAGGGCCCGGACAATAGCCTGGGGTCAAAGAAAGAGGTCAGGGTTTCTTAAAACACAAATCCATTGTGGTACTCAACCAGGTTGTCAACAGGAATCCAGAGAAGCAAATACAGATAAAAAACAATAGATACCCAGAAGCTTGAGCTTCTACTCAGCTCCACTCTGGGAGCAGAGGCAGACAATAGGTAGACGTCCATGCAGGCTGGCTGGCCAGTCTGTAGGGTAAAGCCATGAAGAATTGGATACTAAGCCTGAATTATGTACCAGTTAGGCTACAAGTCAGGTATGTCTGACCCTACTTCCAGGCTAGTTTCCTAAACATGTGAACACTACCTTCAGCTCAAGATTCCTGTAAAAAGCTGTTCCTAGTTATCCAAAAGTATTTCTCTAGCTTTGGCATTTATCTCTGCCTTAACTTTCCATACACCCACTCTGTGATAATCAGAATTTGGCTTTGTCCTTTGATTTTTCTCCTTTGCTTTGCCTTAATTTAGATTTGGTTACTCAGCTCCAGCCTATTTCATCACTGACTCAGAATTCCTAGAGGGTGCTTTCTCTTGTCCCTAACTCTATGCCAAGAAACTGTACCAAAGTATTACCCATTATGCTCAGATCTATTACTGAATACCACCAGTCCACCCAAGATTCTTTGTTGTTGTTGAAATATACAATGTTACATTAGTTTCAGGTGTAGGACATGGTGATTTGACAACTCTATATGTTGTGCTATGCTCACTACAAATGCAGCTACCGTCTATCACCATACAATACTATTACAATACCACTGTCTGTTTTCTCCATGCTGTAACTTTCATCCCTGTAACTTATACATTCTACAACTGTAAGCCTGTACCTTCCACTCTCTCTCACCCATTTTGCCCATCTGACAACTATCAGTTTGCTTTTTGGTATTAAGAGTCTGTTTCTGCTTTTTGAAAAAGTTTGATTTGTTTATTTGTTTTGTTTTTTAGCTTATACATATATGCGAATCATATGGTAATTGTCTGTCTGCCTTATTTTACTTAGCATAATATTCCCTAGGTCCATAGTTGTCACAAATGGCAATATCTCACTATTTTTTTTAACTAATTTATTTTTTATTGGGGCGGGGAGGCAGAGAGAGTGAGGGAGAGAGAATCCCAGGCTGTGCTAACAGCACAGAGCCCGACACAGGGCTCTATGTGACGAATTGTGAGATCATGACCTGAGCCAAGATCAAGAGTCGGACACTTAATCAACTGAGCCAACTTGGTGCCCTCATTATTTTTTTTTATAGCTGACTAATATTCCATTATATATATACCTACCACATCTTCCTTATCCATTCTTCTATCAGTAGACACTTAGGTTGCTTCCACATCTTGGCCACTGTAAATAATCCATCTAGTTTTTTATTTAAGAAAGGAAGTTGAGGGGCGCCGGGGTGGCTCAGTCGGTTGAGCATCCGACTTCGGCCCAGGTCATGATCTCACGGTTCGTGAGTTCGAGGCCTGCATCGGGCTCTGTGCTGACAGCTCAGGGCCTGGAGCCTGCTTCGGATTCTATCTCCCTCTCTCTCTGCCCCTCCCCTGCTCACACCCTGTCTCTCTCTCAAAATAAGTAAAGATTTAAAAACTATTTTTTTTAAAGGAAGGAAATTGATTATGGATTTGCTAACTTGGTTAGAACTGGCCTGGTTAAGATTGAATCTACAGAGTAAATATATCAGCTAAATACCAAGAAAAACTTCAAAAATAAACGATGAGAATTTTTGTGGTACAGAGTTTTATACACATTATTTAATTTAATCCTTGTAACAGTACCATAGGAATTATTATGTCTGTTTTGCAAGTGTGAAAATTTAAGCTCAGAGAAAATAAGTAGTTGAATGTAGGTTGTAAAACTGCTAAGTTGTGAAGCTGGCTATAAAATCCAGGGTTTCAATTATAAGATGACTAAGTTCTGGAGATCTTATGTACAACATGGTGGTTACAGTTAATAATTGTATACAAGAAAGTAGCTAAGAATATAGATATTAAGTGCTTTCAGCACACACACACAAAAGATAACCATTATGGATGTGTTAATTAGCTTGATTATGGTAATCATTTAACAGCATATACATGTATCAAATCATTACATTATGAATCAAATATATATACATTTTCTGTCAATTATACTTTAATAAAGCCCGAAAAAAATCATATAGAAAGGAAATAGTGTTCTCCTGTTGAGTCCTATTCTATAGTATACCTAAGAGGAAACAAGGAGAAGAGGAATAAAATCTGTGGTTATTGAGTTCAATAAAGTTTAGTTATTTAGATGAGGGAGTTGAGGATGTATAATATAAAGATGATTGAGAGCAGTCGTTACCATCAAAGTGACCAGTTTGGTGTCTGGGGCACCTGGGTGGCTCAGTTGGTCAAGCGTCCGACTCTCGGTTTCAGCTCAAGTCATGATCTCATGGTTCATGAGATTGAGCCCTGCATCAGTCTCTGTGCTGACAGTGCATAGCCTGCTTAGGATTCTCTCTCTCTCTCTCTCTCTCTCTGCCCCTCCTTATGGTAGGGTCCCCTCCCTAAGGAAAGAGAAAAAAAGGGAAAGAAAACTCTGCCCCTCCTCACCTTGTGTGCACGTGCACCACCTCTCTCTTTCTCAAAAATAAAGAAACAAAATAAAGAAAAAAGTGGGGTTCTGAATATATCAGTTTAAGGTAGGGGATTCAAATTGTCATATGTCTGATTTGACGAATGGATGGCTTTTGTTTGGCCCACAGTGACTTATTTGATTTTTATTAAAATGTCTTTAGGCAGAGTATACATTCGGCAGCTCACCATAGTTTCTGTAATTTTCTATTGCCTTGCTCTGACTACTTAGTTCATTATTTATTACCCATGGACCTGTTCTTAAAGGCATTTAAGATTGCGCCTCTGGAATGGAGACTCAGTAGGAAAATGATTATAGGAACGATAAAGAGATGGAGAGGATATTCACTTGTACCTCTAGTCCCATTTAATCCCTTTAAGTAAATTTATAAGGGTGTGTGTGACTACCATTTTACAGAGGAGAAAACTGAGGATCAAAGAAATAAAATCATTCTTTTTGAACACACAGGCCAGAAAGAATTGGACAGAAGTCCAACTCAAGTCTAATGCATCTGAAATCAATATTTTCGGTGGTACTGTGCTGCCTGCCACCTGCCTCCCTTTCATACCTGATCACCTGGGCATAGCTCTTTAAAATCAAAACATATGGTCTTTGGGAGATACAGTAGTTGGCCTTTTATTTTTTCTTTTACAACATTTGCTCAGCAATTGCAAACCTTAGCAGTGGTTCTCAACTTATATGCTACATAAATATTACCTGGATAATTTATGAAAAATACAGATTCATCATCTGACCACACTTGGAGAAACCACAATATAGAAGTTGAAGCATATAGTAGAGTGAAGCATTGTCATAGACATAACAAAGCAATGAGACCATCTACTCTGAATATTAATGGCAGCCCCTTTTCTATGTGGGTAGTTAATGTTTCCAAACATCTAATGATATATACAGGCTGTGTTGAGTTCAGTGAACCCAGAATTCTTTCTTTAGCAGTACATTATCGAATTCTAGGACTTTCTCTATTCAGCTAAATTCTTTTGTTAGTATATATAATTGCAAATTAAGTCAGTGAGAGTCATGCCCAAATGCTTCAGAATTGATATAAATACATTTGCTGGAAGAATTAAATATTTGAGCTAAGTATTTCCTTTAACTGATTTTAGTGAGAGAATATGTCATCATACCAAGTTAGTATATACTGTTATAAAATCAAGTTTATTATCAATTTATCAGAACATGTCTGTTGAGTCCCAGATTACTCTCTAGGTTAATGCCTGACATGCAGTGAAATTTCTATACACTTTTGTAAAATGAATATGTACAAGTATTGGATCAAAAGGTCATGCACTTATTACAGTATTTTTTAATCAACAAACATTTGGGTACTCCCTTTTTGGAATTTATTTTCATTTCAGTTAATAAGTGTACTTAAGAAAACACTGTTTTATACCAAAGGATTATCTATCATCTTGCCTTTTTCATCATATGGTACAAAATAGTTTTTCTCAGTTTCTAAACATCATAACCTATATTTACAAGAAAACTTAAATGTGTGTGTGCATCTGTGTGTGGTAAATCCACCTGTCTCTGAGGATGAACTCAAGAGAGGGACATTCCTAAGACATTTGAAGCAACTAAGCCAAATCGTAATGATTTTATAACTATCTGATGAGACAGCTTTGAAAAAGACAAAACTTTATGTACAAGTTCTGATTTCTTTCTTTCTTCTGATGTCAGAGGCTCGTGTGATCCTAGTCAAAGCTAGTCACTCTTTATGTGTTTTTATCTATGCTACAATACGATGCTCCTTCTTCAGCACTTCTTTCTCCTTATTTTTTAGCTGGCTACTTGCATATTATCTCCCTCTCTATTTCCCTTTTTTCTTGTCTTAGCCAAGATTCTTGATCAAAGTGTCTATAGACACTGTGTCCACTTGCTTACTTCCTATTCACACTTCAAGCAGCTGCAGTCTGGGTTTTTTTACAGAGTCTATTGACAAAGTCGGTGGACTTTGGCAGTCCTCATCCTGCTTGATTGCCCCATTGCATTTGACCCTTCTGACAGTTCCTGTTTTCTTTAACATTTCACTCCTTTAGCTTCAGTGACGCTGCTTGTAACTGGCTCTCCTCCCACTTTTTTGATCCCTCTTTTCTGTGTCCTTCTTGCTCCTTTTACTCTCATCTCCACTAAACCATGGTGTTTCCCAAGATGATATCCTTCACTTTTTCTCTTTTCACTCTACACACTTCCCCTAGGTTACTTCATCTTAGTGAGTCCCAAGTTTATATCTTAAGACTCAGCTCCTCACTTGAGCTCTCTATACACACTGGATATATCCACAAGGGTTCATGACGGGCATCTCAGAACAGCTTCTTCAAAATGGGCTCTTCTTTTCCTTAACAATCTGCTTTGGCTCACATAAATTTTTATCTTGGGGAACAGTATTACCAGGGAAGGATAGATAATGCCCACCAAGAAACCCCTTTGATATTTTCTTGCTCATATATTAATATGAACATTATATAAGCATATATTAATGTGTGGAATATAATCATAATCTGAACCTGTATTAGCTTTCTGTCCTTGTTATATCCCATACTGAAACCCTCTTCTGTACCTCCCCTAACACTTCTAGGAGGTAAAAGATAATGAGAATTTAAAGTCAAGTACTGGCAGGCCTTTTCTTCCTCTCTACGCTCAACACTCTGCAGTCCTATTCTCTCTGCCATGAAATCTCAGACTCCCAGTTCCCTATAATTCCTGTGGTAGAATTTATTATTTTCTGAATTCTGTTTCCTCAAATTCTTTACAAACTACTATGTTTGTAGCTCTTACACATCTGTTTCTTTGGTTTTAGTTAAGGGATTATGTTTTATTCTTCTCTTTATGCCAACCACAGAGCACTTTGTAGAGTCTCTATAAAGACATTTAATACATGTCTTAATTTTGTTGAGGATTAAACACTAGAATTTGAATAAAGTACAGGTGTATAATCAATGATAATATTATAAAATTAAGACCATACAAAATACGATCCCTGGCCACAATGGAATTGAACCAGATATCAAAAACAAAACAAAACAAAATACTAAGCCAATTTCTATATATTTGGAAAATAGACAACACACTTCAAAATAATCCATGGGTCGGGGCGCCTGGGTGGCTCAGTCGGTTAATTATCCAAATCTTGATTTCGGCTCAGGCTGTGATCTCATGTTTGTGAGTTGAGCCCCGTGCTTGGGATTCTCTCTCTCTCTCTCTCTCTCTGCCCATCCCCTGATCTCTCTGTCTCTCAAAATAAATAAACAAACATTTTAAAAAAATAATCCATGGCTCAAAAAGGAAGTTTCAAGTGAAATTTCAAACTATGTTGAAATAAGCGTATGACAAGATAGATGCCCAGCATCATATGTCATTAGGGAATTATAAGTTAAAACAATAATGAAATACCACTACACACCTATTAGAATGGCCAAAATACAAAACATGAAACTAAATGCCCGTGAGGATGTAGAACAACAGGAACTCTAATCATTGGTTGTGGGAATACAAGTGAATGCAAATTCATTTCCACTTTGAAAGTAAGTTTGACAGTTTCTTACAAAACTTAACATATTCCTGCCATACAATCCAGCAATCACACTATTTGATATTTACCCAAAGGAACTGAAAACTTATGCCCACGTCTACACACAGATGTTTATAGCAGTTTTATTCATAATTGCCACAGCTCAGAAGTAACCAAGATGTCCTTCAACAGGTGAATGGATAAACTGTGGAGGGAGGGAGGGATGAATCAGCTGAGCACAGAAGATCTTTAGACCTCTGAAACTACTCTGTATATATGTATGTATGTATGATACTATACCAATGGTTATGTATCATTATACCTTTTTTCAAATCCCATAGAATGAACCCTAGTGTAGACTGTAGACTTTGGGTAATAATGATTTGTCAGTGTAGGTTCATTGATTGTAACAAATATACCACTCTGACACAGGATGTTGATAGTGGGGGAGAGTACACATATTTGGGGGAATATGGGAAATCGCTGTATTTCTCCTCAATTTTGCTGTGATCCTAAAACTACTCTAAAAAACATGTTTTAAATAAATAAAATAACTTGATTTCTAAAGGTAATTTTCTAAGAAATTCGAAAAAGAATCAAAATAACCCAAAAGTGGAAGATACAAGAAATTAAAATAAAAGCTAAAATTAATAAAAGAAAAAAATCACTAGAAGGAATAAGTAAATCCAAAATTTGGTCCCCTAATAAAAACTAAGATTTTAAATGGAGTTTTCTCAAAAAATTAAACATAGAACTATAATATAATCCAGCAATTTCACTTCTAGGTATTTATCAGAAAACAAAAACACTTATTTTTAAAAGGTAAGTGCACCCTCATGTTCACTGAAGAATTATTTAAATAGCCAAGACATGGAAATAATCTAAATGTCCATCAATGAATAAATGGATAAAAAAAAATGTGGCACACATACACACACACACGAGTATTATTTATTAGGAAAAAACAACTGATATCTTACCATTTGCAACAACATGGATGGACCTTGAAGGTATTATGCTAAGTGAAATATATGAGACAGAGAAAGACAAATACTCCATGATTTCACTCATATGTAGAATCTAAAACAAAACAGAAAAAAAAAAAAAACAAGAAAACAGAAAACAAAAAAGCAAGTTCATAGACATAGAGGAAAGATTGACGGAGGTGGGGCTGGGGCATGGGAGAAATGGGTAAAGGGGGTCAAAAGGTACAAACTTCTTGTTGTAAAATGAATTAGTCATGGAGATATAATGTATAGTATGGAGACTATAGTTAATAATACTCTACTACATATTTGACAGTTGCTAAGAGACTAGATCTTGAAAGTTCTCATCAAAAGAAAAATAATCTGTTACTATGTAAGGTGGATGTTGGCTTATTTTGTGATCATCTTGCAGTATATACAGATATAAAATCATTATGTTGTCCACCTGAAACTAATATAATTGTATATGAATTACACCTCAATTAAAAAATATTTTAAGTAACGTCCTTATGCATTTGGTGTTTTTTAAAGTGATAATATGCATAATCAAGGAGAAAGGAAATGTAATTATGGCTTACAAGAAGTAAAAGAATTACAAAAAGTATTATGTTCCTTTATAACAATAAATTTTAAAATCCAGATGAAATAGATGTTTCCTTAGTAACATGTAAATTCCTAAAATTTAATGAAGGAAAAACATAAAAAACTGAATCAGTTATTTACTATTAACTATTGAAGAGATTGGAAAGGTAATTAAAAGTCAGTCATTATATAAGATAGTAGGATCAGATAGGCTCACAGCTAAATTCTACATCACCTTTAAAGAATAAAGAATTCTAATATTATTCAAAAAACCTGCACAAAAGAAGGAAAGTTCCTAATTTGATTTTTTTAAATGGTTATTTGTTTATTTTGGGAGAGTGAGAGCAGGGGAGAGGCAGAGAGAGCTTGAGAGAGAGAATCCTGAACAGGCTCCATGCTGTCAGCAAAGAGCCCAAAATGGGGCTCGACCTTATGATAGCAAGATTATGACACAAGCCCCTATCAAGAGAAGCATGCTTAACCGACTGAGCCACCCAGGTGCCCCACTCCTAATTTCATTTTATGAAGCTACCATAACCTTAATAAAAACTGAATAAAAAAGAAAATTATATTTAAAAAAAAATCAGTGGTTGCCAGAAGTTAAGAGGAAGGATGAGTAGGTAGAGCACAGAGGATTCTTAGGGCAGTAAACTATTCTGAATGACATGATCATGGTGGGTACATGTCATTAAAAAAAAAAAAAAAAACAGTCCAAAAGGATTGATGTAAAGAAAAATGAAAACATAACATATCAAAATCTGTGGGAGATAGTTAAAACAGTGCTTGGAAAGAAATTTTTGTACCAAATGCTTCTATTAAAGAAGAAAGGTTTAAATCAGTCATCTAAGCTTCCACCTCAATAAAACTAAACAAACCTACAGCAAACAAAATTGAAATAAGATCAGAAATCAATAAAATTGAAAACAGAAAAACAATAGAGAAAAATCAATGAAAACACTTATTTGTTTAAAAGATCAGTGAAACAATAAACTTATAGAGTTTATACTTCAAAAAAATGAGAGAAGATCTAAATCATCAATATCAAGAATGAAAGAGGAGGTGTCACTATAGATCCCACAGATATTGAAAGAATAATCAGAGGGTACAATGAACAACTCTGCACACATTAGTTCAACAACTTAGATGAAATGGACCAGTTCACGGAAAGACACAAACTACCAGCTCAGTTTCACAGAATTTTAGTCCAGATGGCAAATATATTCAGAAAAAGCATGGCTTGTAATGCTTGTTTATCTATCTAGGTTCAACTTTTTCTCAGATCTAGAATTTTTAATAATAATTTCTTATTCTTAAATATATGTATTATAAAAATATATGCTACATATATATATATTTAAAGTACCATGTGCAAGTATGTAGCAATAAATTTTAAAATCTATCTTCTTTATAAGTGTATATATAATTTATGTTATATTTATATAATATTATGTCATATTTATATTATTATCTGTGTTTATATTATTTTATTATATATATTTAGATTGTATGTCATCTAGAATTTATAGTTGGGTCTTTGTAGGAGAATTACTCCAATTCTGCCAGCAACAGCTGCCACATCTGCTTGAGCACTTAGCTCTGTTCTACTGTGGAATCCTAAACTCAATAAAGGCAAACACTATGTCATGTTTATTTGTAAGCCTTAGAGCTAACACAGTTTCCTGAACACACTGAATGAAGAGGTTTTACAGGATTGAATTCTTTAATACTCTTGTTACAAATTATCTAATCGACTTCCAGAAACACTACAGAAATTTACATTTCAACTGGAAGTCTATAAAAGTTAACCTGTAATTTGCTTTAGAATTGTGCATTATTATTATTTGGAAATCATTTCTGCTCTTTAATATTTCATTTAAAAATTTTCTTTCCTTAGCAATCATGTTGAACCTTTTCCCCTTGTGTTATTTATACATTTATATTTCTTCTTTGATAGAGGACCTATTTATATTTTTTATCAGAATATTTTTTAAAATAATGCCACAATATTAACAAAATTAAAGGAAGAATGGAGAAACGGTATTTACAATATACTTGACAAAAGGTTAATGTCACTAATACAAAATATTCTTATCAATTAATAAGAATATGATGCACAAATTAATGGAGAAAAATCATCAAGGACAAAAACAGCCTATTTTTGGAAGAATAAATACAATTTACAAATGAACATACTTAAAGTGTTTAACAGAGAAATACGATTGAGACAAAATTTTTTCCTTCATTCTTTCTCACGTTATCTATGCATCCTTAATTCTTTTCTGTTTTCTTCTTTTACTTTCAGGCTTCACCATCCTGAAGTCATATAGTATATCTACATTTGATCCTAATATTTTATGCTTTAATTTTTGTCACTAACCCTTTAATCTAAATGGAATTAAGTTTTTCTAGCATATAAATTATGGGGTGGGATTTTATAAATATATGGTGGAAGCTTTTCTTTTTCTTAATTACAGTGACCTTATTATCAATGTGCTTTGCTATCAAATACACAGTATTTAAATTTAGAGCAGGTGCATGAAAGTCAATGCTCTTTGAATTTATTTTAGTGTCTGCATTATAATCCTAGACCTTAAGCATTCCATTTAAATCTTATTGTAAAAATTGGATAAGGCAGCACTCACGTAGTAATAAATTAAATCACTTAGATCCCTTAAATAATCAGTACATTGTTGAGAGTCAGTAGACTGCAATAGTAACATTAAAATCTAGGTGTGGGAATATCCCAGCTATCCCAACATATCGCTTAATGTTGGATAACTTACTTTCCCTGGGCCTCTATTTGTTCATGTGCTATATGTGATTTGTATAGGTTTTTCTTTTTAATCACAGGAACGTTGATCTGCTGTGATCTAGTACATCCTCCACAGACAGAAACATTTTATTTTCCCTCTTTTTAATTTTTGCCTAAATAATAAGTAAATGTAAGTATTTTCTTACTCTTTTATTTGTATTTTATGACTAACAGTAAGATGAAGAATGCTTTCTTAAATTTTTTGTCCTTTTAACTTCTTTCATGTCAATTATCTTTTATCGCTTGCTCGATTTTCTATTGGGTTGTGTCCTCTATTTTTTTTTCCTTTGAAAATTAGATTTAGAGGGTATGAAGAAAACAAATAGTTCTCACCTCACTCTTGGGTCATATGGATATGAAATCCTTTCTCTAATCCAAGGCTTAAATGTATTCCTTTTAAATGACATCATTCCAAACAATTTCCGTGAATAAAAATATGACAGTTGTCCTCAAATTTTTGTTTGAAATTAGTTAGGTTATTTATGTAGTTACATGAACTGGGCAAAGTCTAGATCAGTGCTACTCAAAGTGTGATGTGTAAACCAGCAACATCAGCATCATATGGTGCTTCTTTGAAATGCAAAATCTTGGGACCAAACCCTGCTGAAATACAATCTTCATTTTAACAAGATCCCAACTGACCTCTATGTAAGTTGAGAAATGATAATATAGATAATGCATTAAGATAAAATCCCAATGTAATAAGTAACTTATATCTGCTAATATATATTAGCCCTTTCTGTGATATATGGGTGGCAAATGTTTTTCCAGTCCATAATCTGGGTGTATTTTTTTTTTAATTTTTATTTACTTCTTGAGAGAGAGAGAGAGAGAGAATGAGTGGAGGAGGGGCAGAGAGAGTGGAAGACACAGAATCCGAAGCAGGCTCCAGGCTCTGAGCTGTCAGCACAGAGCCCGACGCGGGGCTCGAACTCACTGACCGTGAGATCATCACCTGAACTGAAGTCGGACGCTCAACCAACTGAGCCATGCAGGTGCCCCTGGGTGTATTTTTAATCATAGTATCTTTGTCATACATTTAAAACCTGCTAGGTATTCAAGAATACTTATCCTGTTCTTTATGAATTCTGAGTTTTGGCTCCCTTAGAAGAAGCTTACCCAACTCAAAATCATACAAGTATTTTGCTGTATTTTCTTTCGATGTTTTCATTTTTAAAAACCCCACTACTTCTGCATGTAATTAACTCTTTTACAAGAAGCAAAACATAAGAAATTTTAAGAGATCTGAATGTGGATTTAATTTATTATACTTGAGGGGCACGTGGGTGGCTCAGTTGGTTAAACATCCTACTTTGGCTTGGGTCACGATCCAGCAGTCCGTGAGTTCAAGCCCTGCCTGGGGCTCTGCACTGACAGCTCAGAACCCAGAGCCTGCTTCAGATTGTGTGTCTCTCTCTCTTTGCCCCTCCCCCACTTGCACTCTGCCTCTCTGTCAAAAATAATGAACGTCAAAAAATTTTAATTTATTATACATGGTAGGCTATTTTATAATGAGGCAACTTTTTTATACCTCGTGTTCACTGGATTATTTGGGGGTATTTTTCCAGATGCTTTCCAGCCAAGAATCTGAAGAAGAGCTATTAGAATGAAGCAAAGTATTTTAAATTAATAGATCCACAAACTAAATGTCGTAGTATGATATTAGCAGGATGGGCTCTGTCTTTTTTTGTTGACTAGGTCTAAGGTAAATGTGACAATTTTATATGCTTACCAATAGTAACCACCATGATATGGTAGAATCATGATTTGCATGTTCCAAATATGGATGCATGATTCATTGCTATTGAATCATTCTTGAGCAAACTGAGACCTGATACTTTATGTACCATAATGCTGTGCAATATGCCTATCCTCAAAGGCAATATATTTTAATATGTAAGAGCTCAGATTCTGGACTCCAACTACCTAGGTTCAAATCTCAGTTTCACCGTTTAATAAAGTGGTGGCACTGGCCAGTTATGTAAGTCTTCTGGTTTGTTTTCTCCATCTGCAAAATGGAGATAATAGTACCTACACCACAGTGTTGTTAGGAAGATTAAATCAGTTAATATTCACAAAGTCCTTAGTTCAGGAACTGGCATGAGTATATGCTAAGGACTATTATTTTGTCTAAACAGAAATGCAAACCATATGGAGACAAAGATAGTTATTTTTAATATGAAGAAGAGGGGTGTTGTTCTAGAAATTTCCTGTGTTAGAAATTAATAGGTAACAGTTTATTTTCTTTTGGGGCAAATTCATATAGAAATAAAAAGATGTGAGGAATTTCTTTAAGTATCAGTTACTAGTTTCTTTATCCATCTCCCCCGTCCAGATGCAATTTGTATTAGGTCTTTTCTCCCTCTGTTCAGTGTCCCTCCTTATGAAAAACAGGGACATTCAAAAACATAACCTCCAATTAAATCTCCTGAACTTTGTTTGTTACATAACAAATAGGTTTGGGTATTCAGAACATATTCACTTATTATATTGTACAGTCACCAATATAGCTCCGATAATAAAAACAAATGAGGGTTTTACTGTTAAAGTGAACATTACTTTTTATAATGAGGAGACATAGTCTTCCTTTGACTTTAACATTTCGTCTTGTTAACATCTCTGTTTCCCCTCCTTCCACTCTATCATAATAAAGCTTTTACTGGAAAGGGGGAAAAAAACCTAACAACAAAGAATCACTGCTCTTAAGGGAAATAGGAGACAATGACTGTTAAGGATATCAAACTGGATAGCATGTTTTATGTCCAGCTTCTTCCTGCTGCATTTTATTGTTGCCGAAATAAATATTGGCTACTGAAGTCTTATGAAAGTATATAAGTAGCCACATAAATCTGGCTATGACTATGTAATCTATCTCTTTATAGAGAAAAAGAATAGTTCTCCAAGAGTTGTACAAATATTCTGCTTTAATATCTTCAGATTTTTGTAGAATACTTTAGCAACAAATTTGAAAATAGTTTTGTGGCTATATTTAAAGTTTGAAATTGCACCCACTTTTGTTTCATTTCACAGTAGTTACTGTGCAGATTGTTCCATTATTTCTCAAGTTATAAAGTAATTTTACTGAAAATTCTCAAAAACACTTCATTGGCGCAAGCTAAAACTGCATTTTGCTTACAACCAAACGAAGCAACATTTTTGCCATCAAAACCCATTATTACTCTCTTTCCTAAAACTGTGAGGAAGAAATGAGAATATATATTTTCCTTTTTGAATAGGAAACTTTTCCCTTAGGTATATATCTAATGTTTGTGTCTGATTTTTCAAGCAGAACACTCCAATTGCAATCCCCAAACCAAGTGGAGAGATAGATTATGTAATTTCTTATCTCTGTGGCATAGGCACTATACACCCAAACCAAGCATAAAATAACAAGATGAAAATATTATCTGGGTGGCTCATTTAGTGAATAGAAAACCCATCTTCTAGCACCATATATGTTTTCATGGAAATAAAATTGAAAAGGAAGACTAGATTTCTCACAATGTGACTAATATGGAAATACAACATTGATAAAGCTAGAGAGAAGAATGTCATTGTTTCCAATACCTCCTATTGGCTAGCTGTTTGTTATGTGCTTTTTAACACCATGAGTGTAGAAGACATGGGAAAATGTATTTTTTAAAATAACATGGTTAGATTTAGATAGTTTTGCAGTGTGAACTCTGGAGATCCTTCTAGGTACAGACAGTTTCTCTAAGAACAATGATTTTATAGAGCCTCTTGTGCTTTTCATTTTTTTTCTTTGTCCGGATTATTTATTTTTTTTAACTATTTCCTTTTTTTTTATGATTAGCTTATAGCTCTGTAGTTCCAGCTGTTTCATTCTGTAACTCTAAAACCCTATCGCTGGGGAGTTCTGTGTAATTGCCCATAATATGTACCACATTATCCATTTCAGGAACTGTGCTGAAAGACAGCAGCAATAAGGGGGTTTCTAAAGGCAGTCTGGTTTACACTAATGGACCTAACAGGAAGGAAATGCAATTTGAAAGAAGCTGATGCATATGTTCTATTGCTGAATATAATGTTTGATTTAATTATTAACTGTCAGTGATGGAGAGGCAGATCCTGTTCAGGCTTACTTAGAGGGCAATGCTTTGCATTCAAAGAAAATAAATGACAAAAGTTTTGTCTTTCAGTCCATGACTTAACAAAAGAATATGATATTTCTCTCCACTGATACATCATAGTTTTCAAAATTACCTTTACTTTAAGGTATAAATTGGACAATGAAAATTTCTCGTTAGCATTTGTTTTTAGTTTCTTTTTCCTTGTTTATTTGTTTCTTTCCTTCTTTTTCTTTCTTTCTCCTTGACTAATATTGTACATGAAAACTTCCTCTGTTAAGTGGTTTTGAATTAAATACTGAGTGCTGGACTGAGTAACTTTCTAAATCTCCTTCTAGTTGAGGGTTCTATCATGTGTTGACTGGCAGAAGACATTTCAGTGAAGAGGGCTAAAATGCATAGCTCTCTTTGTCTTCCTCTTTTTCCCAGAATGAGTGATTTGGCGCTCAGCTTCTGTCCATTTCTTTTAATTGGCATTTTGTGACTTCCACTAAGGCTCTCCCTTGCTTTAAAAGCCCATAATTGTGTGTGAAAGGCAGAGAGCAAGATGTAAAGAACAGATTCATTAGAGAGCAAACATATTCATGCCTCTTCTTAGTTACTTTATTCCTACATTGGTACAAAATGACCTAATATAGACAAAGAAATGGGCATCAGCCCACCAAATTTGCAAGGGAACTCAATGGACAAATGCTCTGTTGGGTCAGTCAGCTGGAAAAGAGTGGTTTAGTACTATGTGTAAACAGAATAATGGGGCCATGTAATTTTAGTTGTGCATTTTATATCTATCTGGTGAGATTATTATCTTTGACACTAGCCTAGGCAGATGCATAACTGGAGCTGAAATTAAACAATAGTGATGATATTTGGAGCTCTTCCAAAATGCTCTCTATTGTTTGTGTAAGTGGCTCCAACATCATTATTTGATCCATAATTTCTCATTTTTTATTACACATATGTTCTTGCATATAACAGCACACAGCATCAACTCAGTGGGAGGCATTTTTTCTCTATGATTTCAAAAGGAATTGTTTATTTTTGTCATGAGGATAATAGAAAGCAATGACGCTTCCTGGAAATACAATACCACAATTCAAATGTCTAATTGATTTAGACAGATTAAGAAAAAAATAATATAGGGCCAATCTATATTTTTGTTCTTTGTAGCAGCCCAAATGTCTTATTTGAGTGTTTCCATTCTTATTCTGGGCTGATAGAGTCACTACTTTAGTTATGAATGACTGGGATCTGGCTTGTGTAGAGTTATTACTCAACTGATAGAGTTCAATTCCACTGTTCTGAATTCTAAGGAATTTAGAAGACTATAATTTATCTATGCATTGCCTATGAGCGCAGTGTTTGATGAACTTGAAAAGGTTCAAAAGCTCAGTTCCTAGAAGCTTATCAATCACAAATACTGAATTATGCTACCCAATTCTATCATTTAAATCAAACTGCAAGATAGTCAGGCTTTCATTTCCCCCATAACTGTATTGTTAAATAGATTTGATGCATTCCCAAAGATGATTTTAATAGGACCTCAAATCGTCCACACTTTACTCTTGTGGAAAATAATTTTCCGGTAGGCACTGTTGTGCTTAAACAGCTACCTAATCCATGTACATAAAACACATCCTATGTGCACTTATAAATTTATATATAACGCTTTAAAATAAAGTCATTGTGAATAATGGTTTTAAAAAGTATAGTTGTCATTGTATTTTGAATAGTCATTTATAATTTTAAGCAATTACCCTCTTTTTTTACTTTTCTCTTAGAGATGATTATTTCATATTCATAGTTATAAGTTTAAGCTTAATTTTCAGAGATCTGTATTTAAAATATTTTTAAATGCTCAAAGAAAGGTGTATATTTTGACAATGGCCTGCCTGTCCTTTTCAACATTCAAAACTATCATGTGTGGAATCTGTCTTATCCTATTGCCAAAGTGGGGTATTTGCCCCTCGATTTGGATAGTCACCCCTTCTACACACACACACATACACACACACACAGAGTAATCTCCGTGGAAAGTGCCAACACTTCAAATCTGCTTACAAATGCAGTTTTTAAAAAATGGCCCATCAACAAAATGGGACTGAGGTCATTTCAGAGGGCAGAGTCCCACACCTTTGGACTGATAGGAGCATATTCACCCCAATACTAAGAGCTCTGTTTATAAACGCAATGAAAATATTTGAGTGTGCAGGTGTATCTTCATTTTGAATATGATTCCTCCAGGCAGCAAAACAGGTGTTCTGGCTGCATGCTAATCAGGAAAAGGAACGTTTGAAATATGCATCTGCACGCTGGCATCTGGGCAGAGATTGTCCGAACACATTCTCAAGTGCAGAGTCTTAGAAAACAGGCCTCTTTTGCTTTACTCAGTACTGTGAGGCATATTTTGCAGGAAGAAAAACTCACATTCTCCAGCCATTAGGGACTGCTTCTGTGTATGGCAGATGAGGCAGCCAGAACGCAGACACGGACTAACAAGCTGGCTGAGTTTAAGACAAGTTGGTAAAAGTTTCTAGGTTTTCTGGAAGAGTAAAGTGTTCCTTGACAACGGGATTGGATCTCCAGGAGGGTAGAGGTCAAGGGTTGTTGGAAGGAAAGCAGGGAGATGAATGATGTTTATGCAAAAATCTCCTGTTCAGGTTCCTTCATTTAGTTCTATTCACTTTTTTTTTATTTTAATTCCTCCTTTTTTCCTCCTCAGGGACACCTCTGCTCTTTTCCTCCTTCTTAAGACGAGAACTGAATTTTAGTTGATGGGATTTTCAGAATACAAAAATATGGTGAGTTGGATTAATTAGAATATTTCACAGAAACCTCACTGCCTTCAGTTATCCTCTTGACAAAGATAAATGCAAATTCTTACAGGATTTATAAACTCAAGTCACATTTTCTAGATACATTCCTATAGGTGCTAGACAACTAAAGTAGCATAATAAAGAGGGAAACAGCTGAAAAAATGAACAAATAGAAGACATGCTGTAAAATGTATTCACAGCTCCTGTAATTTGTTCAGTTCTGAATTTATATTTGGTCCATCTGCCCTACCATATATTAACACCATAACTTGTCTCAAAGATAGGCATTCCTATATCTAAATATTGAACATCAAAGTGGATTACCTTGGATTATTATGTTTTGAGTGGGTGTTTGTACTTGTTTCAGTTTCAAATTAAAATTATCCTGAGAAAGAAATAGCTGAACCCTTTAGTTCATAAAAATAAACTACAAATTTTACCATATATTAAATTCTCTGACTTCCACTCATTAACGAAGGAAGAAGGTGTGTAGGAAACAGCCACAACCAAAACAGTCTCTCCCTACCAGAGGCCACCTTCATCCCAAAGTCAACTCCAACTGGGCCTCTGTTAGATTTGTGTTCTGTCACATCAGTGGCTGAGAAAAAAGATCCAGTGGGCAGTAAAGTCCACATTTTAGCAACATTTGTTGGATTTATCCAAATTCAGTGCTGTTTTTTTAAGAATTCTAAGCACTGTGTGCTCTAGCTAAAGTCAGTGTTTCCTCTATAATAAGCTGCCCATTTTTAATTATCAGAGAAGATGAGATCTTAAAGAAACATCTCCTAAGATTCTACAGTTTTCCAGAAGTCCACCTAACAGCATCAGCAGTAGTAAATTGTAGATGTTGTAATGATGTGAGGTTTGACAGAAGATAAAAAGAAGCCTTTCATCACTACCTTTCCCAACACCCCCCTGCCTGCACCTCTTGCCATCTGCTTCTACTTCAAGGCCACTTCAAATGACACCAGCTCCATAATTCTTCTCATCATAACTCTATCTAGGAATCAAATCAGTTCCTTCTTATTTGAAAACTATGGTATTCAATTTATATTCTGAGAGAGAGAGAGACAGAGACAGAGACAGAGACAGGGGAGAGATTAAGAGATTGAGCGAGAATAAGAATCATTGCTTAAATGACCCTAGAGCATCCAAGAGACAGTCTTTAAATGTACAGATTAAAAAGAAGAAGAAGAAGAAGAAATTCACATTACAGTAAATTAGAATTACAATTAAGCTTATTCAAGCTTCAAATCTTCTTCTTAGAACAAGGGGAACAAAAAATAATGAAAAGTTTTATTTTACTAATTTCATCCTGAAAATGTCCTATCCTCATTATTGATTACAATTTGTAAAGAGACTTGAAATGAATGGGGTTTAATGGGGTGTAAACAAATCCTCCCTATAGGAGGTTTCCTGTGACCTGTCTTGACTCTCCTTTGCATACAACTTCTAGATTCCTTTACAAGAACCAAATATCCTGGGTATGGCCCATGTAAATATCTTTAGATAGGTTTGAAGAAAGGAAATCCTTTTCTGGGTCATTTCTTATAAGGGCTATAGTCACTTGTATTATTTGGCAGCAGATGGAATTGGCATATAGTAAGAAAAGTTATTATCTGCAAGTAGAATAATATTGATTGGGGCTGTTTTATTGGTAAAAGACACAACTAACATGATTGGAGCTCAGATTTAACAAAATACAATTTTTAGCTTTTGTATGAGGAGCCGAAGTTATAGTGGTAAAGAAATATTAAGCTTCTTTGGGGTTTGTCATAGGGTTTCTGAAATACATTTCGTAAATGAACAAATTGTGTAAAAGCAGACATCACAAGTATATCTATGCCTACTTATTTTAGCCATGTCTATTCATATAAATTAATTTGAGTAGAGAGAAATTGAAACCAAATAATAATTTCATTTAAAATAGCCAATTAGTTTTTGGCTGAATGACTTAGCCTCCTCCCCCCCCGCCACCCCCAAACTGCTTTGCCTACTTTCTATCAGCCAATTTAAGTTAAAAAAAAAAGAGTGAAGTGCAAGAAAAAGAGGAAAACGGTAATCATTCCAGAAATTCTGTAAGTCTACATGGTTCAAGAAAATTTGTGTTGTTTGGAGCTTCAAAGAAGGAAAAAAGAATAAATTAAGAGTCTCAGAGAAAGGGGGAAATATCTGAGTAGTCCTGAACACTTCTTGCCGTGAGCACTACTTATTGAGCAAGTGACCTTTATGAAATTATTGTTTATGATCACTTGGTGTGTGCCAAGAGTATCTGGAAAGAATATTCCAATTTATTTCAAAGGTTACATATCAAAATTGAATATGCAGTACAACTACATTATCATATGGTATAAGTTTACATAAGAAGTTGGAGTCGAATCGTATCATTGTTTCCCTTCAACCCAGTGTGTTTTGATTTATGTCTGCAAGACATATTCCCCCTAATTCCTAAAAGAGAATATAGTACAGTGATGCAAATAAAGGACAAAATGTTGTTTTGTTGTTGTTGTTTCTCCAACTGAGAAACTTAGTTCAAGTGTGAAAGATCTATAGGATTATTTCCTCAAGTGTATTCCATCCAAAAGTAATAAAATTTAATACCAATTTTCATTTTTTAACCCAGTGATCACTGTCTTCTAGCAAAGTACTTATGATGATTGAAATAACAACATGAAAAAGTCACATGGGGTGCAGCAGGAGGGAATTCTGCATCTAGGAGGGAAGGGAAACTGACCAACAGGGACATTTTTTTTTTTCCTGCCCATAAAAGGCTTTTAGAGAGAGGCAACTGCACATTTCGCTTTCTTCAATTTTCCTGTGCATACAACTTAACGTTTTAGTTCAATAAGCCTCAGCCTCAACTTTATCACTTTGCACAGAGTGAAACATAAACCAGGAGATTCACCTCTCCTCTTCCTTTTCTTTCTCAGTTGTCAAACTCAGTTGTCAGAGAAACTCTCGTACAGCTTTGCCCATAGCTAACCTTATTTCTTTCTTTAAATTTGTAACGTGGAAAAAAGAATACCACTGCCTCACACGGTAAAGAAGCATTTCTTTAAATCAGCAGATCAATCTGCAAATATTTACTTAATGTCTGCCAGACCTTCAGCACATGTTGGTGTCAAAGTTCAACAATGAGGCAATGACTTTATCTTGGGAGCAAGAAAAATACATAGAGCAAACGTCTTCTCCTTTTCCTTTTATCTCCTGCCTCCTAAATCCTCCCCAGGAATTGCAGACCTGGTGGAACAGTATGGCATATGGCCCCTCAGGAAGGGCTGCTATCTAAGGGCCCTAACACAGAAAACATTTGCCCCTCCCCACCCCAAAACTGGGAATTTTAAATCAGGATTCTCTATGATTAAACTACAAATACATTTCAAACCAGTAGCACAGAAGAGTCCCTCAACCATCTTCTGGCATCAGAGCCCCTTTAAAGAAGAGAATCTGAATAGCTCCTGCAGCTTTTGAAATGCCCTCTGATCTCCACCACCTCTAATGCCTGCTTTCACGTGTACTTCCGTGGGTTCTGGCGGTAACTGACAACGTGGCTTCCTGCGACTTCAAAGCCAAACTTTTCTCTTTGTCTGGTGAAAGGGAATTTAAAGAAGGACAACAATGAAGCAGACATAATGCTGGAAACTGGATCTTGAGGTAAACAAACCTGAAAGACTTTATACAGAAATAGAAAGTTGCATCATCACAGGAGAGAGAGGACAGGGACACTCAAACCATGTGGCTCCTCCTGTGTGCAACTTCTAAGTTTCACAGGCCTGTCATTCAACTTGCAGACTGGCACTGATCTTGTAAGAGACACCTTGTTAGAATGTTTTTTCCTTCTGTATCTGAAAAGCAAGAATGAAGGATTCCATTTTTCCCAGAAAACAGTCAGAATGCTGTATCATTACAGAATCCATCAATTTATTTTCTTTCTTCATTCATTCACGTACTCAGTAAGTGCTTGTCGAGTATCTCCTCTGTGCCAGGAACAGTACTGAGGGCTTTTACATACTTTATTTCATTTAAAAGTATTTTATTTCCACATACAGTTTAAGAAATTGAGACTCAAAGAAATTAACTTACTTGTCCCAAGTCACAATAGATGAGGGCTAATCATGAACTCTAGACTTTGGACCCCAAAGTGAGTGTCCCAAATGAAAATACAGTGACAGACTGCTATGGAAGCAGTATGGTGGGGGAGGTTAAAGGAGAAGAGGGCCAGGAAGTCTGAGAAGAATCTCTAGAAAGCCAGCTGTATTAGGGTTTAAAAGATAATCACTGGTTCCTTATACATCCAAAATGAAAGGGCAATTTACATTGGTAGGTGAGAAGGCATTGAAATAGAAGAATGTGGATTGAATTCTGAAAGTACCGAGAAACAGCTGTTCAGAGTGGAGCGATGTGGTAAGATTCGGGGCTGGATGCAAGTTGGGTTCAGATAATGAAGGGCCTTGAAAACCACACAAAAAGGCTGACATGCATGTTGAAGCATGATGAAATGCTTCTGAGCAGAGGTAGGTGAGGTCAGATTTGCTTTAGGATGATTTTCCAGCACCAGTTTGAAGCTGAAGAAAGGAAGACATGGGAGGCAAAGGCTGCTGTACTTAGAACGCCACTGAAATATTTCAGGCTGGAAGTAAAGGAAACCCAACCTCGAGGCTGGGATGTGGAAAGAAGAGGGTGCATCATCAGGGACTGCCACAATGGTGTTGTCCTCTCCTGAAAACAATCCTGTCTGTGCATACTGATGAAGGTCAGTGTAGGTGAGATAGCTAAAGCTCAGGATACGCAAGCACCTGGGTCAGAGAGCCTCCCTGGCTAGTTTCAACGTCTGTGAAATGGGATCAGGATGACTTCCTTCCCTCACAGCACCCTGGGTGGGACCACTGCCATTCTTCCAGAGCCTGTTGGTATATTGTGACCAGCTCCTTCTTGGTTTACACATACGTCAATGGCTCTGCTTCCCAGCAGTGCTCAGATAGCTCCTGCTGGTGTTTTTTTTTTCCTCTGCCCTCCCCACTTCACCTGTTCCACCTCATCTCACTAGTTCCCAGATGCCTAGACATGCCTCCTAACTTCATTGCTCTCATCTCTGCAGCTTCTTTTAGCACATCCAGGCACAGGGAAGCAGTAGTATATATCCCTGGTTGGTGTTAATAGCACCACCTCAGTCCAAGCAAAGAAGTAAATTGGAACTGACACTATCCACTTAGAGTTTTAGGTATTTGTTTCTGGACTCTCTCAGAGCATTTACTGGGTAAGATCGAATAAAATATATTGTGGGTTTTTTTTGTCTTATCTACAGCCTTTCTTCAAAGGATCTTTTAAAGACTTTAGTAACAACCACCTCATTAATCTTCACAGCATCTCTGTGATGAAGGAGGGACGTGGTCACCATTAACAACCCCATTTTACAGAAAAGAATTCTAAAGCAGGAAGAGGTTTAGTGACTTGCCCAGAGTCACCTTGTGAATCAGTCCTCTGGGGGCTAGGGCGGCAGGGAAGTCAATACAAACATTTCTGTTGCCCTCAAAAAGTGTCCCTGCTTTCCCAGAGGGAAATTTAATTCAAAACTGAGATTTGAATCCTGGATGTCATATCACTTCTTGTAATTACATATTCTTTGTATTCCTTTGAAAAATTTTGTTGTTGAACTCTAGTTGATGCACAATGTTACATTAGATTTGGGTGTACAGCATAGTGAGTCAACAACTCTCTGTGTTGTGCTATGTTCACCACAACTGTAGCTACCATCTGCTACCTTACAGTGCTCTCACATTACCATTGACTATATTCCATATGCTTTAACTTTCATCTCCTTGGTTTATTCAGTCCATAATTGGAAGCTTGTACCCTCCACTCCCCTGAATCCATTTTGCCCATCCCCCCATCCCCACCCCTCTGGCAACCATCAGTTCGTCCTCTGTATATAATTTCCTAAACTTGAGGTCAGTGATTCTAAAACTATTGCTCTAGGAAACTCAAGGGTCCACGATAGTGCTACAGGATTTGGGACAAGTAATAAAATATTTTCTGCTGAACAATGAAGATTTAAACTGCTAGGGAACTCTAACTCTTACCTCATTTATATATTGAAGTTCTGTGTAAGAATTCATTTTTTTAAGGTTTGAAAAATCACTGTGTTGCCCAAAGTAAGCTAGGGTACGATATTCACAAATCCACTCTTTATGGTAATGCTACATGCATAAGAATCAGAACTAAAAGAATCAAGCTAATTGTATAATGAAGAAACAGTTTCTCAGTCAAGAGACGTACAATCCACCATATTCTGAAATAATTTGAGATGAAAGCCTTTTGTGTGTTTGTTTTTTTGACCATCTATTGTTGACTTCTGTTGACCACATGTCTAAGTGTCCATCCATCACTTCATGATTTCATATCATACAATAAAAATAACATTATTTCCAGCTATCAGCCCCACCCTAGATCTGACTAAAGGTATTCAACTAGTCTCCTAAAATCTCAAGATCAGAGAAGTGCTTCTGCTGGTATTTAGTTTTAGTTAAAGGTTTTAGTTCCAAAATTTTGAAGACCCTCTTTGACTCTGTTAAGTTTCTTTGCTATAGCTCATGGCAGTAAAAAGTATATTCAAGGAATATCCTCCCCAAATAACACAAAGTTTGCATTTTCCAATCTTCATAGACCCCCGTCCCCACACCACCACCAGTAAGACACTCTTCAAACATCATTCCTTCTCCAGAGTGACCCAGTTAATCTAGCTAATGAACTCCTCGTCAGCCTTCAAGCCCCAGCTCAAGTGTGTCCTATGATCCAAACCTTCTCCACTGGCTATTTTTTGTTCACCCTACATTGACTCATGGTTCTTCTCCTTTTTGATCTCTGGCTCAGAAAACTAACCTGTATCGACATCATCAATGGACTCATTTGCTCTTTGCCTTCTGCTTGGGATCAGCCAGTATGAGTACGAGCAGAAGATCAGAGGAAAGGAGGAGAGTGAGGTGAGGGTTTAATCTCCTCAGCTTTCTTGCTGGGGTTGGCGAGGGCTGGCTTCATCCCTGAACTGAAGACCACAACTCCTGTTAAGCAGATTTTTTCCAATCAACTCTTTCAATTCCAGGACACAGGAATTTCTATCTCCCCCTACTCCATGAAGGCTGGGATATAATGACCTCTTGCATATTGCCCTATCTTGTTTCCCTACCGTTACTCACCTTTCAGTAAATAGTTACTTTAAAAGCCTTTTCTATAATTATTCAATCTGAGGGTGCCTGTGGTTTCTTGTTAGGATCCTGACTAGGATGCTGTCCCTGACCCCACTCTCTGAATCAGAGTGGACCTCTGTTTCCATTCCACTTCCACTGCAACTTGTGGATAGGTGCCCGTACACCGTTACAATGATCTGTTTACAAGTCTGCATCCTTTCCCAGAGTTTGAAGATACCCTTAAATCTTTGCAGTGTTTGGCATATTATAGGTAATCAGTTAAAGTCTGTGAAGATATTTCAGCCACCGCTTATTTCATCAGCCTACCAACGTGCTAGCAAGCCTTTTGAAGGAGCAGAGCTTCGTAACACAACTACATCTAAATGCACATGTCATTTCCATTCTGAGCTCTGAGAAAAGAACATATAAAGAGGCTTAATAGTGTCTGTATCTCTCGTGTGTAACTGAATTCTTCCAGGACAGATTTTCCTCCCAGTGCTTACCAAGTGCCTGACAGAGAGTGAGTGCTCAGTAAATGTTTGTGGAGTAGACAAAAGGGTCTCCATTTTCTTTTTACACGAAATCTGAATAGTCAGGAAAGAAACAAAGTAAATGCTCTTTTGTTTTCTTTTCTTTTCTTCTTTTTTTTTTTTTTTTTAGCAATTGATATTTTTCTTTATACCTTAAATCTGGGAACTAGAGTGCAATGGCACTGTTGATGCCCAAATGCTCAAAAGTTAAATCAAAGAAGTCCAGCAAGGATAGTTAAAGATTCCTTTTCTGTGTAAGATTTGCATGTTATTTAATAAAATCAGTAACCTTTTTATTAATGTATAGGATTACTACATTTTTTTATAGTTTCTGAGAACTTGGAAATAGAAAAGAATCTTAGCATCTCATCCAGTCTTTCATGTTACAAATATTTATCATATACCTACTATGTACCTGGCACATTTTTACAGGAAATAACACTGATGAACAACATAAACTAAAATCTCTGCACCCATGGAGGTTACATGTTAATGAGAGAGACAAACAATAAAACAGAAAAATAAGCGAAATATATAATGGATTAATTAGAAATAATTATTAAGGGAAGGACTAGGAAATATCAAGGGGTTACTTCTTTTGGACCAGAAGGTCTACCACCAGGATTGCCTGTGTGGCTCAGTTGGTTGAGCATCTGACTCTTGATCTCAACTTGTGTCTTGGTCTCTGGGTTGTGAGTTCAAGCTGCCAACACTTGACCTTGTCTTGCTAGTTTAATAAGAGCAATTTATAGTCATATACATCTTCTGATAATTGATAAAAAGATACTTAATCATTTCCTTCCTGTTCAAATTAGACACATTACCAAGAAATTAGCAATATGTGTATGAAAGAGCAAGATAAAGCTTTAGTTTCTAAAATGTTTTAACTTTTTAAAAAAGCACGTCACCATGTGTTCTGGAGGCAAAGACCGGTCCATGCTCATCTCTCTGTATTTAAGTAGGATTACTTACTCATTTGGACACTTGTGCTGCTTTAAAATCGGTAGCATTTTGCTGAAAATAATTTCTCTTTCACGTAAAATCTGAATTCTCTGACTGCAAAGATCATGGAATAATGTCATTCTGAACAAAGAGATGGAAGAACCTATTTAATGTCCTAGGATATAATTGGCCCTAGAAAAGTCTCTCTGTAAACACAGAGCATTGTTTCTTAACCAAAGGCAAAAGCATGGAATCCAGTCCTAGGAAATGCCTTGTTCAATACAGAAGGTAGTTAAAAGCCCACATTTACAATGGAGCAACTGTAGTTAAACCCTTTCTATGTCCTGGACAACATCTCACCTCTACGTTCAGCAGCCCAGAGATCCTGTCACATATACTAAATTATAATTTTTAAGTCTTTAGGTAACCTAGTCAGAAAATAATAGGCAAGTGGGAACAGAGCCACATCTTTTAGGATTACATAGCTATCCTTATTATTTTAAATTCCCAACATTTTGTTGGGCCTTGTGGCCTTCTAGATAGGGAGATAAGCGAAAATTTTAATCAGAAAAGTAAATGATCGTAGACTATAGGTAATGTCAGAAGGAAGGATACAGCAGAATGAATGGAAAATGTTAGTGGAGGCTGGAAACTGGAGGCACGAGATGCATTACCAAAGATATTTGGCTGGAGATAGAAAAAAATTTAACTAGCAAGTATCAGTTAGCTTTCCTCTCATGTGCAATGATAGTGAACAGTGGACTGAGAATAAATGATGAATCCAAGCCACTGGTGCAATCATCACCACTGCACAGGTCTATCATAAGAGGAAAGAATATGACAGGGCATTGCTGTAAGAGCCACAGAATGGAGGAAGTCTTAATGAAAATACTTGTCCTATCTCCAAGCCTTGTACACTAAGCTGGTGGACACATTTAAGATCTAACATTTGGCACCAAGATATATGTGTGGGGAAGAGGAGGACAATATGTTCAGTTTTATAAACAACTACTGAATTCATGTTGCCTTTTGCTAAATGTGTTACAGTAATTCAATGGTAAGAAATCCAGAGTTCATATTTCAGACATGTTCATGCAGGCTAGGAAAGGGGGAAAGGCCAAGCCGGGACATCTCAGATCTCAAAAGGGACATTGCATTATTATGGGAACTAAATTTATTGTATCTGTGTATTTAATTGAACTTCTGAGTCTCATGGAATATATGTCTGCCAAAACGTGCCTTCATTTTCCATCACAAGGTCACCCACCTAACAAATGGCTTGCAATTAGCCATGTGTGGTGATGGGTACTGCAGCATCCCCTACATATTTTGAGAAGTCCATCCCTCACCTTCACTTTCACATATCTTAAATCTATCCATGGGGTGAGGATTAGAGACATGAATTCTCTCCATTGTGGTTAAAGTGGTAGAAAGTAGTAAAAGTATTAAAGAGTCGTATACTTTTAAATTTCTCATTTTAATTAATAAAGGATAATTTTCTATAGACTGCCTTGTGCTACTACAGAATACAGGTTCTGAACATGTAGATCAGCTACATTTGAAAATAAATAAGCTTTTGATTTAAAAGGTTGAATAACTACCCAGCATCACAAGCCTTATTCCTGGAGGAAAATGCATTATGAATGTTCATATAAAATTTCCGAATGCCACATTTATCAGTATGGGATTGCAGGAAGGTGGAAATTGGAGTCCCGTCTGCTCTCTCTGTAAAGTGTTGGTAGAGTGGGGTGGTCTGATGGCAGTGTAAGGTACTTTGGAAATTTCACAGGCTTTACCATTTAGGAGCCAAGAGTACCTTAGACTTGACACTTGAAGTCTATGAGCCTCTGTTGCCACCACTAGAAAAAACTAGGTGCTAATAAAAACTTTTGATAAGAGTTTTGTGAGAATTAAATGAGAAATGTGCCTTAGTATCCAACATGTACTCAAAAAATGGTAATGCCTTTTGTCATAGTATTACCCCTTCTTTGTTCTGTTTTCCTGTAACACCATTTCCAGATCCTCTTCTCCCCAGCTTGATGATACTTTCTAGTTTCTTCCACACCTGTCTCTACATCCTTGCTTTCTATCTAGACTTGAAGCAACATGACTTTATAGTCTACCACTGAATTGGATTCTTTCCTTAACATCCACTTCCCCTGAAAGCACTTTGTTTTTTAAGGAAGCTTTCTATAGGTCAGCACACCTCCTCTCTGTCAAAATTTGCCATGTAGTTCGCAAATATTATAATCTCATTTGGTCTTCTCAATAACCTATGCAGAATTTTGTGGGGGCAAATCTGAGGCTGGCTGTGATTATATAATGTGCCTATGGTGGAAGAGCTGGTTTTATAAAAGTCCCTCTATCTGTAATATTATAGTTTTCAGTTAAGGTTAGAGGGAACAGTTTTCCTTTTGGAGTAAGCAGAAGGAGAAAAAAAGCAAGAAAGAAATCATAGAAGAGAAGTGAATCGGAGAAGTGAAAAAAGAGGAAGAAAAGGAAATGAAGTATGTGTGAGGTTCACCTGATCGAAATTCCCACTGTCCACACATTGAGAGGATGTTCAGGTGTTTAAGCATGATGGCCATGTGTTTGCAAACAAATTTTAGTGTGCAGGTCCCTTTTCTATACCTTGTCAGAGATGTAATGGCGTACTCTGGTATTTTTGTTCACAGATCATGTTGGCAAAACATAGTCTAGTGAAAACTCAGAACTCAAGGTATGTAGCCTGTTTTGCTGAGTTCAGGTACTACAGCGGGTTGTGGCCTTTTCACAGAAGGGCAGGGCAGCTCTCACTCTGCTTTCCTAGCTCCAGCATTCCTGGCTTAAAACAAGGGAAAAAAAAAAAACCCAAACAAACAACGTGACATGTCTGTTGCTTCCCTCTGAGACATACCATAAAACACTTCTATCACCACTCACACTTGGAGTAATTTCCTTTTAGGCCTGGCCCCTCCTCTGAGATTTTCAGGTAAAGAGCATGAGATTAGTATATGTGATGTAGAGTAGAGAGCATGGATGCTTTCTACTTCAACATTCTTATTAAATTAAAGCCACAGAAAATAAACTTAATGTCACACTGATTTTGAGCATCACTATAAGAATAAGTTATTACAAAGGAATCCTAATATCAGGGAAAATCTCAATCATCTACATTTTATCTTCAAAGAGTGGTTTTTACAGGAAAACCTCTATGTCCTGAAATACGTGTACAATTCCAGGCAGTCAGTTTCCTTCAATGGCTCTGTCTACACAAGTGCATCAAGATTGTGGGTTTTTTTTGTTTTTTGTTTTTTTGGTTTTTTTCCTGAGGCTGAAGTTTCCTGGCTTGGCAACAATGTGGCATAGTGGCTGTTAGCTTAAGACTATTGATTCTTCCCCTGACTTTGGCACCGCAGTGGAATGGCTCCCAGTCCAGAATCAAGAAGGGAAGAAAAAGAGAATTGAAAAGACACGAAGGAAGGGAGAGAGAGAAAGAGAGATTACTGACAAAACACTACTTGAAAACCAACGTTGTCAGTCCAATCATTGTCACTCGATTTAAAATGGCACAATTTACAATTCATAATATAGTCTATTTTAACTGTGAAATATACAGGTTTTGAAAGATTTTATTGCAAAAATGCATGCTATGAAATAGATGTTTCTTTTTTCCCTACGTTTTAACCTTTGAAGGTAGCTTTACTTTAAATTATATGAAGTTGTAATTATCAGCCACATCCAATTAAAAATGCTAAGCCAGCTTCATCTTGAAAAAGAGACACTGACAATATCTAAATATATATATATATGTGTGTATATATATATATATATATATATATATATATATATATGATAAATTAGTTATTGTCGAAGCTATGGCCTCTCATTGTGCTTATACAACAGTGTCATCTAGTGGACATTGGTCAGGCAGGTTGTAGCCAAGATTCCTAAAGGAGCTTGTTTAAAATGAGATAGTATTAAATGAAAATATGCTTTGTCTTTTTCAATTTCCTGAAACTGAGGCAATTTAAATAATTATTTCTAATCTAGGCTATCATTTTGATTCATTTTTTTTCCAGAATAGTACAGGAACTGAAAACTTTTTATGCCTACAGAAAGAAAAATAATTTTAAGATAATTTTTCTTTTTTTAAGATAGCAAAGAACAAAAGAAAATAGCTAAATTACAGTAAAAGGTAGATGTCAGTATATGTATAGCAATTAGGAGGAGGAATCTGAAGCTGAAAGATTATTGGGCAGTATTTCAGCCTTTAAATCTAAATGAATAGTGGCTTACAAACAAAATGACAAAACAAAGGCAATATATGGGGATTCTGTTGTCTTATTTCCAAAGCTTTGCCATTTTCCTAGTATCTTTTTTGCACATTTAAATAGAAAATATATCTCTTTTAAAACAGAGCTTTTCAAAAGCTCATCATTAAAAAAAAAAAGCATAAAATGGCCATTCATTCTGAGTTAAATTTCTGTTTTATCAAAGCCACTTGGCTTTAATTTTTCTCTAAATCAAATCCTGGAAGTACGTAATGGGCACTGTAATACACTCCATAATTTTGCTGATTCCCCGTATTTTTTATTTAAAAATATGGAAAAACTGCATAGTCTAAAAAACATCCAAAAGTTAGGCCTTTCAGCATTTCATCAGCATAAATATGGACAGTCATTTTTTTAAACCACAATACAGTATCGTGAATTTTTTTATTGCTTAAGCAACTATTAGCACCCCCTTGCCCATCCCCTTGCCCTCTGTTTTGATACCACTAAGGTAGGATGCTGTTGTAAAGCTTTTTTGTTGCAGAGAAAGAGAAGGAAAAGGCATATTTAAGGCTGTTAAGTATAAAGTTTCTGTTTTTCAAGTCTCTAATTCTAGTTTCCTATTTCAGTTCCTGTAAATGAATGGTTTACGCCAATTTGGTATCTTTGATTGCATAATATTATTTGGCTTGAAAATGTTAAAGTGATACTGTAAGAACAAATTTATCACTCTTTGATTGGACACAGTATATTTTTTTCCTGTCTGCTGGGATTAAATGCCTCACCTGATACAGTATGGCAGCTGCCTTACAGAACTATGGCACAATGCTATATTGGTATGTTGTACTTGAAACTTCTTGCCTGAATGCTCCTCTACATTAGTAAGAAAATACCTAATTGTTAAGGTAATTTGCCAGTTGGACATAAAGTAAGCATTTAGCAAATTGACTATTTATTTGAAACAGACTATTTTTTCTTCGGTAAACGGAAGACTCAGCCCTGCCCTAATACTATTTGGTTTTACCTTTAGCTTTTACCCATATAATGCAAACAAACTAATTAAAAAATTTCATCTGTCTTCTGGATGTAATTTTTATTGAATATTAATTCAAATTAGGAGGCTGTTGGTACTTAACACTGATGGGTTCATAATTCTCATGTAAAATTCACTAATTCCCTGTAGTGTAAAACCCATCCTAACTAAGCAGAGATGTCCTATTATAAAACAAATTTGCAGGGTATGTGTATTTGAAATGTTGCTTTAAAATTACAGTTCTTTTAAATTAATGTAGTAGAAATGTGCAAATTATTTGGGCCTTTCAGAGAGAAAGAAAATCTAGAATTTTGATGTCACCAGCAGAAGATAGATTCTTTTCAAATATGCACAGTTTTTTATTTTGCAGAGTAAGTGAGTACTTTGTACTCACTCAAAATTAAATTTGCAAGTCATAGAACTGAACCGAGAGCTGACAGGCAAGGCCCAGGTTTGGTATTTTCAGCTGAATCTTATCCTATCCATCAATATTTATTGAGTACCTACCAAAGACTATGAAAGACACGTGGGCAGAATAGAAAATAGGATATATGTTCTATGACCTTCCCAAACCTTACAATTCAGTTGCAGAGATAAAACATACATAAATGAGAAATTAAATGGCAATGCAAGATTTAAATAACAGTTCAATTCGATAATAGACATGTCACGGAGAGGTTCATGCTCATTTATCACATAAATAGTCCAGGAATTGAGAAAATCCCCTTCCTACAGAAGCAGGAGATTTTGTGATAAATCCTGAAGAACAGATTACTAATAAAGGTCTTTGTAGGGCAAATGTACAATTAAGAGAAAGTAAAAGGTACCTGTGACTTCACCATCCATTCCTCCTTTTGTTTTCCACGGGAATTTTAGTAATGAGTAGAAACCAACTTTTCACTGTAGATGAATGGAATTTATTCAATTTCTATGAAAATATCAACTTTCTCCGGAAAATCAGTCTCAAAATCTACCCCTCTTGTAAGTACTACTCAGCAGATAAGGAACACAATCAGTTGGTTTGCATTCATAAGTGGTAAGTGACGTCCCTGACACCTTAACAGGACCTTGATGACTGAGCAACCAGAAATCTGATGAACTTGAAAGCAGGCATCCTGATCTAGTTTTGAGTCATAGATTCCTTGGAAAATCAGATCAGTACCAGGAACACTTTCTGAAAAAAAGGAGACAAGGAGACATCCTCATAAAATATTGTTCTGCTGCTCAAATTACTTCTTCCTGGTGTTGTTTTATTCCTGAAATACTAATACATACCTGATGATGCTTTCTTCTACTACAATTGGATAATGGATAAATAAATTTTGAAAAGTGAACAACTCTGAAAAAGAAAGTGAATGACTCTGTATTATTCTATCTCAATTACCTAATATTATGTAGATTTTTATATTATTTTTAGTAATTCACCTACTCCTTGAAGATCTCATAATTTAATTGTATATGTAAAACACTAATACAGTATCTTATTAAAAAACTGACTAATTTTTATATCATTACATCATTGGCTCTTGGTCCAAGATATATGATACAATTTCTTTTTCCATCTGCACTGACCATGACTATTTTGATTCATAAGACAGACTGATTTGATTTTATAAATAAATTTTCCCAAGTGTAATTGCTGTCATCTAATCTATACTCTCAAATAGTGCACATTTTCCTACAGTGAAAGTTACTGTATACTTTACCAGAAACTTCTGTTTTAGGTAGATGTAATAGAAACTAAGAACAGATAATATGTACTTCTGAGAAGGAATTAAAGAAATCAAAGATATCAAGAAACACCAACTCTGCATTTTTCTAAATCAAATTGTGAATTTAGAATCTGCAGTTGTTGGAGGACAGAGTGTAGAACATTTAGAAAACCTCACCAGGGGTTGTTGGGAAATTCAGTCATTCATTTATGCTTTCAATTCATCCATTCCTTCAATCGTTTATTAATGAATATGCATTGATTAGTACTAGATCTTTACTAGGGCTACAAGTTTATCTCAAGGAGATGAAAGACAAATAAGAAACACATGAGTCAATATCTAGATTTAAGTTAACTCAGTTGCTACATTTTGTACAGCAGAGGAAGTGTACAGAGCAAGGATTCTCTCACCTCTCCCTGCCTTTCTGGAACACCCCAATCTTGACCTATTTTAATAATGTTGCTGTGAGCCTAGACAGGTCCACAACTACTGATCATTCCCCAGAGTTCAAATTAAAATCTCTAATAACTCATTGGTTCATATTTTTTTAATAACAGTTTTGGTTTCACTTCAGTTTGTAGAAGTAATATTGATGTATAAAATTGGAAAATTATAGATGGATTTAAGAAAAAACTTCATGTTGGGACACCTGGGTGCCCAATTGTTAAGCTTCCAACTTTGTCTCAGGTCATGATCTCGTGGTTCATGAGTGCAGTCCCTGCATCAGGCTCTCTGCTGTCAGTGAGGAGCCCACTTCGGATCCTCTGTCCCCCTCTCTCTCTGCACCTGCCCTTGGCCTTGCACTCATCTCTCTCAAAAATAAATAAACATTTTAAAAAAAGAATAAAATTCATGTTGATACACTCAAACAAGAAAGAAGAATCCCTGGGTGTATTTTCTTTCTTTCTTTAGTGTGTGTGTGTGTGTGTGTGTGTGTGTGTGTTCCTTTCTCTAAAACTATATAAATATATAGTTTTTGTTTTTCCATAATTGAGACTATACCGCAAAGTAACTTTATTTTTAACACATCCTTCAAATGAACCTAAGAACTAGTGTTTATATGACTTGGGGCTTAGAGAAAGCAATCCTCCCTAAGGCAGTCCTGGGACAGACTATCCAAAAAGGCACAGAGGAAGCACTTTCTCTTATATGCTGAGGGAACATCCATTTCCAAGACTCAAGGGAGAAGAGGTTTGTTCACTTTGTGCCATTAAGTTAATGTCGTCATATTATGTTACTTGAGTGCTTGAGCTCAACTGCATATGGTTCTTTTCTTATTATGCCCTGGGGACGCTCATCCTAAGGCCCTGTTCCCATCCTGACCAGACTTCTTCTCTACCATGACTCTGGGAACCTGAGTCCTTTGGAGTTTTGACGGGATTCAGCCTGTTGATTTTTTGAAACCAAAATAAATGCACAGTTATGGCCAAATTCTACTGTTCTTGGAACATTATGCAATAATAGTATGGCCTCTGAACATTCTACTTTATGTGAGAGAGCAGTTTTTCTCCAATACTAGTTAGAGTTTCTTGAGAAGAGAATTTTTGTTAAGGGAATTGTTTTGGTTACAGTGAGAGGAAAGATAAACAAATGGCTTCCTGAGCTGATACCAGAGTAAAGACAGGAATGGCAAACTATTGAAGCAAGTAACCCGTAAAGGAAAGCATTGCCTAATGAGACCCAGCCCAAAGTACTGTGTAAGGCTCTGGGTGATGAGATACTTTAATTTAGGAGATTAAACTGATTCTAAGGCAGACAACTGTTTAATAGAGTGGGGACCCCTCTGTTTCCAAGAAAGAGGATTTGACAAAAGGCATTACTTTTTCATCGAAGCATAAAGAAGGCATTTCTGAAAAATAGTGTATCATATTCATGAGTTTACACTCCTAGTCCCCAATGGCTATTCTGCCTCTCAGAGACTATCGACCCACCTTGCTTATTATCTCTGTAACCTAGAAGACTTTTTACGTGCAAGCTCAACACCAGGCAATCCCACAGAAAATTACTCCCTAGCAGCATTCTTCTAGCATTGTATAACTTCTCATCCATATGAAAGGGTAGTTTTAAAACTCAGCCATGATGCATTTTTCTGGTCACCAATTACCATGGTAGTTCCTCCAAAGAAAAACCCGAGGGTGTTTTGCCATCCTGCCCATTGCCAGCTTTTCTCCTTGAACCCGTCTTTAATATGATCTAAGAGGCTTCTATCAGAGAGAAGATTACAGAGATCTACATCTATCCATGAGATAAACTTATCACAATAATGGAGATGTAAATAGCTTTCTTTCCACCAACCTGAAAGAAATGTATTGTTAAAATCATGCATTTTTCAGAACCTCAGTAGTGATTCCACACTTTGTATGAAGCCAGATGAGAGATTCCTTTTTTAAGACTCTGCTGTCACTCAGAGCTCATTTACCATCTACTGTGTCCATAGGTATTTGGTTATGTGTTACCTCCTCCACGAGATAAGCTTCTGGAATCTCAAGATTATGTCTTCTCCACCTTTGTAACTCTGCAGAATTAAGAATAGATGCTTTTTTTTATGTAGTCATAATGCATGCATTGTGTAAGCAGTAAGTTTTAAATGTAGCAAACATTCCAATTATTAAAAACAGACAAAAGCTGGGGCACCTGGGTGGCTTAATCAGTTAAGCGTCCGACTTCAGCTCAGGTCGTGATCTCACGGCTTGTGGGTTCAGCCCCACACTGAGTTCTGTGCTGACAGCTCAGAGCCTAGAGCCTGCTTTAGATTCTGTGTCTACTTCCCTCTCTGCCACTCCCCCACTTGTGCTCTGTCTCTCTCTCTCAAAAATAAAATAAACATTAAAAAAAAAAAACTTTAAAAATACAGGCAAAAGCTTATCTATGCTTTGAGAAGTCTGGAATGTGGTTAATTTCACAAGAGATCTATGGACAAAAGAAGAAATAAGGGGCTTTGGAGAGCTGGTGGTAATGTATTTTTGACCGGGGAGCTACTTATACAACTAGTGTGTTCAGTTGAGCTGTAAACTTATGTGCATTTTTTTATTGTATTTCAATAAAGTCAAAAAATATATATGCCAAGTGCTATAGATAGGACTTAACAATTGTTTTTCCTTTTTTTAGTTAATATTTTAATGATGATATCTTTCAAAAGAACATGGTAACTTTGGTGGGTGACTGGATAGAGAAGGTGTATTTGGTAAATTTTATAATGAAATTAAATGCTTATTTAGTTATGTAAATAAATTTCACTCAGATGCTCTCCAGAGTGTCTACTTTAGTACCCCTGATGAAGAACACATTCAACTAATTATAGATACATATATATAGATATGGGTGTATACACAAACCACATACACACGACTTCAGAATGTTATCACAATTTTTATCAATTGGATTAATAATTACATATGTAAAGTAGTCATTTTGAGTGAAATGTTGGCTTCTGAAGATTATGTGATTAGTCAGTAGGTCAAGAAAATTGTAGTGAAATACTTTAATCTGGCTCCCTTTTGAGAATGTATTTATTTACTTATTCAACAAATATTTATTATACCATGCTGGGAGATAGAGATACAAAGATAAGTAAAACATGGCACCTTCCCAAAAATTCAAAGTCTGCTAGGGAAGACAGGCATATAAGTACATAATTTCAATGGGATGTAGTTAAGTCTAATAAATGAAGCATATACAAGGTATTTGTAGTGTAAAGGAATACATTATTTTTCTCTAAAGGGCAACAAAAATGCTTAGTAGAATATGAGCCTCTTGAACCAGGTGTTAAAATGTAAGAGTAAGAGAATATCAGATGGATTAAAGATTTGCAGAGAAAGAAGTCATTCCAAGCAGAGATAAAAGCAAGAGAAAAAAAAAACCTCATAGTCCATTTTATCAGAAGCTACTGGATGAATGGTGGAAAGGGCCAAGGCTTTAGGCAATGCTTAAGGACTTGAGGAGCTATAATCTCACAACTTTTAAAATCTCTCCCCCCATCCATACCTCTCTCTCTCTCTCTCTCTCTCTCTCTCTCTCTCTCTTACTCATTCTAGCTCTCTATTCCATCTTTCATCTACTTAATCTGACTCTCCAACTGGAATCTTCTTTGCACATAAATTGTGCCTGCTTATCTGAAATGTTTATACATCACACCCACACCTGGGCATCTTTTTTTTTTAAGTTTTATTTATTTTATTTTGAGAGAGAGAGAGAGAGAGAGAGAGAGAGAATGAGCAAGGGAGGGGCAGAGAGAGAGAGGGAGAGAGAGAATCTCAAACAGGCTCCGAACTGTGAGCACAGAGCTCACAGGGCTCGAACCCCCAAACCGCATGACAGTGACCTGAGCCCAAATCAACAGTTGGATGCTCAACCAACTCAGCCACCCAGGCACCCCCATACCTGGGCACCTTAATGACCTACATCCTCTCCAGATTAGATACGTGAAAATAGTTTTGCAATAAATCATACCTCTGAAAAAACTCAGTAGTAGTGGCAACTTCAATTCATATCCCAGTTCTCATCTCTAGCTATTCAAGTACATCCATAGAATATCACAAAAGCACATAAAAAAGACCACCTGAATGGTGTTCTTTTTGTTATTAACTATTACTCATATGTATTTCAAATACCTTTTGGTGTCCTTACAGCAAAAGTCACCACCTCAAAAGTTTATACAGGCCAGGTAAGCAGCATATATAAACAGACATAAGAAAGACAAGGTACAAGCTTTATGATGAATGACAGTTGTCACTGAACTTCAGTGTCAGGGAGAGAGTAGGGGTGGGGAATATTAAAAACTAGAGACTGCAGACCACTCTTAAAGCAGACACTTTCTATGAGCTCCAGCCAATTATTGCCAACTAGGAATATGAATTCTGTGTTCACAGATATTTGGATTTTTTAAAGAGAAAATTCAAATTTTGTGTGAAATCTCTCAATTTTTAAATGTGGTCATTGAATAAAATGTTCAAAACCACATTGGGTGGGTCAAATTAAACATGTCTGAGGGTCTTACCAGCCATCGTGCCACTAATTCATATCCTCTGTCTTACAGGTAAATACACTACGTTCACTTCTAATTGGTTCACTTCTAAACCCCTACTTTATTTGTTGACTGTGTTCTCCCAGTAACTGATAAATTCTTCAGAGGCAGGAACTGGTGTCTTAGAAGTCTTTTGGTGCTAACGGCATATGGTAAAATCTCCATAAATTATTACTGTTGAATTAAAACTGCAAAGTGAATTTTTAAGGCACAAGATACATCACATGACACATCACCTCCTTAGCCTTACTTGATTGGTTGTATTTTCTACCTTGGAAAAGGATGTTTTCACAGTAATGTAAAAATTCAGTTTTTCCTACTCATTAGTAAGTTGCCTACGAATCCCCTCCCCCATCAGATTGTGGCACAGTTCGTTCAGTTTAATACCACATAAGATCTTGGTTCTGCATTCAAATTCTTGATGTCCTTTTTTCTAGATGGTTGACCTAAGCCATTACATTTTCGCTCTAAATCTCCTTTTCTTCATGTGCAAAATGGAGTTGATAATAAATCTACCTCAGAGGGTTGTTTGTGAAGAGTTTAAGTGATAATTAATCAGAAAAAAAGTGCTGGAGACAATGCCTGTAATGAGATTCTGAGGTTGTTGTTGTAAACAGTTGGATTGATTATAACCCCTGAAAAGAAGGTCTATCTGGAAAGAAATGACATCAGGTGAATTAATAAATCTCCCTCTCCATCAGAGATATCGCACGGATTCATTCACTGTCGATGCTTGGATTTAAATGACATTTTAACATATCAAACCTCTGCTAAAAACTAAAAATAATAATAATAAAGAAACAATACAACCACCACGACCTAACAACAAAACAGATCTTCATTCTTTCAGAAGCCAAGGCTTCTGTTTCCTCTTTCAGTTTAATCTGAGCATCCTTCACCTTGTAATTTTGCTCATAACCTTGGCCTTGCCAATGTGACACCTAAGCGAAAAAGAAATACACCCCAGGGTTTCAGTGAAATCTCAGAATGACACCTCCTAAGCCAGCCCTCTGACTACATTAGGGTGGCATTACAATGTGACGATATTCTCTCTTTTGGGGAAGGACAGATGAGAAAGCTCCATCTTCTCGGCCTCACGTTTGTCTTCACAGCCACCACACCTTTTCATACGATTCTTTTTAGAATGTAATGACAGAGTGAAGCCAACAGAGAAAAGTTCCAACGAATGGAATTGCCATAGCAACACCCTACATTTTCTCATCAGGTTTGGTCTTGTGTGGATCATCACATTAAAGCTTGTTTTTCAGCTTGGTGAAAGCCATGGCTGTAATCTTCCGTGTGAAAATCTCTTCGGCCCATCCAGAAGTTAAAAATAGAAGACAATAATTTGAATTATTTTGTGAACATAAAAATCTGGAATTGCAGCTCTCCCACAAATGGAATTAACTCCTAGAACGCAGACATTTGGGGCCACTTAAATATCCCCCTACAGTTTCAAATTGGATTCAGTACTTGTCATCATGACTTATTATTTGTTGAGTGCTGACCAAATACATGGTTCCTCCTTTCTGAGCAAAACAAAGGGTACAGTACTCATCTCATTCAAGGGACAAAATACAGAAGCATAACACTGAAGAAGAATCTGTAGGAAGGCTGTGTATGAGAGAGAAGGGGGATGGAGAAAGAGAGATTGAGATTTGTTTTCCTAATAGCTAGAAAATTAGTGTATCTTAGCTCTTCTGTAGCCAATAAAGCATTATGTTTAAAAAGCTTTGCATTTGAGAGTTCTGCTCCGTGATGACTTCACAGACTTAGAACAACAACGACAACAAATTAAGAATTCTCGGAAAAGTAACTACATTAAGTGGTTTTTAAAACAATGTTCTTCCAGGATTGCAAACTAGTCTTTGTTGGGAAGCCTGATTTTTCACTTCAACTGTGAAGGTCAGGACATCTGAAATGTAGGGAATATGAAAAGTAGCAATACTTTTTCAAAGTGTCATCTGTAGTAGTTCTAAAAATCAGATGAATTCTCAGAGAAACCAATCACACATTCTTAATTTACCCCAATAAGTTGTCTGTCATGTGAACATTTTACATGTTACAATTTAAGGATATATACAGTTATTACTTACAAAAACCTAACCCATAATAAAAAATATTGAAAATATACTGTGCCATTTTTTGTAGCAATGTGATATTATAAAGTCATCATCATTGTCAAGGAGTATAAACTTGAACTACAAATATTAATTCAAGGACTAATTAAATTATAATTATAGAATTGCTATCTAGAATTTACAGTATAAGTAAGAAAAAAAAAGATGAACCTGTAGATATGCAACATTAGGTTGTTTTTTAAAATAAAAAAGAGATTGAAAAACCAAACTACTTACCAGTACATAAAAATATATGTACTATTAAAGTTGATCATTTTCAAAAACAGATATCCATGAAATTCATTTAGTATCAGTAAGACTTTGGAGTAAAGACTTTCCTTTGTTTTATGCAAGGAAACAGAGCAATTATTATTACATTTTAAACATTCCTTCTCCGGAACTGAAACAGACATAGTCATGCAATTGACATATTTTCACAGCCGTTGGCAATGATACATGCAATTTTAATCATGGATATTAATTCTCTTCTTTAAACCTCTAGCCCATTCCTCTAACTACTCTATTACTTCACCCTGGTATTTATTTCACTGCCACAAGCAGTGATGCATGGAAATTAAACTATAGATATTCATTATTTTCCTGCTTTTGCCTCAGTGCATAAAATTTTCACTTGTATGTTGTTAAGAGGTAAAAATTTCATCATAGGTTTACCATCATGTGATCTCGGCCTGTGGTGATTAAATGTTATGAGGGTTTGGCATAAAGATATCAACCAGTAAGGATGAGCTACAGTAACTGGTGACAGGGAAGATGACAGCTGTGAAATAACCTATGATCTTAAGGAAAAGTCAGCATTATACACTATAACCCTAACTATCACTTTCCAAGCTAAAGTTCCCCAATGAAAAGACCAGAAATTCAATTGTTTTCAAATGACATATTGGGTTACAATATTTTTGTCAGCAATTACTTTGTCACAAAATCGTTTCTTCTTTTTTTTCTCCTGTAGAGTTAGTGATGGGGACGCTGGCTTTTCCCAAAATAACCTTTAATTATAGTTTTTGATCTTGACATTCTTGAAAAATGCCCTACTGGCTAGTCTTCTGTAAGTACCATCTGTAAGTTTTGATCATAAACTAACTGGTCCTAGAATCTGCCTGGCAAAAAGCATTACGAGACAATTTGGAAAAAGTCAGGCATAGTCAATTTTCACAGTCTTGAAACTTGAAATGATTTCTTCCAGCTTCAGGAGAAAAAAATTTTTTTCTGGCATGAAATTCTGTGTTAGAATTTTTAAACAGAAATAGAGAGGAAAGCTGGAATATAGGAAAAACAACAAAAAAGATACAGTAGAAATCTGAATATACTAGAAATCGTATTTGACAAGAAAATAAGAATTTGCAAGTTTATTTTCACAGTTAAACCTAATTATGTACACCTAAAATGTGATGAATTTATATTTCTGAAGCATGCATCTAAAATGAAAACAATTTTTTATAATATAATATCAGTAATTATTAAGGGAAAGTACATAACATCTTTGAATCAATTAGTGCCTTAATAAACATCTAAAAGATGGTTTCAACCAAGAAAACCAAAGGAGGGTTGAAAAATCATGTGCATGCTTCTCCATGCTAGATGGTGCTAACTTGCCTTTACCTGGTCGTTGGTTAGTGTTGTTAGAAATAATAATATTGCACATACACCTTAATAGTGAGACATTTAAGACCTTTAATCTTTGAATAATTGCATGACTAATTGAGAATTTGACAAAAAGTTCTTCCTGCAAAGATGGGCTGGCCTCTGTCATAAGTGGTATTTATAGGTAAGGTGCTATTTGTGTTAAACTGTGTCATTTGCCTTCATTGTTTATTCTGTCAACTATAGATTCCTTGAAGTATGGGGTCTGTTATGAAGTATTCTTTAAATACCAAAACTTCTTTATGAAATAAAAACCCATCCCCGGGGCACTTGGGTGGCTCGATCAGTTGAGTGTCTGACTTTGGCTCAGGTCATGATCTCATGGTTCAGGGGTTCGAGCCCCACATCTGGCTCTCTGCTGTCAGTGAAGAGCCTGCCCCTCCCCTGCTTGTTCTGTCTCCCTTTCTCTCTCTCAAAAAATAAATAAATATTAAGAAAATTTCAAAAAAAAAAAACACCCCCCAAAGAATCCTGGGGTTTATATCTGTACCAATCCAGAGAACAATTCACATTTACATTTTTCTACAGGGTCAAAAGTCTTGTGGAAGGTTTACCTTTCACATCCTAGCTAGTCATGGAATTAGCATGGCTTGATATTTGATAATAGTTCACACTTGTATTTACCAGAAAACCATGTCCATGTTCATTACAAATAATTTTAGGAGAAGTAGTTTATGGGTCACATTATCTTCTGACCTCAGTTTCCTAATGACTCCAGTATATCTTTCTGGAAATGGACAGAGTGCTGTGATTATAGCCCCTCTTTCAAATGTGAGTTTTATCTCTAGTTGCCATTAAGCTTGCTAATTTAAAGAGATGGAAAAAAATGCACCTTTGTTCTCTCATACTTTTTTCCCCAGTTTTATTGGGAAGTGATTGACAAACATCCCTGTATAAGTTTAAGGCATACAGCATGCTAGTTTGATTTACATATATTGTGGAATGATTACCACAATAGGTTTGCTAACATCCATATTCTTGTATAGCTACAGTAAAAAGAAAAAGGGGGGAAAAATTCCTCCTTATGATGGAAACCCATAGGATTTACCCCCTTAACAACTCGCCTACACATACTCACTTTATCTTTTTCTTTGTGTGAACATATGTCAGCATAAAAACCTTTGCTTTATATTGAAATAATATTATGCTATACTAACGTTAATAATGATTGTGCTTGTGTGTGCTAACTTGAGAGCCTACCACCTGTCAGCTACAGGACGAGGTGGCTGCTGCTGCTGCTGCTTCTTCTCTTCCTTCTCCTTCTCCTTTGCTCTTTTTCTTCTTCATCGTTGTCCTTACAGGTGTTGTTTATTGAATGCTTACCTGGGAGTGTACTCCACATGTGCTATCTATTCAAAATCCTGCAAATAGAAGCTCAAAAAAGCCTGTAACTGGTAAGAAGTGGAGTCTGGATTCAAATCCAGGTCTGTCTACTGCAGGATAGTAGCCCCCATTCTCCCAGAGTTGGGAGAGCAGCACAGTGTTGCCTGGGGAATTTAATTCATGACGAATAGATTTGAACGTCTGCTCATGATCACCATATCAAAGGCAAGGCATTCAATAAAACTCTAACTCCCGTGAGCTTGTTGAAAGTGGATTCTTTGTGGAAACAAGTGAAGAGACTTAATTGTGTCCTAGTACTGGAGGCAAAAAAGAGCCGGTCCACGTGAATGCAGGGTAAGCGTGAATGTGGTTTCCTACACCACTGAGAAAAGTAGTACTTTGGAAAAATGTAGGAGCAGATCTCATTATTGCTTTCTTTGTTTCAATTATTGAAGAAGAAAAGTGCAGTCTCTCATTGATTAGACTCATTCTGCCATTTATTCTCTGAATCCCATTCATTGTAACTACCTTAGTAATGATTTCTTTTCCCTGCATCTTAATTCTCCTGTTCTCTGCTGGTTTTACCTCCTTTACCTACATGGGTGATCTGGAAAATTTTTCTTCAGTCATCCTACCTTATCAAGCTACTGTCTTGTCTTCCCATTCCTGTCTCTTTCCTTCTCAATGTCACCTGACTTTTCAAATGAGTATTTGGTGTTTCTACTACTATCTTCTTCATTTATCCCTTTGCAGTTTTGTGACTCTGTATACCCATGACATCCCTCTTTTGAAGGGTAACACTACCTTGCTGTTCACCATGTCCACTGGCCTTTGAAAACAAAATAGCTTAATCAAGGTATCATCTATAAGCAATAACATTTTTCAATTACAGGTGTATATTTTGATGCATTTTAACATATGTGTATAGTTGTGTCATTACAACCACAATCACTATGTTGAACATTCCTAACACCCCCAAAGGTTTCCCTGTGCTCCTCTGCATGAGGAATTCTCCTTTTTATTTTTAATTATCAAAATTCTTAAGACTACTTTGAACAACAGCAACAGTAACTCTTAACATTTAGTAGTGCACAAGATTCACTTGGCATGCTTAGTAAAACTGCAGATCTCCAAACCCCATTCCCAGAAATCTGATGTGTTATAAACTTGCAGAAATCAGAATCTGATCACAGCCCTTCACTGCTTAAAACAATACAGCGATTCTCCATGGCCTCTGAAAAAACTACCAGCTACACAGTGTGGCTTCAAAATTGTCTCCCGCCTATATTCTCAGGTTTATCTCGGCATTTTCCATCTCCCCTACCCTCAACCTAAGCTCCTGAAACATCAGTTTGTCTCATGTATCCTTGACTTTGCTACTGCTGCTCCCTCTACCCAAAATGTTCCTGTTCCACCACTTCCTAAGCACAAAATATACTCACACATTTCCCAACACTCAACAGCTCATTCCTTTAACCAATGGAGTGATGTAGCTATCTTTCCAACGCAGCTACATCACACATGACCTGGGGCTGCCCCTATTCATTACAAATATTCCCCCTAAACCACAATAAGCAACTTGAAGCAGAATTTTAGGCTCAATTCCCTTCTCTTCATTCTTTAAACCCACCAGGCCCAGTACTACCTTGGAGCCTTGTCTCCCTAGACACTTCCCTTTGGCAAGTTCAGCTTATTATTCAGGTATCATTGTATTTGTCACTTCTTTTAAGAGGTCTTGCCTGCTCCTCTAATCTAAATAAGTACCACTGTCCATTGTCCACAGGACCGTTAATCGAAGTCTATTTATGTATTTGTTTATGTATTTATGTATTTATTTATGTATGTAATTATTTATATTTATTTATTTATTTATTCTTATTTGCTAAAAGTCTGTCTCTAACACTACTTGGTGTTCCCCTTCCAGGAGGGGAAGAATTCTTACCAGTTTTGTCCACGTCTGAACAGAAGTATCTGGTCCATTGTAGCTACTTAAGGATGTGCCGATTGAATGAATTAATGTGTTTTGATACGATATGCTCAGTGGCAAAAGTGAAAACTGGATTCTGATGCTGATAAATATAAAATGTATTGTCTATAGTGCTTATTATCTATACTATATTATCTTATATTTGACAACATGTCATTTCCTGCTTTTTTTCTTAATATTTTCTCCCACTGTTTAGAGGTAATTTCCTAACATAGCAAACACCATGTATTCTGTATCATTTATACCCTCCACAACATTGACCAGTGCTGGTCACAAAACTAAAATAAAAATTATAATGACAACAACAATATATCAATAATGTCTAATTTTTTTTGAGGATTGTTATCACTAGGCAGTGTGCTAACTGTTTTAAATTAGTCAAAAAATCTTAACCATTGGAACAACTGCACCAGGTAGCTGTGAGTATTATTCTCATCTTACAGATGAGAAATCTAAAGTTCACAGGGTTGCTACATGGTTACTAAGTGGCTGTGACAGGAGAGAGATCCAAGCAATCCAACTCTGAATATTAAAGCTACACTTTGTGTAATTTATTTCTCAATCATCATTTTAATAAAAACAAATGTGTACACTTATATTTATTTCTATCCATGTCCATATCTACAAGTTTCATGATGATATTTTCATCTTTGAAATGTACTTTAAAAGTTGTGAAAAAAGGCTTCATTAAAGGGGCAGGAAGAAGTCAGAGAAAGTTTTTTATGAGCTTTTACCCCTAGAACTTCACTTTGTAAAAAAGTGAATTTCCAGCACTTCTCCCTAGTTCATAGCTGCCTTTTGATAACAGTTAAAATACTGGAGTAAAAGGTTCATAATTTAACAGAAAATAAAAGTGCTTTATAAATGTGATAATGTTAATATCACCTAGTAAGTCCACCAGAAATAATTACTACTAGAATATGTACTCAATAATTTATACTTATTAGATTCAAAGACACTTTAACCATTTTTACTATATAAAAAGGTACATCCATTTTGTTTAAATAACCTCAATAATATCTGATTCTTTAAAAGAAAACCCTTCTCAAAACTTCATTAATTTAATTTTGTTAATTTAATTTAACTGACTGTAGAACAGAGTTTGAGAAATAATTAGATAATGCTGAACAAAATGGCATTTTGGCCTTCTCTATTAAAAAAAAAAATTAGTTCAAAATCCAATAATGCCTCCAGCCTATTTAAATGTTATGTTGTATCAGTGAATATATAATCCGTTAAATGAAGAAAATATATTTCCAGAGAAAACAGCAACTTTTATTTACCTGATATGGCAACAGTCTGATTTGTCTGAGACACTGTAATCGGCCCAATAACTTGGCATGTTTCAGAAGTGACCATGAGATAGCTGACTGTAAATAAATGCAAAAAGAAGAAGTTACTGTATTTCATATTTTAATGGTAACTCCCAACCCTTTCCCCCCCTTCTTTTGGCCACTGAGGGAAATGTAATAACTCTGCTGATAATGAAAGTCTTACCCATGGTGAGAAGTCCTATCTTTACTATACATCAGGGACTAGTTTTTATATTGCTTCGATAACTCTAAAGCTTTAAACTGCTCTTTCTAGGGCAAATTCTGCCCTCCAAAACTTAATTGGGCAGAATCCTATGTTGACTCAGAGGGAATAAATGCTCTCAAAGTAAACCACTCACCCATTAATTTTTCCAAGGCATCAAGGTATCATTTAGTACCTGGAAGGAGGTAATTTACCACATGGTACTTCGTAGGAGCTACTGACTGAGCAGTTTACTCCTAGGGAGAATGCAACTCACCCTGGGTCACTATAGAAACAGCTTCCTATTATAATCAGGATTATTATCCTCCGTTTACTCCCGTTTTCTGCCTGAGTCTCTCAATAACAGCTGGGGGCCTCATTTATAAACAACCTGTGCTGTAAAATGCCCGTGATGCTCACAGTATGAAAATAGAGGAACACAGTTTATCCTTGGGCATATTATTATTTTATTATTATTTTATACATATTTGGTGCGTGTTCTCCAGGGAGCTGAAGGCATTTCATGAACTTTAAATAACAAGTTGGGTATAAATCTAGGCCACTGTCTGTAAGTTGTAGTTACTTTAATAATAATAAAAACAATTTGAGAACGGAAAATTGGTATTATTTATTTATAGTTAATGCATGAGAAGGAACAACCATTTCAATAATCACAGAGAAAATGCCATTGTGAATTTCCTTATTTTATTTTATATGACAGAACTAACTAAGTTTGTGAGTATTCATTGCATAGAGTGTAACAGTTCTGTTTGGAATGACTTACTTAATAAATGTTACTGACTGATCACTAAAATTATATTTTAATTGTATAAAATTGTGTAAAATGTATCTCACCTAGATTTCCACAGCCTAGTTATTTCTAGGTTTCCAGGCATGGGAGAACAGCCTTTTCTTGAATATTTTGGTAGATCTGCCAGAACCCTAATTTTGTGTGTAGAAACCCATACCCACCCCCTGTACCCACAGATAGCTCCTAAATTCACAAGGGGCTTATTTTTTCAGGTTGTATCTTTCTCTGAGGTCTTGCTTCTGGTGGATTTTCAATTTCCACTAAGTCTTAGTTCTTAGGTTTCATGAGTGATTTTCATGCTGCATTGGTTTCACCCTTACTGCAGACAGTTCCTATGCCTTCATTCCCTCCCTCACATCCACCAAACCAGTAATGGAAGGACATTCCAGATTTTCCAGAGGCTTGGAATGCTGGATATGGATAGATATAGTAGCATAGCAAAGTTCAGATGAAATTTAAAATCCATATCAGCTATAAGTATCCTTGCAATGTCAGTTTCTGGCCAGCTGTGTCCCTCCCCACTCAAATCTAGTTTCTAGTTGCTAAATTACTATTTTCTCAAGTATCTCTTTCCATTAGAGAACTCTTCTTTTGTCCACTTTTTAGCCAACTTACATCCACTGAATTTATGTTTATTTCTTAGAGCAGTTTAATTCTTACTTGTATAAACTGTCTTAGCTAAGGAAATATCAGTTTAAAAACATATATATATATATATATATATATATATATATATATATATATGTTTTTCAACGTTTATTCATTTTTAAAAAATTTTTTTTTTCAACGTTTTTTATTTATTTTTGGGACAGAGAGAGACAGAGCATGAATGGGGGAGGGGCAGAGAGAGAGGGAGACACAGAATCGGAAACAGGCTCCAGGCTCCGAGCCATCAGCCCAGAGCCTGACGCGGGGCTCGAACTCACGGACCGCGAGATCGTGACCTGGCTGAAGTCGGACGCTTAACCGACTGCGCCACCCAGGCGCCCCCAACGTTTATTCATTTTTTGAGAGAGAGAGACAAAGTGCAAGCAGGAGAGGGGCAGAGAGAGAGGGAGACACAAAATCCGAAGCAGCCTCCAGGCTCTGAGCTGTCAGCACAGAGCCCAACGCGGGGCTCGAACTCACGAACTGTGAGATCATGACCTGAGTGGAGGTCAGATGCTCAACGGACTGCGCCACCCAGGCACCCCCTTTTTAATTTTTTTTAAAACAAAAGTATATATTAAAGTAAAAGTTTTCTCTCTTCTCTCCCCAGCACCCCCAAAATTGTTCATCTTCAACAGAATTCAGCTCCTTTTATAGGATGTGTCCCAGATGGCATGGGATAGTTTGGTTTTTGCTTGCTATGTTGGAGTAATTATTAATAGTACCCTTTCTCTCAAAGGTCCTCCAATTTTGATGACTGTGCTTTACCCACCCACTTGGCAAATATTTTCTTATAATCTTTTAAGAGAAAAGTCTTAAAAATGCATGTAATAACATGTGTTCATCTATACTGACTCACACAAGTGTAATGGGACAACAAATGATGAGGGAGCCAAAGGCAAGCTGAGGACAAAGCACAGGCTAGCAAGGCCACCACCTCCACCACAGGTAGGATATGTGTGACAACCCTCAGGCTCTCCTGGCTGCCCAAGAACAAAGGAAAGGAAAAAACAAATGGTAAACTAATAGAGATCACAGTCACTCAGGACATGAGTCCCCATCAGTTTACAAATGTCATAGTAAATTACAAGAAAAAGGCAATCTTATCAATAGCCTAACCTCCAGAAAGCCATAGACTCAGCTTCCTGGAGCCCTAACATCACCCTCCCCTCTGTGGTGATGTGGGGAACAAAGCAAGACAAAAATATAAATAAAATTAAATTTCTTTATAACCTGCAGCCCACTGACAAGTGCTTGAGATAGGCAGAGTAAAACATTCCTCCAGGAACTCCCTACTGTCTTAGTGTTAATACCTTACTAGAGGAAAAATAGCTCAGAAATAACAAGGCCTCCAGTATCTTGTGAGTCCGCTTTAGCATATGAAGGCCCTTTTGGAAACTTCCCTTTTGCCTTTACCTCCCCCAACTCCCAAGTATATAATCAGCCCCTCCTCACACTTCTAGTGCAACTCCTTCTGCCCACAGGTCCTGTCCCCATGCTTTAAGAAAATCACCTTTTTTGCACCAAAGATGTCTCAAGAATTCTTTCTTGGCTTTTGGCTCTGGACCCCTCACCACCTCGCCAAAACCCCATCACAGATGTGAGTGATTCTACAATGCAGAACATATGTAGCACCTCAAACTTAGCCTAGTCTTATAATGTAAAATGTTCCTTTGGCTGCATATTACTTGGTATTTCTTACCTCCGAAACACTCTACCCCTAACCCAAGAGTTCTTCAAGATGGCGTTTAAGTGTTCGCAATCTCATGGGACAGGTGAAAAGGTTCTCACAAGGCATGTTTGCAAGCTCCTCTAGACCCACAGAGGCATCCTTCCCTGTCTGTGCACTGCTTAGCAACCAGCACCTGTGTCTGTGTTGGCTGAAGTAATCTAAGGTAGGAGCCTCTCTCAGATTGGTTGAAGCTGCTCTCACTGGCTGGCTTGGGCTGATCTTACCTCATCTCAGGGACTCTGTGGTCTGACAATACATAATTCAGTCTCTTCCTGGATTGATCGCCCTGTAGTCTCTCTAAAGAGGCATTTCATCTCTTTCACATGTCTCCCCTTCCCCGCCCCCACCACCGCCACAAGCACTCCAGGTAGATTCTCTTATATTGGGCTCCTTTTATACACACAGGAAACAGAGGCACCTCATGAAAGCTAAAAACCATATTCATATCAGGTCAACTCCAAGCCCACCACCTCCCAGAGTCCCAAATGAGGAGTTAGGACAAGAGCTTTCCATTATCCTCTTTCACTGAGTTATTATCACCTTTTTGTTCCCCTTTTGCTCTCCTCCCAGCGCCCCCGACCCCAAAACCCCGTGCACGTGCGCGCGCACGCTGCGCGCGCACACACACACACACACACACAATTAGTCAGAGCTGAAGCTCTCCGAGGCAATTATCAGTCACAAGTCTGACCACTCCCTTCTCCTATCACCACAAACTTTTGCCACACAATAGGATGCCTCTTGGCCTTGCTGTCCCAGTTGATATTAGTATCTTCCCCTATACTTTGGGAGAAACCCTCCAGGCTTAAACTGGGATTGCTTAAAGATAAAGACATTTAGAAAATGTTCCCTCAGGGGAGTAGACTGGATTGTAAGAAAATTGATTTATTACATAATCTATTTTGAATCCTAGAGATGAGTTCCTTCCTTCTCTTTGCATTCCTTAAGTAGCATTTTTTTTAACGTTTATTTATTTTTGAGACAGAGAAAGACAGCATGAACTGGGGAGGGTCAGAGAGAGAGGGAGACACAGAATCTGAAACAGGCTCCAGGCCCTGAGCACAGAGCCTGACACAGGGCTCGAATTCATGGACCACATGATCATGACCTGAGCCTAAGTCGGGCTCTTAACCGACTGAGCCACCCAGTCGCTCCTTAAGTAGCATTTTTAATTTCCCCGCCCTCTACACACTCCCACCCCTACCTTCACCTTCACTAAAAGCAAATGATCCTTTTGGAAAACGATAGCGGGTGCATTGAAGATGAGGTGTGATATAATCCTAGTCTTAAATTCTCATCTGTCTCTCTCCTAGACTTGAGGAAACAAAAGGCACAAGATCCTGGCCTGGATTGCCATCAGAACTTCTGGTGCGTTGCTTCCAAAATTTTAGAAATGCTTATGAACAGACTGCTGACAAAATGTGGCTGCTTTCTAGACCCAGCAGCCAATTACAGAGTTTTTGACCATTAAGGACAGTATCAGCTCCTAAAACCATAGCAGTCATGATGTTTAATTGCCCAGAGAAAGAGTGAACAAGTTAGTAAGTTTTGTTTTCTGCCAGGTCAGCAATTACTCATGATATAAAAGTTTCATGATGGTATCCATGGTTCTCATCTTTAACTGTAGAATTACTATTCTGTATACTATTATAAAAAGTTGCTGTGGAGTTTTATACCAAATCTTCATATATCTACTATTCTTATCATTATCATTATTATTATTTTGCTCAAAACTGTATTCAAAAAACATTCTTCAGTGGACTAGAATAAATTCGGAGGGTGCCCGGTGGCTTAGTAAGTTAAATGTCCGACTTCAGCTCAGGTCATCATCTCTTGGTTCATGAGTTTGAGCCCACTTTGGGCAAATTGCTGTCAGCAGGGAGCAGGCTTCAGATGCTCTGTCCCCCTCTCTCTCTGCCCCTCCCCCACTTGCACACATGTGCTCTCTCTCAAAAATAAATAAACATTTAAAAAAAGAAAAGAACAAATTCTCATAAACTTTCTGATTCCATTTATGACTTTCCCATATGGAAAGCCCAAGAAAGAGAATGTCTGCTCTACTCAGAATTCTCTGGCCCATCCTTTCAGTACACTGAGAAGGATGGATGAATAATAATTTTTTTAATGTTTATTATTTTGAGAGAGAGAGAGAGTGGGGAAGGGACAGAGAGAGATAATCCCAAGATAATGGGAATTATCTATCAGACAATCCCAATCTGATAGCACAGAGCCTAATGCGAGGCTCTGTACCATGAGCTGTGAGGTTGTGACCTGAGCCAAAATCTAGAGTCAGAAACTTAACCGACTGAGCCCTCCAGGCGCCCTGGATAAACAATAATTGTAAGCAAATGGTAGTGTATTTCAGAGGAAATATTTGAAATAAGCAGTAGGGAAAGGAGAGATTGCTAAACAAATTTTTACAAAAAAGATGGAGAGGGCAAACCTGCAACCCAATACAATAATTTTCATACAAGAAAACTAATAAATTAAGCATTCTTTTTTTAACACAAGAAGAGGGAGTAGCAGTAGTAACCTGTATGATAGATTTTTATGCCAGTGAGGTTGAAAGTATCTTTAATTGAAAAAAAAAAAAGCAATTGAGATAAGTTATTAATTAAAGGTATAAAATGATATTCTGACAAATTGCAGTAGGGAGTGTTGTTAAAACTCACAAATCCATGAGATGACCCTTGGCATGAATTTGGTTTCTTTCAAGTTCAAATCAAAATCACCACCTTTATCATTAAATTAAGGTTCTCTTTTTCTTTTGTTATCCGTGGTACCTAACACAAGAGTCAGCCTAAATTGAGTTCTTAAGCCATGCATACTTATTTAATTACAGTAGGAGAATCTGAAACAAATTTTAAATTACAAATAGGGAGGCTGCCTTGTTTTTTATTTATTTATTTTCTCTCCTGCTCTTCCCTGAAATCAAATGCAAACTGCCTATTAATATGAACAAAGCATATTTGAAGGTGGTTATGCCTTTCTTTTCTCACTCATTTCTCATGTATTCACTCATTTATTCAAAACTATGCACCTATTCTCATTTAGAGAATGTAAAAAATGATGCATTTTCCCCTGTGATATTCCCGAGGGCCTCCAAGTTCTGAGAGTTAGGCATACACAGGGGAAATTTCCCTGAGAACCAAAAATCAGGCTCTAAATACAGTGCATCATCACTTATTCACCATAAGGCTGACCTCATACTAGGGGATGGAAATAGAATGACAAGCAGGGAGATAGTTCCTGCCATGAAAAGGCTTGGTCTAGGAAGGTCAGGAATGACTTCTCAAACGTGGCAACAGCCAAGCTCACCAGTTATGGAGAGTACATTACTAAATAGTCCATTTCAACTACATGATGGTGTAATAGTTTCAAAAACATTTTGAAAGATGAAGCCAGAACTGTTCAGGGGTGGAGTGTGATTTACACTCAAAGCTTGAAAGTTCGCCCTTTATCCATCTGACTCTAAAAGGCTGGCTATTCAAAGTTTTAGTCAAGCAAGAAAAATGACCACAGATGTACTGCCTCCAGGAAAGCAGTTTAGTCAAGTGGTGGAACAAAAGACATCACCAAGAGGTGAGCAAGTCAAGGGTGGTAGGCATAATGAGAAAGAATATAGAGGTTTTAAGGCACTACATGAATTTCATGGAGAGGATTTCCCCACCCCAACCCCCACCATGAATGTTACCCAAGCATATATGTTAGGCAGCCCAGAAAGTGGGAATAAAGAAATTGAGCAAATATAAAAGGATAATTGATGAGACATGCTCCAGAAGGCAATGGCAAAAGTATCAGACCAAGAACATTGGTGGATGACTTTCTCTTGGAAATAAATAATTCTTTTTCCTGAGAAGGAGAAGAAGGTCTCAAGTGAAGAAACAGTGCAACACTTCAGTTGCATATAATTTCTCACTGTTCCTACACAGGTCATGCTTTTTATGCCTCTATGCATTTACACAGAATGTTTCTCCTGCCTAGAATTTTCTTCACTGTCTTTTCCACTTAGCTCATACAAATCTGTACTGAACTCTATCCCTGCTTCTGTTTTAAGGAGATTTTTTTTTCACTACTTCACATACTCCCACATACTTTATATATGCTAAAATTATAGCCATCATTTGCTCACTCAATAATTCAAAAATATTTATAAATGTCTACTATAGAACAGACACTGTTTAAGTCTGTGGAATCACAAGGATTTACAGGATTTGCATAATCTCTGCCTTCATTAAGCTTATATTCTGTTGGGGGAGACACTATAATCAAGAAAGCAGACAAATACGTGAAATACTTCCAGTTTTGGTAAGTGTTGTAAAGGAAATAGCAAACAGAAGGGAGAGATAGACAGTATAAAGGGTCAAAATGTGAAGAGATTTCTGCTTTAGATGAGAAGTTCAGGAAGAAGAGGAGAGCACCCTTAAGCCAAGTTCTCACGGAAGAGAATGAGTACCATGTGAACAGTTTTATAAGAGTGCAGGGGCAAACACGAGGCACTCCAGGTAGAGAAAATGGCAAGTGCAAAAATCTTGAGAACGAAAACAACTTGCTATGTGAAAGAAACTAATAGAACTGATAAAACAGCAGACTGGCTAGAAACATCCTAATAGATTAGTAATCCACATGTGTATTTAAATTTAAATCTAAACTTAAATTAATATTAAATAAAATGTAAAATCCAGTTCTCGGTGTCACTAACCATGCTTCAAGTGCTGTATGGTCAAGTAAGGGTGGTGGCTATTGTTTTAGATAGAGCAAAAAGAAAAGATTTTCATCCTCTTAGAAAGCTCTAGTGGGAAGTGCATGGATACTACATGGACTAGGCCATAGGAGAAAAAAGTTGCATACAGAGAAAAGACAACAGGCGGACCATGCAGGGCCTTGAACATGCAGTTACTACAGAACATGACCCTTCTACGAGCTTCTTAATGGTAGGGATAATCCCTGTTGTCCTAGACAAAGGAGCATCAAAACATTTTTGATAAATGAGCAAATAAGTGAAATGAGTGAAAGTTGAGGTTATTATATCAAATTGGCTTCCACTTTCCTGCTCATTTAAAGAGAATAGCTCAAACAGACAAGACTGGTGGTGGAAAAATGAAGAAAGCAAAACTGGAAGGAATTTGAAGGAGCTCATTTGGATCTTAGCAAATTAGAAGTCATTTGGTGGAAGGGAGAGTGGCATGAATATTTCTAGGAACAAATGATGTAGGAGAGGCAAAGGAGACTTAGTAGGTAGACTTAAAAAGAAAACTGAATTACCCGGCTGAGAGGAGATGACTTACATTTATGGTACTCTCAACCTTCAACCTTCTCCACTTTCTCTGTGAAAGAATAAGGAAAGAACATTCATTCATTCATTCATTCGTTCATCCATTCATTCACTTGCTTAACAAGTATTTAGTGATTACATACTGAATGCCAGGAAGTATTCTAGATGCTCTTGAATCCATATTAAATAGGATAAACAGATTTAAAGAAAAGGTATTTTTAGACCGTGACTTACTGTGAGGAAATAGGCTGGCATAATAAAGAGTAATTGGGGGCAGGGTGGGTATATTAGATAGGTTGAGGAATTTGGAGATTGGCAGGGAGTTCATCCCGTTGGGACAGTCTTTCATGTAATATGACATTGTTAACAATAGAGGCCAATTTTAGATGGTGAAGCAAGTGGGAGGTATATAAGGAAAGCATAGAGAAGTTTAGGGTCTGGAGTCTGAAATAAAAACAAAGATTTGGTAATTAAAAAACAGTGCCATTAGAAGGTAATATATGACTGTAGTCAAATGGAAACTCACATTTGAGATAATGGAATTGGAACAACAGTAAATAATAGCAAGGTGTAATTTTTCTTCCCATTTTTTCTTTTTTTTTTTTTAATTTTTTTTTTAACGTTTATTTATTTTTGAGACAGAGAGAGACAGAGCATGAACAGGGGAGGGGCAGAGAGAGAGGGAGACACAGAATCTGAAACAGGCTCCAGGCTCTGAGCGGTCAGCACAGAGCCTGACGTGGGCCTCGAACCCACGGACCGTGAGATCATGACCTGAGCCGAAGTCGGATGCCCAACCGACCGAGCCACCCAGGCGCCCCCCATTTTTTCTTCTAATGTGAGTTTAATCATGCTTTCACTGGGAAACCCTCCTTTGACCTCCCTAACTAGGTCAATTCCTTTATTATACACAATTACAGCAGAATACATTTATCTTTCATAGCAGAGTTGTAATTTTAAGTGGCTTTGTTGGTACTTTGACAGGAGGGTTGATGGTATGGTCTCTGGAATTGAACGAAGATGAAAGTAAATAAGTTAAATTTGAAGAAGATGGAGATTTGAAAGGAGCTATAAAGTCTTGATACTAGTAGAAATGATAACATTGATGTGAGAAAGAATGATACCTGAGCTGATTTGGACAGGAAAACTGTATCAGGTGCTAAAGTCAAGAAATGCCTAAAGTACATCAGCTAGGAATATTGTACCAAGTCAAGATTATTGAGAAATTTACTCACAATAAAAGGTTGCATTTTAGAGAATCATTTCAGGCCTAGTAGAAACGACTTACACCGAGAGCATAGTGGGAAGAGAACATGGAAAGAAGTAATTTGCACTGGGTAGTATTCAAGGAATCACCAAAGACTTATGGAAAGAGACATTCCAGGGAGTAGTGTTTGTTTTCTGGAAGGGTTAAGAATTAATTTACCCCATCTAAGGAAGAGTTAACACTTATACTCTTGAAGCTGTTCCAAAAAATAGAAATGGAAAGAAAACTTCCAGACTCTTTCTATGAAGCCAGCATTACCTTGATTCCAAAACCAGACAGAGAACTATAGTCCTCTGTTCTCTGTTGGAGAACTACAGTCCAATTTCCCTGATGAACATGGATGCAAAAATCCTCAACAAGATATTAGTCAACCGGATCCAACAATACATTAAAAAAATTATTCACACTACCAAGTGGAATTTATACCTGGGATGCAGGGCTGCTTCAATATCCACAGAACAATCAATGTGATCCACCACATCAATAAAAGAAAGGACAAGAACCATATATTCCTCTCAATAGATGCAGAGAAAGCATTTGACAAAATACAGCATCCTTTCTTGATAAAAACCCTCAAGAAAGTAGGGATAGAAGGATCATACCTCAAGATCATAAAAGCCATATACAAAAGACCCAACACTTAATACCATCCTCAATGGGGAAAAACTGAGAGCTTTCCCCCTAAGGTCAGGAACAACACAAGGATGTCCATCCACTCTTGCCACTGTTATTCAACATAGTATTGGAAGTCCTCGCCTCTGAGGTCAGACAACACAAAGAAATGAAAGGCATCCAAATCGGCCAGGAGGATGTCAAACTTTCACTCTTCACAGATGACATGATACTCTATATGGAAAACCCAAAAGATTCCATCAAAAAAACTGCTAGAACTGATTCATGAATTCAGCAAAGTTGCAGGATATAAAGTCAATGCACAGAAATCTGTTGCATTCCTATATACCAACAATGAAGCAACAGAAAGAGAAATCAAGGAATCGATCCCATTTATAATTGAACTGAAAACCATAAAATAACTAGGAATAAATCTAACCCAAGAGGTGAAAAATCTATACACTGAAAACTATAGAAAGATTATGAAAGAAATTGAAGAAGACATACAAAAATGGAAGAAGATTCCATGCTTCTAGATAGGAAGAACAAATATTGTTAAAATGCCAATACTACCCAAAGCAACCTACATATTCAATGCAATCCCTATCAAAATAACACCAGCATTCTTCACAGAGCTAGAACAAATAATCCTAAAATTTGTATGGAACCAGAAAAGACCCCAAATAGCCAAAGCGATCTTAAAAAAGAAAACCAAAGCAGGAGGCATCACAATTCCAGACTTCGAGCTATACTACAAAGCTGTAATCATCAAGACAGTATGGTACTGGCACAAGAACAAACGCTCAGATCAGTGGAACAGGTAGAGAACCCAGAAATGGACTCACAATGTATGGCCAACTAATCTTTGACAAAGCAGGAAAGAATATCCAATGGAATAAAGACAGTCTATTCAGCAAGTGGTGCTAGGAAAACTGGACAGTGACATGCAGAAGAATGAACGTGGACCACTTTCTTACACCATACACAAAATAAACTCAAAATGGATGAAAGACCTCCATGTAAGACAGGAAGCCATCAAAATCCTCGAGGAGAAAGCAGGCAAAAACCTCTTTGATCTTGGCCGCAGCAACTTCTTACTCAACATGTCTCTGGAGGCAAGGGAAACAGAAGCAAAAATGAACTATTAGGACTTCATCAAAATAAAAAGTTTCTGCATAGCAAAGGAAACACTGAGCAAAACTAAAAGGCAGCCGATGGAATGGGAGAAGATATTTGCAAATAGCATATCAGATAAAGGGTTAGTATACAAAATCTATAAAGAACTTATAAAACTCAACACCCCAAAAAACAAATAATCCAGGAAAGAAATAGGCAAAAGACATGAATAGACATTTCTCCAAAGAAGACATCCAGAAGGCCAACTGACACATGAAAAAATGCTCAACATCACTCACCATCAGGGAAATACAAATCAAAACCACAATGAGATACCACCTTAGACCTGTCAGAATGGCTAACATTAACAACTCAGGCAATAACAGATGTTGGTGAGGATGTGGAGAAAGAGGATCTCTTATGAACAGCTGGTGGGACTGCAAGCTGGTGCAGCCACTCTGGAAAACAGTATGGAGTTTCCTCAAAAAATTAAAAATAGAACTACTCTATGACCCAGCAATTGCACTACTAGGCATTTATCCATGGGACACAGGTATGCTGTTTCGAAGGGACACATGCACCCCCATGTTTATAGCAGCACTATCAACAGTAGCCATAGTATGGAAAGAGCCCAAATGTCCATCGATGGATAATGGTTAAAGAAGATGTGGTATATATATATACATATATGTGAATATATATATATATATATATATATATATATATATATATATATATGGAAAAAGCCCAAATGTCCATCGAATGGAGTATTACTTGGCAATCAAAAAGAATGACATCTTGCCATTTGCAACTACGTTGATGGAAGTAGAGGGTATTATGCTAAGCAAAATTAGTCAGAGAAAGACAAATATCATATGACTTCACTCATATGAGGACTTTAAGACACAGAACAGATGAACATAAGCGAAGGGAAGCAAAAATAATATAAAAACAGGAAGGGAGAAAAAACACAAGAGACTCTTAAATATGGAGAACAAACAAAGGGTTGCTGGAGGGGTTGTGGGAGGGGGGATGGGCTAAATGGGTAAGGAGCATTAAGGAATCTACTCCTGAAATCATTGTTGCACTATATGCTAACTAATTTGGAGGTAAATTTAAAAAATAAAATTAAAAAATAAATAAATAAAATAATAACATAGAATAGAATAGAATAGAATAGAATAGAATAGAATAGAATAGAATAGAATAGAATAGAATTAATTTACCCCAAAGCTCTAATGGGGGCAATAGTTACATTGGGAGAATAAGATCCAAAATTAGGCAGAGCTTCAAGGTGATGCATGACTCAGTGTGTTATGAACTGACCTACATTTGTATCATGTTTTAAAATCAGCAAAATAAATTTTAGATGTAGGTACACAGAAATCAAATGATATGCTCACTTTTATGTAGCTGGTAAATGACCAACTTCAGACTCAAACACCAATTCCATTTATTTCATATCATATCACAAGGGTATATGGAGACAGATGGCCAGCAGTATGCATGCCTAAGAGTAGACCATAGCAGATGCAATAACCATAATGATAATGGCTGCAACAGTTATTATTTGTTGAGTATCCACTTTATGACAAGAAGTATATTGGGAGCTTTTCATGAGGTGGTAGTCATTTGGATTGGTCACAAATATTTATTTCTCTCCTTCTGAATATGAGATAGGATTGTACTTTCCTACTTTGTTGAATTCAGTTTGCCCATCTCCCTTTCTTTAGTTAATGACTTATGAGTGGAAGTGACATGACGTGGGCTGAGCATTAACTGCCTGTGTACAATCCTGTAGAATTCTCTTTTCTTTCTGCCACATGCCAGCAATATTCCAGATACTAGCTCTTCCCGATATTGAGGACCACGGTAATGTTGGCAGAGCCCCCAACCACCTCTTGGTTAGAAAGCATACTAGAATAAGAGACACATCTTTATTGATAGGCTTTTTGTGAGAATCAAATGAGATGGATGTCAATGTAGCACCCAGGAGAGTTTAGACTGTGCTGTAGCAACATACAACCCCAAATCTTAGTGGTAGGTGGAAACTACACAGGCCCTAAGGAGACCACGAACTCTTGAGCAAGACAGTGAGAAAATTGTTATTGGAGGCAATGAGGACATCTTTTTGATTAAGTGCCAAACATTTCAGTAGCATTACAAATGGAAAATATACCTAAGAATTGATAGTTTTGGGTAAGGAGACTTTCCAGCTTATGTTGAAAATGCCAACGTTTTTAGCCATAGATAAGGTGTGAATATAGAAGAGATGAACTAAGATGAATTTTATTCAGTTTTCTAACACAGATTGTAGAAAATATAAAGGACTTAGGACTTGCTGGGTTTAAACAAATATATTTTTCATTCTTTCTTTCTTTATAACCAGCAGAAGATTCTCAAAGTAAGAAATGCCTTAGGGCATGTATCAAACCCAGGGCATTGCCAGCAAATTATAGCCCCAAGGGTATGGCTGCAAGCTCTTTTAGAACACATCAAAAAAAGCATCTTTTAAGGCATGCTTTAAAAGAATCTTAGGGGCGTTGCCCCTACTCCAATGATTTTTAGCCAAAGATAGAAAATAAACTACTTTGAAAAGATTTTGTAGTTGAGGCTTTTCCCCCCCAAGACTGAATCCCAGTAATATTCATAAAAAACTCACAGAGTTTTAAGAAAACTGTATTGGCAGAAGCACCACCAACTTGGAAAGGACAGTTTAAAATGAAAAGAGCTTTTAAGGCTCCAGCTTTTCATGGGCAGAAGCAGGCTGAGAACGATATTCAGTGGCAAACACAGGCCATTTATAATAAAGAATGAAGGGTGATTCATAATGAAGCGTAGAGAATCACTCTCAGGGAGCATGACTGGGTCCTAAACAAGGAACTGGTGATGTGTGCTTGCCAGGATTTCAGAACGGTAAAACAGTGATAAATTCTCTCTCCCACCCCTTTTTGGATGCAAGTTTCTACTGTGGGTATCTCATACTTGTCACCATTTTATGTTGAATTAAGTTATTAGTTGGGGAGACAGGGAACTTGTGTCCTTAGTTCAGAAGACTTAAAAATTAAACAGGATGATGTGCCTAGACCTAATTTAAATGATAAGCTGCTCAACTTCAAGCTTGAACCAATACAGTAATAGGATGAGACTTTGCAGGTCTTCAGTGGGGGATGAATAGATTTAACATTTATAAAGGATATAAATTGCTGGAAACCAAAGACCAGACAGTAGTTTACAAAAATAGTCTGAAAATGAGCTACACGTCTCCATATTCACAACACCTCCACTTGAATCTGGGCTGGTTCAGAATTTTGACCAATAGAATGTACAAGAAATAATTCTTTGTTATTTCCAAAGGTGGGTCTCAAGGAGTCTTGTAGCTGTACCTGGGCCTCTTGAAACATTCACTCTTGGATACTCCCACTTGGAATCCAGCTGCCATGCTAGAAAGGCTAAAGAAACATGGAGAACCCATGTATAGGCATTTCTGTTGATAGCCCCCCTGAGCTCCCTAAAAGTAGCCAGAATCAATTGGTAGCCATGTGGATGATGCATCTGAAAACCCAATAGATTGTAACCTTTAGATATTTCCAGCCCAGCTGATGACAAATTGCAAATGACATCACAGATCCCAAGTCAGAACCACCCAGCCGATCTTAGTTTACAAATATCACTGTCAGAGAAAATAATACATTTTTGTTTTAAGTCACTAAAAGTCTCCAAGTTTGGTGTGGTATGTTACACATGGGGATATGATCAAAACAGTTAATATTTTCTATAGGCATGTTCTAATTCCCGTTGTAGATCATAAGCACCATGACAATATGGTCTGTATCTGACTCATTTTTAATCTACTATAGTGCTCAGTGTGTTTTGCATTATGAATTTAGTAAATATTTATTAAGTGAATAAATAGATACTTCCTACACAGCTAGTATCCTATAGAATCTTTACTTAATGTTTAAACAGAGTACAACAAAATAAAAATAATTTAGTAGAAGACATGCATGTTATGTTATGTTATGTCGTGTCGTGTCATGTCGTGTTATGTTATGTTGTTATGTTATAATGTCTTTGTTTCACTGTGTTTTCTAATTTGTGAAAGCTAAGTTTTTTCCCCTCCATTTTGGAAGTAAACTACTGCTTCTAAGTAAATAAATATCATCATATAGAAAATAAGATTTTGGAATCAAAAAGATTTTGGTTATATTCTGTTGTGAACTTTGTAAATCATTTACTAAACTTTAGTAAGGCATTCAGCTATAGAATCTTTATCACCTGTGAAATAGAGAAGAATCTATATAATTCATTAGATTATTCTAAAGACTATACAAAACAATGTCTTAAAAGTGCTTGGCATACAACAAGCATTAAATATATGGCTATTATTTTTAATTTTGTCTTTTAAATTGGATATAGTAAAATTGACTTTTAAAACATTTTTTAGTATAGTTGATACACCACTTTCATTAGTTTTAGGTGTGTAGCATGGTGGTTCCCCAACTTTATGTGTTATGCTATGCTCACCTCAAGTGTAGCTACCATCTGTCACCATACAACACTAGTACAACATCAATGACTATATTCCCTGTGCTATACCCTGTAGTTCCCATGACTTATTCAGTCCATAACTAGGAGACTGTATATCCCATTCTTCTTCACCCATTTTTCCCATCTCCCCACCTTCCTTGCCTCTGGCAACCATTAATTTGCTCTCTGCATTTATAGGTCTGATTCTGCTTATTTTGTTGTTCTCCTTTATTCACTTGTTTTGTTTTTTAGACTTCACATATAAGTGAGATCATAAGATATTTGTCTTTCTGTGCATGACTTATTTCATTTAGTATAATAATCTCTGAGTCCATTTTGTTGTCTCAAATGGCAAGATCTCATCCTTTTTATGTCTGAGTAATATTATATATAATGCCACATCTTCTTTATTTATTCATCTATCAATAGACATCTGTTGCTTCCATATCTTGGCTATTGTAAGTAATCCTGAAATAAACAAAGGGATGCATATATCTTTTAGAATTGGTGTTTTGTTTTCTTTTGGTAAATATTCACTGGCGGAATTATTGAATTGTATGGTATTTCTACTTTTTTTAAGCTTATTTATTTATTTTGAGGGAGAGAGAGAGAGCATGAGCAGAGGAGGGACAGAGAGAGAGGGAGAGAGAAAGAATCCCAAGCAGGCTCCATATTGTCAGCACAGAGCTCCATGTGGGGCTTGATCCCACAAATTGCAAGATCATGACCTCAGCTGAAATCAAGAGTTGGACGCTTAACCAACTCAGCCACCCAGGTGCCCTCGTATTTCTATTTTTAATTTTTTGAGGAAACTCCATACTGTCTTCCACAGTGGCTGTAGCAATTTACATTCTCATCAAGAGTGCATGATTATTCCTTTTTCTCCACATCTTTGTTAACACTTATTATGTGTTGTCTATTTTATTCTAGCCATTCTAACAGGTATTAGGTGATGTCTCTTTGTGTTTTGCTTTGCACTTTCCTGATGATCAGTGATGTTGAGAATCTTTTCATGTGTCTTTTGATTATTTGCACGTCTTCTTTGGAAAAATGTTTATTCAGGCCCTCTGTCCTAATTTTTTAATTGGATTTTTTTGTGTGTTGAGTTATATAAGTTTTTATATATTTTGGATATTAACCTCTCATTGGATATATCATTTCCAAATATCTTCTACCATTCAGTAGGTTGCCTTTTTGTTTTATTGATAGTTTCCTTCACTGTGAAAAAGGTTTTTATCTTGATGTACTCCAAGTATTATTTTTGCTTTTGTTTCCCTTGCCTTAGGAGACCTATCTAGAAAATTTTGCTGTGGCCAGTGTCAAAGAAATTATCGGGTATGTTCTCTTCTAGGATTTTTATGGTTTCAGCTCTCACATTTAATCCATTTTGAGTTTATTTTTGTGTATGGTATAAGAAAGTGGTCTGGTTTCATTCTTTTGCATGAAGCTGACTAATTTTCTCAGCATAATTTATTGAAGAAATTGTCTTTCCCCATTGTTTATTCTTGACTCCTTTGTCATAGATTATTTGACCAGGCAATCCTGAGCTTATTTCTGTGTTTTTTATTCTGTTCTATTGATCTATATGTCTGTATTTGTGCCAGTACCATACTGTTTTGATTACTATAGCTTCATAGTATATCTTGAAATCTATAATTGTGATACTTCTGGTTTTCTCCTTCTTTCTCTAGATTGTTTTGGCTATTCTGGGACTTTTGTGTTTCCATACATTTTTTAGGGTTATTTATGAAAATAACCCTAAATGCTGTGAAAAATGCTGTTGGAACTTTGATAGGGATTGCATTGAATCTGTAGATTTCTTTGGGTAATATGGACATTTTAACAATATTTTTTCAATCCATGAGCATGGACTATCTTGTCATTTATTTGTGTCGTTTTCAAATTCTTTCATCAACATTTTATAGTTTTCAGAGCATAGGTCTTTCACCTCATTGGTTAAGTTTATTCCTCAATATGTTATTCTTCTTGAGGCAAAAAGATGTAGAGTTGTCTTAATTTCTCTTAACCTTTCATTATTAGTGTATATTTAGTATATATTAGTGTATATTAGTGTCTATTTCTTCTACTTTATTGTTAGTGTATACAACTGATTTCTGGTTGTTAATTTTGTATCCTGTAAGTTTACTGAATTTATTAATTACTTCTAATCGTTTTTTGGTGTAGTCTTTAGGTTTTCTATATATAGTTTCATGATATCTGCAAGTAGTGGCAGTTTAACTTCTTCCTTACCAGTATTAGTGCTTTTATTTCTTTTTCTTTTCTGATTGCTGTGGCAAGGACTTCCACAACAATGTTGAATAAAAATGGTGATAGTGGACATCCTTGTCTGATTCTAGATTGCAGAGGAAAAGCTGTTTTTCACCATTGAGTATGATGTTAAAAATTAACTTTTTTCATGAGTAATTCTATGAGTGCTAACACATGTATAGATTTATATAACCCCTGCAATTGGGATACAGAACAGATCCAGCACTCTCCAACGTGTTATCCTTTTGTAGTCACATCCTCCCCTGATGGCTATCCCTTGTAACCACCAATCTATTTTTTTAACATGTAGTTTTGCCTTTCTGAGAATGTCATGTGAATGGAATCATACAGCATATAACTTTTGCAAATGGCTCCTTCATCCAGGAATCTGTCTTTTTCATTGGTGTGTTTAAACCATTTACATATATTTATTGATATGTGTTTTGATATGTTAGAATTTAGTTATATCATGTTGGTATTTGTTTTCTGCTTATTTATTCTCTTTTCCTTTCCCTGTTTCTTCTTCCTTGCTTCCTCTCCTTAATAATGAAAAAATATTTAATTTTTTATATTTCAATTTTTAATTTACTTATTAGGTTTTTTACTATTTCTCTTTGTGGATATTTTTTTTCAGTGAAATCCCTAGAGATTATCATTGTCATACTTACATTTTTAAATTCTATTTATAGTTCATATTTATCACTTCAAGTGTAATATAGAAAACTTAACCACCATGTAGGACCTTTCAACCTTCCCTTTATGTTGCGATTTTCATATGTATTACATCTGCATATATAGAAAACCTTATTTGACCATGTTTTTGCTGAGATTTCTATTCTTCCCATTTGTTTAAAGTATTCTTGGGACATAGTTATAACAGCCTCTTTGAAGATTTTGTCTGAAATTCCAGGATATGTGTTTTTCAGCATTGACATCTATTGATTGTCTTTCCCCTTGTGAGCTGATATTTTGCTGGTTCTTTATATGCCTGCTTCTTCATCTGGATTGTATCTGTGGACATTTTGAATATTAGATTATGAGACTCTGCATCTTGTTTAAATCCAATGTGATAGTTAATTTTTTAGTTTCGTTTTATTAGGCAATCAACCTACTTAGACTCAGGCTACGATTTCCATCCCTCCTCTCATAGGCTTTGGTTCTAGTGAAAATCTTTTGCACAACTAATTCAGTAGCCAGTCTAGGGCCATAGTTCTCAAAGCATTTGTTGTGCTTTTTTGGACCAGATCCTTGCATGTGCAGCATGGGGAGGTGAGCCCAGAAGTTTATACACCAGTTTATGCAACAGCTCTCTAGAGTTCCCTTCTCTTTTGTAATCTCCTCAGTGCTTCTGGTTCTCAGGGTCCTCATTTTATGGTCCTCTAATCAGAAACCCAGGCCTTTAGTTTCTCTATTTTTCCACTTTCTGCAACTGATTCTGTATCTGGAGCCAAGCAGTGTGAGAACAGACAGGAATAAAAAGCAAAGTAAATTCCTCCCTTGCTTTTTGATTCCCAGTCTCTTTGGTCATAAAGTAAATTTCCCTCCTTCAGTATTTAAGGTGACTTCCCAGTTTCTGTGTCACTGAGGTATTACCTGGGGGCTGGGGCAGGAAGGAAAGAAAGAAAAAAGATGGGAGAAAAGAAGAGAAGGGAAGGGGAGGGAAGGGTGGAGAAGAGAAAGACTGGACTTTGGTGTCTTTTTTCTGGCTTCTCAGTACAGAAAATAAGGCCTTTTCTATATATAAGGCTTTTTGTATATACTTATGTGTATATATATTTTTATGTATATATTTTTCTCTCTAGGTGGCATTTTCTGGGTTTCAGGTTGCCTTTCAGTCCATGTCTGGTGATAACAAAAGGTGGAAAAAAACGATATTCACCATATTGGTGGTACATCCAATTCTGCACTCCTTCCCAAATCTGCTTGCTACCATTTAAGTCCTCAGATACTATCTATTTATGTCTTCTGTTCAGAGTTTATATTTGCATTCAATTGTAGAGACAGATAGAGTGTGCCTACTTCATCTTGCATAGAACTGGACTCAGTATACAAATTACTTGGGCAAATATTTACATAATATAGAAATAACTTTTTATATGCTATAGCCAAGTCTAAAAATAATTCTTCTTATTAAATGAACATATAAAATACTTTGAATATATTTGATATAATATAGAATCATTCATAAAAGCACTGTATAATAATGTAGTCATTTTGAATAATAGGATCTTTATATATTTAAGTAATCATATTTTTAATTAAACCAACCATTTTCCTGTGATAGATTTCAAGTTTATAAATGTTAAAGGCATTTGTGTTTTTAAATGTCAAATTCATATTTCCCAAAGGACAAATAAAAGTATTTGATGAAATTACAGAGAAAAAGAACAGAAAAAAATGAGAAAAAAGAATCACCAAGGAAAAAAAGTAAAATGGTAATAGGGACTAAAATGTTCAATAATTTGGCCATTCAACATATTTGGATATGGCAGTCTATTAAGCATATTGCCATTTGTTTTCCTCAATAACCTGGATTCTTCATTGAAAGCTTCATTTTTTCACTGTGTTGGGGGCATTGTTCCATTCCTTCAACTCAGAAAACGAACTCATATATCAGAAAACAAATTAAAATTTAAGGAAAAATGGCCCCAACAGTACACTCTCTTGAAAGCCAAGAAAGAAAAAGAAATGTAAGGAAATGTAAATCAGTCTGTCTTGTTAAGCAAATCTAAAGCACTACTTAAAGATTCTGCATAAGGGAAATACAACCTTCATGCCAGCTGTGGTTTCTGCCTATTGTTGAGTCTAATGAATGGTTATTTTCCTTCAGATGTTTATTCTAGAATAACAATAGAGGTCATTGATCTCAAATTTTAGGTTGTTTTTGCCATTCATCCACCTACAGTTTTATATATATTTTTTATGTAACATTAAAATTTTTTCTCTAAATTTGCTAACAATTTTTTGAAAGGAAGATTTCCTAGGTTTTAAAGTCATCATTTGTTAACCTAAGCAAGCTAAAAATCCAAGGCAGCACATTTTCTTAGGTTGTCTTTTGACATTGTGTTAGAGACTTTTTTGTTGTTTTATTTTTAAGTCATGTGCTCACATTCTGTTTTTCTCTGCTCAGTTTCAGAACATCTCTAAGGAGAAATAAAGCATGTCTTTGGAAATAACATTTTGTTTAAAAAAATAGAAGAAAATGTTCTCTGACAATGATAGGTTGATACCTAGTTCAGAATGCCCATAGTAAAAAGCTTTTTTTTTTTCCTGCTCATTTTTTCATCTGAATGCAAAAGTATGATATTCCTTTAAGTGATAAAATGCTTTCATTGGATTTCAAGGAAAAAGGAGATGTTAGATTAATCTGGGCCAACATTCTTATCACCATAAGCTTCAATAAAACAGAAGCTTCACATCAATAATCCAAAGAAAGTGTAAGAAGCATTGGCAAAGGGTCATGTTGCTCAACCTGGCTCTGAATAAGAAATTCATATCCACATACCCCTATTCTGTGCTCTATCAGCAAATGTTCCAAAATATCCCCATCTTAAACCTTTCTTTTCATCTTGTTCTTGGTGTTGCCTTATCTTTGGCTCTCTACATCAGTAAGAACATTCTAACATGCTGGAATGGAACTTGTACACACCTTTGAACATTTACATCAAAAATTCTATGTCATCAATGCAAAGATTACATTAGTTTTAAAGGAAGCTAGTGAATCAAGGGAGTTTGATTCAACTATGGATAATATCAAGCTTGTTTAAAAATTTTTATCAACACTTCTGCCTGAGAAATCTTTATACATATACATACACATGTACATATACATATGTATATATACACATATACATACATATGTATATATACATATATACAGTATATACAGTATATATACACATATGTATACACACATATATACATACGCATGTATACATATACATACATGTGTGCATACATACATATATACATACATGTATACATAGATATAGATGTATCAGTAAGAGTTTTTCTTCATTCAGCAAATATGTTTTAAGTACCTACTCTATGCCAGGCAGTATTCTGGATCTTCGGAATACAATAATGGATAAATCATAAAAAAATTTCTGTTCAAAGAACTCACATTCTACTTGAAGAAGACAACCAATTGACATAATAAATAAATTATAAACATGTTAGAAAAAGTTAAGTACTATAGAAAAAAATAAACCAGGATAAGAACACTAGGGAGCCAGAGTTGGGGTTACAGTATTAATATTTACAAATTTAAGAAGGTTGGGGTGCCTGGGTAGCTCAGTTGGTTAGACGTCCAGCTTTTGACTTTGACTCAGGTCATGATCTCACATTTCCTGAGTTCAAGCCCCATATGGGCTCCATGCTGACAGTGCAGAGCCTACTTGAGATTCTCTCTCTCCCTTTTTCTCTCCCTCTCCCCTGATCGTGGTCTCTTTCTCTCTCAAAATAAATAAAATTTAAAAAAAATCCAAATGTAAGAAGGTAACATTTGGACAAAGACTTGATAGAAGTAAGGAAACTATTCTTTCAGGTTATCTGGCTGAAGAGCCTTCCAGACAGAAGAAACTGTCAAGGCAAAGGCCCCCAGGCCAGAATTTGCCTATTTTTGGAGAAGCAGCCAGGATACTAATGTATAGTAAGGAAGAAAGCAGCCTGAGATAAACTTAGAGAAGTAAGAAGGGCCTGAAGGAATATGGCCCTATAAGGCCATTGAACTGACCTTGACTTTTTACTCCAACAGGGAAAGTCATTAGTAGGTTCTGAGCAGAGGATAGAACTGAGTATAATTATTCTTCAGACTACCCCAAGCTGCTCTATTGAACATAAATTGGAAAAAGAAGTGGGAGAAAGGAATGAAGCAGGGATGTCAGAGAGAAAGCTTTTGCAATTGTCTCACTAACTAAAAGATGATGATGATTTTTTGACCAGGATAGTGACCATGGAAGAAGTGAAAAATTGATAGGGTTTTGGGTATACTTAAAAAAGTGAATCCAGAGTTTACTGACAAATTGTTACATGTGTAGAGAGGAGTCATGGATGACTCAAAGATTTTAGCACATAAAACCTGAAAGAATGAAAGGCCTATTAACTGAGATATGGAAGACTAAAGAGGATAAGGTTTCTGAGAGAAGATAAGGAGTTCAGGAATCTGTTTTAAGTATGATAGATTTATATTATGTATTAGAAATCCCAGTTGATATGTCAAGGTATTATTAGAAATATACTTTCATAGATAAGGTGAGCAGTCTGGGCTGGGTTTATGCATTTGGGCATTTTCAATATCTAGATGATATTTATTGCATTTAGACTGGTTGTAGTCACCAAGGGAATTATGCAAACAAATTAGAGAGAAAAATGCTTGGGAAGAGTTATCTGTACTCAATGAATCTACTTCAGACTTCTCATTCTCTCCTGAAGCCACACTCTAATCTGAATTTTATCCCAGTACCCCATCAAATAAATTCTTGCCACGAGTGCAATACCTCCATACTGACAAAATGGTCAAAAGTCAGTCCTCATCAGACTCAAGCTTTCAGTAGCATTCGACACATTTAAACATGCTCTCCTTAAATTACTTTCTTCCCTTGGATTTCAAGATGCCACACATTCTCTTGGTTTTAGTCTTACTAACTACTCCCTGTTAGCCTCCTTTTTTGCTGTATTTTCTTGTCTTGTAAGTTTTGAATAATATAGTGTCCCAACTCTCAGTCCTCATACCTCTTTATGTACTCTCATTCTCTAAGGCTTCTTAACTAGTCTTGGGGCTTTAAATTCCATTTATATGCTAACAACCCCCAAATTTCTATTTCTAGACCTCTTTCCTAAACTCAAGACACGTATATCTAGTTGCTTACTAGAAATTTCCATTTGGGTGTTGTCTTAACCTGAGGCAAGGAGCTTGTTTTCCATTATTTTATTATGGAACACTATCTTAGGGATAAAGAATGAGAGATAGGAAAGTGAGGCCAGATATTAGGGAGAGCCAAAATGAGGATGTATCATGGACCTGACTACTTCCAAGTTTTACTAATTATTCAGTGCTTTGGGACATTCTGCATTACATGGAGAAAGAGTGAAGAATATATTTATCAGTTCCTGCCCCTCATTGATCAAGGATTCCAACCAAGAGCTAGTTCTTGCTTCTCATATATAATCTGTGCTTTATTCCATTTTATCACCTTTTATGCTTTTGTAGGCCAATTCCATAGTTTTTATTTCATTTTATCTCATTTTTTATTAGCTACAATTACTTATTCAGTAGTTGTTAAAGGCATATAGTATACATGTTTAACTTATTGCATCCTCCTTCAAGTAATCTATCATTTTGCATATAAGAATTTTACAACAGTATTTTCTTTTCTCCTCTCATCTCAGATTCTGTGCTATTGTTGTCATATATTTTACTTAAATATACATTATAAACCCCATAATGCATTGTTATTATTTTTGCTTTAAGCAGCTATCTTAAGTAGTAAAATACGAATTTTATATTTACCCACATGCTTTGCATTTCCAGTGCTCTTCATTTCTTTTTATAGATCCAGTTTTCTCTCTGGTATTATTATTTTTTTTTCTGCCTGAAGGACTTCCTTTAACATTTCTTGTAGTGCTAATTCATGGTAATGAATTCTTTCAACATTTTTATGTCTGATGAGGTCTGTATTCCACCGTTGTTTTGCTTGGTGTAGATTTCTAGGTTGACTATGTTTTCCTAGCTGTTCTTTAAAGTTGTTGCCCCACTATCCTTGCCTTGTATTACTTTTGACAAGAAGTTGTCGTTACACAGTATCTCTGGCCTCTACTCACTAGACACCAGTAGTGCATTCATTCTGTCAGTTTCAACAACCAAAAATGTATCTGAACATTGTCTAGTGTCGTCTAGGGAGGGTAAATTGTCTGCAGTCTAGAGCCACTGATTTATATTTATCATATGTGTCATTCTCTAGCCGTTTTGCTTTTTATAATTTGATCATGAAGTACCTTGCAGCAGTCCTCTTTATGTTTGCTTGTTTTTTTTGTTTCTTGCAACTTTAGGTTTATAGTTGTCATCAATTTGAAACTTTTCAGTCGTAACTTTTAAAAATATTTTCCTATTTTCTCTTTCTTTTGCCTCAGTAGCCCCTGTTACATGTACATTAGCCTGTTTGAAGTTGTCCTACACCTCACATTCTGTTCATTTTTTCAGTCTTTTTTCTCTGTTTTATTGTGGATAGTTTCTGTTACTATGCATTCAAGTTAACTAATCTTTTATTCCACAGTTGCTAATCTTCTGTTAATCTTATCTATTTTTTTTTTTTCACTAAAGAAATTGTGTTTTTCATCTCTAGGAGGTTGATTTGGGTTTTTTTGTGTTTTTTTTTTTTTTTTATCTTACATGTATCACTTAATGTATCTTCCGTATTTCACTTCCTTTACATTTTTTTGACATATAAGATTCAGTTTTAAAAACTGTTTTAAAGTCCTTGTCTACTGATTCTAGCATCTGTTTCATTTTAAGTTTAGTTTCTATTACTTGATTTTTTTTCTCCTTCCTATTATGATACTTATTTTTGTTTCTTTGAATGTCTAGTCATTTGGGGTTCAATGTTAATCATTATATGTTTTATTTTTTAAGGTCCTAGATATTTTTATATTTCTATAAATGTTCCTGGGTTTACTTTGTGGATTTGGTGTTCTAATAATCTTATTCAGTCAAAAAAAATTCAGTGCTATGTTTAGAGACATTATGTATGTGTATATATACATATATATGTAGATACATGTATATAATGTATTATATATAATATATATTTGGTATATTAAAATTTATATGTATTATATGTATATTAAATATATATTATGTATTATAATATATTAGTGATCTAATAATCTTATTCAAACATAATTCAGTGCTATGCTTAGATACATTTTATATAGAGAGAGAGACATTTTATAAAAATATACACACACACACTATTTCAGGACAAGTCTGTGGAACATATTCTTATAGTTAAGTTAAATTATTAAATATGAATTTAATATAAATATGTTGTAATATTTTATGTAAAACTTAGAAATCAAGAAAATTATCCTTTCTCAGATAATTCATCACATTTTTAAATTCATTCACTGATACATATAATAGATAGTTACCTATGAGCCTGGCACTGGGCTAGGCACTAGGGATATAGCAGTGATTATCAGAGACTGAGTCATTGCAAAATGAATTTTATGATCCAGAAAAGAAAATGGACAGGGACAAGAAACTTCAGTTGTATATGTATATATTTTTAAATTTATTTACTTATTTTGAGAGAAAGAGAGTGAGAGCATGAGCAGGGGAAAGGCAGAGAGAGAGGGAGAGAGAGAGAATCCCAAGCAGGCTCCACACTGTGTGGAGCCCCATGTGGGGCTCAAACTCATGAACCTGTCAGATCATGACTTGAGTCAAAATCAAGAGTTGTACACCTAACCAACTAAGTCACCCAGGTACCCCCAATTGCACATTTTCTTACAGAATATAAATGCAACATGTTTATAACAGGGAAGCCTAATCTGCTTAGATATGTCAGGGATGGTTTTCCTAGGGAAGTGATGTTACATTGAGTCAAAAGGTGAGGAGGAACAAACTAAATGAGGATGAGATTGGAGATGGAATAAAGGACTCTTTAGGCCATTAATATACATATCTCACATTATCAATCAGTATAGGCTAGAGAGCAGGTGGTATTGTTAGTGTTGTTGGAATTCTACTTTTTTATAATTATAAAATGATTTTGGTTTGGTTTAAAATGCAAATAGTACAAGATATACAAAATATAAAGTACAATCTCCCTACAATCACTATGCTGTTAACAATTTAGGATGTCTGACAGAACTTGTTCTATCAAATATCATGAACACACATAAACATTTCAGATAAATTCATACCATAATAATGTTCTCCATGTATACTAAAACTCCTAATGGGCCTTTATTTATACCAAAAAAATATAAATATAAACACACATTATATTTATGGAGCTCAATATTGGTTAAATCAATTTCCATGTCAACATCGTTTCCATTTCTTAAAATATTACTAACAATGCTGGAATAAATATTCTGTGCATACATTTTATTCATTTTCCTGATTTTGTCTAGCCTAAACTATAAGAGTTGAAATTTCTAGGTGAAATTTTACAATTTGATGTTTAGAAAAGGCAGTTCATAAATAATATAAGTGCTATAGTCAGTATGCTCACTTTTTAGATAATAGATTGTCATCCATTTCTTACCAAGAAATATATTAAAATATATCTTAATGCCCTTCACTTGTAGTCCACATTTACTCAGAATATCACCTCATTAGAACATATAAATAAATAAGAGATCATTTGGCCAAAATGAAACAAAAACTCCTAAATGTAATTAATAAATATTCATTTACTTAATTGGAAAATTGCAGAGGAAAATAATGAGACTAAATATAAACTTTTTCTCTTTTTTTTTTTTTGAGTGATAATTACTAACCAAATAGTAAAATGTGAATTTATTGTTTCAATTTTAAGATTTGCTTTTTCTGCATTTAGTTTGGTGTCTTTGGTTGTCTGATTCTTTTGGTATAACTTTGGATAATATTGACAGAGTTTGATGAAATTTGGCACACTAAAATATAAACTAAGATTCATCTTGATCTGACCTACCATATTAAAAGTAAGATATACACAGTAAGTTGTAAAAAAGACTATTTGTAATTTAAAGAAATATCATCAGATGACTCAAATCTTTATTATTAGCCAATGTTGAGCTACATTTAAAACCTGTAATTGATTGTTTGTGGATAATGGCAGTGGTTATTTATAAAAAGGAATGTAGTTCAATTTCCTTTATCATGTTGTTGTTACAGTCTAAATGTTTGTGTCTCTTGAGGCACCTGGGTGGTTCAGTAGGTTAAGTGTCTGACTCTTGATTTCAGCTCAACACATGATTTCACCATTCGTGGGTTCAAGCCCCACGTAGGGCTCTGTGCTGACAGTGCAGAGCCTGTTTGGGATTCTTTGTCTCTCTCTCTCTCTGCTCCTCCCCCACTCATGGTTGCCCTGTCTTTCTCTCAAAAATAAATAAGTATTTGTGTCTTTCCAAAATTAATATTTTGAAACCCTAACCCCAAAAGTTGATGTTATTAGGAGGTAGGGCCTTTGGGAAGTGCTTAAGTCGTAAGGGCCAATCTTTCACAAATGAGATTAGTGCCTTATAAAAGAGGCTCTAGAAAGATCCCTAGCCCCTTCTACACAGTGAAAAAGTGCCAGCTGTGAACTAGGAAGAGGTCTCTTACCAGAGAACACAACTATGCTAGTGCCTGATCTTGGACTTCCAACATCCAGAACTCTGAGAAATATATTTTGCGGTTTCTAACTACCAGGTTTGTGTATTTTGTTATAGCAGCCCAAAGAGACAGACCAAGACACATATAAACATCAACTCTAAAGTCTGATCCTAAAAGTAGAAGTTCTCTTGTTTTTTTTTTTTTTTTTAATTTTTTTAACGTTTATTTATTTTTGAGACAGAGAGAGAGCATGAACAGGGGAGGGGCAGAGAGAGAGGGAGACACAGAATCCGAAACAGGCCCCAGGCTCTGAGCTGTCAGCACAGAGCCCGACGCGGGGCTCGAACTCACGGACCTTGAGATCATGACCTGAGCCGAAGTCGGACGCCCAACCGACCAAGCCACCCAGGCACCCCATAAGTTCTCTTGTTTTTATTTAAACAAGAATTTTCATCTTGAACCAGAATCTCTGGTCCATAAATAGGTAGAATTTTTCAACTAAGTACATGAACACTATGCTCCCATTTCAGTAAATTCATAACCATCTTTTATTCGTCAACCACAATCCATCCTTTGTGTCTGACTGCACATGCAAAGTTGAACTTATTCTATCAGCAAAGATATTAAGATAAAAATGATCACTGTAATTGATTTCAGATTCATTGCTCCAATTAAGAGGGAAAACTTGATGACCATAGAGCTTTCACTGGACTATGAAGGACAATCTGCTAATCTACTTCTCACCACTGCCTTTGTAAACTGGCCACTGTCACATACTGATATTTTTCTTTGGTTACATTAATGGCAGTGGATAGTTAAGGTACAGTGAAGAGGAGTTTCTTATTTCCAATAGATTATTGTCTAACTGATTTAATTCTCAGAGTAAAATATTATTTAGCCTATCTGTTCCAGATATCTCTCTGTACAGCCTCCTCACAGCACTTGCTGGCTTTTTATCACACATAAACTTTCACAAACTGATGGAAAAGTTCATGGAAATGTGACTTCTCAGCTATGGCCATTAGGCTCTCACAAGCTAGAGAGTGGAAAATGGTTTATCACCATCCTGTTTCAATAAAATGTAATAGGTATGAATCAGGAGTGCAAAGATTCCAGATGGCTTGGTGCATTTAATTTCAGAGTTATGTTTTTTCTTATTAGAAAAGTAATATTTAATCATTGTCAGAATTTTGGAAGATAAAGAACTATATAGAAAAATAAATAAAAATTATCCAAGCATCTAACTTCCAGAGATAATCCTTCCTAACAGCTTGGTATATTTCTTAACAGTCTTTTTCTATGCATATATGGTTGTCAATTATTTTAATAACTGTAATGATACATACTGTAAATTGTTTTATATGCTGCCTAAAATTTCCTCCTGTTGCCAAAACTTTCTCTGGATCATTTTTCCACAGCACTTGTACATTTACTGAGTAAATGTAGTGGGTGCTCAATGAAGGTTAAAAAGATTCACTAGCCTGACCTTCTTTAACTGCTATCTGCTGTATCTCTGCATTTTAATTGTCCCTCCTTATTGCAACCCTTAGCGTTATTCACCCTCTTCTCCCCACCAAGACAGTTTATTCTGAAAAGATTACAAACCTATTATTTTGAGCAATAATAGTACAATAAACACCCATATACCTTTCACCTATGTGCACTTATTGTTATCTTCTGCCATATTTGCTCCTTTTTTTTTAATCTGTACACACTTTTTATTCTGAACCCTTTGAAAGCATGTTAGAGACTTCTTGATACTTTGCCCTTAAATACATTAGCACAAAACTCCAAAAAATACAGAGCATTTTCCTACATAACTACAAACCATTTCTACACCAAAGAAATATAACATGTATGCAATACTGGTATCTACCATGCCTAGAGTTTATATCCATATTTTCCCCACTAGGCAAACTATGTCCTTTATAGCTATTTTTGTTATTTTTTGTTCTGCTGTTGCAAAATTCAGTCACACATCATTCATTGCATTTAGTTTTACGCTTTTTCCTGAACATTTTGGTTGCTGTGTAATAGATCATTGTGCTGTCATAAGTAAAATTTTAAATTCAAATATTTTTAACATAAAATTAATGTTTCATAATATAGAAATCAGAAAATATAGACAAAAACTAAAGAATAGCTCTGCTTACATGTTGATGTATATTCTTTCTGCTATGCTTTGTGTGTGGTAGAGATTTATATAAAAATGTTTATGAAAACATAGTAGTAAATATACATGTATATTACACACATGTATGTATGTGTGTATATATTTTTTAACAGTATTTAAGGAAGTATTTCTTCATCAATAAATAGTCTTTGATTATATTATTCTCATGGCTGCTTAGAACTTTTTTACTTATCTCACAATTATTTAATGTCTCCTATTTTTGTATAATTAAAATTTCAGCATTTTAAGAGAGCAATAATAAGTATTATTTTAATTAAATTATTTTAGTTAATTAATCATTATTTCTTTAAGATATGTTGCTAACCTTGAAACTGATAAATTAAATAGAGTCATTTTTAGGCTTTTGTTCTTTATTGCCAGAATCCTCCAGAGAAAGACTGTTGCCAATTTCTACTCCTATCAGACGTTTGTAGACTGTTTGGAAGGATACAACTTTTAGTTTTCAAAATGGTTGAACCATGTGTTCATTAAACTGTTCAATAAAACTTTCTCTGCTGTGTGATTTGAAATGTTTAATTTAGCACAGCAATTTTCAACCATTTTGGTCTCAGAACCCCCTTACGCTCTTTAAGTATTTTTGACAACCTCACAGACCTGTTTATGGACTCTAAATAACAAAAACAGGTTGCATCTCTCAATATTTACTGAGTTAGAGATGAAAACTCAGAAATTTGTATAATATTTATTTATTGAAAACAATAAAAGATCCATTACATGTTAATATAAATGACACTTCATAAAAATAATATTTCCAAAAGAAAAGCATTCAGTGAGATGAATGGCTTTGTCTTACATTTTTGCAAGTATCTTTAATGTCTAGCTTAATAGAAGGTAGCCTGATTCTCTTACCTGCATCTGCATTGAATCTGTTGTAATAATACATGCCATGTAGCCTCTGGAAGCTCTACTATATGCTTGTAAGAGAATGAGAGTGAAAGGGAGAATAATACTTTAGTAGTATTATAAAAACATTGCTGATCTTATGTTTGGAAAAGTCTCAGGGACCCGAGAAATCCTCAACGCACACTTTAAGGACCTCTGCTTTAGCTTTACAGTAAAACCGGTTTAATGCAGTGTTTATGAGCATGGACTCCAGGAACCAGACTGCCTGGATGCAAATCGAGTCTCCATAACCAAGTTGTGTGGCTTCAGGAAATTTATTTACATCCTACCAAGCTGTATCTATAAACAAGGGGCTAACAGTGCCTATCCCACAGAGTTGCAGTGAGAAGGAAAGGAATTAATATAGTCAGAGGCTTAAAAACATGCCTGGTATGGGATTAATGCTGTATGTTTGTGCAGGCTGTATATTGGAGTGTGATTTTGTATTTTCCATTCTTTCCTATATATCTTTCTATATCTGTCACAGTCCCAAGCTGTGTTAATATTATAACATTAAGATACATTTTTAATATCTGGTAAGACACAGCCTCCTTCATTAATCTTCATTTTCAAAATATCTTGGCTGGTAAAGCATGTTTAGTCTTTCAGATCATTTACCAAGTTCTAATAATATTGAGAAGTGATCAGGATTACATAATTAAAATTAATTTGGCTGGAGTTTATATCATTATAATATTAGGCTTTTAAATTGTGAAACAGGATATTTATTTGTTTATTTGAACAGACACATTGAAATCTCAGTAACTTGTAAATAACTCAAGCTCTAAAGTTGCTAGGAAATCATCAGAGAGTCTTCATCATGAAAAGATTTCCATTTTTAAAACTAAGAAATAAAACTTTAGCTTAGAAAAGATTTAATAATTTGAATGTAGCCTCTAATAATAATGGTTTTCATAAACATGAAAATAAATATGTTCAATGCCTTCATTGGGTCTGGATGCTTGGAGGCATGATCAACAGCATTTAATTTGGGTAGATAACTCCTTTTTATGAAATAATTCACAAATAAATACATTTCTATGATCAAAATTTTCTTATATCAGTAATAGGAGCAGATTTTATTTCACACTAATTTTTTTTTTCAGCAGATAATCATAATTAAAATTACATATAAATCCCTTATATCTATAGACTTACCTGATTACAAAACTAACAAAGAATGATATTGTTAATTGCACATGTGGTCAGCAGAAGTTGGAAAATTTTTCATCAATGTAGAAAACAGCCCAGAACCACCTGAAATAAAATCAAACTAAATCAGAATATGTAAAGGAAAGTTTTGTCTATAGAATGTAAAGATGCTGTTTTCAGTGGAAATTTATATGTAAACACTGCTTAAGTACACATTTATTGAATGCCTAGCATTTTACCAGTAAATATCTTAGACCATTGCATATGACATGTAGTCTCCTCTTTTGAGCTCTGAATGGTTACGTCATTCGCTAGAGATAAATCATACAGCTATGAAGTAACGGAGTCCAGTTTTCAATCCAAATCTGTTTGGCTTCAAAAGACTGTGTATATCCTATTTACATTTTTTTTTATTCCTGGAGAATCGGGAGCCTCTTTGACACTGTGACAAATCTCCTGAGGATAAGGAGAGCCTGTTCACAAGTGTTATTCCTGTATAGGCCTCTAAGACCCCTTTATTTTTGAGGTTTCCCCCAGTCCTGTAGAGCCTCTTTCTCGCCAGCTTTAAAGTACTCAAGTTAGGGGCTCAGTCAGTTGAGCCTGTGACTCAGTTTCAGCTCAAGTCATGATCTCGCAGTTTGTGAGTTCATGCCTTGTGTCGGGCTCTGCCCTGGCAGTGCTGAGCCTGTTTGGGATTTTCTTCCCCTCTCTCGCTGCCCTTCCCGTTTGTGCTCTATCTTTTCTCTCTCAAAATAAGTAAATAAATTTTAAAAAATTAAAAAATAAGCTAGTACACCAGGGACACCTCGGTGGCTCAGTTGGTTGAGTGACCAAGTTTGGCTCAGGTCATGATTTCAGTTTGTGAGTTAGAGCCCTGCATCAGACTCTGTGCTGACAGTTCAAAGCCTGGAGTCGGCTTCGGATTCTCTGTCTCCCCCTCTCTGCCCCTCTCCCTGGCTTGCAGTCTCTCTCTCTCTCTCCCTCAAAAATAAATAAATAAAACATTAATGATAATAATAATAATAATAATAATAAAAGTACTCCACTGAATGCCGGTAGAGTCCCTGCAGCCAGTATGGTGGTCAAAGTTCCCTTCTTACTGTTTCTTCTCAGAACACATTTTCCATCAGCCCTCATGGCCACTCTCTGTCCACAACCCTTTCCTTTTTTTTTCTTTCTCTTAACTATTATTCTTCCATTCATGTATTTATTCACTCATGCTCAAGTATTTATTGAATGTCTACCATGTGCCCTAGTGCAAAGTTCTAAGTGCTGGTACCTTCCTGCACTCCTGTCTCTCAGCCTTTCTTAGTCTTCTCTTACTAAAGTCACATTTTTTATTCCAAGGCTCCGTAGTTTATGAGTGATCTGAATTAATCCTTTGAAGTGAAGCAGAGCTAAAAATATTGCCTGGCAAAATGCCATGAGGGCCTAAAATAAAGTCTTCTTTTTAATTATCCTGTTTAGTGACCTTGGTAAAAACTTTCCTTGTCTAACTTCAGACTTTCTTTCTTTCCCTTTTCTTCTTTCTTTCTTTCTTTCTTTCTCTCTCTTTCTTTTCTTTCTTTCTTTCTTTCTCTTTCTCTTTCTGTCTTTCTTTCTTTCTTTCTTTCTTTCTTTCTTTCTTTCTTTCTTTCTTAAAATTCTTGTAAGTATATGTAGCTGCTAAAGCTGGATATTGATTAACTTCACACCTGTCAGTCCTGTAGTCTCCACATAGCCAGGTCACTTAAACGCTTATGAGGTAAATAGTGACATTACATAGTTATCCTGAGATTATACTTCCACTCTTCTTTATGAGGAAAATTTGAATCATTTGTTCTGCCAATAAATGGTATTCTTTAACAGCAACCTTCTTGTGGAAAAAAATATATATTTTTCATATTTAATTTTTCCAGGCAAAAGAGCCCCCCAAAACACAGCTAATCTTTTATAATTCAAAGTAGAGCAGATTAAAATCAAACCCTTTATGTAGATTATAAAAAAATTCATTTTTTGACATAAATACCTGCTTTCAATTCACCTATTAATGGATGCCACAAGGCATTAATTAGAAATTATGATGTCACACTCACCGCCAATTTAAAAAATGTCCAAACCCTGGTCTTGTCGCAAGACCCAAGACCCTGTCGCAGTAGCAACAAAATCTTACATTGAGACAAATTGGTCTTTTAAAGAAGGATGAGGTGAATTGGTCAGTGTCCCTGGACAGCAAATATGCATTTGGCTTTATAAACACAGTACATTTCTACACACTTAAGAACGTTAGCATGAGAGAATAAAAGAATTTATCCTAAGAGGCCGAATTAATCATACATCTAACTTTACTCCTTTACTAAATTTGAATAAAACTCATGAGTTTAATTTTTGGAGAAATAGAGATTATTGTACTTTTCCTCCGACCACCACTGTAAGGTGTTGGTTGGAAAATAGTAGAGATGATTTTTCATGTGTTAAAAAAATCTTTAAAGAGGTGCAAAAATTAGGACAGCAAATGACAAATAAACCAAGTGCTTGTTATGTTACAGTGTTTAATAGGAAGTTATCTTGGCACTCTGACAGTCCTAGTATCTTTTGCTGAACATCTAGCTATTAAAATGTAAAGTTCTTTGATTTTTAATCTGTGCACCTACAAATATAAATAATATTAAGACCATGAGACTTGACCACATAAACTATGTCTGAGAAAGTTGGCCTCGGGTAGAAAAATTTACAGAGACTGCCACACAAATACTGTCTCATAATAACAAAGCAAACACCATGTATTCAAGGAGAGCCAACCACCAGATCCTACATGAAGCAGGACTTCCAGAATCTCATGGGATCCCTCATCAGCCCTCTTTCATCCCAGTTAGCTCTATTACTTGCTCTCACCAGTGGCTCTAGCCTAACACCTGGAATTGATTTACTGACTGACATTTATTTAAATTCCTATTTGGTACAGAACAGTGCCTTACATGCATTTTTCTTCAACATTATCTCAAAGGCCCTCATGCTTCTTATGGACATACTTGCCTACTGGCCTTGACCTCTCATCAGTGTTCTTTCAGTTTTTGTCTTGTCCACCTCATTTCCTGAACCATGCATGACTCTAATTCCCAGTGTCCACCCACTTGCCACTGGTAAGCTCTTGCTCTGTCCTCCTAGATTTCCTCTAATAACTTTGATTTCTGAGTACTCTTATGTGTCTGGTAACATTCCCACCACCTGTTCTCAGTCTTGTTAGCCCACATGTTTCTAGGCTTTGCCAAAGTTCCCATGAGTGATGGAGCAGGATGATTGGATCAGAGTTTGTTCTATATTGTACTTTCCTTTGACGACATGTATTTAAAACAAAATAGCATTGGAAACTTAAAATGGATGAAGGAATGAGTAGCACACATAAGGTAGAAATCCCAGAAAGTTGTTGTTTGGTTGGTTTGCAGTAAATGTCTCCCTTTCCCTCCAACTCTCCCTTCCAGCTTAGCAAACAATTTGTTCTTGCTTTTAAGAAAAGTATTACAATCAAAGGTTCAAAATAGCCAAAGTAAAACCAATGAATCACTGAAATAGTAATTAGTAAAAATTTACTGTGCATACACCAAAAAGTTTGCAAACTGAGAATACTCAGACCAGAACATGCAATGAGGCTCAGGGGTATATCGTTTTAAAGCAGCTTGTATCATGAGAGAGCAGTGGCCATTTATTCTTCATGGTGATTGGCTACAATATTAGAATTTTCAGTGATTATCTCATATCAGCCTTAGGAAAGGGTTCAAGTTTTGCTTATCATTTACAGAGACACAGCAAAAAATGACCCAGGTCACGTTAGCCTTGCCAAATAAGCTAAACTGAGCTTTGTATGATTACCTGGTTTTGTCTGCTCAGAATTAAAAAGATTGAGGGAGAGAAAAAAGTGTTAAGATCAAAATAAAACCCATTGTCCCCAGGACCAAAGATCTCAACAGTAAGTGTTCAATAAGTATTTGTTATTGCTACTAATGATTGCCACTTTTGACATTTCGGGAATCAAATGGCCCCATTAAAAACAAATTCGATCATATTTAAAACATTTTAAAAATGTAGAAAAAAAGAAGTCACTTGATGCCCTAAGTGACTTTGCTCTTTTCTCATGGATAAAAAGAAAGAACAGAATAGCTTTAAATCAATTTTAGGATTTTTACTAACTTTCAAGTATAGCAGCCCTTTAAATTGATCCCATCATGCTGTGACCTTGATGAGCCACATAATGTCTGTAACCCTCAGTTTCTTCATTTAAAACACAGGAGATGGACAGTAGGATTATAAAGAAGCATTTCCCCCTATATACCACAGATGTATGATTTTAAACACATGGGTATATTAGATATATTGAAATGTGTTGCAGTGGCAACGTCATCCCTTATATTATTCAAGGATTTTTTTTATGCAACAAGTTCAGTTTTTTAAAAAAATTAATCATTCAAACTGACATTTATGATTTTAAAAATCCTTAGTATTGAATGGGTACAGGTTTTAAATTGATAGAAATTCAGTTGGTAAAGTGCCTTTGATGAGGTTTAAGATTTTAGGATGGATTTTGATGTTGTTAGGGAAATTAAAATAAAATCAAGCACAAGTTACCTACATTAAGAGAAAATAGTATATTGCCTGAGCTTTAGGTAGTGTCAAAGATCATAAATAAATACCTGAACTTTTAAAGTGTATTCAAGCTGAAAGTTGAAAACCTAATTAATTTTTAAGGTTGAAAACTTTTTATAAATTTGTAAAATTGAAATACCACTTATCTTTTTAAGAATCACTTTTTAAGAATCACTATTTAAGAACCACTTATCTTTTTAAGAAAACTTATACAGTTTTCATTGAAATATTTGTCCTAAATATATTACATTTCAAAGTGGAAATATAATTCTAAAAATGAGTGTAAATATTTTTTCCTTGTAATTTTTGGCAATTCTTGAATAAAGGAGAAAATATCACAGAAAATTATATTAATCTATAAACTGTGGTTCCAATTAAAACATTCCCTTAAAATTTAACATAATTCAATCGTGTTTTACAAGAAAGAGCACAGAAAAAGGATTTCCACTGCAATATCCAGCTTTTCCACTAATTTATACTTGTCTTTTGTATATCAGTTCACTCCAGTGGACCTCAATTTTATCCTATATAATAAAGGTGTCACCTTAGATCAGTTGCCTAAATTGTGATTCTGAAACAGTAAGTTCAGACTGTATAAAAGTTCAGACTGTATAAGACCATAAAGGTATCTATTTCAATTTTTATGTTTGAAAACATCAATGAAACAACCATTCAAACTTTGCTCTTTAAAGTGAAACTGTCAGAGCCTGTGTAGTTGCATACTGGCAGAATGTCTCCACATTAATATTTTCCCAGTAAAACCCTTCCTAGTTTCAACACACAAACTTCCCGGAATGTAAATATTCTTCAGTAATTTTTTCACTTAATGTTTACATATGGAAATTATATATTGACATCCTTGGAACTCAATACAACATTAAAAAAGTATTTTATGGGAAAAGTCTTGAAATACAATCCAATTATAATTAGTAGTAACTATAGATTATTTGAAAAGTGTCAACAAAACATCAGTAAAGTGATTATGCATCTCAAGTGCTGCCGGTATTAAGGGAGTCCATTGTATTACATACACAAAGATGTTTTTGTTTTGTTTTTTACAAGCATGTTGTTTGATGGTTTCAAAGTGATGGTTTCTGTATTCTTTTTTTTTTTTTTTTTTTTTTTTTTTTTTTTTTTTTTTTTGGGACAGAGAGAGACAGAGCATGAACGGGGGAGGGGCAGAGAGAGAGGGAGACACAGAATCGGAAACAGGCTCCAGGCTCCGAGCCGTCAGCACAGAGCCTGACGCGGGGCTCGAACTCACGGACCGCGAGATCGTGACCTGGCTGAAGTCGGACGCTTAACCGACTGCGCCACCCAGGCGCCCCTGGTTTCTGTATTCTTAATGTAAGAATTTGTGATTATATACCGTCCTTTTTTCCCCCTCACTCTGATAGGAGTTTGGAGTTGACCAGCAACATTTTTCCCTTTTAAAGAAATGCCTCCTGGCTAGATTTTTTTTTTAATTAAGTTTTTAATTTTAATTCCAGTGTAGTTAACATACAGTGTTATATTACTTTCAGGTGTACAATACAGTGATGCAACAATTCTATACATTACTTGGTGCACCTATTTCACCCATTCCCTCCCCCCCCCCCCCCCCCGTAACTACTGGTTTATTCTCTATAATTAAGAGTGTTTCTTGGTTTATCTCTCTCTCTTTCTCTCTCTCTCTCTCTACGCACCCCCCCCCCCCTTATTTTGCAAAGAGTGTCTGAATGGATTAGTAATGTTAAGCTAGAGATTCCTATATGTAACTTTCTACTTTATCACATTTTGGTTAATTATACATGTAGTAAAACATTAGTTAAAGACAGAAAATATAGGGGAAAGAAATAAATATCTGATGGAAGAGTGCATAAATTAATCACCAATAAGTTCTCTCTAGTAATGGGAAAGACTTAACAATAATTATTTCTATTTTTTATTTTTATTTTTTATTAAGTTTTTTATTTTATTTCCAGAATCGTTAACATACAGTGTTATATTAGTTTCAGGTGTGCAATATAGTGATCAACAATTCTATATATTACTCAGTGTTCATCATGACAAGTGTATCCTTTATTGTTTTTAATAAGAGGTGTGGAATAAGGTTGAAATAGGATAATAAGACATGTCAACAGTAAAGAAAAAAAGCAAAGATGAAGGGGCAAAACTTCATATTTGAGTTCCAACTATGAGCCAGTCAATGTATTGGGCACATGTGTATGCTGTCCTTACACATCTTTCCCAGAATGCTATCAGATAATTAGTAGTATTTTTATCTTACAACTGAGAAAGTAGCCTTAGTGAAGTTATGTAATTTACCCAAACCTACCTGGCTATTGTGATGTAGAATTCAGATTTGAATCCAGTGTCTCAGTCTCCAAAGTTCATTCTTATTCCTCCATAAAAAATGCTACCTCTAAGAGAGCAAATTTAAAGAAAGAAATTAGAATAACTAATATTTTAGCTAACTTGTATTAAGTGTTCATTTGCTGCACACCAAATGATAAGCACTTTGCTTACATTTAAAATTTTTTTCTTAACAATTCAGATTTGGGGGCACCTGGGTGGCTCTGTTGGTTGAGCATCTGACTCTTGATTTTGACCCAGGTCATGATCCCAGGGTCGTGGGATGGAGCATGGAGCCTGCTTGGGGTTTTCTCTCTCTCCCTCTGCCCCTCTCCCCTGCTTGCATGCTCTCTCTAATTTTAGTATATGTGCTGCTGAAGTGAGCATGCTCTCTCTCTAAAATACAATACAATACAATACAATACAATGCAATACAATACAATAAATTCAGATTTATATTCACTACATTTATCTCAAGTAAGACATGAGAAATGAACAAGTCCACTGGGATCCTTCTAAACCATACTATGTGTGATATGCCTATTCCCTATGTGCCCTCCATTCCATTTTTGCTTCATTTTTATCTATAGTTCTCACCATCTAGCATAAATTACTCATTTTGTTTGTTTTCTGTCTCTCATATCTAGAGTATAAGTTTCATGGGACGCCTGGGTGGCTCAGTCAGTTAAACGTCTGACTTCGGCTCAAGTCATGATCTCACAGTTGGTGAGTCTGAGCCCCGCGTTGGGTTCTGTGCTGACAGCTTGGAGCCTGGAGCCTGCTTCAGATTCTCTCTCTCTCTTTCTCCTTCTCTCTCTCTCTCTCTCTCTCTCTGTCCCTCCCCCGCTCATACTCCGTCTCTCTCTCTCTCTCAAAAATGAATAGACGTTAAAAAAAAATAAAGTATAAGCTTCATGAAGGTAGAAATGTTTATTTTATTGTTTGTTTGATTTCTAATTAATGCAACTCCCATCCTTGTTTATGTTTGTTTACTCTGAATGCTATTTGAATCTCTTTAACTTTCATGTTCCAAACTTTGATGATGCTTTAGCTTTGGGGGTAGTGGGGTGATATTCAATGGTAGCTTTCAATCTGATGATTTTGATCTTCACCTCTGGAGAATTTTCCTCTATTCTTTATTTGATAATCCCCAACACCACTCTCCATTTTCTCTTGTCTGCTTTTCTGGACCTCCCTTGGTCAAAGAGTTAACAGACTTTTTTCCCTTCTATGGTCCCTTTGTCATTTTCTCTTTCTCTCTGAGAGATTTGCTTAGCTTTATCTTCCACTCTCCTTTTAAATTTTTGGTTTGTCTATCTCCCTCATGTTTTCTGATTATTTTTTCATGGCTTCATGTTCATCTTTGATGGAAGTGGTATTTTACCATCCTGATGTCATGGTCCTTATTAAGTTTGTTTTGAAATTTTTAGCTTTTCCTATCTCATCTCTATTTTTTCAGAAATCCTTTTATTCTATGGTTTTTTTTTTCTTTCTTTTTTATTATCCCTCATTCATTTGGAGGTTCTCTTCAAATATCTGATTATCTCTGGCTGTTCATTCATATTTTATTTAAATTTTTTAAAAAAAATATTTATTTTTGAGGGAGAGAGAGAGGGAGAGAGAGAGCAAGAGGTAGAGAAAAAGAGGGAGAGAGAATGAATGGGGGAGAGGACAGAGGATCCAAAGCGGGCTCCACACTGACAGTAGCAAACCTGAGTCGAGATCATGTCCTGAGCCAAACTCAACCAACTGAGACACCCAGGTGCCCCTGTTCATTCATATTTTAAAATGTAGCTCTTAAAAATCTAATTAAGTCAAGGCTGGTAGGTCTCATCCTAGCATGACCAATTAGGCAGCAAACTGACCATTTAATTTAGTGCTAGTCCCACTTTACAATTTGTTAGAATTGGAAGATCCTTTCTCTTAGAACTTTTAGTTTCTTCAGAAGAGATTAAATGCCCACACCGTTTTTTCTGGAAATAGAGACAGGTTGTCTTTCAGTATACAGACTTTTTACTCGGTCCCTAGATAGTACCCCATCCCTCTGCAATGCTTACCATCCTGTAATCCAGGCATCTTGATCTCATATCGAAGGAGACGAAGGAGACGCAGAAGCTATGTTAAGTAAAAAGGCTGGGGGAGGTATCGAAGTTAAAGTGCCAGTACAGCAAAGACATAAATGTCTAAAACAGCAAAGTATATTTGCAGAAAGGCAAGTCGTCTGGCTTGGTGGAGATCATAGTTATGTTTTCCAAACCTGCATCTCAGGTTTCTGATTTTTGGCATATTTATGAAGCAAGTATTAAAACTTTCATGTGATTTTTTCCATATTTGCATATCATTTATATTAATTCCTTAGTATCATCATTAAATCACTCAGTTCACCTCTTAAATGAAATAAATGTATTTTGAAAGGAAATTCTATTTCACTGCCCTAAGTTTTTTTAAAAAAAATCACTTTTTGAAAATAAAAAGTAATACAATAAAACCAAAACAATAAATTATTTAGTTCTAGCTACATAACATTGACAGTTAAAAGGCTTTAAGAGGATATCCACTTATCCTCTTTGGTTCAAAGAGTGAGCTTTTGGTTCAAAGGAAATTAGTGTTAAAACAAACAAAAATGAGGCTTTTCTCTTGAATTAGTCTCAGTATGTGAAAGAGAATTGAAAGAGTAGTATTTTCTTGCTATGTGGTTCCATCTTATTTAAGACCATGTTCATGTATTTTCCAAAGTCATTTCAAGTACTACCAGTGGGACACATTTCTCACTTTAGAAAAGCTGGCTTACAGAATTTTGGTGGTGGAGATAATAACAAACAAGAGGGAAGACTTCAAATATTTAAGGCCTATGGGGCCCAGCCTACACAACTGTTAAAATGTAGTACAGATCCCTTACACTATAAAAAACAGGAAATGCGTCAGGACTTAAAGGAGAACAGGGCTGTTAAGGCAAAGAGAGAAGCAGTTGATACAAGAGAAAGTTTTTTGGCAAAATATATTATAGATGCTCAAAAAATGCTTGTTTCATGGTCCACTAAGTCAGGGGTCAAAAAGAACACAAGTGTTAGACAGTAAGGAAAGAGTCTTTGGAAGAAGTAAGAAATCTGTTTAATAAAGAGGGCATGAGTTATTGATTAGATTGAATTAGCACTGTTTCCCTCTAAAGTCTGTTCTTTCCCTCTTTCCTCTTCCAAGGAACGGCACTACTTCTTGGACGTGAATTTCTCTGGTTACAGAACTGGAAGTGGTTATGAGTTTCTGTAGCAGTAGATTTGTTGCTACCTTCCAGGCAGTTGCCTGGATCTTGTAACTGATCATGTTCCTCTTACTGAATAACCTACTAAACATCTTGTGCTAAATTGATTTGTGGCCCATCTCTAACAAGTTTATAGGTGTTCATTAAATTTGTTCATGTACTCGTGCCATTTCTGGTTTTATTTTATTAAAAGACCATATTTTTCTATTTGGATCTTTTTATTTTTCTTTTCCTTTTCCTTTAAAAATTTTTTTCTGCTGATATTTAATCATCTTAATTATGAATCTTTGTAAGCCACCTTAAACATTTTTGAAAGATTGTGTGTTAGTATACAAGATAAACAGACTTCAAATTCCATTCAATTACCCAAATCAGAGACTGTAGTCAGTTTTATTATCAACTTTTTTCTATATCTCCATATCTAATCAAACAATAAATGTTACCTATTCTATTCTCAACATCGTTCCAATCTTTTTACATCAATTCACAGTTGCTGCTTTCATTATGCATTCAGATTTCTTAAATAAGTCAATTTCAGAGCTTTCTAACTGGTCAGATGGACTCCAGTGCCTTCTGATCTAAGCTTTTCTTTGTAGAGCTTCCAGAATGGACATTTACACCACAAATAACACAACAAACAAAAAACCACAATTCATTAATATGTTACTCTCCTGCTGAGTGTCACTTCAGTGGCTCTCCAACTTTCAGAATCAAGTCCAGCCTCTTCCCCAGAGCATATATATGACACCTAACAATTTGCCTTGCATCTTTTGCTGACCCCTCCTTCAAACTTCTCCAGCTTCATCTCTCATAATGAACCTCTTAAATGCTATGGTTTAGATCCACTGACTTTTTTGTGATTTTCTACCATAGTGTGTGGTCTCAACTCTCTCTGGTTGAAATACTCTTTCAAAACTGTGTAGTGCCAGAACAAATGGTCCTTCAATTAATAAAGTGTCAGATGGCTTTTTTTTCCTTTCCTTTTCTTTTTTTTTTAAGGAGAGAGAGAGAGAGAGAGTGCAAGCAGGGGAGAGAGGCAGAAGGAGAGTGAGAATCTTAAGTAGGCTCCAGACTCAGCACAGAACCCAACGTGGGGCTTGATCCCATGAGCCTGGGTTCATGCCTTGAGCCCAAATCAAGAGTCAGTCACTCAGTCACTCAACTGACTGAGCTAGCAAGGCACCCCTCAGATAGCTATTTTTTACTTAATGAATATTGGCCAGTAGCCCAACTCTATGAGCAAAGCCACGTTAGGAGGTAGATGTCAAAATGATGGATGATCTTGTCCAGAGTTGCTAAAGGAACTAAGAACAGACAAGTCTCAACTCCACACTGCATAAGACAATAAACTTATTGTAAATTCAGTCACCATCTTCTATCACCATCTACCATCATGCATTTTAGATTATTGGCAGATGGCCTAGTGATTATATGAACAATGCAAGTCATTGAAATTTGTGGTCAACTGGATACCATGACTCTCAAGATGCTTTTCTTCTTTTTTATAAAGGTAAAGTAAGAAATCTTAATTTATGACAGTCTCTGCAATCCTTCACTTCTTGAAAGAATCTGTACATAGTGGGGACTTATGTACCCCAATCTGAGGAGATACACCCACCTGATCTCAAAAGATATAAGGTATGTTTTTCATAGAATGAAACTCAAAATTTTATGTTACAAAAGTCTGTATTTTAAAATTCTTTGTTATAACTTTTATAATAACATAAATTATTAATATCCAATTGCATCTTTGTTTTCTGGCATGGAAGAACAACTTTAAATTTCCTTGAGAGAATATATAGATTCTTAAACACAGCAATATCAATGGCAATAAGGGGAACAGTAATTACTTGGAATCAAGAAACTGCTCCTTCAATAGAGGAGCGGATGTTAGATTTAAGCGATGGACTCCATTTGAGAAAAGTGTACCCATTAAAAAATCAATACTTCTAGCTCTAGGGGGTCAGAGCAAATGTTTTCAGATCCTGCCAAAAAATGAAAAAAAAAAAAAAAAAGGACTTGGGAGCATTTCACCTGGCCAACATTTTAAGCTTAAGTTTTGTCAGATTTTTCCATTTAAGAAGATGTAAAACAAAACCTCTAAGTATTGATGGACAAAGGATTTGCAGAATCAAAGTATCAAAAAAGTAGTATCTATACAAATGAGCTGTACAATCATACTTATGAAAGAACTGCCTAAGTCAGAAGGCAGGATGCATATCGTCTTCTTATGCTAAAAACGAAATAAGAAAATGTGAACTTAGCTTCTCTAATAATACAAGTTGAGTGAGTTCTTAAAACTGATTGACACTGATTTTATGTGTTCGGAGTTTTTGAGGGGATTTGCAGAAATTTTAGCCTTGCCATTTTGAGGGTAATATTCAACTGCTAGAGGTTTATCTCTCATCCCAGTGGCATATTTGATAATTTGGTTCAAAATCAATGACAGTCACCATTCCCCACAGGGCTTCAGTGTTTCTCTTTGAAATCTACAGGAAGTGAAGGCAAGAACAAACAACAAATTTTATTTGGGATCCCCAGCTGCGATAATTCTGTGGTAAGCTAAAGAATGAAAAGTCCAATTCTTCTAAGGCTCAATCAAAATATCTTGACTTTAAAACCAGGGAATCATCAATGAAAATAACACATTTGGAATCAGTTAAATGTGTTCATTTTTTTCGCCTGTCAGCTCACCATATATCAACACAGATCTACCCCTCACAATAAACTAGAAGGGAACTTGCTACATTATCCCATATCACTATTTTATCACTTACAGGAAATAAAAAACAAGTAGAACACATATGTGAACTCTGCTTAAAAAGCTGAGTCACAGAGGCAAGGTAATGTGAGAGAATTACATGGAATTTCCCCTAGGGTGCAGGATTATTTTATTCTGATTGGACACCTGCACAACTTATTTGTTCATGAAATATGAAAGGGATTATTAGCAACACTAATGATATCTTTTGCTTGTAAGTTAAAAAAAAAAACCTGAAAGTAACTCTGATGTTTTTATTCTATGAAACAATTAGACTGTCTAAGAGGAACAAAGGAAAATGCTGGGTAGGTGTGGCTATTTCAGCTGCATGCAAAAAGCCTCATTCAATCTGTGCATTTAATTTCTACTCTAAAATAACCTAAGAGATTCAGGGCTTTCAATTCTTTTTTCTTTTTCTTTTTCCATATCCTTTTATAGATACTTATAGACATCTAACAAATTTATATCCTTTCAAACATTGTTTTCTTTTTGCAGGGGAATTTTTTTCTAAGCAACTAGTAAATATTAGGTCAAATCCTAACATCAATTTGATTCCTGATTTGGGTCAATTTTATAAGTCACCTTTGTATTTCTCCTTGACTTTGCTTATCTTTCCTTGAGCTTTTCTGTCTAAATCATTCTTTCTTAGATTGCTTTCCAATAAAGAGAGCTCTGTATCATTCTGTTGATATAAAGGGCTACATTTTGAAGACAGCAAAATGGCAGTTAGATATTGATTTGTTGATACACTGGAACTTTACTACCACATATCCTACTAATCTTAGACTTCTGGGACATGATGGATTCCAAATTTGATGATGCTGTTGTTTTGAACTATTCAAAAAGTAACACCATAAGAGGCAAAGAGTCTTATAGGGTAAATGCACAGATGGGACCTCAAATCATCCACCCAAATCCCTCAGGTCTACAAATGAAGCAATGAACCAAGAGACATTAAGTTACGCACCTAAGGATGCACATTTACTAAGTAGCACTAGCAGCACTTGAAATTGGGCTTTGTGATTTCCTCTCTAGGGAGGAAATACCACCAATAACTTCCCTATGCTAAATATGGGCATGTGTTAGTACTCTGATATACTTCCTTTATAAGAGTTAATCACTCATTTGCATTTAGTTAAGTAGTTCTTCATTTACTAAAAGTAAAACTGATATAAGAGAGTATAGAAAATTAAATATTTGTATTTCCAGTAACATCTGGAATCCCTATGTATTGAAGTCTAAGAACTATCTCAATTAAAAAAAATAATAGTTTTATATTTTGTTCAGTGTTTTTTTATAATTGTTCTCATGTAGACCCCAAAACTACTCTATGAAGAAGGTATAAATAGTATCCCTATATAATATATGAGCAAATTGAGGCTTAAAAAGGTTAAGTAACTCACCCAAGACCACACAGCTATTAAAACTGTAGCCACTGGGGAGCCTGAGTGGCTCAGTCAGTTAAGTATTCAACTCTTGATTTTGGCTCAGGTTATGATCTCACATGTTTGTGAGTTTGAGCTCCGCATCGTGCTGTGTCCTGACAGTGTAGAGTCTGCTTGAGATTCTTTCTGTCCCTCTCTCTGTGCCTCTCCCCTGCTGACACACACACACACACACACACACACTCTATTTCTCTCTCCCTCAAAAAACAATTGTGGAGCCACTTAGAACAGGTAGAAATTAGGTTGTTCTGCATAATAGAGTTTTCCCATTGCCTTTAGTTTTGGGACCATTGTTCAGGAACCACAATAATTTTATCTCTTGAAGAATTACTCCTTACTCCTAAGCTGTATTCCATGTTATGGCCTTGGCCTACATATCTCAGGGCCTATATGTATAGCTGAGCACCATGGGTTCTGCCCAATGTCATTGAGAGCCACTGGCATAGAAGGCATTGCAAATGATATCTCCTACAGACATCAATTGCAGAAGCCTTTGCATAGAAGCATGGAAATAGAAATATGATACCATTACTAAATTTATTATAGGGAAGTTGTTGAGGAGCTCATTTATACAATGAAATTGCCCCTTTTGTGAAAAATTTTTTGAGACAAGTAGTTACCTAACTACTGGGAAAATCATTTCTAAAGAATAAGTTCCAGGGCACCTGGGTGGCTCAGTTGGTTAAACATCCAACTTCAGCTCAGGTCATGATCTCGTGATTTGTGAGGCCGCGTGTCAGACTCTGTGCTGACAGCTCAGAGCCTGCAGTCTGCTTTGGATTATGTGTCTCCTTCTCTCTCTGCCCCTCCCCACTTGCACTCTGTCTCTCCCTTTCAAAAATAAATAAACATTTTTAAAAATTTAAAAAACAAAAGAATAAGTTCCTATTTCCCTCATGGAAAATTTAGATTAGTGTTCACTATTTATATTTTGACTACCATGAAGTTCAGCTTTAGGATGACAGCTAGGACATTGACGGACTAAATTTTTTCTTAACCTAATTTTTTATTCTATTTTTGTATTTCCTAGCTTCTCCTGTGTTTTATTTTATACCTTCTCACTAACTTGAATATGAATATTTGGCGCACCTACAATAGAAGACTGTAATTACAAGGCCAAGTTTTGCTACAAAGAGAATATATAAAACTGGCTATCATTTTCAGGAATTATGCTGTGTAAATCTCATTCCCATTGCTAACAGGGACCCCCCCTTTTGTAAGTCTCAGCAACATTAAAAAAACCCATTTGAAAGTTACAATTATAATGTTACAACTTAAAGAAGAAATCTTAATGGAAAGGAGTTTTAAAAAATGGTAATGGAGTGACACCTGGGTGGCTCAGTCGTTAAGAATCCAACTTCAGCTCAGGTCATGATCTCACAGTTCATGAGTTCAAGCCCTGTGCCAGGTTCTGTGCTGACAGCTCAGAGCCTAGAGCCTACTTCGGATTCTGTGTCTCCCCTCTCTCTCTGTTCCTCCCCAACTCACACTCTGTCTCTGTCTCTGTCTTTCTCAAAAATAAACATTAAAAAAATTAAAAAAAAAAAGAAATGGTAATGGAAATGAGAAAACTCATGGTAATGGAAAATGGTAATGGAAATGATAAAAGCATTATTATCAAAACTTGCAGGATATAGATAAGCATCTCTTAGAAGAAGTAGTATTAAATGCATTTATTACAAAAAAGGAATTTTTTTTAATGAGGAAAGGATTCCATTCAGTAAACTAGGGAGTAAAACTAAAGACAATAGAAACAATAAAATAGTGATGCAAAATCTCAAAGTAACAAAATAGAGATAATAGAAAACTTTTTGATTGTGTGAAATAGAAATAATTATGAAACAAAATGACTCTCAGAAATTTCTGATTAAAATAAAGAACAGAGAAGTTCTGTTTTTTCAAAAAGTACAAATAAACAGGACAGTAGTAAAATGTAATGGTTAGTAACACAGGCAATACAGCCTCTAAGGCCTAGGAACAGAGCAAAACTAAGACTCATGTTAAACCAGCAAAACAGAAAACCTTCCTTGTGACCACAGTTAGGCTTTCAAAACTGGAGTAACAAAAGACAGTAGTCTACTACTAGGGAGAAGCAAGACCTTGGAGAAACCCCCTACTCCACCCCTTCCCATGATTCAGATGTACAGGGATGCATAAATACTGAGGGTAGAGCACAGACATTGAGGAAAATCCACCAGCACTCCAGCCCGCTCCCTAAGTACAAGGTATTGTTAGACTAACGTGAAGTCTGTGGTGCATTGTAGATAACCATGCAGTACCAAAATCAAACTCATTTTCATGACTACATTTACTCATTCCCCCACACTAACTGACAGAAGAAGAGTGTCCATTTATAATCATAAATGCTATTTACCTTGTCTTTACTGTTCTGCTTATGATATGTGTCATTACATTTTTAAATTTTTAATTAGTTATGAGACACTGAAAAGGAAGATAAAACAACTCATTGTCAAGACACAAAGCAGCCAACAGACCAAGACTCAGGAAACCCACATGCTAGCATCAGGAAGTAGGGGCTTCAAGTTAGTATAACTCTTATAATAAACATTTTATGGAAGTGTGGACAACATGTATAAACAGGTATGGAATTTGGCACAGAAATAGAAACCAAACAAAGAAACAAACAAAACAGATCAAATGGAATTTCTAGACATTAAACACACAGCATTAGAGATGAGGAACTTCTTTGACAGATCCCTCAATAGAATGGAAATGGTTGAGGAAAGAATCAGAGAACTTTAAGAAAGGTCAGTAGGAATTATTCATTGTGTAAAAAACCAATAAAAAGCATTCAAGAGTTGTGGGACCTATTTAACAAATGTGTACCTCAAGTCCGGAAAGAAGAAGAGAGAAATTAGGGCAGAAGAAACATGTAGGGGCGCCTGGGTGGCTCGGTCGGTTAAGCGTCCGACTTCGGCTCAGGTCATGATCTCGCGGTCCGTGAGTTTGAGCCCCGCGTCGGGCTCTGTGCTGACTGCTCAGAGCCTGGAGCCTGTTTCAGATTCTGTGTCTCCCTCTCTCTCTGCCCCTCCCCTATTCATGCTCTGTCTCTCTCTGTCTCAAAAATAAATAAACGTTAAAAAAATTTTTTTAAATAATAAAAAAAATTAAAAAAATTAAAAATAAAAAGAATATATGTAAACAGGTAATAGTCACAAATTTTTCTGAAATAGGAAAATAGCACAAACAGCATATCCTGGAACCTCAGAGAAACCCAAACAGTATAAATAATTTTTGAATCCCCAAATTAATACATATTCAAATTGTTAAAAGAGAAAAAACAATAAAGATAATGAGAAAATGTGAAGACTGATGGTTGGAGGGGGGTGAGGAGACACATTACAGAGAGGAACAAAAATTAAAATCACAACAGACCTTATTAGAAACTATACAAGCCACAAGACAATGTCATCTTTAAAGTACTAAAAGAAAGACAGGAAGAAAAGAAACCTGTCAGCCCATAATTGTATATCAGTAAAAATAAAGATTTTGTATTATACACAAGAGATAATAGAATTTACTACCAGCATTTATACACTTTAGGGAATGTTAAATTGAGTCCTTCAGACAGAAATTTGGAAATATATAAAAAAATGAAAAGCTTTAGAAATAGTAGAAATTATGATCAATATAAAGAAATATATTTAAATGTTGTAATCTAAAATTACCTAAAGTGAAAAACAAAACAAAACAAAAAAACACTAACAGTATTTTTAAATTCATAACATAGGTAAAATAAAATGTATGGCTATAATAACACAACAGAAAGGAAAGAGGAATTGAAAGTATATTGTTAAAAGTTTCTTACAGGATAAACAAAGTGATATTTAATATTTGAAGTTAGATTGCAATACATTAAGGATGCATACTCTAAACTCTGGGGCAACCACTAAAAACAAAATTAGAGAAAGTAGTTTAACTAATAAAACAATTGTGGAGATAAAGTATAATCATAGGAAATATTCAACTAATAAAAAAACACAAAAAGAAGACAAGAGAAACAAACAGGCCTCACAAGAAATGTTAAAAAGACTTCTTGAAGCTGAAACAGAAGGGCAGTAATTCGTACAGGAAAGCATAAGGAAGTATTAATTTCACTGGTAAAGGTAGATGTATCATAAAATCCAGAATTATCTAATGTTGCAAAATTTGTGGGTTAATCACTTAGAAAGCTAGTATGAAGGTTAAGAGACAAAAGTAGTAAAAATAGCTGTATCTACAATAATCTGTTAATGGATACACAAGATAAAAAAGTTGTAAATTTTGACATCAAAAACATAAAGTGTGGTGGGGGGATAAAAATGTAGAACTTTAGAATGTGTTCATACTTGTTACCAACTTAGACTGCTATAAGTTGTTTTATGAAAGTCTTTTTTTTTAATTTTTTTTAACGTTTATTTATTTTGAGACAGAGACAGAGCATGAACAGGGGAGGGGCAGAGAGAGAGGGAGACACAGAATCTGAAACAGGCTCCAGGCTCTGAGCAGTCAGCACAGAGACCGACGCGGAGCTTGAACTCACGGACCGCGAGATCATGACCTGAGCCGAAGTCGGACGCTTAACCGACCGAACCACCCAGGCACCCCTATGTAAGTCTTATAATAACCACAAAGTAAAAACCTATAGTAGATACAGAAAAGATAAAGGGAAAGAAACAAATAACAGACAAGAAAAATAGAAAAAAAAAACTAAAAGTGTTGATTTAAATCTAACAATAACAATAGTTACATTGACTGTAAATGGCCTAATAAGCACTCCAATTAAAAGGCAGAAGTGCAAGAACCTAATTTTAAATATAAAAATAGTGATATGTTAAGAATAAAAGAATGGAAAAAGAAGACATACCTTGTAAAATTTAGTCAAAAGAAAAATTCATCGGTTACATTAATATCAAAGTGGACTTCAAAACAAGGTTACCAAAAATAGAAAGATTACATAATTGTTAACTGTTATCATTGCTAATAGTAAAAGAATTAATTCATTAAGAAGGTACAATAATGCTAAATGTATATGCATCTAACAACAGAACTTCTGGAAATACATGAATCAAAACCGACAAAGCTGAAAGTAGAAATTGACGAATCTACAATTATGGTTGGAAATATTGGACATCTCTCTCTCAACAATTGGTAGGATATATATCCCAGATATCAATAAGGATATAGAAGAATTGAGCAATACCATCAACCATCTTGACCTAATTAGCATAATAGAACACTATACTGTACAAAAACTGGTTACATATGCTTCTCAAGTACATAGAGACATTTTTCAAAACAGAAGATATTGGACCATAAAACAGACTTCAGGTCTGTTTTCAGGTTGTGACCTAACAGTTCATGAGATCAAGCCCCAAGTCAGGCTTTGTGCTGACAGTGCAAAGCCTGTTTGGTTTCCTCTCTCTCCCTCTCTCTCTGCCCCTCTCCCACTCCTGATCTCTCTCTCTCTGTCTCTCTCTCTCTCTCTCTCTCTCTCTCCCTCTCTTTCTCTCACTTTCAAAATAAATAAACTTTAAAATAAAAATAAAAACGGTTTGTAGATTTATGAAGTTAAAAACAATATGAATCATCAATCCGCAAAATAAGTGTTAAGTCAAATGAAAACATATTTTCATATGAAAAACCTGTATGAGCATAATTATGGTGGCTTTATTCAGTCATCAAAAACTTGAAACAGCCTAAACATGCATCAACTGGAGAATAAACATATGCAAATTCATACAATGGAAGCCTACTGAGTAACAAAAAGGAATAAAGTATTGATACATGCAACAAAATGGGTAAATCTCAAAAGCATTATGATCTGTAAAAGAAACTATATTCAAATGTTCTATATATTTTTATTATTCCATTTATATGATATCCTGGAAAAGGAATGTCTGTAGGGATAGAAAACAATCAGTCATTAGGTGTGCCTAAGTGGCTCAGTCGGTTAAGCATCTGACTTCAGCTCAAGTCATGATTTCATGGTCTGTGAGTTCGAGCCCCTTGTTGGGCTCTGTGCTGACAGCTCAGAGCCTAGAGCCTGCTTCAGATTCTGTGTGTGTGTCTCTCTCTGCCCCCCCCCAACTCATGCTGTCTCTCTCTCTCTCTCTCTCAAAAATAAATAAATATTTTTAAAAAAGAAAGAAAGAAAACAAATCAGTCATTGTCAAGGACTATAAAGCAGGGAAGGGATTGACAACAAAGTGTCACAAGTGAACTTTTTGGAGCAATTAATGTTATATTTCTTGATTATAATAGTAGCACCATTATTGCATTTTTCAATATATTCATTGAACTGTACAACCAAGAAGGGTGAATTTTATTAAGTGTAAATTGAACTTTTTAATAAATTTTACTATAAAAAAGAAACTCTAGTCTTTAAAATGAGATTTAAGACAAAAATATATCAAACCATTCAGTATAGTAACATTCTCATCTCATTAAATTCAGAAAGAGTATTTACTAAAATTCAAATCCCTTTTATTTCATTGAAAGACATATAATGTATAGATATTTACTAGCATCTTAGTTTACATTTCCTCTGAAGAATCCTGAGACCGACATTTTAGTAGAAATCTGTTGTTTAGTAGATGACCTCAGAAAACACCAGTAGAGGAGTAGGGAAGTATTACAGAGAAGGAAGCAAGCCAGTAAATTATGCATTATCAAGAAAGTTTTTGCTGTAGGCAGCTTGAACTGAATTTCACCAGGAAATTCTAGGAAGCATGACAGAATAGCCATCTCAAAGCCAGCCCACTTAAGGAGCAAGAGATCAGGATATTTATCCAACAATCCCTATCAGTCATTGGTAGAAGGTTGCTTCTAGATGTTTTCAATGTCCAGTGATCCTGACTTGCCATAAACACTGGAAAAAGAGAGAAAGTCCTTAGACAAAGGGATGTATATGCTGGAAGCTGGAAGTACTGCTGATGTGACTAGAAATTATAAGACCCAAAGATATAAACAAGACAGGTCTACCACATTTAAAAAACTAGGAGAAGAGAACATTTCTACAACTTGAAAAACATACAGCCAATATTATTCCTATTGGTGAAATTTTGGAAGCAGTTTCCTTAAATTAGAAATAAGACAAAAATATCTACTATCACTGATGCAAATCAATATTATATTGGTAGACCTTATTGATGTAATAAAAACTGGATAAAGAGATAAGTGACATAAGGACTGGGAAGGAAAAGATGAGATCACCATTATTTGAAGATTTTATACACACACACACACACACACACATACATATATATACATATACGTATATGTATATGTATGTATATATATATGTATTTCTACATAGTGAACGCTGGTAAAGTCATAGACAAACTATGAAATAACATTAAGAGAGCTCAGCATGATTTCTGAACATAGATCAGTATATGAAAGCAAGTATTCCTATATACTAGCAATAACCTAAGAGAAAATGTAATATAAACATAGATCATGTACTCACTAGCAATAAAAACTATAAACTAACTAGGAAAAAATAATAACATTATAAAGAAAGTTATAAAATTTTACTAAATAATATTTAAAAATCTAACTTGAATGAAACATTTTTTATGAATGTGAAGATTCAAAGCTGTAAAGACGTCAGTTTGCTCAAATTAATTAATAAATTCAGTGCCATACCAATGGAAATTCAAATTATAATTCTAGGGAACCGAAAAAATCATTCTAAAACTTACATAAAATTATAAAGTTCTGAAAGGACTGTAGAAAAAGATCTTATATATCAAGACACATTACAAAATTACAAGCATTAAAACAGTGTATTTTTGGCACAACAGTAGGTAGGTATATCAATAGAAGAGAATAGAGAACCCAGAAAGATACACAACCCTTGCAAAACCTGTTCTAAGACAAATGGGACATTTCAAATTAATTAAGAATAGACTATATTCCATTAAAAGCATTGGCCCAATTGGCTTTTTTCTATGGAAAAATAGTGAAATCATAGCATTACTGCCACTATGCAGAGAAATAATTTCCAGTTGGATTAAAAAGCTAAATATAAGAAAATTTTAAATAACTGAAAAAATATGAGGTTAATTTTATGCACCTAAAATAGGAAGCTTTCCTTAACTAAAGTAGCAAAAACTAAATTATAAAATAAGTATTGCTTAAATTTGACATACAAATTATTTTTTGTATAAAGCATAGGCACTATAATATTTTATAAAGAACAGAATGGGAAATATCCCAACTCATTTACCAAGCATGTTAGTCAGATGGCTGATACATAGAACAGATTAGATAGGTAGATAGATAATAATAATAATGATAGATAGTTGGATAGATAGATAGATAGATAGATAGATAGATGATAGATGATGACAGATAGATAGATGATACATAGATAGATGATAGATAGATAGATAAATAATTTCTTTAAGAATTCCCACTAGAATTCAGTTAACCACTTTCTCTACATCTAGTAGACTTAAGTTGCATATGCCATTCACAGGCACCTGGAGGACTCAGAGGTTAAGCATCTGACGCTTGATTTTGGCCGAGGTCATGATCTTACAGTTTCATGAGTTTGAGTTCCATGTCAGACTCCTCACTGATGGTGCACAGCCTGCTTGAGATTCTCCCTCTCTCTCTGCCTCTGCCCCTCCCCCGTTTGCACTCTCTCGGTCTGTCTCAAAATAAATGAACTTAAAAAAAAAACTTAAAAAATTATATATACCATCCAAAACAAAAACACTTTTCAAATTGTGCATTCAGGCCCCAGAAACATAATCCAGATACTCACTGTTACTTTATTTGTGCTAACTTTTTTTAATGTTTATTTATTTATTGAGAGACAGAGAGAGAGAGAGAGAGAGCGAGCTTGCAGGGAAGGGGCAGAGAGAGAGAGGTAGAAAATCCCAAGCAGGCTCCACACTCAGCACAGAGCCTGACATGGGGCTCAATCTCATGACTGTGAGATCATGACCTGAGCTGAAATCAAGACTCAGATACTTAACCAACTGAACCACCCAGGCACTCCATGATTCCTAAGTAGTCACCTAATAATATTTTTCTGTTTTCAGTTTTCAAGATATTGTGCAGTTCAATATTCTACTTCCAGTCAAGATGGAGTAATAGGGACTAGATTTCCCCCCATTTGAAACAAATAACAGACAATGCATATAAAACAAGGGTTTACACCATACAACAAAGGCTAATGATCTCCAAGACATGGGGAACAGAAGAGATGAGCCCCACAATTGCTATAGCTTTACTGCTTTGAATTTCTGGGAGACAGTGCTAGAAGAGGGAATGGAGACAGAGTCAGTTGACTCCCTGAGCTGAGGAGATAGAGCTGAAGCTTGGAAACACTAAGGCAACTGGAACTGTGGGGCAGAATGACAGACAAATGAGCACTGCACAGATAGGGAACACAGGACATCTACAGATGGTCCTACAGCGAATTCTGTGGACTACAGATCAATAGGTACACATGAGGAAACACCCACAAGGCTGGGGAGAGAATTATCTGAAAGGAGTAGAGGGAACAATGCCCAGCTCTTACACTGCTTTGCCCCCAACCCAATTTCAGCTAACTGTTCTCTTGTCTTTACCAATAACTGTAGTCCTTCCATAACCCCATTTTAAACCTTTCCATTCTCTAGCCACCACCTGTTACCTCTGGACTTACTCTCTTAGTATGTTGACCGCAGCAGTATCGCAGGGAAAAATAAGAAAACTTTGGCAAATCACTAAATTAATATCACCAAAACAGATAAGATTTATTTCATTTCTAGCACAAAAGATATGCTATGATAAAGGGACACCCCAAAAATACTTTGAAGCTAAAAATACGATAACCAAAATTTTTAAATTCCATGGAATGGCAAAAAACACCTTCAAAAAAGTATGACTAAGAAATACACTTTGTCAGGCACCATTTCTCTGAAAGCTAGTGAAGAATGTCATCTAGAAAAAAAAGGCAACAATCCATAAGGAGGAAACTATAGGATCCAGGAAACAGGAGTCTAAAGCAGAAGAATAGGAAAAGAAGTCTCCAAAGGGATATCTGTGCAATAGATGAATCCTGTCCAGAACAGAGAATAAATAGAAGAGTCTAGAGGACATTCTCCACAAAGAAAGTATGTGTGTGTGTGTGTGTGTGTGTGTGTGTGTGTGTGTGTAAGGAGAGAGAGAGGTTAGTTGTATGAGCATTTGGAAAGCCATAGGAATTTGTTGGTTCTATTGTAAAGAATTAGCAACACAGGCTTAAAGTAAATGAAATGAAAAAGCAAGAGAATTATTTATTCCGGGCGTGTGGAAGATAAAGAAGATTGTACTAGAAAGGAAACAATCATGATATGCTACTTGGCTCTGCCATGAATAATATCCATATGAACATGAGGTAAGCACCGCCGATTGACTTAAATGTTGTGATACAGCTATTTTTAAAAAGACGCAGAGGAGAATCAATGGGGGATAGGAGAACGAGTATAAAATAAAGCAAATAATATATTAAAAATTAAGCCAAGTGACAGCAACAGAAGTGTATTATATACAAATACAAGGAAAAAATTAGAAATAGTTGAAAAATTATTGTTTCTGAGGAGAAAGACTGAAGGATAAAACGGAGAGAGAGCTTTTAATCCAAACAGAGGATCCAAAGCTGGGTCTGCACTGACAGCAGTGAGCCCGATGAGGGGCTCAAACTCATGAACTGTGAGATCATGACCTGTTTTCTGAAGTCAGACACTCAACCAACTGAGCCACCCAGGCGCCCCTGTGGCTTTCCGTTTTTTATTTATTTATTTTTTAACGTTTATTTATTTTTGAGACAGAGAGAGACAGAGCATAAACGGGGGAGGGGCAGAGAGAGAGGGAGACACAGATCAGAAGCAGGCTCCAGGCTCTGAGCCATCAGCCCGGAGCCCGACGCGGGGCTCGAACTCATGGACCGCGAGATCGTGACCTGAGCTGAAGTTGGACGCTTAACCGACTGAGCCACCCAGGCGCCCCTGCTTTCCGTTTTTTAATCAAAACTGTTTTAGTTATCTTTATGAGAGTTATATGTATGTTTTCTCTCCAACAGACAAAAGACAGATATTCTCCTTCATACTGATGGCATGGACTATTTCTATTAAATGAAACATTTTTAGAAATTGCTGTAGGTGTTGACTAAGTGTGCAGCCCATTCTCTCTTGTACCAGCTTCTGTTTCAGCTTTGCAAAAAGTTTCGCTAATTGTGGCAACTGCATTCCCCAGGGTGCCACTGATTAGCTGGTGTGCACTGAGTGTTATTGCTGCTGCTGATTGTCTCCTCTTGGCCAACTCAGCTGATACTCCGTGTTTGACTACAGTCTTAGCAAATGCCTCTTTTCTGGAAATTTTATGGTGCCATGCTGGCATGCAGAACCTTACTGACCCTAATTAAGGACAACCCCAAAGTTGAAATGTGATGTGTTTTAAAGATACTGAGAAGCCAGTAGGCCTGAGTTCAAATGTCTGATTGCCCTCTGAGCTATTCTGATCTTGAATTCAGCATGGGACATTACTTAACTCAAAGAACATGTGTTTAATCCTCTTTCTGTGAATGATTACTGACTTCCCTCTCTCTATCAGCTGTCTGGTTCTCCTCCAGAGCTCTGGGCCACTCTAGCGTTTGTCCTATGTCACCATTTGAAAGCAACCACAATGACTCTGCTGCAGTTTCTTTAGTCTGTAACTTATCTTCTCCTTCATTTATTCCTAATCTTAGTCAATGTGCCGTTATTTATGTGACCCTCATTCTATTTCCTGAGTGCCTACTTCTCAGAATCACCCATGAACACCTTACAAAATGCACATGCTTAGTACCCACCCAGACCTTTTGAATCAGAATTTCCAGGGATGAGGTTAACTATGTGTAATTTTTAAAAGCACCACAGTAATTATGCTATGGAATTAAGTTTGAGAACTACGATATGTCTGTTATCTCCTCTTCTATTCCCTCAGTCACTGTCTGCATTTAGACCCCATCACTTCTTGTCTAGATCATTGCTGTAGTTTCCAACTGCCTTTCGTGTATCCTGTTTCAACCCTTTTCATACACTGTCCTTTTTTAAAAATTTATTTAACAAATATTTATTGGAGCCCTTGCTTGGCAAAGGGTTTTTCTCCACCATGTTGCTAGAATCATTTTTCTAAAACATGTCTTTTTTTATGTTTATTTATTTATTTTGAGGGAGAGAGAAAGAGAACTTGAATGGAGGAAGGACAGAGAGGAAGGGAGAGAGAGAATCCCAAGCAGGCTCTGTGCTTTTAGTGCAGAGGCTGAGGGGAGGGGAGAGCCGCGGGGGTGGGGGTTGCCCATCTCATGAACCATTAGATCATGACCTGAACCGAAATCAAGAGTCTGGCACTTAACGGACTGAGCTACCCAGGTACTCCCTAAAACACAGGTCTTATCATGAGATTCTGTTGCTTAAAATCCTGTGATAGTTCTTTCTTCACCTCAGGATAAATTCCAAACTCATTAATAGAGCACCGATCTTGCTCCATTTCTTTACCAACTCAAATCTATTCAGTGCCTTGTACATGGTATTTGCTGGTTTCTAAATAGCTTAAAATCTAATGGGATTGTATAATATAATATTTAAGAGCTCATGCATGGAATCATTTGCATCTGATCTCAGTATGCCTGTTTGGTACTTACTATCTACATGTCCATAGTAAGGTACTTTTTTTTTAAGTCTCGATTTTCTGCTCTGCAAAATAGATATAATAATGACTGTCTTATATGGATGATTCGGATGAGTTAATTAAATAATTTATCTAAAGTGCATAGCACAAAATAAGTACTCCGTTTTAATGACTATTATTGGCGGCTGTTATTTACCCACGTTATTTTCTGCTTAGAATGTTATTCCTTCACTTTTTCACCTGAATCATCCCTACTCAATATTTAAACCTCAGCCAGTCATGCTTTTCTCCAGGAAGACTTTACTTACAGCCACTTTTCACAGGAACCTTAATCTTTCTTCTGTCTCAGGGCTCCCCAAACTGTGGTCTACAGACCAAATATGGCCTACTACCTATTTTGTATAGTCCAAGAGAAAGATGTTTTTTATATTTTCAAACGGTTTAAAAGAAACCAAAAGAAGATGCAAGGGAATCATATAAAATTTAAATCTCAGTGTCTATAAAGAAACTTTTAGGGGAACACACCCATGCCTATTTGCGGACAATTGTCTATGGCTGCTGTAGCACAACAGCAGAACTGAGTACTTAACAAAAACCGTGTGACCCAAAAAGCCAAAAATATTAGCTATCTGACCCTTTTCAGAAAAAAGTTTGCAGATCCCAGCTCTACCTCATCCTAGAAGAGACCATCCTGTATTGTCATTTCAGTTGTCTGCCCACAGCCAGTGACCTCCTTTAGGTCAGAAACAGTGTTTGATCCTTTCTCCAACGCTTAGTACATGCCCTGTGTGCTCTCAGATAGTAAGCTCTCAATATTTCCTTACTGAGTGAATGAAAGAATTATTTTCCTGTGTTTTTTTTTTCTTTGTCAAATATGGCAACAATGTATAACTAAACATTTTTTATGAATTCAGAGTAATATGAGTTCCTAATTTAATTTAGGTGTTACCTCTGTGTCAATTTTATAACCCTGACATAAATTACTTCATAAAGTACAGCCCTAAGAAATGAATCCTATTATCATTACTTTTTTCTATGTAAGGAAGCAGGAGCACAAAGAGCTCAAGGAACTTGACCAAGGTCCCAGAATTAGGAAGTGACAAAACCAGAAAATCTCACTGAGACCCCTCTCAATTACTATGTTGTAAAGTCTTCTTACAGTGAAAGTGAAGAGGGGGCTGCAATAAGATGAGGTGTTTGTTTTAATAAGCACTATTTTAAACAGCAATGTTCTAAAGTAAGTTCAAAATAATATGCCAAAATGTAGACTAGCTCTCCTGGACAATCCTTTGTAATAAAATACAGAAGAGTACCTACTAGATCATAGTACTGCTCGAATCTTAATGATCTGTTCTTGTTGTCACTTTTGTGAGGCAAATACTGGAAAATGTTCAGAAAACCTTATTACTTCTCTATTATAAGCTGTATCTTAAAGGTAGACTAATGGTTTTACTTAACATTAAAGTAAACAGCAAGAATACAGGACAAATGCAACCCTTTAGAAATATGATTCTGTCAGCCTCCAGAATTTACCTCACATCTGAGATGCATTTAAAGAAACATTATTAAATAGAAATCCTCAAGAGTCATGTCAAAATTCATAAATGATCATCTAAGTGCTATAGTAGAGAAGAGTTCAGTTGCATTCAAACATGTTGACAGCATTCACTTAAACATTGATAAACTATGACAAAAAGAAATAAGATCTTTAAACACAAATTGAGATTATATGCCAGTATAATTTCAGTCTTTGATAATATATCTCAAGTTGCTTTACATTTATTTTTTTTTAATTTTTTTTAAACGTTTATTTATTTTTGAGACAGAGATTGACAGAGCGTGAACAGGGGAGGGGCAGAGAGAGAGGGAGACACAGAATCTGAAACAGGCTCCAGGCTCTGAGCAGTCAGCACAGAGCCCGACGCGGGGCTCGAACTCACGGACTGCGAGATCATGACCTGAGCCGAAGTCGGACGCTTAACCGACTGAGCCACCCAGGCGCCCCGCTTTACATTTATTAAATAACTCCACTGTTATTGTTTTAGCAGGAATTCTCATTGTTTAAGCCCTTTTCATAGCAATTAACATCATTATTACTACTTTTGTATAGCATGAGTTCATCTACACACAAAGAATGATTATATTATTTTCAACTCTTTGCAACTCATATTAGAATAAAATAAAAATTGAGGTGATACATCAAGTACTTATAGAAATAAAACTTTCCCCAGGAGTGTTAAACTTTTCTGCATATTAAGTAGAATTTGTAAGTTTAATTTTCATTAGAAAATAACAGGCGAAGATGGTGGGTCTTTATGTTTTTCTGTTCTATATGTAATTTATTTATTTTTTTATTGAATTGTAGTTGATACACAATGTTACTTTCAGGTGTACAGCATCGAGGTTCGACAAGTCTGTGTACATTATGTTATGCTCACCACAGGTGTAGGTGGTGGATCTTTAAATGTGCCGAAAATGCAATGATTTCCAATGCTTCAACAAATATTCAAATAGCCTGCCTCACATAAGGTGGATGAGAAAATACCAAGCTTAGCCTTTTGGTCCTCTCTGATGGCACTCTTGATTACGTGCCAGACAAAATATAATCTCTGAATGAAGTTCCTGAATTTAGCAAAGATATTCTCATTCCTTCTCAGAAGAAACTGGTCAAGAAACTAGAGTAAAAGAAGAAGGAGAAGGGAAAGAAGGAGGAGGAAAAGGAGAAGAAGAAGAACAAAACCAGAACAAGAAGAAAAATATTTTCTTAAGGATGGAAACATAAATTTTGTATTTATTTAGAATATCTTTTTTTTTCCCAAGATCAGAGCTGAGAAGTTGAACCTTCTTCTTTTAAAATAGGAATTATTTCAATAGGGGCAATAAGTTTAATTTTCCATCAGAAAAAAAAGATAGGCAGTTTTATGTACATTCTCATGTCATTTGTGAATGAAGACACTTCTCTATCATCCTTTACAATCTGTGTGCCTTTTGTTTGTTTGTTTGTTTTTCTGTATATGGCACTGAATAAGATTTCCAGTTCAGTATCAAACAGCAATGGTGAAAGGAGACATTTTTGCTTTTGCTTTGTTCCTAATATTAGGGGGAACCATTCTTTTTTCACTTCTAAATACGTTAGAGATAACATTTTTATTTAATTTTAAACATTGGGGCGCTTAGGTGGCTCAGTTGGTTAAGGGTTCATCTCCTGACCTTTCATGAGTTGGAGCCCCGCATCGGGTTCTGCACTGACAGTGCTGAGCCTATTTGGGATTCTCTCTCTCTCTCCCTCTGTCTCTCTCTCTCTCTGCCCCTCCCCTGTTCATTCTCTCTCTCTCTCTCTCTCTCTCTCTCTCTCTCTCTCTCTCAAAATGAATAAATAAATAAAATTTAAAAAAATTAACTTTGAACATAATTGATAGATTCAAGCAATAATAGTAACAATGTAGTTTAGTAGGACTTAGTATGACAAAAAAATAACACAAAAAACTACAAGAGGAATGGAATTACATGCTTATAAGATTATTAATTATATATGAAGTGCCATTATATTGTTTGAAGGTAGATTGTGAGAAGTTAAAATGGATATTATAAAACTTATAGGAAAGAGGGTAAAAGGGATAAAGTACATACAAGAAAATTAAAAAAATTCATAGCAATATGGCAGATGTAAACCCAAAGATAACAATAATTATATTAATGAAAATGGTAAACATTGAAGGTAAAAGACAAAGATTATCAGAATTGATTTAAAAAAAAACAACCACCAAACTCCATGCTGATTTAAAGCAATCTATTTAAATATAAAGACTCAAATAGGTAAAAGTAAAAAAAAAAATAGAAAAAGATATACCATGTTAGTGCTAAGCATAAGAAATTTGGAATGGCTTTATTAATGCCAAAGTAGATTTCAAAATAAGAAACATTACCAGAGAAAAATATATTCATTTAATTATGACAAAAGGATCAATTTACCAGAAACATACAATCTTAAATGTTTATATACACAATCATCAAACCTCAAAACAAATGAGGCAAAAATTGACAACTAAAATGAGAAAACGGGCATATCAATTATACTTTAAGTTCAACTATATTCTCTCAGTGATTGATAAGACAGAAAAGCAAATGAAGTTATGGAATATTTTAATAACACCACCAACAATCTATTGGACCTTATGAATACATAAAATAGGTGGTATAATAATAAATAATATAATTATAATAATAAATAATTATATGAAATTATTATATATCTAAATAATCTACCCAACAACAGTTAAATATAAATATTTTCATGTGTAAATAGGACATTCACCAAGATAAAACATATTCATGCTCATTCATAAGATAAATCTCAGCAATTTTAAAAAAAATGAAGTCATAAAGTTTGTTTTTTTTAACCATAGCAAATTTAAGTTAAAAATCAATAATGGAAAGCTTCCTAGAAAACCTCAACATTTGGAGATTAAACAATACATTTCTAAAAATTTGTTGATCAAAAAGAAATGAAAAAGAAAATTATTATATATATATAATATTTATTATATAATAATTATATATTTATATAATTATTATATATAATTATTATATATATACTTATAAGTATATATATATACTTATATATATATGTATATATATATATTTTTTTTTTAATTTAAATCCAAATTAGTTAAGATAAGGTGTAATAATGATTTTGGGAGTAGAATTTAGTAATTTAGTGATTCATCACTTACATACAACACCCAGTGCTCATCTCAAGTGTCCTCCTTAATGCCCCTTGCCCATTTAGCCCATCCCTCCACCCACCTCCCCTCCAGCACCCATCAGTTTGTTCTCTGTATTTAAGAGTCTATTATGGTTTGTATCCCCCTTCTGTTTTTATCTTATTTTTGCTTCCCTTCCCTTATATTCATCTGTTTTGCATCTTAAATTCCACATATGAGTGCAGTCATATGATATTTGTCTTTCTCTGACTTATTTCACTTAGCATAATACACTCTCATTCTATCCACATTGTTGCAAATGGCAAGAGTCCATTCTTTTTGATTGCTGAGTAATATTACATCATATATATATATATATATATATATATATATATATATCACATCTTCTTTTTTCATTCATCTGTCGATGGACATTTGGGCTCTGTCCACACTTTGACTATTGTTGATAGTGCTGCTATAAACATTGGGGTGTATGTGCCCCTTTGAAACAGCATACTTATATCCCTTGGATAAATACCTAATGGTGCAATTGCTGGGTCGTAGGGTAGTTCTATTTTTAATTTTTTGAGGAACCTCCATACTGTTTTTCAGAGTGGCTGCACCAGTTTGCATTCCCACCAGCAGTGCAAAAGAGTTTCTTTTTCTCTGCATCCTCACCAACGTCTGTTGTTGCCTGAGTTGTTAATGTTAGCCATTCTGACAAGTGTAAGGTGGTGTCTCTTTGTGCTTTTGATTTGTATTTCCCAGATGTTGAGCATTCTTTTCCGTGTCTGTCAGCCATCTGGATATCTTCTTTGGAGAAGTGTCTATTCATGTCTTTTGCCCATTTCTTCACTGATTATTTGTTTTTTGGGGTGCTGATTTTGATAATTCTTTACAGAATTGGATACTACCCCTTTATCTGATATGTCATTTGCAAATATCTTCTCCCATTCCACTGGTTGCCCTTTAGTTTTGCTAATTGTTTCTTTTGTTGTATAGAAGCTTTTTATCTTGATGAGGTCCCAAAGTTCATTTTTGCTTTTGTTTCCCTTGCCTCTGGAAAGAAGTCAAGAAGTTTGCTGTGTCTGAGATCAAAGAGGTTGTTGCCTCTTTTCTCCTCTAGGATTTTGATGGCTTCCTGTCTTATGTTTAGGTCTTTCATCCATTTTGAGTTTATTTTTGTGTATGGTATAAAAAAGTGGTCTAGGTTCATTCTTCCACATGTCGCTGTCGAGTTTTCCCAATACCATTTGCTGAAGAGACTGTCTTTTTTTCCGTTGGATACTCTTTCCTTCTTTGTCAAAGATTAGTGGACCATACATCTGTGGGTCCATTTCTGGGTTCTCTATTCTGTTCCATTGATCTGTATGTCTGTTTTTATGCCAGTACCACACTGTCTTGATGACTACAGCTTTGTAATACAGCTTAAAGTCCAGAATTGTGATGCCTCCAGCTTTGGTTTGTTTGTTGCTGTTGCTGTTGTTGTTTTTGTTTTCCCAGGATTGCTTTGGCTATTTGGGATCTATTCTGGTTCTGTACAAATTTTAGGATTGTTTGTTCTAGCTCTCTGAAGAGCTAGAGAATGCCACTGGTATAGGAATAAACCAAACAGACAAAGAAGTGGAGCGCTGTTAAGGAACAGACCCATAAATTTTTGCAAATTGATGTCAAAGTAAAGGAGGCATCCAAAATTATGAAGATAGAATTGACTATTTCATAAATAGTGTTAGACAGCTGGAAAGAAAACAAACCCTGAATTATGTGAGTAATGTTTTCAAATTAAGTACCTCAAAAGCAAACTCACACTGGTTTCAGATAATTTATTGGCTTACCCAACAAATGTTTAGGGGAGTACTGAATTCATGTGTGGCTTCCTGCCACAATGCATACAATATTGTCAGGATCTGGTTGTCTTAATCTCTTAGTTTTGTTCTGCTGTTTTTCCGTGTATTGGTTTCACTGTTAAACAAGGTCTTTGCCCACACTACAGCAGCTCTAAATGTCATATTTCTCTCTTCACATCCAGTGAATAGTCTTATAATTTAAAATAAATTGAATTTAATCAATTATAATTCATGATATTAATAGACTAAAGAGAAAAAATTATGTAATTTTTACAATTGAGGCAAAAAACGTATTTGATAATAGGCAAGCTGTCATTATCTAAAAGGCATTATTAGCAAATTAAGAATAGAAGACGACTAACTTGTAAGATATATATACCAAAACCTACAACAAATTTTGTACCTAATGGAAAAACTTTTAATGTGTTCCTTGTAAGACGAGGAACAGGACAAAAAGGTCTACTAACACTGCTGCTATTTAACATGCTATTGGAGGTTCTGGCAAAGACTATAAAGAAAGAAAAATAAATAATATATGCAATAGAAGATGAGACATAAAACTGACATAATTTGCAGATAATGTGAACACCTATTTAAGAGAAATTTGGTTCTCTAGACCAACGATAGCCAAATAGAAATTAACTTTAAGAGGATAATGCAATAGCAACAATAACAATAAATTGCTTTCTTAAAAGAATACATAAGACCTCTGTGAACAAAACCTCAAAGCTGTAAATAACATAGAAGATGATTTAAATAAAGAGGTGTTTCATGCTTTTGCGTATGTCTCAATATTATAAGAAGTCACTACTGCCTAAATCAACCTAAATAAATATTCAAGGGAACCACAAACAAAATCTGTTGTATGTTTTGAAGAATGATTACTCTAAAATTTATTTCAGAAAAAGAAATGAGCCACAGATAGTTAACCTGTAAAAACAAAAGAGGGTCTCTGGCCTCCCTTAGCTCGTGGAGGAACATGGCTGATAGGCTCACACAGCTGCAGGACGTGGTGAGTGCCCTTGCAGATCAGTTTTGTAATGCCATTGGAGTGTTACAGCATTGTGGCCCTCCCGCCCCCTTTCCTGATGCTCAGACAGCAAAGAACAAAGATCTGCCAACTAATCCTACAGAAGAATACGTCTAGCTTTTTGCCGCACTGATCGCAAGAACAGCAAAAGACATGGATGTTTTGATCCATTCATTACTCAGTGAAGAATCTACAGCTGCTTTACATACAGGCTGCTAGCTTGTACAAGCTGGAAGAAGAAAGCCACGAAGCTGCTACATATCTGGAGGATGTTATTTATGGAGGGGACGGGCTTCTGGAATAGATACAAAGCGCACTTGCTCCTGTTGCATAGTCACAACTGGAGACGAGGCGTAGTACCCATCCCCAGTCTCTCCCAGACCCACAGTACCAGTACATACCTTGCGGTTGAGAAAATAACTATTTCAGTGTCATTAAGAATTCTGCATCAGACGTAGGTGTAAGCCTTACCAACAGTTACAGAAACATTAAGCACTATGACACATGTTACCTTTTTAGCTATTTTTAATAGTCTTCTGTTTTCACTCTTGATAAATAAGCCTCTAAAATTGTGATTGAACCAGCTTTAAAACCATCATTATGCCATCTTTTTTTATTGTCAGAATGAAATTATTGAGGCAGATATTGCATTAATGGTTATAATATAATTAAACAGATGTACTTTAAAATTCAAAAAACATAAAAGATTAAAAACACAAGAGGGAAACTTGTTCTACCAGATATATTAAGATATTCTACAAAAGAGTAATAACTGTTATATGCTATTGGTGCAATACCATGTAAATGAACCGCTGACTATTCCAATGAGTCCAGACACACCTATCTATGTATGAGAACTCAATGTATGATAAAGGCAGCACTACAAAACAATCAAGAAAGCTGTCAAGACCAAATGTTGCAGAGCATTTGGTTCAATGGGAATTCTTATACTGGAGGGAGTGTAAATTGCTACAACCACTTTGGAATGAACATTACTATGATACAACTTTTGCATAGGTGCCCTGAGATTCTTATATAACTATGTTCATAGTAGCACTGTGTTCATAACAGAAAGAATAGGGAAGCAATCCAGATATCCATCAGTGAATAAATAATGAGAACCAAAAAAATTATGTTGATTCAACTTTATTCACAAGACAGTATACATAGTAATAAAATTAATGAATTACAAAATATGCCCAAAAAAGATGAATTTTGGAAACACGATGTTGAGTGAAAAAAGTGAGTCAGAAAACTATATAATATATGGTATCACATATATAATACCACAAAACTGAACAATGTATTGCTAAGAGGTGTGTGTGTGTGTGTATGTGTGTGTGTGTTAAATGATACTAAAAAAGATCAAAAAGCAAGTTCTCTGGAACTTCTAGCCTGCCTTATCCACTCCAAAGAAATCCCCTAGGCATGGTGTTACATATACACTTGCAGGAATACTCCATCTGCATTTACAGGAATTGTGAATACCAAGGGAATGTAGGTGGGGCACTGACGATGTCTGCTACACAATGATAATTTGAACACAAATTGAAGAGAACAATGACTTCTAGGGTAGAAACAGGTATGTGCAATAGGGGAGAGCACTTAGTAGATAATATCTGTGACCTTCTAGTTCTTAAATTTCAGCTGGTTTGTGTTGTGAATTTTATTATTATGCTTCACATTTTACACATATTTTTTCAACACTTCATTAATATGATAAAAGGAAAATAAAGCCTTTTTTTTACATGAAAAGGTTAAAAAATAAGAGTTCCCAATTAGGAAAAAAATGTTTCCAGTTACAAAAACCTGTTAATTGCCCAGTCTGTTTCCTGCAGAGTACAAATATGAACATGTTATATTTTTTCTTCAATAATTTACTTTTCCTTTTTGGTCTCTTAAGACATTTTGGGTAGGATATATAAGCTTGATTTTGTTTTCAGGTATTAAAAATCCAGTTGATTCTATCTTATAGATAATTCAGTGCTCACCTTCTCACGGCCAGTGCCTGCAAGATAGCAAATGGAAAGGAGTTGCCATGTGGTGGACATTTTCATTCCTCTTGCCCCACAATGTCTCTCCTCCTTCCAGCATCTCCTTGGTTGGGAAAAGAAAGGAAGCATTAGAGAGAAGGGGTAAAGGAAGGTCTTACTAGCTGTTATAGTCCACTTTTGGTTGATAATGTCCTCAGCACAAGCAGGTGCCCATTTGCTTCTCACTGAGCCATTTGGGAAGCCCCGGGAGAGGAGTCTAATTGCTACTGTTCACTTTCCTCATGTAGAAAACTCTCCGTGATCTCCAGCCCCCTATGCTCCCACAGTCCTTGATGCGGGTTAGAGGAGGTAACTGTTATGTGATGTCAGTTGACTGAACAACTGGACCCAGGCAGTAAGAGTGTCCTCATCCCTCCCCAGTGTTTGAAATGTAAGCTGTCTCCCCTGTTCCCACAATGGGAGCCATTTTCAAGGACATAGCCTTAAGAGAGCAATATGTTGCTGAGACCATTTGGATAGTATACGTGACTGAATCCAGTTAAGGCCTCTATATAAACTGTTAAGATTTGGCAGGCAGGTGTGGAAATCTACTCATCTCTAGCTGCCCAAGATGAGCCTCCTAATTAAATTCCCTGACTTATTAAACCTACCACCTACCAATCTTGAGTGGCCTCTGTCTTTGGTGTCTCCCAGCCCTCTTTCTACCCTTCTGGGATTACACCTGGGAAGCTACTGGGGTTTATGAAGCAACAGTATACTCCATAGCCTCTGGCTACTGGGGTTTTCTGATCTGGCCGTGTTTTTAAGAGAAGTGCCAGGAAAAACAGTGGAAACTCAGATATCTGCCATGTCTCTTTTACTTAGGAATGCCTGCTTTAGCAAATTGGCCTGTATTATCTTATTTAATTCTCATGACAATCCTATGAGGGAAGTGCTATCTTTACCTTTATTTTGCAAATGAAGGAAGTAGAGCTTAAAGATATTGAAAAGCCTGCAGCTAACCTTTGAATGCTGGGGCTGAAGAGAACCAAAGCACTCTGACTTTAGAACCTGAAGCCAAATGATAATCAATATGATGTTTGGAGGAAATGAAATCAGACAAATGGAGGTATTTTCATCCAGGCCATGCTCAGATATGATGGGTCATTCCTGTCTACAACAGAAACATTACTCATTTTCCTTAAAATTCAGTGTCTATCATCCCTGAAATGTGGTGGTTGTTTAATTCCTAGTCTCTAAATGTCAACACTTTGCCCTTTGGCTTATCTTTTCTAAATTTCCTGTCTATTAACATTTTCTTTAGATATGTTTACAAACATCAGTTAAGCTACAGTTTTATCGTGATTAGAATTTTGTATGTATTTTTTAAGAGGATAATTTTGTCTCTTCCAAATATGAATTATTTAGATGACATAGTACTATTTCTTACCTTTGTAACTACATAGTTACAATATCCAAATATATGATTACATATGTAGGAAAACCACAATGTCTACAAAACAGATCTTGGAACTAAAGACTATTTTTAGAATGGCCTCATGATACAAAATCAATATACAAAAGTCAATCACAATCTTAATTATCAGCAAAATTGGAATTTTAAATTTTAAAAATACCATTTACACTAGCACTGTAAATATGAAATCTTAGGAATAAAGCTAACAAAATTTGTACAGAATTTATATGCAGAAAACTAAAAAAAAATCATTGATGAAAGAAATCAAAGAAGACCTAAATAAATGGAGAGATACACTATGTTTATGTTTTGAAGACAATATTGCTAAGATGTAAATTCTCTTCAATTTAATCTGTAGGTCAATGCAATTCTAATCAAACCCCCAAAGTTTGGGGGGTTTTTTTGGTTTGTTTTTTTGTTTCTTAGTATTTACAAATTACTTCTAAAATATGAACAGAAAGACAAAGAAACAGGATAATCAAAACAGTTCTGAAAAATATTTACATAAGAAGACTGCCACTACCTGATTTCAGGACTACATATAAGTTATGATAATAAAGAGAAGAACGAATATATGGCATTGGTGAAAGAATATGCACACAGATCAATAGGACAGAATGGATATTGGTAATTTGTGTCTTCTATTTTTTTCTTGATTGATCTAAATAGAGGCTTACCAATCTTATTGATCTTCTCAAATATGAGAGCAGGACTAGCATTTGGATCTGATTTATATTTCATTGATTTTTCACTATGACCTTTATTATTTCTTTTCTTTTGCTTACTTTGTGTTTCATTTGCTTTATTACTTTTTTTCTTTTCTAATTTGTTAAGGTGGAAGCTGAACCAATTGATTAAGGATCTTCATTCATTCCCAATATAAATGTTTAGTGGCATAATATTCCACTGCTTTTGGTTCATCCCCCAAATTTTACCATATTGTGTTTTAATTTTCATTCAGATAAAAATATATTTTTAATTTTCTTTTTGATTTTTTTCTTTGACCAATAGGTAATTTAGATATATGTTATTTACTTTCTGTGATAGTAAATTTTATATGTCAACTTGGCTAGACTATGGCATAGTGACCATAGTCTGTTTGGGCAAACACTAGTCTAGATGTTGCTGTAACGGTATTTAGATGTAACTTACATTTACAATCAGTTGAGTAGAAATAAAGCAGATTGAAGGAGGCACTTGTTGGAATGAGTACTGGGCATTGTATGTAAGTGATGAATTCTGGGAATCTACTTCCAAAGCCAAGAGCACACTGTACGTATTCTGTATGTTAGCTAAGTTGATAATAAATTATATTTTAAAACAAAACAAAACAAATGAATAGATTATCCTCCATAATGTGAATGAACCTTACACAATTAGTTGAAGGCCTTAAGAGAAAAGACAGGTATCCCAAAAAAGGCATTCTGCTTCCACATTGCAACATAAAAATTCTTCCTGAATTTCCAGGCTTCAGACTCAATAATGCACTATGATCTCTTACCTGAATTTCTACTCTGCTGGCTTGACAAACAGATTTCAGATTTGCCAGGCCCCACAATTACATGAGCCAATGAGCTAAATCTTTAAAACCTCTCTCTCTTTCATCTATCTATCTATCTGTCTATCCATATGAAACCATATATACATATATATATACATATATATGAAACCATATATATGAAACTATATATATGTATGTGTATACATATATATATATATATATATATATATATATATATATATATACTTCTCTGTGACTATGTTCCTTTTTTTTTCCAAAAGCTGTAAACCCATTCATAAAGTTACCTGAACCAAGATATCCCAGTGTGCCTGTACCTTTTATAAACATTTTATATATTATATTAAGATGCAAAATAGTTGACATTAGCTGTTACACAAGGTAAAATCTGAATACTGAATTATAAAGACCATATTTATATGTGCTCATAAACATAATCACCTATTTATTATCAATGTTAGGATATAAAATGGCATGTATGCTGTAAATCATGTGTATATGGTTTGTATTTTCCCCACAAGATCATTAGATGCTGGTGCAATTATTGCTTAGCACCATCAAAAGAAAACAACCTCAGCTAAAGTTTGGTAAAACACACTTAAAGTTAAAAATACTTATTTCAAAAAGAATATGGTTTCCTGAAAGCATTAAGAGACATTACTTTGTCCTCTTCTAACCTGGATGTCTCTAGTTGTAGGCAGAGAGAGGCCATCTTTTTTCATTTATAGAGAAAGGGGACCATTTTCCCAGGAGTGTAGTAATCTATTGTGTAAGCTTTGGATGAATAACAACATGGGAGGGCAGCAGTTTTTCTTTGTGTGTTGGGGTTTATAACATGCGTGGAAGTAAGTGTTGGACAACAACACAAATGCCAGAAGGGAGAGATCAAAGGATACTCTTGTAAGGAACTTATGCTCAAGGTAAAGTGGGATAACATTACTTACAGGTAGATGGACTAGGATGAGTTAAAGATGTACTCCATAAATGCTGATCCAATCACTAAAGTAACAAAAGACAATGTTATAACTAGTAAATGAACAAAAAAGATGAAATGAAATAATAGAAATAATAAAAAATACACAATGCAAAAGAAGACAGAGGGAAAAAGGAGAAAAAGCAGATGAGACAAATAGAAAGCAAATAAGAAAGAAAAAAGAAGAGGTGGAATAAATAGAAAGCAAATGCTACTGCTACTCAAAAGTAAGCTGAAGAGACGATACTAATATCAGAACAGGTAGATTTCACATCAATAAAAATACAGTCATGCATAAAGTCATCTCATAAAAATCAAGGGGTCAATTCAAATATTAATATAGCAGTCCTAAACATTTATAAACTTATGAACAGAATTTGAAAATACTGAAGCAAAAACTGACAGATCTGTAATGAGACTAGGAAAATTCATAATTGCAGTGGGAGATTTCAGCTTCCCTCTTGCAAAATGGACAAAACAAGTATCCTATATAATGGAATACCACATCAGTAAATATATAAAAATTTGAACAACACTATCAAGTAACTGGACCTAAAACACATTTCTGGGACATTTTACCCCAAAACAGCAGAATACACATTAGTTTCAAATGCACACATAATGTTTGCCAAGACTGTCATATTTGAGGCAGAAACAATTCTCACTAAGTTTAAAAAATATTTAAATCATATAAAGTGTATTGTCTGACTATACACACAATACAATAAATATAAAGTATATTTTCTGACTATAATAGAATGAATTAAAAATCAAACATAGAAAGATCTCTTGAAAATCCCCAAATATTTGAAAACTTTTTTAGTCAAAATTCTCTAGGGAAATAGAACCAATACACTGTATCTACATCTGCACCTATCTTTGTATCTATCATCTGTGTATATCTATCTATCTATCTATCTATCTATCTATCTATCTATCTATCTAATCTATCATCTAAGTGTTCATCCATGTTGTACCATGTATTAATACTTCATTCTTTTTTATTATATTGATGATTCTTGACCTTTTTTCGAACTAAGGGGTCCTTTGAGAATCTCCTGAAAGTTGAGACTCCCCTCCCCTGAAAACACACGTATATAACAGTTTCTAAGGGTTCCTGAATCCCTTGTGACTATATATATATACACGTGTATATATATATATAAAATATACGTATATATATATATATATACACACGTGTATATATATATATACACACGTATATATATATATATATACACGTGTGTATATATATATATATATATACACCTATATATATAAAGTAGGGCAACACGTATATATATAAAGTATAGGGCAAACTCTCAAGTAATAAATCGTTGGGTTCATTAATTACTACATGAAAGACAGTGAGATATATGAATAAGTGAATAAATCATTTCACTATTTTAGTGACTAGAAAGATGTAATTGCATGGTATATATTGTCCCATTTATAGGCACTTTAATGAGAAAACTACAAGCTATTGAAGAAAACTATGAGATTTTTTGAAAATCATGCAATATAATCTGAATAAATTCAGAAACATGCTCTTTCAGTACTTGATTTTAGATAGTCCTTAATAGTCCTAAAGTATCAATCCTTTCCAAATTTTTGTGTACTTATCTCTATCCACGTATCTATCTGTCTATTTAATGCAATTAAATCATATTTGGTATAATGCTTAACAAAATTTTTTGAACTGGAAAAGTCATTCCAAAATTCATAGAAAAAAATAGATGTGTGAGAATTTTCAAGAGAATTGCATTACCAGAGAATAAATATTATTAAAAAGCAATGGTGATTAAAAAATATATAGTGATGAAAAAAATATATACAGAAATATCAGTGAAAGATAATAGAAGTCCTAATAATAGATTCACATATGAAATTCAATGAAATTCAAAAATACAAAATTCACATGTGAAAGGGGGAAAGAAAGTGTTATAATTAATATTTTAGGACAATTGGCTCTTAATTCAGAAGAAAATGAGTATGTAACCCTATTTTATACTACACTTAAAAATAAATTCCAAATTTAGTAAAGAAAAAAAAAAGAATAAAGTAACAAAGCATGAAAAATAATATGGGCAAGTATATTTATAACCTGAAGTGAGGAAGATCTTCCTAAGCATTAGAGGAAACTGGGAGTCATAAAGAAAAAAATACTTGATTTGAATACATACAAATGAAAATTTCTGTATGACAAGAGAACATTTACTAAAGTTAAAAAAAACAGGAAAAAGGAGTAACACAAAAAGGAATAAGAATCAATATTCCAAAAATTAATTTTAAAGAACAATAAAAGTGGGCCATGATTATGAATAGGTATTTGATAAACAAGGAAATATAAATGGCCAATCACCAAAAATAATCTATCAGATAGTGTTCAGAGAAGGGAAGCAGAAATCACAACAGGCATTTCTAACAGGAAGGAATTTATTACAGAAAATCAAGTGCTTACACACTCACTGAAAGACCTGAGAGAGTCAGGAAAGGCCACTCAAGGCTCTGAGGTTCACCGCTAGGCTCCAGTGAATGAGGAAGTTGCTGCTGTTGCCAAGGCCAGGACTGTGGTAATCTCTGATAGTCACAGCTGCCATGGGCACAAGTGAGAGATTTGCAGAGGATGCTGTGGTTGACTTCAAATTTCTTAGCATTGTGGTCTAAAAATATGCATGGTATCATCTCAATCCTTTTTCCTTGTTGAGGCCTGATTTGTGACCTAGTGTGTGATCTATTCTGGAGAATGTCCCATGTGCATTTGAAAAGAATGTGTATTCTGTTGCTTAGGATGAAATGTTCTGAATATATGTATTAAGTCTATCTGGTTCAGTGTGTCATTCAGAGCTATTGTTTCCTGGTTGATTTTTTGTTTAGATCATCTGTCCATTTCTGTAAGTGGGTGTTAAAGTCCTGTATTATTATTGTATTATTATCAATGAATTCCTTTATGTTTGTTATTAATTGTTTTATATATTTGTGTGCTCTCAAGTTGGGGGCATAAATATTTATAATTGTTAGATCTTTTTGTTGGATAGTCCCCTTTATTATGATATAGTACCCTACTTCATCTCTTGTTACAGTCTTTGGTTTAAAATCTAGTATGTCTGATATAAATATTGCTACTTCAGCTTTCTCTGGACATGCATTTGCATGGTAACTGTTTCTCTATCCTGTTACTTTCAACCTGCAGGTGTCTTTAGCTCTAAAATCAGTCTCTTATAGGCAGAATGTAGATGGGTCTTTTTTTTTTTAATACATTCTGACATCTTATGTCTTTTAATTAGAGAATATAGGCCATTTACATTCAGAGTAATCATCTGGAGATTTTATGTGTTCCTTTCTAGTCTTTGTCACTTTTGGTCTTTCTTCCTCCCTCAAAGAGTCCTCTTTAATATTTCTTACAGGACTAGTTTAGTGGTCACAATCTCCTTTAGCTTTTGTTTGTCTGGGAAACTCTTTATCTTTCCTTCTATCCTGAATGACAGTCTTGCTGGATAGAGTATTCTTGGCTGCATATTTTTCCCATTCAGCATATTGAATATATCATGCCGTTCCCTTCTGCCCTGCCAAGATTCTGTGGAAAGATCTGCTGCTGGCCTTATCTGTCTTCCCTTGTAAGTTAGGGACTTCTTTTGTCTTGATGCTTTTAATATTTTTTCTTTATCTCTATATTTTGCAAATTTAACTACAATATGTCTTGGTATTGGCCTGCTTTTGTTGACTTGGATGGGAATTCTCTATGCTTCCTGGATTTGAATGTCTGTTTCCTTCCTCAGATTAGGGAAGTTTCTGGGAGTAAACCTTTTCCCCCCTTTTCCTCTCTTCTTCTTTTGGGACTCCTATGATACAAATGGTTATTATGTTTGATGAAATCACTGAGTTCCCTAAGTCTATATTGGTGATCCAAAGTTTTTCTTTCTCTCTTTTGTTCAGCTTAATTATTTTCCATAATTTTATCTTCTATATCTCTTATTCATTCCTCTGTTTTCTTCCATGCTTGTGGTCATTCTATCTAGTCAGTTTCAAATCTCAGTTGTTGCATTTTTCATTTTCACCTGACTAGTTTTTAGCTCTTTTATCTCTACTGTAATGGACTCCCTGGTGTCTTCTATGTTTTCCCCAAGTCCAGATAGTATCCTTATGATTACTGCTTTAAATTATGGACAGGAATATTGCTTATATCTGTTTTGATTCAATCACTGGCCATGATCTTTTCTTGTTCTTTCTTTTGGTATGAATTCCTCCATTTTGGCTTTTTGTGTAGGTCTCTGTCTTCTTCTCTGTGTTAGAAAAGCCTGGTATGCTTCCTGCTTCTGAGAGTAATGGCTTTATGAAGAAGAGTTTATATGCTGTCCAGGGCTTGGTGCCTCAGGAAGTATCTCTGGTATATGCTGTGTGCACTCTTCTGCTGTATTATGGCTGCTCTATCCCCCAGGTTAGTCCTCTGCATAGTTTCTCCTGCAGTGGGGAGTTTTTGGACCTTGTCCAAAGTGTGGTGAGTTTTACCTAGGTGTGCTCTTGTTGTTTGTTAAAAGAGATCAGATGCTATTTCCAGATGAATGCTATTTACAGCTGAAGATTTGCAGAGCTCTGTGGTCAGTAGACACAATGTGTGTCGCGGGGGGGCGGGGGTTGTGCTGATCTTCTGGGGCATGGGCCCACAGTGCTGGTTTTCAGGCATACTTGCCCAAGAAAAGTGGTACTAGCAGAGCATAGAAGGATGGGACTTGATGTAAACAGTTTAGGCAGCTAGTGTTTGTGCTGTACTGTTTACTGAAGTTGGTTTATGCTGAGGGGCTGGAGAGGGAAATGGCACCCACTGGCTCCTTTGTCCTCAGAGAGGCAGTGCCCCCTCTCTCAGATGTGCTCCAAGAAGAGGCAACCATCTCTCCCAGTGTGTCTTTGTGGATTCTCAGATTGCCCCATCTATCTCTGTGTAACCTGCCTGCCTTCTCTACAGGAGCACTGCAATGCCCTCCATGCTGTATTCCAACCACATCATGGACCTCTAAAACTCTAGTCTTTGAGCCCCATGAGTTGCAAAAAATCACAAAAATCAGCCCCTCTCATTTCTCCAGTCAATGGATTTTGGGAAGTGTTTTCCTTGTGCAAAACCCTGCATGCTCCTCTCTCTCTAGCCTCTCTCCACAAGAAGGGCTCTCTCCCCTCCACAGCAGCCCCAATCCATTTCTCCCCAAAACCACATCTCCACACCTCCTACCTTCAATGATGTGGCCTCTTCTCTCCCTCTAGTGTGCAGTTTGTTCTGTCAGTCATCAGATCAATTTGTGGGCATTCAGAATGATTTGATATTTATCTAGCTGTGTTCAAGGAATGAGGCAAGCATAGGGTCCTCCTACTACTACACCCTTACTTTGAGTTAAGCTCATGCATCTGCCTAGCATTGACCAAAGAACAACTTCTGCTTACCTTACACCTTCCAAATTCTCAGAATTCCAGTATCTAGTGTTACAAGGAAGAAAATAGAGGGGCCCCTGAGTGGCTCAGTCAGTTAAGCCTCTGACTTCTGCTCAGGTCATGATCTCGTGGTTTGTGGGTTGGAGCCCCACGTTGGACTGTGTGCTGTAGGCTCAGAGCCTGGAGCCCATTTCAGATTTTTGTCTCTCCCACTCTTTCTGTCTCTCCCCCCATTCATGCTCTGTCTCTCCCACTGTCTCTGTCAAGAATAAATAAACTTTAAAAAAGAAAAAAGAAAAAAAAAAGAAAATAGAATGGGGAGAAATGGTAGTAAGTGCCAAGATCATTTTCATCTGAAAATGTTATGAATGCAAAATAAAACAAACCAGATACTATTTTTTTTATCAGACTGAAAAACATTTAAAAAGTTGAGTACACCCAGTACTAGCATATAATCTCAAACATAATTACTGAGAGAGAAAATTATAAAAATTGTTTTTGCAAAATACTGTGACAACAAACACTTGTAAAAAAATCTAATTTATTTATATTATTTATTAAATTATTTATTTAGTCTAGCAATTCCATCTGAAGTACTCTCCCTTAAAAACTATAGAAATAGTATATAAAGATGCATGATTTCAACATTATGCAAAATATCAAAAAAAATGTAAGCAATTCCAAAAGAAAAAAATGTAAGCAGTTCCACTAGGTGGAAGTTAGTGCATATATTATGGAACATTCATTCCATGGAATAGTATTCAGCTATTAGAAAGAATTAGGTAGATCTACACATAATGACCTAAAAAGACAAATACGACATATTTAAATGAATACTTTATACTTATATACACATATACCAATATGTATTTATATATTAATATAATATTCTCATATAAAAATACATGCACATTTCTCACTTAAAATTAGGTGTATTTGGATATGTCTTTATATATTTGAGAAAACTTAACAAGGTTATAGGCCAAACCAACACCAGAAGTTACATATGTGTGATGAATGTGTATGGCAAATTGAATAAGATATTTTAAAAATTACTTTGTATATTCTTTTAAAAAGCTTATTAACATTTCAGTGACTTGGTTGCTACTGTGATACATTCCAGGCCCAGACTGATGGCATAATCAAAGAAACAGCAAAGAAAAAATATTTTCAAAATAACTCTTTCTTATTTGCTTTTCTTGAAAACTGAACGGCAGACAGAGATCAAAATCACACTTCTTAAAATCTCTTATCACTTCCTCAAATGCAAATGATATCATGGTTCTTTCTTTTAAACTATCCCAAATTAAGCCTATGCACAAAAACCTTGACCTTTTTTACTCAAACAGCCATACCACACCACGGTTCTATATAACCAAACCCCAAAGAGCCAATCTTGCAAATGGTGGTTTTACCAAGTATAGTATATTTGATAATATTTCCAAAATAAGTGTTCCTTACCCCACAATTACATGGGAATTGTATATTTCCCTGACATGTTGAAGTTGTATTTGGCTATGTCACTTGTTTTGGCCAATGGAGGCACCCTCATATTTCCACTTGTCCTTCTGAGTACTTCCATTTTTGACCATAACAAGACCAGGCTGGTGAAAATTGCTACCCCTCAATCAGGGTCCCAGTTGACTCACACATTGTTGTATTGTAGATGTTGTCCTCCTTACTTTACCTGAATTGAGCAAATTCTATCCTCATAACAACTTTTTAGGTAGGTAAGATTATTGCCTCTATTTTACAGATGAGGAAGCTGAAGCAAATTTACAGCAGTAGATGAGATTTAAATATACTCTGCTTCAGATATTGCTCTTTGACCAATGATATATTTATTTTATTATTTTAATTAACCATTTTATTTATTTATTTTTAAAATATTTATTTTTTAGAAAGAGAGAGATAGCAGGGGAGGTGCAGAGTTAGGAGCGGGGGGGGGGGGGGGGAGGTGCAGAGGATCCAAAGCGGGCTCCACACTGAGAGCAGAGAGCCCAGTTCAGGGCTTGAATTCATGCACTGTGAGATCATGACCCGAGTTGAAGTCAGATGCTCAACCAACTAAGCCAGCCAAGCACCCTTGACATACTTATTTTAATAATGCTTTTATTTTTTACAAAATGTTCCAAAAAATCATTCTAAATTTAATCCTAAAAAGTTTTAAAAGTTTTGTGTTTCAATTTTCAATCTTTCAGCCATCTGAGAAAAATTTGTTTTATATGGATGTCCCTGTTAGCCTGAAAATGCTGATTAAAATGTCCTCAGTACCAGGTACTTATTTTTTCTATAGATGAGATACATCTCTTTAGACTTTAATTTTTTTTTGGTGTTTATTTTAGTGCCATCATTTATAATTTAAATCAAAGCAGTTGGCAGCTGTCTACTCCTGATTCTCTAGGCACTATTGTAGCAATATGTATCCATATGTAAATAACTGGATAATAATATTTATACTATAGAAACAGAAACATATTCATACTTGATGCTGAAAAATTTGTTTCAGTTTGACAGGCTGAAAGCCCCCTAGTAGTCTCAAATTTATCATAAAACCAGACCACAGAGTTTTCCCATCCCCATACGGCTAACAGAACCCCAACAGGAGGCACCAATGAGGAAATGTATCCATAAGTTTGACTGAAGATCATGAAGAACTTGGAATGAAAAGGAGGAGGTAAAAAGAGTAACTGAAATTGCTGACATGACCAGTGTGCTTTGTAAAACCCACTAACTAGAAATTTATACTTACCTGTTTCGCTTTTGGATGACAATATAAAAGATAGAAAAGTATGATATATAATAGATTAGAAAGAGTTCATCTGTCACTAAGTTTTAAAAATACATGAAACTAAACCTAGATTACAGTCTGAGAAGAAAATAATTCACTTTGAAAATAAAAAGGTGAGCTAAAATATAATTTAAGTAATTTTTAAAAATCTTATTTTATGCAGTGTTTTGTGTACAACATATCAGTATTTTTATTGTGTCTGCTATATATAAAAGATTAATTGAATTGTTCATGGAATATTCAAGGCTTGAGGGAACATAGCCTTTAATGGAAGTATAAACCCAATACTCTTTATGGATTATTCATTGCTTACAGCTTCTCATAGCATTTATATAAAGTTATATATTTGAGGCACTATGCAATTATTTCTAAGTTTTGGATCATCACTTGCCAGTGACCTAGCTCCATATTCTTATATCCACTTAATTGGGAGAAAATGTGAAGTTGGAGATTGAATGAAATAGGCTTTTCACACAAAATTAAGAGATGTGATAAGTTTATTATTTTTAGATGTCATAGACTAAGCTAACAACTTCTTTCTTTGAATTATAATGAACTGAAGTATAATGTGTTCTAACTCTGGGTGTTTCTAACATTGGCACAGCATGTTCTCAAATAGGAAAAAAATACTCACTTTTGTGAGGATATATTAATAAATGAAGGCCAAATTGTGCCTCTAAACTTGTATTTGTGTGTGTTTGTGTGTATGTATTCATTAACCACCCATCTCTCAAGGATGCATTCCTCTTGATGCCCCATGAATAGCACTTTTCCTAATAAGACTACATTTTCAAGAACATAATGCACAGTGTATCATCTATTATTTCCAGCATTTGCTTCCTGGAAATTGTAGTCTTCTAATGGATGTACAAATAGAGTAGATGCTGGTGGAATAAGGAAGGAAAGGAAAGGGAAGAGACTACATGTTGTTATGGCAAAAGAGGATAGGTGAGGGAAGGACACTGTTTATGCATAGAATGACTTCTGCAACCAAATGTTAGATGCTATCTCCAGAGGTCATTCAAAATTTTATATATCTGCTTTTGGCCAATAATACTTTTCTGGCTCAGAATGAAGGGCATACATACTACTAGTTTATTCTTACCAAAAAAAAAAAAAATCCTCAATGAAAATACTGCAAGTAAAAAATTTCCAAGGAGGGTCTATTTTTACTGTTTATTTTCAAGTGCACATGCAGTGTGTGTGTCTGTGTGTGTGTGTGTCTTTAAGGACATTCCTATGGAAAGTCAAGGAAAGTGTTACAGGTCTCCAAGTCTGCTGTTCAAATTATCTGTCCTCTAACTTTCTGACATTGTAAGGTAGCTAAAGACTGACTGTATATGAATATGAGCCTAGTTTCTGGGTCTAGATCTAAGAAGATGAAGTATGCCACTGTATCAGCAGAATATAAGGGGCTATAAGAATATTGCATCTATCTTATCTGACAACAAATGTAAGACCTGCATAGATCTCTTCTATTTGAAAATGAGTAATAAAGAAACAGAAACAAGGATAACAATACAGAGCCTTGGAAAACATTTTGCTGCCAAGGGAAAAGAATACTGAGGAGAAAACACTAACTTTGAAAATGTCTTAACATAGGAAACAGAAGAAGATTTTATAAATATGCTTCGTGTCTTCCAAAACTCAAATAGGTTTCTTCACAGTGTACTATAATCAAGGAACAGTTGAAAGTAAAGGCAGAAATGAAAAGGCATATGGCTGAAAGAGAAATAATGCAAGGAAATGAGAATGGGTTAGCAGAACTAGGCCTGCACTTTAAAAAGTAAAATCATAGGGGTGCTTGGGTAGCTCGGTCAATTGGGCGTCCAATTTCAGCTCAGGTCATGATCTCACGGTTTGAGACCTGCGTCAGGCTCTGTGCTGTCAGCTCAGAGCCTGGAGCTTGCTTTGGATTCTGTGTCTCCTCCTCTCTCTGCCCCTCCCATGCTCATTCTCTGTCTCTCAATGATAAATAAATGTTAAAAAAGTTAAAAATAAAATAAAATAAAAAGTAAAATCGTAGACATTATAAAAATAAATAACTGATATCAGGGGAGGTGAGAGAGACTAATAAAATAGAGCAAATGCAAGGAAGCATCATCTCCATAAAAAAAAAAAGAAAAAAAGCCAGCAGAATGGGAGAATGGGACTGAAATCATGTGTGGCAAGGTGGTTCTTGATGCCTGCTCTCCCCTTCTTCAAAGACACAAAGGCTGAATAACACATGGCCTCACACAAAAACAGCTATACCAGATTGACCTGTGTGATATTGCTCTGTTCATAGCAGCCAACAGGGAGGGAAAATGCTTCCTTTTGTTATTGTCCAAACCAGCCTGACACAGTAAGTTTAAGGACTGATAGTACCATGAGATATCAATCCAAAGAAAATTCTAAATAAAATATTAGCAAATAAAATTGAAAGTACATGTTTGCCATGATTAAGTAGACTCTTGCTGGGAGTGGAAAGATGATTTCATGTAAAGCAATCTATTAGGATCCACCATTTAGTATGTCCAGACTGGAGGAAAATTATTATCTTCATAGACTAAAAAGTATTAGATAAGATTTAAAACATTCATTTCAAATATTCCCATTAAAATAAGTACACAGAGATAGCTACTTACTATGATGAATAAATATACATAGGTATATGTACGTAAAATATAAAACACTAACATTAATATGTGTGTTTGTATATACATCGGTCCAAAAGTTAACATCAGATTGAATGTTTCAACAATAGAAACATTCATATTAAAACCAAAAAGAAGAAACATGCTCATTATTGCTACCATCATTAATTATTTTGGCAGATTTAGCCAAGGTAAATAGCAAGCGAAAGAAATATGAAGCATAACATTTAAAAGGAGAATGCAATATTTTCATTCATGCAGATAACTATTATTATATGTTAAAATTATAATAATTTGTCAAGTTATTAGGCACAAAGAAATCAGTAAGTATGCTAGATATATAAAGATGTATGACATTTCTATATATAAACAGCACACTGTTAAAAATATAATAGAAATAAAAGTCAAATTTAAAAGAAACATTCCGTGCAAAACACTAAAGAAACAACTTAATGAGAAAGGTAGTATATTTATATAACAAAACATTTTTAATGTTGCTAAGGGACATTAAAAAAGATCTGAATAAATGCCAAGATTTATTATAGTCTTGGATAAGATGAGACAATATTGTAAATATGGCAGTTCTCTAAATTTTAAAATCAGGAAAGCTAATTCTCAAGTTTATTTAGAAAAACCAAGTTGCTGAGAACACCCAGAAACTTTGAAAAAAGGAAATTAAGAAAGACTAATCCTACCAGATGTTATAATATCACAGCAATTAAAATTCCACTAATATAAAAATATATGCAATAAAGGTGGAGAAAGGATGGATTAAAATAAACACTGCCACATTCCTTTTATCAGATAAAGCTTGAAATATCAATGATTTAGTAAAACCATAAAACATCTAAAATGAAATATGGGGAATATTTTCCCCAATCATTGCAGAATTAGGAATGCTTTATGAGGTATAATCCCCAGACACCATAGGTGAAGACTGATTAATTTGACCATATGAAAATTAAAATCTGCATAAAAACATGAAGTCTAAAGAAGAAAAATAAGAAAAAGTACAATACATTTGACTAATGGCTAATTTCTTTCATCTTTGTAGAGATATTTCAAATCAATATGATAAAAAACAGCAATAAAGAAATATGGACAGAGGGCAATTCTCAGAAAATGAAAAACAGTAGGTGTTTAAATATTTTTTAAAAGTTGCTTTATCATATAAAGATATGCTAAATGAAAGTGATGATATCACTTCTTAATCTATTATTTTAAGAAATGGAAGAGATATTTGAAAACTCACACTGTTGGAGAGCAGATGGGAGAAAAGGCATTCTCAGACACTACTAGTAGGAGTGTAAATTGCATAAACTTTTTGGAGATCAATTTTGTAAGGTCTATCAAAATTAGAAACGTGCACTCTTTTACCTAGTGGCTCAACTTTGAGTAATATCTACAGTTATACTGGCAAAATTGCCAAATGACACATGGACAAGTTTACTGAAGCGTTGTGTTTAATACCAAAAGACTGGATTATATAAATGTCCAGCAGTGATTTCTTAGCCAATTCAGGCTGCTATAAACAGAATACCATAGACTAGGTGGCTCACATAACAAGCATTTATTTTTCACTCTTCTGGAGGCCAGGGGGTCTTGAGATAAGGGTGCCGGTGTGGTCAGGTCCTGGTGAGGGCCTCCTTCTGGGTTTACTCACATGTCAGAGAGCAAGAATTTGGGTCTCTTCATCCTCTTATAAGGGCACCAATCCCATCATAGTGGCTATATCTCCACCTCCATGACTTATCCAAATTTAATTGTCTCCCAAAGTTTCTACCTCCAAATAATATCACTTTGGAGGGTAAGGCTCCAACATATGAACTTGGGGGGGGGGGGCATAAAAATTCAGTTCATAGCAATGGTCAAATAAATTGTGGTTCACCCATGTAATGACATACTTTGTAGTAGCGAAAAAATTGTTCAACATCTTTATGCAGCTTTTTCCTTGGCTTACAGAATTTAGTTACCAGTTTTTTGTGAATCTATGAGGAAAGAATTCTCTCAGGTTTTGTTTGTTCAAAAATCTTAAACTTACCTTCATTTTTGAAAAATAATTTCATTGTTCAGCAGCAGATTTCTTTCAACATTTTAATACTTTGCTTCTTGTTTTGGCTTGTTTGTCTTGAAGCTCTTATTTTTCTGTCGCAAAGAATTGCATCCATTTCCTTTTGACAATTTACAATATTCTCTTTGTCTGATAGGCCTTAATGCCATTTTCTTTTTATTTTCTTGCTTGGTGTTTGTAACAATTCTTAAATCTATCAGTGATGACTCCAATTTTCAATGTGTAGAATTCTTAGCCATTACCTATTTCAGATATTGCCTATTTTTCATTCTCTCCTCTACCTGGATACTTTAGTACAAATACTTTAGGATTTTTAAAAAAGCATTTACATATATCTTGCATGCTTTTTTCTGAATTTGTCATCTTATTTGCCCTCTCTGTGCTTCAATCCAGATGTTTCATATTGACCTTTCTCCAAGTTCACTAATGTTCTCTTCAGCTGTATTAATCTGATATTAAATCTATTAATTTCTTAATTTGAATTATTTTATTTGTGCATTCTAGGGCATCCATTTTGCTTATTTATGGATTTCAGCTATCTACTGAAAGTATATATTTTAATATATATCTTTAAAAAGATATTAAAGTTATTTTGGGGCTCAGTCAGTTAAGCTTCCGACTTCGGCTCAGGTCATGATCACATGGTTCGTGGGATCGAGCCCTGTATTGGGCCCTGTGCTGACAGCTCAGAGCCTGGAGCCTGCTTTGGATTCTGTGTCTCCCCCTCTGTCTGCCCCTCCCCCACTCTCACTCTGTCTCTCCCTCTCTCAAAAATGAATGGACGTTAAAAAAAATAAAAATGAAGTTATTTTAAAGTCTAAGTCTAGTTACTCCAATGTATGTATCACCTATGGGTCTGTTTATACTGCCTATTTCTCTCTTTCTTTCAGTTATTTAATACTGTATCCTATCTTATAGGAATTTCACTTTATTTTGCTTTTAATGCCAGACAATGTGTATGCACATTGAGGATCTGGATGATGTCTTCTTTCTTCATAGAAGATTTACATTTCGTTTCTGGCTGTCAGCCTGATATAAGAGTAGATCACCTTAATCCAGTGTGGATTGAGCTGTTGAAAAACCAGGTTTCAATCTTTGGGAGAGATAATCTGTTTTCTGTTTATCCTGATTTGCAGGATGTAACCCTGCAGGAATCCCAACTGAATATCTAGGGTACCTTCCAGGGACTTCATCTTTGGCAGGTCCTGAATTGAAGTTTGTCTTCCTCATACCATGAGTCCTAAAAATTTTGCCAGGCTTTTCAGCTTTTTAGTTGCTGTTTTCTGCTTGACTTCTCACTCTTAACTACAATTTAAAAACAACAACACTTCAAGGAGAATAGTGACACCAAATGTTAGGCTGAGCTCAATGCATTTTCCTTCTCTCAGGGATCCTGGTCTGTCAGGATCAGTTCTGAATGCTGTCCATGGCTGTTTCCTAAAGATTATGAAGAGGTTTTCTTTTTATCTAGAAAGCTTTTACGGTTGTCCATTGTGGGAATATTGGTCTAATGCAAGTTAACTCTTAACAGCCAAAAGTGGAAATCTGAGTTAGCTGAAGTGTGGGCATTTTGAATAACTTTTTATTTACTATTGTCATCACATAAACACACACACACAAATATTAAATTCAGTTTCTTTCACATATGTCCATTATAGAAAACATGTTTAATTGTTACACATAAGAATTCATTTGCAGATGAAAAAAAATGAATACATAGAAGAACAAAAGTAAAACCAAGAGAATGTGAAATGTGAAATAATGAAAGTCAAAGATTATTCAAGACTATATAAGAGAACAATTTGTTGACTAATCCTGGGAGGTTAAATAAGAAAGAAAAGGGGACATGTATAAGGATATCAATGTTGATTCCAGATAGTGATATTAAGACATAAATATTGCAAGTGTGGTATAGTGTCAGATATATCAGTTGAATAAAATAAAAAGCCCTTAAACAGACACAAAAATCTACACAACTATGTCATTATTTTATTATAAAGGTAGTGTTTCAAGTCAGTAAAGAAAATTACTGATTAAGTAAATAGCATTGCAACCCCTTGGTACACTTAGTAGAAAAAAAAAGTTAGATACTTAATTCATAACTTATATCAAAACAAATTGTAGAGAGATCAAAGACAGAAACCATATAAAATACCATACAGAAATATATATAAGCTTCAATTCTTTTCTTTTTTTTCTTTTTTAACAAAGAGAAAAATTTATTCATAAATATTCAGGAAGACACGTTATTCTTAAAATGTAAAAAGGCTCTAGGGAAATATTTTTTTAAATAAATTAAGATTTGGACATATATATAAAAACTAGAAATCATGAAAACATTGGAATTACTAACTGTGAAACAAGAATATTGGAAAAAACTCAAAAGAAAAATCTAATTGAGAAAAATGAGAAATTTAAAAGTAATATGAAGGGATGCTTGGGTGGCTCAGTCAGTTAAGCCTCCGACTTTGGCTCAGGTCATGGTCTCATGGTTTATGAGTTCAAGCCCCACATCAGGCTCTGTGCTGACAGCTCAGAGACTGGAGCCTGCTTCAGATTCTGTGCCTCCCTCTCTTTCTGCCCCTCCCCCGCTCACACTGCCTCTCTTTCTTTCAAAATTAAATAAACATAAATAAATACATAAATAAATAAAAATAATATGAAAAAGCAAGTAAGTTAACAATAGTTGGTTGTTGTTTTAATTTAAAGGTAAGTTACATACAAATCCAAGCTAGTGCATCTCAATGAAATAGATATTTTTGTAGAAATTTAAAAATTACCATAATTGACAAAGAAAGATAGCTACTAATTGAACAGACTACTTAAGGAAAATTTGAGGAAAAAGTATTATATAATTATAATTATCACTGTCCAAAGATTTTGGGCCATATGGTTTTATGGATGTGAGTTTTTAACACAGTAAAACCTTGGATTGCAAGTAACTTGTTCTGTGAGTGTTCCGCAAGACAAGCAAACATTTCTAATAAACTTTAATTTGATAAACGAGTGATGCCTTGCAATATCACTAGTACATGACACCAAATGGCACATAATCACAGGCATGTTTCTGGAACCAATTATCCTCACAAACCAAGGTTTTACTGTATTTTAAAGATTAGGTTTTTCTGATCCTAGCATAATTTATTCCAGTCTAAGGAAAATAATATAGAACTGCCTTATTAACTTGACAGATCTAGGATAATCCTAAATCCAAATCAATCAAGAATGTAGAAAAGAATAATATACACAAGTTTATTTACATAAATATTTATACATCTTAAATAAATTATTTTAAAGATATATTTAGCAGTTTGTTTTTAAAATTTTTCTACAACCAATACGTTGTGCTTAAACAAGTATTAAATACAACGCAACAGCCGCTGCTTATTTTTAAAATGTTTTTGAGAAGTATGTATTAAAGAATATATCTTACCCCAATGGTAAAATGGTAATTTTAGTAGTTTCTAGCATTTATTTGGGCATTTATTTCAATTAATCATTCAGCACTAGAAATAAAGAAACGTACTTTTACAGAGAGTATATGGAGGAACTAGGCTAGGATGCTTCTTAACCATTATAGTAGAACAATAGAAGCATTACCATTTATTTTGAGTATAAAAGAGATTTGCTTTATAAACAATAAAAATGTCACACCAGAGGCCACCAAAAGCCAAAGTCAAAAGTCACCTGCATTCTGGGGAAAATACTTCAACTCATCCAATAGAAAATGTGTTTAATGCCATTAATATAAAATCAGAAAATGCGTGTTTTCAATTTAATATATTTTTTAGAAGAGCCATCAATTCAAATCTTCTTTACTTTGGATGTTGTAACTGTGTTCTTTCTGATAACAATTATAGATTTCTCTCCTTCTTACCTAAGCTTATTGTCATTTCTGGAAATGGAGAAAAAATAAGCATTAGTAAAATTCTTCATAAAAATTACTCTGTATTTAACTTCTATTAAAATGCACTATCTTTGATGATTCAGTCCACTTTGACTTTAAATATATTCCTGGGCTTCATAGTAAGATACTATCATCTTTGTGGGGTTTTTTTTTTTTTGACTCTTCAAAACAAGTAATTAAATTTTCTCACTTTCTTATATTGATTTTATTTTTAGCCTGAATATGTCCTAACTATATATTTCAGGAGATTTCTGTCTTTAGTCATTGAAGAAATTTAATTCCCTTTGATCAGCTAACCAGGTTAAACAACTTCATGAGGAGATAAAATTTTAATTAACAAGGAAATACATTGGAACTAAAAGAAAAAAAAAAACTAAAACAAGCTGAATGCAAAATATTATCTATTTTTATTTATTCATGAAAAAATTTAAGCCGAGCTTTTATGAGGGGTGAGGTAATTACCACATTCTCTCTCTCTCTCTCTTTATCTTTGTCCATGTATTTTATTTAAATGTTACAAATGGTTGGCCAGAGAATTAAAATGTACTTAATTTTCAAAAGAGACTTTCCTAAAATAATTTTCATTCTAGTTTTCATGGGAATTACCTGTGAAATAGCCAAATACAGGCAGATCTATCTATCAGGGTTTTATGGTGCAGTAGGTCAATTTCACTTTTCTGTTCTCTCATATGCTTAAGTGGATGTCAGTGGGCATCAGTCTGAGGTACTGTTCCAGGCTTCACCTGCAGCCTCAACCAAAGTTGGAGCCAATGTCAGAAGAACATTTTCTAATATTCCCTTCCAGTTTGCTCCCTGCTTACTCTTTCTGTTCTGGACAGAACAGTGGGTTTAATGTTAAATCACCTTCCAGATGTTAGCTGATTGTCTGGAAATTGGTCATAGCTATCTCTTAAGCAACTTTCATTTTGAGAAGAATACCTGTTTGAAGTTTATGTTTGTGATTCCACTATACTTCTTTAGCTATCGCTTCCCTAGGTATTTAATGATGAGCTATAATTCTATAAATGGTCCTTCATTATTCCAATGTCCACCAAGTATTTATTGAGTGTTCACTATGTGCTTGACATTACACTAATTATTGGGGTTCCATGTGGAAATAAAGCACAATCCATTGCCTATCTCTCCAGTCTTATCTCTTCTCATTTCTTAGGTTACATCTTATGCTTTATAAAAGTCACATTGCTCAGGCTATTCACATTTGCATCTCATTTTTTAAGATTAAGCTCAATCCCATTCAAGCTTCCCTTTCTCATATCTTCTTATTCCTGTTAGAGGCTTGACAAATTGGTCTTCCTCTGGATCTCTTGATGTCTGATGGATCATTGTGTTTGCTTCGTTGTATTGAAAATCTGAAAATATCAGGTTATAAGCCAAGATTATAAGAACAGAATTGCATTATATTTATATCACCCTCATTTGTCTGGTTATAACATAATAGCCACTCTATAAGTGTTCATTGAACTCATGTAAACTCTACTGAACTGAGTATAGTGAGTAATATATCTAGAGATATGATATGGCAAAATAGAGATGTTAACAAGAAAGGAGCAAAGTGTTGCAGAACTAGAAAGTAAAGAAGGAAGAAGGAACTAATTCTATGTGCAAGTTTTTCAGTTATTACCTCTCAGCTCCAGATTCACCCTTTTATACTTTTTCTGTGACTCTGGGACTACAACTGTGTTTTGCCAAAAAAAAAAAAAAAAAAAAGATTGGAAGGCAAGAGGAGTTAGATAAGGGGCTTCCTCCCTTATGTCATGTGTGCTGATCTTGACAGTGTTTCTCGGCCATGGAGTGATGCCACAGCCAGGAGTAGTTGGTTTCAGATTCCAGCTTCTTTCAAGACTCCCGGCATCATCCTTACCTTGGGCCTTCCTATGAGCCATCAGTAGCAGCCATGACTCCCTCCTTAGAAGGATTTGGCTCCATAGGACGTCATCTCTGAGCTTCTCATTCTGATAACCCCAACCTCTTCCCTTTGTTACCTGGCCTTTGTGTGCTAGCTGCTTCCTGCAGGTGTTATTTCTTCCTTACTCGTGTCTTGTATTTTGATTTGCCAGTCTCCGAACATCTGTGTAACTAGTTCTTTTTGCTAAGTCTTTTTTATGAAATACGTTAGTTGGCTGATTTAGAAAAGATTTATTTTTGTTGACTGGACCCGTGATTATTATGTACTGCCTGGAGATGGTGTGGAAAGACTTTACAGAAAAAAAGTGGTATTGGAGCTAATTTTTAAAGGATATGTAGGAAAGCTAGAGAGAACTTTATGGACCTTAAAAAGCAAAAATGAGCTAAAACAACCCATTTTAATCAAGTGACTAATGACTTACAGTGATCTACTTCTAACTGTAGTTTTGTAAAATTTCATTTGAGCTGGGAATTCTTCAGACTAAAAGAAGATAAGTTTAAGAAGTAATGCCCTAATCCAAAGATATGAGTCAACCTGATTGGGAACTTGTCTGTGACCATTATGTCCAACCCTATTAATAATAAAATCCTTTGTGGTTCACATATATGATCCACTTAGATCTTTTCAATAGCACTGTAAATTAACCTGTGTAGACATTTTCAATAGGTTTCCCAAAGTCATATAGTTTGTAAGAGACAGATTCCATTAACATCTGAGTTTTCTGATGTAGTCAGTGTATTGTTCATATACCATGTGGCCTTTAGTTGCAGCCAAAAGCTGTTTGGAGGTAGAAAGGGTTTGTAACACTGTCAGATCATAACATGCTCCCAGGGGGCCCTCTAAACCTAGGCATGTTAGTATTCCTTTGGTACTTACTATTTGCAAGGCATTTTATGAAGTGTTTCTTATGGGTTATTTCATTCAGTTCTCACAACTATTACTACACTTCAGAAATGAGAAAACTAGGGCTTGAAGGTGTTAAATAATTACCACATAGTTGGTAAGGGGCAAAGTCAGAATTTTAAGGCCGGTATTCTGAATCCAGAGCCCATATGTTTAATCACTATACTCTCATGTCTCCTATGAAAAGGTATTCTTAAATAGTCTTGTGGGGAAGGGTGTTTTCATCCTAAATGTATGAATGAATAAATAGCATTTTTATGTTATGTGTTAAAATGGAATGAATGGAAGTTCCATGGAATGAAACTTGAATGTTGCTGTAAGTTTGAAACAAGATGAATTGTTATAATAGAACATTGTAAAGTTGGAAGAAACAATTGGACTCTAACACTAAACTGAAACTATTTTTACTGAGATACTATCAAACTTACTAACAATGGAAAATTGAAATTGCCTACATATTAATTAGGTGGATACATAAATATATACATAAATTCATAGTTTTTTGAATAGTTTTTTCTTTTGTGAATTTAAAATACGATACCATGTTCAAAAGTAAACTTTGTTGAGAAGACTGCTATTATTTTTCAGACTTGGATGTTATTATATATTTGCATAATATATATATTATATACAGATTCTATACCACTCTTGTATGCTCCTCCCCCCCCTCCCCCGACTTATAGGTACTAATGAAAGACAAAAGCCACTTTAATTTCTCTCACATGATCTGTCCACAATATTTCAATTCCTAAAGAACTAACATTAATTGCTTTTTAAAAGCTGTTCAAGGGGCGCCTGGGTGGCTCAGTCGGTTGGGCGTCCAACTTCGGCTCAGGTCATGATCTTTCTGTCTGTGAGTTTGAGCCCCGCATCGGGCTCTGTGCTGACAGCTCAGAGTCTGGAGCCTGTTTCAGATTCTGTGTCTCCCTCTCTCTCTCTGACCCTCCCCCGTTCATGCTCTGTCTCTCTCTGTCTCAAAAAATAAATAAACATTAAAAAAATAAATTAAAATAAATAAATAAAAGCTGTTCAATTGTCAAAGGCAAATTAAATCAAGATAAAATACGTCGCTGCTTTTACAATCTCAACTGATTTTTTTAACTAATAAAAATTTATACTAAATTTTTTTTTGAAATACAAACGAATGCCTCATAATTGCATTAAATGACAGTGTGAGTCATGAAAATGTTTTCGATAAAGGTTTTTTAATCATGATGGAAATTGTCATATATGGAATATGTTGATGTGAAAAACTTTCAAAATTGGTTTTAAAGGGCATGAGAATAAAATTAGTTCACTTTATCTGTCCAGTAAGCTGACCTTTAAATCAAACTCTATCCAGTGATTCTCAGCTACCTTTTCTTCTCCTAAGGCCAGTGACAAAGCAGCTGCTCAGCCTAATAAAGCTGCCCCACAAGCCAGCAGAGATTGTAAATTGCCATCACTCTTTCTGATCTAGTCTAAAGCTTAAACAACTTAATCAAGGCAGTTTCCCACCCAAACTCCTGCAAGACAGCTGGGCTATCTCGCTGGATGCTTTGTCTGGATCCCTGAGGTGTCTCATTTGCCACCTCTCCCAGGACTGTAGGAGCTTCCTCAGTCTCCAGGTATCTGGCTTCATTTCCTGCACACTGTCTTGTTTTTTCTTTCCTTAGTGTTCTATCTTGACAGAATATTTGCCATGACATTCCTAGCCCTGTATCTGACACACTTACAATCAGGAAATGTGCTTTTGTCTTTTTTTTTTTTAAGTTTATTTATTTGTTTTGAGAGAAAGAGAGCACTGGAGGAGGAGGGGCAGATAGAGGGAGACACAGAATCCCAAACAGGTTCCATGCTGCCATGAGTTAGAGCCCAATGTGAGTCTCAAACTCATGAACCATGAGATCATGACTTGAACCAAGATCAAGAGTTGGATGCTTAACTGACTGAGACTTCCAGGTTCCCCCAAATGTGCTTTTGTCGTTAAGGCATTTGGCAACCCGGAAAAACAGAATTTTAGTCTTTCCAGTCTCATAGAAGTAGATAAGAAATCTCATGTCCTATATAATATGAAGGGTTTAACAGGAGCACCCATCTCATGTATCTCACATTCCATAATAATAGAGTGGGTAAGAGTAGACTGGAAGTGAAATCCCCATGTAGCCATTTTCAAGTCAACTTGAACTTAATATTTTTTCAGAATATAGATGGCTTTGGAATGTAAATAACAAGAGAAAAAGAATGACTCACATAACTTAAGCAATTAGACATCTATCATTTCAATTTGCATGCACTACCATGGAATCTTTGATAAGGACACTTCTGAATTTGCTTGATAAAAACTTAATACTATCATTATGGATCCAAATATTTTCCCATCTCTGTCTTTTAACTTTATACTGTGGGTTTTGTTTTTAGGGTATATTCTCCTGTACTCCCAAAATGGGCTCAACATTTCCAGATGTCAAATCGAGACCCAGTAACTTCCAGGGCTTCAGTAGTAGGACAAGTATTCCAATGGAGAGGGAAGGAGGATTGCATGTAGGGAGAAGTGAGTGAGTCTGTATGTTTGACACTATTTTCTTTACAAAGTAGGAGATAAAGTCGCCTGCTGAGAATAAGGAGGGAGGTTATGCAAGCAAGGTTCAGAGTCTTCTCTGAACTTTTGAGTTCTATCCAACTTTTGAAATAGTCATAGCAGGGAGTAAGAATGGGAGTTGAACAAAGAAATAGTAGAATAACTGGGCATCGGTGAGGACCCAGTTGAGGTAGGTAATTATGAAGTTACACTGAGAACAATGTGTCATGTTCAGTAATTCTCATTCAGCTACTCATGTGTGAATATTGGGGAAATGAATAGCTGTAATTATCCAGGTTGAGGGCATTAGAGGCCCAGGCAAAAGAAGAAAACAGGGGTGGGAGGTATAAATACTAGAATGACTGAAATGAAGGAGCAGGAAATCTCAACTGAATGGTGATGTATTAGAGAGGTAGTAAGAGCGAAGATCTGAGGGCCCAGGGAGACATGAGAATAATCACAGAAGGAACAGTGGAAAGAATAAGCTAGAATAATAGAAGGTTGTATTTAGGAAACGCAATGCTTGAACTAGTGTTTCGGTGGCAGAGGAGCTTTTTAAAAATTAAGTCTTCATAAAGCATGGAAACAGGTATGCATTCCCCTTTAAATTTTAGAGAAAAACCAAATGTCTTGATGTATTTGAGTAAAAGCTAAAGCCATTTTTGGCAACCCATATCCTTTTTCCCTTTCTGCAAAGGTAAACCATAATGACAGTTTGATGTGTGTTCCATGTACAAACATACATATCCACAGAATATATATTATTGGTTTGTGGGTATATATGTAGGTATATGGCTATGTATTTGTTGTATGTACATTTCATTCTGCTACTTGTTTTTCATTTAGTAATGTTTAACAATCATATCTGAGTTTATTGATACATGGAGTACTTGTTCATTCCTTCAACTGACCTCGATTATTTCATTATTTGAATATATTATGCTTGATTTTGTCATTTTCTTACTGGAGGTACATCACTCCGTGTTGGGTTTGGAAAGCAGGTAGAGATAACATATAGGGAATTAGGGCTTACCAAAGCATTAGAAAGGCTACAAAGAGGGTTCTCAGCAGGCCCTTCAAGAATATCTTCCAAAACAATATGGAATTGACCAACTAAAATAGCCATTACCTTTGAGACCACTTCTGAAGCTCTACCCAAATCAAGATGCCAACACTGCTTCTATTGCTTCCACCACAACCTCCTTTTAACATCCAGGAAGCTGGGGAATGGATCCTGGAATGCTACTGCTCTGGGAACAGTCAATAAACCAACCACAGCAAGAGCAAAATGACTGTACATTTCTACCACCTTGCTGAGCTTTGGAAATCACCAAGTAAAAGCAAGAAGACAATATCCACCTCCCTTCCAAATGCCATATGAATGCATCTAAGTAATTGACCTAATGTGTACCCAGAATCCTAGCTGCTATGGTCTCTGGAAAATAAAGTTCTTAGGGTTCCAAATTTGAAGAATAGGTGGTAAAATGAAATGTGAATGAGCAGATTCACAATATTTAACACAGAAGGGCAGCACTGGAATTGTTTCTAATTATTAGCAATTACAAACATGTTGTAATGAGCATCCTCCTTTGTGTCTCCATGTCTTTATCTAGAGAAAAGACCTACAACTGGAATTTCTGAGTCAAAATGTATTGTGTTAGTTAGCTCAGGCTACCACAATAAAACCAGAGACTGAGTGATTTAACAGAAATTTATTTTCTCACCATTCCAGAAGTCAGAAGTCCAAGATCAAGGTGCTGTAAGGCTTGTGGTTTCTTGTGAGACCTCTCTTCCTGGCTTGTAGATAGATGGCCTTTTTCTCATTATATCCTAAATGGTCTTTCCTCTGTGCGTATGTGGAGATGGAGAATGCTCTAGAGTCTTTTCATACTATTGTAAGGACACCAGTCTTATCAGCGTAGGGCCCCACCTTGTGACCTCATTTAATCTTTGTTACATCTTGATAGGCCCTATTTTCAAACAGTCACAGAGGGCTGGGAGAAGGACACAATTTAGTGATAAAATCTATGTACAATTTTTATTTGATAAATATCAGCAAACTTCTTTCTTTCTTTTTTTTTTCAGTATATGAAATTTATTGTCAAATTGGTTTACATACAACACCAGTGCTCATCCCAAAAGGTGCCCTCCTCAATACCCACCACCCACCTCCCCTCCCTCCCACCTCCCATCAACCCTCAGTTTGTTCTCAGTTTCACCAAACTTCTTTCTAAAGAAGCTTTATCGAATTCATCAAATTCTCCAAGCAATAAAATTTGAAAAAGTAAACTTTGAGATCTTGCACAATCATATAGATAAAAAACTGGAACTTACTGTAAATTTTATCTATATCTTTTAGCTTTGGGTTTGAGTATCTTTTTTTATGCTTAAAATCAGGTTATATATATAATATATGTATATGTATTATATATATATTTTTTTCTGACAGTAGATATGCATAACTGAGTCAAAATGGTCAAGGAAACCTTTAGAGTTGAAGAAGAGAAGGAATTTAGAGGTAATCATGCTGAATAGATTTACTCAGGATGAGTGTAGGATTTTGAGCATAAAGAAAGGCAGTGCATCTGATGCCCCAAAAAAGTTATATATTAAAAGGAGCAATGGAGAAGTAAGTAGATGGCATTACCAAAAATAGGGAGAGTATGCTACATCCAAATGGGGCAAATGCCTCAATGGAGTTTGATATGCAAGATCACATGGCTAACAAATACTCTTTAGATTTTTATGAAAGACTATGTGCTAGGGTTTCTACCCTCGAAGATGTAGGGTCACCTGGTTCTCCCATATTGTAAGACCAAACTTCTATGTAACATGTTTGGAGCAATATTCCATCTCATGATAAGGACTGCAGTTTTTCAAAAGGAGATGGTGGAGGTTAAAACTTGTGTTTCATAGTTTCATACGTGAGAACATTAAACACTGTTGCCTCTGTTCTTAAAGTACATTAAATATTCGCTCCACATGTTCTTCTTCCTGAAGATATTAAATGTGGGAGTTTTAATGGACTTATTTATGTCTTTTTTATATGTTTATTTTGCATCAGCCTTACTTACAACCCAGTAGGAATTTTAAAGAGTTGGTTTTTTAGACAAGAACACTTTAATTTTCTTAAACTGTATCTAATGTAGATCTTTAAAAATATTTCTCCAGGCCAACGTGTTGATACTAAGTTCTGATATTAAGGAAATTGCTTGACAAATTCCTTTTTTGAAATGAAAATGCAAGTTTAATTAAGAAAAATCAAAGAAATAGAAGCTTTCCCTGGGATCATGCCACATTACAAAACTCATGTCTTCCAAATAATGAATTCCATCATAATGAAGAGGGTGAAAACTACTCTTGCTCTGAGCAATTTTTTTGACTTTGTGTTATTCACAGAAAGTAAGCATTAGAGACAACTTCCCGAATAGCTGAATGAGGACCTCTACAGGCCTGCTCTCCTAGCTCCCAAGAGGCAACCATAAATGGTAACTGACCTAAGAGCATATAGGAAATGCAAAAACATTTATTCAAGAAAATCTCTAAATCTCTGTTAGAACAGTGAGAGTCTGTTGCACTTGAGACACAACATGCTCTCTTTTCTCCCTCCCAGCTCATGGTGATGGAAGCTCTACTCCAGGTGAGTGTACCTCAGAAGACAAGGATCCCTCTTTCCCCAGCTACAATTAAGAGTTCAGTATAACTCCCTGTGAGGTACGTCATTTCCATTCCTCCCCTCCCCTTTCTCATGTTACAGAGGTTAGATTTGAGGCAGTGCAGCCAATGTACAGGGGTTCTTTCTCAGGAATGAGAATACAAAAGGAATACAGAATGAGTAACAGAAGAGGGTAGTTATAAATATCAGCTCTGACCACCTGACCGGTTACAAAAATGAGGACTCTAATTGTCATGAGTATTCCATCCTTATTCCTTGTTTTGTTATGGTTATATTCGTGTCTGTGTGTACATGTATATGCATATATAAAAGAAACAAAGATGTTTGCCATTTCTTTCCTCTCTAGGTGTATTGACTTTATATCACAGTATTTAAGCATTGTTAATTTTAACATTATAGTATTTAGGTTATGGAACATCGAGGAAAGGAGTAAACATCACTCAAGGACTTTACTTCCTCTTCAGGAGGAGGGGCATTTTTGGTTGTATGCAAGATAGTTGTACCACGCTGGGTGGAATTATGACCCTGTTATTTTCTTGATTTTCATATGAGATATCGCTTAAAGAGATGTGAATGGATGCCATATTGATAAGGAGTGAACTTGTGATCGTCAATTTTATGTGTCATACTGACCAGGCTATGAGGTGTCCAGATATTGGGTTAAACGTTATGTTTCTATGAGGGTGTTTCTAGGTGAGATTAACATTTGAATTGGTATACTGGGTAAAGCAGATTGCTTTCACTAATGGGAGTCTGTCTCATCCAATCAGTTGAAGGACTGGGGGGGGTGGGGAAAGTGTATTCCATTGAGTAAAATGGAACTCCTGCCTGACTGCCTTCAAGCTGGACATTGGCTTTTTCCTGCTTTTGGACTTGAACTGGAATGCTGGCTCTCACTGGGTCTTGAGCCTGCTGTTCTTCAAGCTGGAGCTATACCATGGTCTCTTGTAGAACTCCACCTTGTTGATTGCAGATCTTAAGACTTGTCAGCTTCCATAATTGTGTGAGCCAATTGCTCATTATATAATTGGTTCTGTTTCTCTGGAGAACCCCGACTAAGACAGGAAGCAAATGATATAAAAGCAACCATATTGGACAGGAAGACGGGAAACTATCTCTATTTGAGGATTACTTGATTGTGCATATTGAAATCTTGAAGAATTCACTAAAAAATATTAAACTGAATAATCAAGTTAAGCAAGGTTATAAGGTACAACAGCAAAATTAAAAACTTGATTAATTATATATAGTAATGATGAAAAATATGTAAATGAAATTAAGAATACAGTTCCATTTATAGCAGTATAATAAAGAATGAAATATCTAGGAGTAAATTTAATAAAAGAAATTCAAAACTTACATGCTAAAAACTATTCAACATTGTTCAAAGAAATTAAAGAAGACTTAAATAGAAAGAGACTCCATGTTTATGGATAAAAGATTTAATAGTATTATATGATTCCACTTATATAAAATGAGCAGAACTAGGCAAATCTGTAGAGATAAAAAATAGATTAGTAGTTGCCATGGGCTGGGGGCTGGGCTAAAGGGGAGTGCCTGCTAATAGAAGTAGGGGTTTCTTTTGGGGGGTTATGGAACTGTCTTATATGTAAATATATAAAAAAACAGTGACTTTTATAATTTAAATGGATGCATTGTATGGTATGTGAGTTATATCTCAGTAAAACTATAGTATTTAAGCTATTTCTCTTTAACAAAGAAAAAGAAAATGTCTGAGTCTTACTTTTAAGATATGGCTTCTCTATGTTCCTTCAATAACCCTTTCATTCAAAAACATTACCAAGCACATATGACTTGTTGGAACATTTTTTTCTAGTTTCCTTAAAGCAAATATCTTCAAATAATCTTTTCCTTCTAGGATTGAAATGAGATGGAGATAAATTCCCATTATACTGGGTACCATTTAAATGAAATTCAGTGATAGCAATGATCTGTCTGATGTGTCTGTCCACAGGAACGGAGTATGGTAGATCTGAGAAACTGATCATTGGTTATAACATCAACATTTAAAAAAAAATTGGCCATAATAAACTGTTTTTAAATCAGTTTATTCATCCAGTTAATTAGGTAACAATTATTGAACAATTATCTTACTATGCATCTTACCTCTGTATTTCTAGTTATGTTAGATAGTAAATTTGCTTCTTGTTTTCAATGAAATCCTACCTTTGATAGTGGGATCACTGATTTACATTCAACAGAAAAGCAGGCCATTATTAGTCATGGAATTACATACCTACTCCATATCCTTTGGGTTTTGATGAATTAAAGATGTTTAAAATCATGTTGCCTTATTATTCTAACACATGTATTTGTTCCTTTGTCACAATAAATGACAGAGAACTTGAAAATTGCCAGTGCTCCTAAATAGTAAGAGAAACCTTAAAAACAAAAATCAAACCCACATATTCTAATCAAACTGCAAAGCATTATGTTACATTATGGGAGCTAACCCAAACATTACTAGTTGGGTGTCTAAATGAAATTATGGGCAAAATATGGCAATCATGTGCTACTGCTTACATTAATAACATTAATAGTAATGAAACAATTAAGATTTGTATATGTCTTTATTTCACAAATTATTTCACATATATTAGTTTCTTTGATCCTCATAGCCTTTGAAGTATATACTAATTACCCCACTTTGTGGATGAGAAAATTGAAGCTAATAATTTAAAATACTTGCTTGAGTTTTTTAAGCCAGTAAAGAATTCTCTTTAAAGAACTGTATCTTGCAGAATAAATGGGTTTAATCACAGACTTGGGTTATTGCTTTCCATCATCTTGTCTTTGTCTCATGTTAATTACCTAAAATTAACCACATGTAGGCTGTAGGCCATGACTGTAATTTGTGCTATTCATCAAGTATCTTTGACCCTCTGCCTATTGAACATACGATTGTACTTCATGACCCCTTGGGGTTAGATGGAGCCATGTGACCAGTTCTGACCAATTAGTTGTGAGCAAAAGAGATACGAGTCACTTTGGGGCCAGAAGTGATGGGATGGAAAACATACAGTTTATGGGGTACATGGTAAGAATAGTTGATTCCAAGTGAATGAGCTTATGATTTCCTTTGTTGTGAAATGAGTTTTTAAATTTTGATCAGGTGGAATGCTGTATGGAATGCTATGATGGAATGATACTCTATGAATTCATCAATGGTGGTGCTGGCAAAAACATGGCAGGAAAGCAAAACTCATCCAGAATTTCTGTTTCAGTGAGGACAAATCTCCACCTACTCCATGAAGGCATATATCCATTGTAATCAGCCTGCCACCAGATGACTGGCTTGCCTTCACATATCCCAAGAATGGTGCCATATTAAGGATTCAGTTTTGGTCTGTGCTGTTAGCAGATTAGACATGAAACAGCAAGACTAGTCAGGTCAGCTTTGGAAAAGGAATGTCCGTGTGATCAAGCTCATGCATAGATTCCATTCCTGCCACCATAGCCACTTAGTTCACATGCCCACTAAGTTAGGAATGTGATGGCTAGGGAAAAAGGATAATTGATATTTCTAGAATCTATAGTTTTTCCATCTGATCATTAAGAATCTCCTCTGCAGTAGAGATCTTTTGGTGGACATTTCACATTCACTAATATCATCACAGTCTGTGCCCGTTATGAAAAGTCCATTGACCATATATTTCTTTTTAAGCTCCCTTTTCATCAGTTTACCACTATTGTTCTTTCCAAGTCCGTAACCATCCAACCAAACCATTTACAAACTACCCATGAATTAATATAGACCTATATTTCTGGACAGTTCTCACTCCATACATAGTAGATGACCAAATTTCATACCTGAGGTTCTGGCCACTAAGAGAATTTTCCTTCAGCACTGTCCTCCAGGTTTACGCTTGAGTGGGGGTATAGTGCTAACAGCTGCTACTTTGAGGTAGCACTAGCATATCATGAAGACCCATCTGTAGACCAGGCTCAAGTTTTTTTGTTTTTTTGTTTTTTGTTTTTTTTTAAACTCATTCAACTGATTGTAAGAAGATACCCAGAATGCCATTTTTGTAGGTCTCTCTCCTAGGAACATTCCTAGTACCAAGACTGTATTGTTCACAGTCCAGTCAGGAGATAGGACCACATGGTCATTTGAAAGGGGAAATTTAAAATCTTTATTTTTTATTTTTTATTTTTTAATGTTTATTTATTTTTGAGAGAGAGTCAGAGTGTGAGCAGGGGAGGGGCAGAGAAAGAGGGAGACACAGAATCTGAAGCAGACTCCAGGCTCTGAGCTTTCAGCCCAGAGCCTGACGCAGGGCTCGAACTTACGGACTGCCAGACCATGACCTGAGTTGAAGTTGGACACCTAACTGACTGAGCTACCCAGGTGCACCTGAGAGGGGAAATTTAATATAAAGCTTTATTTTTGAACTGGGATTGGAGCAAGAAATGAGTGTTTAAAGGAAAGGTAAAGAAGTAAGTATAGCAGATGTATAAGATGTGACCACTACCCCTAGTGTTGAGATAAGTACCCAAGTAAAGGTCTTCCGCTGTTAGGGTTGAGATCCAGATATCATTGGAAAGAGTACCATGTTGGCTTCCTGAATGGTGAAGTCAGCAAAGTGCTTCATTAGCAGAACCTGCTGAAAATCCACACTCTGGGAAGTGCTAAGCCTTGAACTTGTTAGGCACCAAAACCTGCTGGACACTGTTGGAGTCAGGAGCTTGGGAGGTCCCCCTCTTTAGGAGTCCAGTGCATGTCCATGCTCCGTTCAGACTGGGTCAGCTCTGGACTGGCTGTGCAGGACAAAGGTCAGGGGATGGCAGAACTCCAGTGCCTCTGGACTGTCCATGCCTAGGACTGAGAAGACAATATTGGGTGTGGCAACCTGGGCCAGGGGCAGGCTCACAATATCTGGGTCTCCAGACTATGCCACCACAGCTGTATGTGTTTGATAGTGGGTAAAACACCATAAAAGCTGTGACGTGCAGGAAACTTAACACTAGAGAAACTTTGTAGGGGGTAAACAAAGGAGGAAAAAGGGCTCTCCACAGGACACTGGTAAGAGAGCGTACCAGTAAAAGGAAGGAAAATCCTTCCTTCTCCAGTGCCCTTCCAGGTCCTCTATTGATAAGGCTTAACATCATGCCAGGTGGCAAAGCAGAAATATTGATAAATGTCAATGCCATTATTACAGAGCAGGGCAACAAGAGATGCTTTGGAGTGAAGAGGCAAAAATTTAACCATCAGCACAATGACTGTATTTTTCATTTCTCAATATTTAGTTATTTTTATAACATCTTAGAGTTATTTTTATTCTTTTTATTTATTAAAGGATTTATACTTTTGTGTTCCTTAGACTCTAATCCTTTTAATAGTTTTATGTAGTGATTCTGGCACATGGTAGACTTTTTTGTTTTTAGAATGTTTTTAACTTGAATTGTGATCTCATCTGCAGTACAGTTTTATCTATAGAAACACTGTCAGAAGTGGTTTGAAGAGAGAGATTTTGTGTTTGTTTGCACCAAAGGTCCCAGGTATATATCATCAACCCAGGGACACTAATTTTTTGAAGTGTGACTTGCGGAACCATGGTTAGGATATTGGGGGAGATATCTTTCCCACTTGGAGCCCAGGCTGATGAAGAAAAGTTTTATTATTGAGTGCATATTTTACAAATTTTCACTTCCATTATTCTTTCATGATAATTCAAACTTTTAGATTATACAGGCCAATCCTACCACCCCACCTGGGGGCAGGCAGAGTGTCAGCTCAAATGTTTAGTCTTATTCTTTCAAGAACCAAGAATCCCAAAATATCTTTATAATTCCTTGTTTCTATTTTTTTAAGGCAACATACATAATGCTGTCTTTCAGTGAGAGTAAATTACCACTTATTCCTTACCTTGGGTAAGTTACTAAACCTCTTTGGTCTTCAGTTTCCTTGTCTATAAAATGGGGATGTTAACAATAGCACCTCTCACAAGGTGTTTTTGACAATTAAATGAGTGAGCATACATAACGTACTAATAACAGTGTCTGACTCAAGGGAGGTACCAATTAGCTACTATTAATAATTTTATTGATGAGCCTGTGGAAACAAGGATGCTCTCTGGAACCTGTGATAAGTTTTGAAAGAGAATCAAAAACACTAAAGTTTTAAGGCAAAACATGCCCTCCTTTTTTCATGTGGGAAACCAGCCCTTGGCTTGCTGTGGGATTTTGACAAACACTAAACACCTAAGAATGGGACATTGTGCGACTGTGTGACCTGAGCAGCTCATCATGAAATAGGTGCTATATTAAACCAAAAAAATCATAAAATTAGATAAGCCTTCAGCAAACCATACTTTTGTAGAAATGGTATGTATAAAAATAGTCCTAAAAGTATACATTGCATGAGTATTTGGCTCTTGCTCCCAACAGGCATACTGTTAGGATCACATAGGGAGTTCCATTTGAGCAGTTAACTAGGGGGTAAAAATTATAAATCTGAATTACAGATGGTTCCTTATCAGATTCAGGAATCAGTGTATTCCTGTGAAAAAGGGAAATGGAATAGAGAAATCCTCTCCATGGTACATAGCAATGGCTACTAATCTTCAAAGGAGAGAGGCTGGGATAAAGATTCTATATTGTTTCAAGGACATGGGCTAAATGGTTGTTGGGTGGAACTTAGAAGGAACCAGGTAGGATCCAGAAGTCAAGGAGGTTTGAGAAAATGTCTGTGGATGGACCTCTTGGAATGGTCCTAGAATAAAAGCATATTTATAGCCCATGGCAATGTTTTTCAAAACTCCATTTGATGAATTTATATGATCAAATAGTATGTTTGATAAGAATTCTTGTTCTGTGGAGGCTAATGCTGTTGCTTTTCCAGGTACTGCTGTGCTTGTTCTGTGGCCTCACATACCAAGTAGCCATGATGGTAGGGATGCATGCTATGCACCAGCTTAGTAACATGGATTTCCCACGCACTAAAGGAGAACTGGCTACTTCTATGGCTAAGTGTTCGTCTTGCTACAATAGCAATTACTTCTGGTCCACTCTCTGCTACCTTTCTAGAGCATACCATGATTTGTCCTTAGTGGCAAGGATACATTGGGTTTGCTTTTCCTGCTCAGTTTCTCCCAACATGATCATCCATGAACTCACTGACTGCTTTCCCATCAGACTTTGCATATAGCATTTTTCTTCTAATCAATTAAATCATCTTCCAGCAGAAGAAACAAAACCACTGGGCAATGCCCAAGGCATGACTTGTCTTATCGTGAATTCCATTACCAGAACCAGTTAACTTTATGGATGATTGAATGTAGTATGAAAGACTCAGTTATGGTCTCAGGAGATTCCACCTGGAGGAGGTGAGAGAGAGAGGAAGGTTTTTGACAAGATGTACGTTCTCAGAACCAAAATTTAATATATGATACTATTTCTCCTATAATGAGCATAAGAGTCCAGGAACCAAGGGACAGGACCGGGTAGGCCTCCTTTTAACCGACTGAGCCACCCAGGCACCCTGTCCTCCTTTTAGTATTATACCTGTACTTAAAATTTTGAAATATGCTATTTTAAAGGCTTTAGCACCCAAATAAGAATTCTTCCATTATAGAGCCCAGTGATGATCCCATTTAATGGGAAGCTTAGACTGTTATGTATCAGTTTAGGATTTTTCATGCCATTGAATAAGCAGACATGGCATGTTGGTAATTAAATTAAAAAACTTAGTCCATGAGTTGCAAAATATCAACAGGATTGCAGAACTGTGGGAGGAATAGACATATTAGACTTGGAACAGCACCAGTAATGAATAGATTTGGGGAGCTAAGGACTATATTCCCGAGTGCTTGAGGCAAAGCTGAGCTATATTAGAAATCTCTGCGGGACTTGGGCAGGTGGGCCCAGCAGACCCTTCCTCCAGGGTTTTGAAACTAGAACTATTAACACCAAGAAAGAGGACTATGGGGGCATTTGTGTGTGTGTGTGTGTGTGTGTGTGTGTGTGTGTGTGTGTGTGTGTGTCAGCAACAGCAGAGGTACTTCTCAGAGGCAGTTGTGGTACTCATGTTGGTGACAGTACTCAAAGTCCAGTGACCTCAGTGTTCATGGCAGTATGTGCAGATACTATAGCATCCAGAGTTCAGCAATGGTGGCAGCAATGTCCTCACATTAGTTCTCTGGCATGGTTTTGGTTGTGATCCAAGCTGTGTAGTCTTGGTTTGTTCTGCCCATTTTCTGAGCCTGTCACTATGCTTTCTGGCAATTGTGTGAGTCACAGTATCCTTAAGAATTTCCTGGTTCAGACTATGTAAGGGTTAAATTGTACTGTAGGGCTAACGCTTAGCTTGAAAGATAAAACTTTGTTCTGACACTGAAGGTCAAAAGATAACAACCTTGCTTTTACTCTTGAAAATCATACTTCATACTCTTGTGAATCAGGCTTTACCAATGAAGGAAACAAAACCTCAAAAAAGAGCGTCAGAGACAAGGTCAAAGAGATCCACTGGTTGCAACTTAGTGGCAGAAAGTCTAAAATAATCACCTCATTTGATAACAGTTTCTGACTCATCTGGCAACTATTTCTAACTCATCTAGAAACTGTTTCTCTGTTCTGTTCCCAGATAATGATAAAACGATGTGATCGGCTTTAAAAACTCTGTACCCCGGCTGTTCAGGGCCACACTCTTATCAAGAGTGTTGGTCCGATCGGTCTGCCACACTCTTATCAAGAGTGTTGGTCCCGATCGGTCAGCCTTGCCTCTTAGCGACACCGGCAACCAGTGCGCGGAGGTCCAGGTTCGAACCTGCAATAAATGACCCTTGCCGCTTGGCTTTGACTTACGACTCTGGTGGTCTTTTGTGGGAGGTTTCAGAACTTCGGGCATAACAACTCCAATTGGAAAACCTTGAATCTCTCACTAGCCAGAATGAGCTTAGAGAGGAAAAAAAATGGTCATTTAATAATTTGTATTCCTTTTAGACCTTGGGATAGAGCCTTTTTTGAGTATATCTGATACTGTGGCTTATTAATAAATAATGTGATCCCTACCTTGAAATGTTATCATTTACTAAAGAATGTAAGACATTTACATGAAATAAATAAATACAGTCTGTAAGATGGCATAAAATTAAATGCTAAACTGGGAACAGGCTGTGTTATTTGGAAAGTCTTCCTGAAAGAGATGGGACTCTAGTTAATTCCTGAAGGATGAGCAGGAAATGGTATTATGGGCACAGGAACCATAAAGTGTAGGAAGAAGACTGTACATTTACAGGGCAGCTGAGCAGCCTGACTGAAGAAGTACAAAGGGAGGTACATTTGAATGGCTAAGTGAGCACATATTAAGGCCTTGTCCCCTAATAAGAAATAGAGAAATTCTCTACTTCTCCCAAATATCTTATATGTACCTTTCAATTTTATGAAGTTAAAAATTCTAAACATTGGGTTAAATATTTTGCCAGAAGTCAAGTCTGACCTAGCCTCCTCCTTCACTATGTCCAAACTTATTCGACATTCTTTCCAGGGCAGATGGAGAATAGAGCTGGCTGGGACTGAGGGCAATAAATAATAAAACGTGGAGATGGTCCCAACATACATCAATTTGTATTCAATTTTCCATTATTTTTGGAACTTACTTTTTTAAAAAATAATAATAAGCAGTCAACAACTAAATTATAGCTTCGCCTGGGCAGCACAAAGTTTGAAGATTATTTTTTGGTGGCAAGGTCCAGTCCTGCTCGCTGTCCTCGGCTCTTAGAAACGTTCCTGCTCATTAACTTCAGGAAGACTTCCAGAAGTAAAGGCACATTGGAAAGTGTCTGAAAATAGTTTTTAAATCCAACTTCCCTGGCTTGACAGCGAGATGACCACACAGTCCGGTCACTGGGTCAAAAATCAATTACAAAAACAGAGGTGCTTTTCAGGTCTTTTATTTTTGCATTAGCCTTAGTAAATAAAACAAACAAAAAACAAACAAAAGCCTCCAAAACCACAACCAAGAAGAAAGACAACCATTTAAAATACAGGAAATACAGTATGGGCTTTTTCTCTGGGCCGGATGGGTCGGCTGCCTTCCAGCCTCCTTGCGGATTCCCTGAAGTTGATGGTTTGCTCTGTCGCTCAAGCCCAAACCCCTGCCCCCGCGGAAACCCACGCTAGGCAATCCCCGAGCCAGGGCAGTGGGAGGACGCCCCCGTCCTAGTTGGGAGTGCTCGCCTTTCCTGCAGCGCACAGCGGCCCTTTCCCCAACCTCGCCAGGGCCCGCGAGCCCCACTCCCGAGTCTCCCGCAGGCCCCAGGCCAGGTGGGGACGATCCGGCCCTGCGCTCGCCCCGGCAGTTCCGCGTCTGCGCAGCGGGCGAGGGGCTGGAGCGGGGCCGGCCGGGGAGGTGCAGGATGCGCGGGAGCCAATGGGCAAGCTCGGGGGAGAGGGGCTGGCAGCCGCGGCGGGCCGGGCGCGCACTCTCGGGATGGAGGGCGAGCGCCTGGCATCTCCGGCGCGCTCCTCCGGCCTCCCGGCTGGGGGCGCCGGTGGGGAAAGCCCGGGGGTCGACGCCCCCCTCCTGGGCAGCAGCGGCTCCTCCACCCTGCTCCAGGCCGAGGTGCTGGATCTGGACGAGGACGAGGACGACCTGGAGGTGTTCAGTAAGGTGAGGGCGGCGGCGGCGGCGCGTCCCGGGAAAGTTCCAAGTCAACTCCAGGAGTTGGCACCGCGGTGTGGCGGCCGCCCCGGCGCGCTGGCGCGTCCCCGGCGGAGGCTCGGAGCTGCAGATGGGTGGGGTCTCCCCCGGCCGCCCAGCCCCGCCAGGCAGCTGGCTGCACCCGGGGCTGCGTCCGGGCCGGGCCCCGAACCACAGCCGCTCCCTCCTCTGCACTTTGACCTTCGATTCGGCACGGCCTTGGCTTTGCCGCGTCTGCAAAGTTGTGATTTACGCCCCCCCCCCGCCCCCCCTTTTTCTCTTTCCCTTTTCTTCTCTGACGCGGACACCTCATCCGGACGGTTTCCGAACCTGGGAGGCAGTGGCCCGAAAAGTGCCCCCGCCCTAGCAGCTTCTTTTCGGGCGCAACCAGCCCCGAACTCTGGGAGAGATTTCATCCTAGTCTAGAGAAATGATTCCTGATTTAGTGTTACTGATTGTGGGTCTCAGGCCGGGGTGACTGACACCCGAGGTGAGTCTCAAGCCCAGCGAGAAGAGGTGGCATGGGAATCCCCTCTTCAGAGAAAACGGTTCCTGGGTCCAACAGGAAGCTCCTCTGTTACGGAGTTGAGGATTTTTCGGCCAGCAACTGCTACCCAACCCACCGCCAGCCGCTTTCGTTTTTCCTTTCCCCGGGGAAATCTAGGACCAAAGGGCCCTCTTAACTTGTAGTATAGTTGCAGGGAAACTGATGGTTAGTGGTAGGCTTGTGGCGCTTGTAGACCGGTGGTTGTAATTTCTTTTAGGAAAAGAAAAATACCTTTCTTGCAGGGCTGTTAGAATGTCAACCCAGTTTCTTAACGTTGCCGCTGATAGAAGACTTGCGATGACAACAGTGCATTAATTGATAAGAAGTCTGTGCAGTACTTACATGTTAGTTACCTTGAGGTGTTAGGTAAAGCAGCATTCCTAACCACAGCTATATTCTGGGAGAGTGAACTCAAGTTACCAAGTTGAACAAACAGACTGTGGCCCCAGAGAGGGATATGCAAAACTCCTTTCTCCCCTAAGGATTGAATGCAATGGTAGGCACGATTGTATTCTAGATGTTCAGAGAGTATCAGCTTTGTGCTCTTGAGAAAGTTAATTTGACCTTTCAATGTGTTTAAATCCTAAAGCATTGGAATTATTTTATGTTCACTTGTAAAAAAAAAAATTAACACTGCCTTTTTATATTCCACACATACTGTATGTTCAGACCAAGGACAATTGGCCAGTGCTTTGCAATGCCTTCTAAGAAACTATGAGTCTAGGCGTATTGGTGTAGGGCTCTGCATTGTGAAACTTCCAGCATGGGGTAGGGAGAATGTTGGGAGTGGCAGTTGTGTATCACAATCATCTAGGATTGTTTTGTCCTGTGCTTTCTCTTTCCCCAGATTCTAAGTTTCCCAGCCCCTTCTTACAAATGCCCCCTTTGTCAGAGGCAGATCTAAGGAGAAGCTATTTGAAATTTAAACTTCAGATGTTCCTTTGCTTTAGGCCTCTGGAAATGTTGAAAGTTACTGAAAATTGTCGATGTTCTAGGTTGCACCCAGAAACATTTCTAAGTTAGCATGTCTGGTAAATTGCCTAAAGCTATCTCAGAAGATCTCAGAAGAGATCTCAGAAGAAAGGAATCTAGATCTCGAAGGCTCCAAAGAGCTGTTGAGATTTCTTTTCTCTTTCTAGATGAACATTTGTTTTTTCTTTCTAATTTTGTTCTGTAAGTTTTTTTTTATAAGGATGTAAGCTTCAGCTCCATACACCTGGACCCGCCCTACTTGTTAGTGTATAACTACACGTGTAGACACTTAGAAAAAGTTAAGAACCACTTTTGTAGAAGCTGGCTGGCCGCATAGGTTAAGGTAAAGAAAGATATAATGTTTGTTAAAGTCTGAAAACAATACTTGGAAAAATTTTAAGTTTTAGCTACCTACTTGTATTTCATTTAGTTGAATTTTACAACCATTAACCACAGTTAGTTAGACAAGCAGATTTAAGAAAGTCCTCTCCATTGGGCCTGTTGTCTCTACCACTCCCTTTTCATAGCCTGCTCCTCTGTAGAACTCTCCCACTGACCAGTTTACCCTGGGGTGCTTTCAACAATTACTTCTAAAGTATACTGTCATTACCCTTTAGTACTTTGAGATCCACTACTTTCATATTTAGCGTTCGTTTCCCTTAGATTATTTGTGAATATGTGTCACACTCCCCTCCAGAAGTTTTTTAAAGAGTGGCATCTTTGGCTTATTATTAATTCTTTTCTTCCCATGATGGAAGTGCATGACAAATACATGTTAAATATTTTTTGTGTAAGATACTGTGCTAAGTATTTGGAAAAAAGAAATACATGATTCAGTTCTTGCTATCAGTCTTGGAGTCCAGGTGGAAGATGTGACAGAAGTTCTAAATGGCAACATAAATCAGCAGAGATGGAAAACAAAACAATGTATTGTTCTGAGTTTTCAAGTAATCCAGTGAGGAGAAAAATGATACCAAATCTCAAGAGACCATAGGGAATGTAGACGATATTGACTTCAAAGAGTCAATATATATGTTGGAAGGTAGGGGAACATGACCAATGATTCAAAAACACAAAAAGGACAAACATTATAATAATACTGTAATAGTGTTAGAGCTGAGCCAAAATGACCTGCAGCTTGCAAAAAAATTTAGAGAAAAGAGTCCAGTTTCTCTATTTTTTTAAAAAAGTTATTTTTTAAAGAAATAACATATGAAAATAAAATATATAGCCTTTATTTTTATTAAATACTGTTATATGTAGAAGGAGTAACTGAAACATAGCAAAGGTAGCTAGGTCACAGTGAAACACTGAGGTACTTACCTGGTACTCAGTAAATGATAGATCTTGTTATTGGTCTTTCTAAAAGGTATTTGGGTCTACAAAATGAGATCTATTATCATCTAAGATAAACTGCCAATTTACAGATGGAATTATCCTCACCACTAGTCATCTTTGAGGGGACATGGATTGTAGGCTGGTGCACCACAACTAAAAAAGAAAAAAAATAAATAAAAAATCCTTTTTAAATTTTATTTATTATTTTTTCAAAAAAAATTTAATGTTTATTTATTTTTGAGAGAGAGTGAGACAGAGTGTGAGCGGGGGAGGGCCAGAGAGAGAGCGAGACACAGAATCTGAAGCAGGCTCCAGGTTCTGAGCTGTCAGCACAGAGCCCGATGTAGGGCTCCAACCATGAACTGTGAGAACATGACCTGAGCCGAAGTCGGACGCAACCGACTGAGCCACCCAGGCGCCCCCAAAACTGTTTTTTTAATGTAATGGGCAAAAAGGAAGCTCTGGAAGGTATAGGTAGGCTTAATTTCAGTCTCCAGCAAAGCTATGAGAGCAATAGAACTTTTTAGTATTTTGTTTATAAACACTTTGAAAAGAGAGAGGTGATCTGGTTTTATAAGAAGGATAGAAAATTGTTTTTATGATAAATCAGAAATACGACAATGAGCATGTTTATTTAAACAATGCTTTTGAAAGAATCACTCATTTTTGTGAAAAACGTTCTTTTTGAAAGAATAATAGAATATAGCTTTTGAGACAACCAGTTCCTATGTATATTGGAAATCTGTCAATCCCAACATAGTGATAGAGGGACATAATTATTCCATTCAACAATTCTGTCAGATACATAGAAGAAGATAATGGAAGTTTGGTTATTAATTTTTCATATTTGTTCCCTGAACTGTCTCTGTTCAGTTATGGCCCTGATAACAATCAGAATTCTCTACAGTGACTGAAATGAAGAATGTTTAACACAAGAACTACTTATAGAATTTGGGGCAGGGTTCAGGAACAAACGAAGGATACTGAGGTAGTTAGAAACTTGCTGAGGCCAAAAAAAAAAAAAAAAAAAAAAAAAAAATCCATTGGCACCTAGCGTTTAATGGGAAGAGAACAGATACAGTGTTGCTGGAATCCGATGAAAGCTGGATCTGTAGAAAGGGGGCCACTTTCACAGGAGCTGTATTTACAGAGAGATGTAGCCAGAAGTGTGCCTCTGCCAGAAATGTGGTGCCAAAGGAAGGAAGAAATAGGCAGTATACTCCTTGAGTTCCTCTCCTCCTGCTATTGGATCTCCTGCTTGTGACCTTCTCTGGGCAAGCCACTCAGGTGATGTTATCTGTAGGGGTTGGCCTCCCAAGCACAGAGTAGATAGATGGTGGGAGCTGGCAGATTGGGGGTGAAAATAAAGAATAACCAGCATAAGACATAGTACAAAAATGTGGCCAGTAGCTTTGGATAAAGATAGCCACATCTCTATCTCCTATCCTGTATGCATCCTATATGCTCTTCTGTGACCTTCCACCTTCCTATCGAGAGATGGGATCTCTGCCCCCTCCTTGAATCTGGGTGGGATTGCGACTGCCTGATCAATAAGGTGTGGTGGAGGCGATACTGTGCAGCCCCCAAGGCTAGATTCAAAAAGGCAGTGCAGGTTGTGCTTTATCCAGCGGGACACTGTGCTTTTTGGATCTGATATGTAAGAAATGTCTGTATTTGAAATCCTGGCTCCACGGCTTAATAGCTTTGTTTCCTTGGGCAAATTACTTAGCGTCTCAATGCCTCAGATTCTTCATCTGTAAAATGAGGACTGATAATAAACATGAGAATTAAATGAGTTACTATGTGTAAAGAATTTGTGAATAGTTCCTGCCTTTAGTCAGCACTGTTGACTCTTCAGCAGCTATGCACAGGCACCATAGGATTCTGTTGTCCAAAAAGAACTGCAATAATGGGCATATTCTATATCTGCCTGTCTAAATGTCGCAGCCACTAGTCACATGTGGCTTTTGAACACTTGACATGTGACTAGTACATCTAAGGAACTGACCTTTTAATTGTATTTAATTAAAAATAGAAGCTGTAAGGGCACTTGGGTGGCTCGGTTGGTTGAGTGTCCGACTTCAGCTCAGGTCATGATCTCGCAGGCTGTGAGTTGGAGCCCCGCATTGGGCTCTGTGCTGACAGCTCGGATTCTGTGTCTCCCTCTCTTTCTGCCCTTCCCCCACTCACACTCTGTCTCTGTCTCTCTCTCTCTCTCAAAAATAAACAAACATTAAAAAAAGTAAAAAAAAATAAAATAAAAATAGAAGTTGTCGACTGTGGCTAGTGACTATCAGTTTGAGCAGAAGCCTAAACAGATCATTATTTTATTACTGGCTTAACTTATGGTTACTCAAGAAATGTGAATAAATGAGTGAGTTCCCTTGGTGATGTGCACTGAAATATACAAAACAACACACATATTGTACATACATATGCACACACATATGTGCATACATATGTGTGTAATGTGTGAATGTATGAATGTATATGTATGTATAGGTTATGTGTGTGCATATAGTGTGCAAGCATCCATGAATATATGTGAATATTTGTGTGTATATGTGTGTGTGCATTCTCAACTAACTCACTTAAAATCTAGAATGTAGGATTATAGCAGTCAGGTCATGTATTCTCCTTTCCCTGGCCTACATCCTGATCCTGCCTCAGTGGGTCTTACCATTTTGATGGTTAAAAAAAGAGGAACTCATAAAGCAAAGGAAAGTAGCACTGATCTAGGACATTTATACCTACCGCTACAGGTTCCACCATCTACCATCATAGCCTTCTTACATGTTAAGTACTCTTACATTCCTCCCAGAGGAGGAAGAATGGTGAGTGAAGTAGAAAGGAGCTAAAAAATCCTCAAGATCTGGGGAGCCTGGGTTGCTCAGTCATTTAAACATCCAACTTTGACTCAGGTCATGAGCTCATGGCTCATGAGTTCAAGCCCCGTGTTGGACTCTGTGCTGACAGCTCAGAGCCTGGAGCCTGCTTCAGATTCTGTGTCTCCCTCTCTTTCTGCCTCTTCCCCACTCATACTCCTTCTCTCTCTCTCTCTCTCTCTCAAAAATAAATAAACATTAAAAAAATCCTCAAATTCTCCTTATGTGTAAGCATATATGGTCAGCAATAGAATGTAAATAAATAAGTAAATTTTGGAGTAAGTTTAGGGAGACCTTGAATGGGATCATTTTAGGTACAAACCTTCCTAGTGGTTTTCAGTGACTGAAAGAAAGATCAGTTTACAGAAATGACATGATATTGAATCCAAACAGACACCATATTTTCAAGGTCGTAGGGAGTATTAGTTGTAGTCTGTAATCTGAATTATCCATGCCACTTCTGAAGTTTCATTCCATTCTCTGTATTTTAAAGGGAAATCAATGTCTCTATCAGAAATTGGCAGAGGGATATATTATCTCATCCAGATGCCAGTGCCCTGTTATTGATTCTTTGGAATGCTGTATTGAGACTGAGCCTGAGATCTTGTTTGGGCTGTTAGCAGACAGAGGGCTTGGATCCATCTACACTGTCTTACACTAGCATGAGCATTGGGGAAGGCTGCCCCAGCAAGTCTTGCCACACATGTGCCATTGTGAAGGAGAATAAACAAAGGGGTTTCACTGATGCTGTGTTTTGACATATGAAGAAAGGCTGAGGAAGAACAAAAAGTAGTTTAGCTTGGAAAAGACTTCGGTTAATTCTTTACGAAGAGTTGTTATGATCTAGGTTGGTTAGATGATTGTAGTTTTGAAGGGTGAAACTAGAACTGCTAGGTCAAAAATATGAGGAGACAAGTTTTAGGTTCATTTATGGATGAATTTTCTTTTTTTAATGTTTATTATTTCGTGAGAGGGAGAGTACGAGCGAGCAAGTAGGGGAGGGGCAGAGAGGGGGGGGGGGGAGAGAGAGAATCCCAAGTAGGCTCTGCACAGACAGCAGAGAGCCTGATGCAGGGTTCAAACTCCAGACCCTTGAGATTATGACCTGAGCCAAAGTTGGATGCTTATCCAACTGAGCCACCTCGGCACTCCAATAGAAGGATTTTCTAATTGAAGTCTCCAAAATGAAAAGGGATGACTCAGCATGGCTGTGAATTCTGCCACTAAAAAAGTTTTAGCACAAGCTGGATGACTAACTGTCCCAGAGGAGAGGAGGGTGTGACCATCGGACCATCCCTTTCCACTATTAAGAGGCTGTTACAAATGGAATTTTAACTTACTAAATTCAATGGCAAGAGCAGTGGAAAGTCTTAATTAGATGATCCTATTCCTCTCTTCAACCTAATTCCCAAATCAAACTATGTTCTGCCACTACCTAGTTTTTATCTCTCTCTTCCCACATTGGTTATTGTTTCCATTTAATTCTCTGCTGGTGATGTGACAATTTCTTAAATAGCCCAGATAAAATACTTAGCATTACCTTCTACTTACCCTTTCATTCATTCTCCATGTCCCGACATGTAAAAAGTCCCCATCAGTTTTATCTTCTTGGTATCTCTGGAATCAGTGCCTTCTTTCTGTTCCCATTGCTACAAGCAGAGTTGTTCTACAGCTACTTCTGAGAACTGCTGAGATAGTTTCATAAAGTCTGAGTCTTCTCATCTTCTGCCTCTAGTCTATCCCACATGCTCACAAGTATGCTGATGTTTCCAGAGCACACATTTTGCCACTCGAGGGGCTTGATCAGGCTGCACGCTGGCTCTCCTGCCTCCAGATTGTGTCCTCTACAGCCTTACTACTCAAGTGTCTATGAATCTATCACATCACCTGGGCGCTCCTTAGAAATGCAGTCACAGAACCCACTTTCCAGGCCAAATGAATCAATCTATAGGTTTCCAGGACTCCCCAGTGATTTGTTTGCACCTTACAATTTGAAAAGTACTGATCTAGAAGCACTGATGTAGGTTGTTTCACTTTGTTTCACAAATTCCTTTGTGTTTTTTATGGCCTAATGTGAAGTTTTCTCTTACCTAAGAGTTTCTTCATTCTTCAGCTAGAATTAATTTCTTCACTGTGTGCTTCCCATAATACTGTTTTCAATCTCGTAATACTACATTGTCTTATGAAGAGGTATTTATTTCTTATCTGTAAAATTTTGATTGCTTGTTTGTCTCCAATAGATTACAATTCTTGATGGTAAGGGAATAAGAACTTTAAATATTTATGGGATAAATATGTTAATGAATGATATGGCCTGTGACTTTTTTTCCCCTGTGTATAGACCCAGTTATTACAGTAATTTGCCAATGATCTGTTTTCAGTAAATTCAGTTTGTATTTTGTTGGTCTTTCCTATCAGGATACTAAACCAAATAGAATTAAAACAAATTGGTCTTAATAAATGGTCAGTAAATATTATTGCTGGATGACACAGAGCTATGTTAAGTGTCACTCCTGGACAAAATATCCTGTTTGGATTGTATTAGAAGAAATAAACACAAAGCAAACAAAACAAAACCAAAAACCCAAGGGAATCATTTAGGAACCTTCTTTCACCTGGAAAAATAATTTTTTTTTAAAGCCAGTAGCACCTATCTCAATCAGGAAGCTCAGTTGCAAGCAATGGAAACTAATTATGGCAGGAAAGGAATGAAATGGTGAATATTAGCTGGCTCACAGAGTAGATTTGAAGGCTGGAAATGCAGGTGCAGAAAGGGATAGGCACCAGCAGAAACTATAGCCAATGTTATATTTGGAAGAGGGACTGGATGTTGTATAGCCAAAAGATAAAAATCCATGGGAACCTTTAGCAAAGGTTTTTATGCAGACAACAGTATTTATTTATTGGTCCATGACAATGGGGAGTATTATTAAAAATATTTTTGGAAAATGATTTCAAAAGTCTCCAGATTTGAATAGAATATACTATAAAAAGTATACTTTATTGAGTTCTTATTTTTAAAGGTTTTTATACTTTTTAAGTAATCTCTACACGTAATGTGGGGCTCGATCATGACCCTGAGATCAGGAGTCCCGTGCCTTTCCAGCCAGCCTGGCGCCCCTACTGTATTGAGTTTTAAAGGTGGAATTTTATTTCTGTATCCTTGAGGTTCTGAGAGGATATTCTAGTATAACTCTGCACTGATAACCTGCTACAGTTTTACAAATGAGTGTGATCAAAAAAACCAGATTCAATAGCTTTCGGTTGTAGTGTTCAAAATTTATTTTATTCTTGTATTTATTTGTATCCCACACTTTCCAAAGAGGACAGAAGAGGCTGTAATAAGACTAATTGTGAAGTTAAAATAAACTTTTACAGTTACTCACTTTAGGAATGCATGTTAAAGTTTTCTCAATAAACAAGTGAAAATTTATATGCTTGAAAGATTTTCTGATTTAAATGGAATATTGTAGTAGCTCTGGAACTGCATATACCAATCATGTTGGGTAACACAATGTTGATACCTATAGTGCTAATAAAAAAGGATAGAGTCAGGAAATCAAATTTATTAGCAAATACTGATGTAAAAAAATCAGTAAAATGCACTTATGATAAAACAGAAGGTTAAACCAGTAGTTTTAAAAATCAAAACTGAAATAATTATATATTTATATATAATGCACATATGTATGTATAATTATATATATATACAAGTGTGTATGTGTGTGTATATATATATGTATATATATATATATACACACACATATGTTTGTTTTACTTTGAGAAATGCTTTGGTATAACATACTCTTTGTGATTGTTTTTAAACTAACTTCAGTGAGGTATAATTTATATACTATAAACTTCATCCAGAGGTGAATGATTTTTTTTAATTAAATTTAATGAGTTGTACAATCATCACTGCAAACCGGTTTTAGACCACTTTTATATTCCCCCCCCACCACCAAATCCATCACATCATTTACATTTAATCTCTGTTTTTACTCCCAGTCATAGACAAGCATTAATCTACTATTTTCTGTCTCTACAGATTTGCCTTTTCAGGAAATTTCATATAAATTGAATCAGGCAATATGTGGTCTTTTGTCTCTGTTCTCTTTCATTTAGCATAATACTTTAGGTTCATTTTCTTGTAATTTTATTATTTTTTAGTCATGGCTTTAATTTTTTGGTATAAGAAATAAAATTTCTATTTTAAAATGAAAAAGGTTAGGGGTGCCTGGGTGGCTCAGTCGGTTGAGCATCTGACTTCGGCTCAGGTCATGATCTCACAGTTCATGAGTTCAAGTCCCGCGTCAGGCTCTGTGCTGATGGCTTGGAGCCTGGAGCCTGCTTCAGATTCTGTGTCTCCCTCTCTCTCTCCCCCTCCCCCACTCGCACTCTGTCTCTCTCTGTCTCAAAAATAAAGTAAACATTTAAAAAAAATGAAAAAGGTTAATCATTTACAATAAAACATTAGAAAGAGAAATTCTACTTAATATTGAAAGCCTTATTATGTGTGATCAAAAACAAATGGCAAACTCTTGGTATAGGAATCTTCAAAATTGAGGGAAAAAAAATCCCTAATTTGTTCTTTGGTACTAACTCTGAGAAAGTTAAACGTGTGTATGTACATACATACATATATGCATACATACATAAATGCATTTTTATATATTTAATTGAACACTGAATGATTATTTTCATCAACTTTCACTAGTTATGCTGTAGTACAGGCCACAAGATCTCAGTGGCTTGCTTATAATAAAAGCTTATTTCTTTCTCGTAAACCTGTCAACTGTAACTGAACTGTGAGTCTGTTCCAAGTTTTGAGTCTGTTACACATGTCTTCTTCATTTAGGGATCAAGACTGAAGGAGAGACTCCTAACTGGGACATGACATTCCTCTGGCAGAGGGAAAAGAATATGAGTGCTGGTGGAAATAGGCAATGGCTTTCAAATCTGCCCAGATATATACCATTATCCAAATAAGTCACTGATCAAATCCATTGCGGTGGGAAACTAATCCTTCCATAGGAGGTGCTGAAAGTCACCTGGCAGTTGACTAGGAGATATAATCCTCTCATAGGAAGACAGAGGGTCACTGGGAACAATCATGTCATCTCCCACAATGACAAAGTTATAGGCAAACGGCATGTTGGACCTCTCTGAATAAGTAAAACCATTTTTTTTCTATAGGTATTAAATACAAAAAAGGAAATTGTCCACTAGGTAAGAAATTATCCAGTCATTAGTCCAATCAGCTAATGCTTATGATAGTCTCAAGCCCATATGGATCCTTAAAAACCTCTAGTTGTACAACAGATTTCTTGCTTTTGGACAATGAATGTGGAACATTCATTTATCGTGGAGTTCTCCCATCTTGTTTTTCAAGACCTATAGAATGAGGATGTGAATACTTAATAATTCTGAGGCAGTTCATGTTAAAATGAGTTTTGTTGTTTATACCTTCAAAGCTATTTGCTTTGTTGCAGCCATTTGCCACCTTTCTGGTCCTCCCGCATTCTGAGTTCTTTCCTGTCATAGACTTCATTGGTTTTCCAGACCAGAATCCGTTTCCCTCAGTGTTTTTCATGATTGGCTCCTTTTCAACATTACCTCCTTAAAGACACTTCCACTTATAGCTCTGTCAAGAGCATCCCCCTTGCTCCCTACCTTTAACTCCTTAACCCCAGCAACCCACCCTACTTTTTTTGGGGAATTTACTCCCTTGTTTGTCAATACCTACTCATATCTGGATTTTCTTGTTTTTTCTCTATCTTTACTTATTATCTCCAACCCTCCCACTTAACTAAAGTGTAAACTTCATAAGAGCCTCAGAAGCATGCCAGTCTTGGCTGCTGTTACAGCCCCAATCCAGTGCCTGACACATGCTTGACATTCAGTGAACATTTGTAGAATGAAGTAAAGCTGCTGTACTGGGTGCTTTTTGTGTGCGCACATGTGCTGGAAGTGATGGTTGAGCCTTGGCTCTGCCAGTTGAGATCAGAGATTTATTATCATCCCTTGTGGTTGATAAACTTATGATTTATAAAATGCAGATGATGATAATTGCACTGACTTCCATCATGTTATTGAGATGATGAAATGAAATAGAGTAAGTATATGGTGCAAAGGCACAGTCGCTGTCCTGTATTTGCTATTTAGAAAATTTCAGTATTTGCTATTATGGTATATAAATATAAGATTAATGTTTTTAAGTTTTATAAGCATCTGTTTTGCACTTGTAATGAGATCTTCAGAGACTCACACACGTATTTGTTCCTGTACATTTTTTAGTTACTATTGAGAGTGCTACTGGAATTCTGGTATTGTCTTTTTTTTTTTAATTCTTTTTTTCTTAATGTTTTTATTTATTTTTGAGACAGAGAGAGACAGAGCATGAGCAGGGGAGGGGCAGAGAGAGAGGGAGACACAGAATCTGAAGCAGGTTCCAGGCTCCGAGCTATTAGCACAGAGCCCGATGCGGCGCTCAAACTCAAAGACTGTGAGATCATGACCTGAGCCGAAGTCAGACGCTCAACTGACTGAGCCACCCAGGTGCCCCTGGTATTGTCTTTTAAATGCTTTATTACAGGCTTACTCATTTTATTGCTCTTTCCTTTACTGCAGGCTTTGCAAATATGGCATTTTTTACAAATTGAAGGTTTGCGGTAACCCTGTGTCAAGCAAATCTGTTGGCACCATTTCCCAACGGCATTTGCTCACTTTGTGTCTCTGTGTCACATTTTGGAAATTCTTGCAACATTTCAGTTTTTAGCTATTATTATATTTGTTAATGGTGACTGTGATCGGTGATGTTTGATGTTGTTATTGTCATTTTTTGTGGGGTGCCACAAACTGCAACCATATGAGACGGCAAACTTAATACATAAATGTTGTGTGTGTTCTGGCTCCTCCACTGACGAGTCATTACCCTGTTGCTGTCCCCTCTCCTTGAGCTTCCCTATTTCCTGAGGCACAACAATATTGAAATTAGGCCAATTAATAACCGTACAGTAGCCTCTAAGTGTTCAAGTGAAAGGAAGAGGCACATGTCTCTCGCTTTAAATGAAAAGCTAGAAATGATTAAGCTTAGCGAGGAAGGCATGTTGAAAGTCGAGATATTCCAAAAGCTTTGCCTCTTGCACCAAATGGCCAAGTTGTGAATGCAAAGGAAAAGTTCTTGGAGCAAATTAAAAGTGCTACTCCAGTGATCACACTAATGATAAGAAAATGAAACATCTTTATTACTCATATGGAGAAAGTTTCAGTGGTCTGGACAGAAGATCAAACCAGCCACAATATTTCCTTAAGCCAAATCCTAATCCAGAGCAAAGCTTTAACGCTCTTCAACTCTGTGAAGACTGAGAGAGATGAGGAAGCTACAGAAGAAAAGTTTGAAGCCAGCAGAGATAAGTTCATGAGGTTTAAGGAAATAACCCATCTCCATAACATCAAAGTCAAGGTGAAGCAACAAGTGCTGATGTAGAAGCTGCAGCAAAGTATCCAGAAAGTCTAGTAAAGATAATTAATGAAGGTGGCTATATTAAACAACATATTTTCAATGTAGAACAAACAAGTTTCTATTGGAAGAAGATGCCATGTACAACTTTCATAGGTATAGACAGGAGAAGTCAATGCCAGGCTTTACAGCTTCAAAAGACAGGCTGACTCTTGTTAGGGGCTAGTGCTGCTGGTGACTTTAAGTTGAAGCCAGTGCTCATTGACTATTCTGAAAATCCTAGAGCCCTTAAGAATTATAAATCTACTCTGTGCTCGATAAATGGAACAATAAAGCCTGGATGATAGCACATCTGTTTACAACCTGGTTTACAGAATATTTTAAGTCCACTGTTGAGACCTCCTGCTCAGGAAAAAAAAAAAAAAAAGAGTCTTTTCAAAATACCGCTGCTCATTGACAATGCACCTGGTCACCCAAGATCTCTGATGGAGATGGACAATGAGATTAATATTTTCACGCCTGTTAACACAACATCCATTCCGCAGCCCATGGATCAAGGAGTAATTTCAACTCCTTAAGTCTTACCATTTAAGAAATATGATTCATAAGGCCATAGCTGCCATAGTGATTTTTCTGATGGATCTGATGGCAAAGTAAATTGAAAACCTTCTGGGAACGATTCACCATTCTAGATGCCATTAAGAACACTTGTATTCATGGGAAGAGGTCATGATATCAACATGAGCAGGAGTTTGGAAGAAGCAGATTCCAGCCCTCCTGGATGACTGGGAGGGGCTCAGGACTTCAGTGGAGGAAGTAACTGCAGGTGTGGTGGAAATAGCAAGAGAACTAGAAGTGAAGCCTGAATATGTGACTGAATGGCTGCAATCTCATGATAAAACTTTCACAGATGAGGAGCTGCTTCTTATGGAAGAGCAAAGAAAGTGGTTTCTTGAGATGGAAACTACTCCTGCTGAAGATGCTGCGAAGATTGTTGAAATGATAGCAAAGTATTCAGGATATGACTCAACTTAGTAAATAAAGCAGCAGCAGGGTTTGAGAAGACTGACTCCCATTTCAAAAGAAGTTCTACTGTGGGTAAAATGCTATCAAACAGCATCCCATGCTAAGAAGAAATCGCTCATGAAAGGAAGATCCAGTTGATGAGGCAAACTTCACTGTTGTCTCATTTTATGAAATTGCTGCAGCCACCCCAACCTTCAGCAGCCACCCTGATAGGTCAGCAGCCATCAACATCAAGGCAAGGCTCTCCACCATCAAAAAGATTATAATTCACTAAAAGCTCTGATGATGGTTAACATTTTTTAGCAAGGAAGGGTTTTGTAATTAAAGTATGTACTGTACATTTTCTAGACATAATGCTATTGCACACTTAATAAACTACAGTTTCGTGTAAACATAGCTTTTATATGCTCTGGGAACCACAAAATTCATTTGACTCACTTTATTGCAATATTCCCTTTATTGTGGTTGCCTGGAACTGAAACCTCAATATCTCTGAAGTGTGCCTGTGTGTGTATAGCTCCCCATTTGAGTAATTCATGATAAATAGTATTAGTCATGTTATTTCAGGGGATAAGAGTATTCTTGGTACAGGTGTTTTAACTGTCTACTAGTTTTCTTGATACATTATAAGCATAGATTAAGTCTCTTCAGGAATGCCCTTAAGGTTGTTGGTGTGGCTAGGTAACAAGGCAACTCAGCCTTTTCTCTGGAAACTATTTATAAAGATGGAGCTTTGGTGTAGGGGAGTAGTTTTAATTTAGTGTATGCCAGAATCTGTCCTGGTCATGCCTGTGAAGTGTACAGTCAATTGGTAATGCTGTACCTTTTTTTTTTTTTATTATTACATTCCTGAGTTGAATCTGCAGTGTTGTCTGCCCATAAGACATATTTTCAACTTCTTCAAGGAATTCTGGTTAGAATAATTCTTTTCCTGGCTTGCTCCACTTCTGCTTAGTCATCTATAATAGGTAGTTGGCTGATACTGTGTTTAGTATGTTATCCAGTACCCCAGACTTATTTTAAGACAAGTTTAGGAGACCTTTGTCATTTGTGGATTTAACATTAGTGGCTTTAAATGGCTTCAGCATGCAGTAATATGACTTATTGGTAAGGCACACATACAGGTACACCTGTATGATACTGTGTTTAGTATGTTATCCAGTACCCCAGACTTATTTTAAGACAAGTTTAGGAGACCTTTGTCATTTGTGGATTTAACATTAGTGGCTTTAAATGGCTTCAGCATGCAGTAATATGACATATTGGTAAGGCACACATACAGGTACACCAGTGGTTTGGAGGACACACGTAGTGAGGGAGCCTCACCTTTCAGCCTTAACATCTTACGTGTTATTTATTTGTCCTTGCTTATATATGCAGTATTCTTTATGAGGTGAGTAAAGACAGTAAGTTTGTGTGTGTGTGTGTGTGTGTGTGTGTGTGTGTCTGAGTGTAAAGAATATACCTTATTTTATTTGGACACACCTTTTATAACTTTTTAAATGAATTTTATTATGGAGTATTTTCATGCATGCAAAAATATATACAGCTCTTCTTCATTTATGTTGGTGTTTCATCCTGGCAAACCCATCGTAAATTGAAAGTAGTATAAGTTAAAAATGTATTTAATACACCTAACCTACCAAACATCATAGCTAGCCTACCTTACCTTAAACATGCTCAGAATATTTACATTAGCCTACAGTTGGGCAAAATCATCTAACACAAAGCCTATTTTATAATAAAGTGGTGAATATCTCATTGACCTGAGATAATAAATTTGTAGAATACTGTCCTGAAAGTGAAAAACAGATTGGTTGTATGGGTACAGCATGGTTGTAAGTATATTGACTATTTACCTTTGTGATGATATGGCTAACTGGGACGCTGCTGTCCAGCAACCTGAGAGTATCATACTGCACACATATCACTAATTGCTAAATTTGTAGTAAGGTTTACATAAGATAATTCATATAAAACTTTCAAGCAAGTGATGTGTATAACACATTGATTCATATTTTTTAATCCTCTCCTTAATCTTCTATGATCTAAGGTGAGATATGACCTCTCTGACCTACTAGAAACTCTTTTATTAAGTACACTACATTTTGGGGGAGGTGGACTGATAACAAATAACATCATTTGTTATGTCAAATAAAATGATTTGAAAAATTTCTATGGTTAGAATATAGCTTTGTAGTGCACAAAACCTGAGGAAGTCCAAGTACATTCAAGGCAACACTGTTAGAAAATAGAAATGCTAGAAACAGAAAAATGGATAAATAAATTATGGTATATGCATACAAGGGTATATATACTACATAGCCCTGGAAATTATGTCAAACAAGATTAGAGTGTTGTATGCCCCTTTATAGAACACGACACAGGCTGGCTTTTCCCCCAATCACATTTTCAACAGTGTTCCACAGAAGGCCTTTCTGATTTTTTATTATTATTATAAGCAGGCAGATTGGAAGGAGCTGTAAACCAAAACACAGCTGGTAAGTCTAAATTTAGGCCCATCAGGATGAGTGTCCCTCATAACACAGTTTCTCAAACTCCTTCCACTTTAAGTTGCTTTTTTACCAGATGTCTCTTGGTGTGCGTGTTTCTTACGCATCAGCAAATTTTATTTGCATGGCCTTTTCATGCCATGATTCTGATTTATCACACTTCTCACATTGATTTTTTTCCCTCTACTTGTAAAAAGAAAATAGCTGTTTGTGCACAGATGGTGGATAGGATTTAGTATTATCAGAGTAATTCATGTTATATTTATGAGATGTTCCCAAGTAGCCTTTTACTGAGAGATAGGAAGGACAACTCTTAGGAAGGTCATATCTAACCTTTTAACCTGTTTCTTTAGTATTTATCTCCTGAGTATTCAAATATTGGCAAGCCATTGTTTATTTTAAATTTCAGCTATATATTTTATTTATTTCAGTAGTAGAACTTTGAAACCATCTGAGAGCATTAAAGGAGAGAGGCAAAAACGTTTCTCGGAAATTATTGGAGTTGCTTGCTAACCTGTAAGAAAATGAGTGAATGGAGCAAGGATGAAATACTGTAATCATCACTCCTTCCTTCTTTTCTACCCTTGCTTCCTTCCTTAGATCTTTATTGTGTACTACTCTATGTATAGAAATGCTGTCAGTTTGCTAGGCTGCCATAACAGAGTACATAGATTAGGTATCTGAAATAAGAGACGTTTATTTTTTTCACAGTTCTGGAACCTAGAAGTCTGGAATCAAGGTGTCAAGGGGGTTGGTTCCTTCTGAGGGCAATGAGGGAAGGATCTGTTCCAGGCCTCTCAACCTGACTTGTAGATGGCTGTTTTCTCCTTGCGTTCCTTAACATTGTCTTCCCTCTGTACATGTCTCTGTGTCCAAATTTGTCCTTCTTATAAAGACACTGGTTATATTGCATCAGGACCCACCCCAATGACCACATTTTGACTTGATCTCCCCTATGAAGACCCTGTCTCCAAATAAGGTCACATTCTGAGGTATGGGGTGTTAGGTCAATTTTGGAAGGACACAATTTAACCTATAACCAATGCTTATAATAAACCAAAAGTAAGGGGTGCCTGGGTGGCTCAGTGAGTTAAGCGTCCATATCTTGGTTTCAGCTCATGATCTCACAGTTCATGGGTTGGAAACCCCGTCGGGCTCTTTGCTGGCAGTGCAGAACCTGCTTGGGATTCTCTCTTTCCTCTCTATGCCTCTTCCCCCACTCACGGGCATGCACTCACGCTCTCTCTCTCTTTCTCTGAAAAATAAATTAAAAAAAAAAAAAAGTAACAACAAGGAAAACTTATACTTAGTTGGTAAGTGATTGTGTCAATACATTTCAATATCATGTTAACACAATTCTAACTAATGTCTGTTTATTTCAGTAAAGTCATTTAAGTGGTTTCTCTTTAGATGGATGTGTTGGTTTGGAGTAAAGGTAAAAGACAGTGACTTCTTGCAATAATTTGGCTTCACTATTATACATGTTCACATCTCACCCTGAAATCATCCCAAGATTTTTGGGGTATGTGTGCATGCACGTGTGTGTTTTCACTATGCTAGCTGTAAGAAAGATATTCAATGTTATTTAAGAAGTAGAGAATTACCACACAGATAAGTTCCCTTCTGCTTTTATCTCTTGAGGAAAGAAAATGAAATTATGTACTTTCATTGTCCAAAACATCATAAGATAATAATCTATCTAAATGCTAAGAATAAATGAATGCATAAATAAAGTTTGGGGGTGGGGGTGGGGAGAGAGAAAGAGATAGCTAACAGGAGAAAGGAGCCCACATTATTGTGGGGGCGAGACCTTTGTTTATAAAGAACAAATTTTAATGATCCATTTCCCCTGAAAAGCATCCACTACAAAAGGTTAAGTGGAGGGCTTTTTTGGTTAATTGCTTCTTTGGATCTTCTCAAACACTTATTTTCTTCTCTTATTCCTGTCCAAATGTAAATCTTTTAAGTATTGTCATTATATTTTCTTAACTTTTTTTTTTGAAGTGAATATAAAACTCTTCAGATAGTCAGTTTTATTGAGGTTTTAAGAATGTTCTTGAGTGATTCATAGTAATTTAAATCCTTCTACTGAAATCTTGGATGTTGCTAAATTTCAGCCTGTAATTTTCTTCCTCTGCTCGATATTGAAGCATATTTTTGACACCACACTATGCTCACTGGAATTGTGAGCCTTTGGAAATTCATGCAGATCTTTCCCACTCTACAAAAGGATGCATTTTAAGCAGAAAGAAATAGAATGCTAAATTATGTAGTAGGTATAAGAAATGGGTTGTGGTGAGTTAAGAGGGTGATTACAAAGAATACCAAAGCACACAGTTGTGTGCAGTGTCAGGGAAATTTAAAGTACGTTTGCTCATCAAATTAAAATTTGTCAGCTTTAAAAGCTACTACAGCCTTTACCCCCACCCCCACACCCTACTATCTCAAAGTAGAGCATTCTTGTGAAACCTTTTGTAAGCGAAAATGATATAAAGCAAAGGAGCAATTTCCATTAATCTATTATGCAGAAAGTTTTTGAGCATTCCAAGACCCAAAAAACAACCTCTCTTAGGCTTTTCCGAAAGCTTAGGATACATTTTGCTAAAGGATGCACAAAATAAATTGGGATAAAGCACAGATGCACATAGGCACAGTTCAAGTCATGGAGTTTGATGCCACAATGCTGAGTGTAGTTCCTGGGGAAGGAGCTTGGTGGCGCCACCCTCACTGCTTGGGATGTACACTACCTCTATGAGGGCTTGCTGCAGAACAGTTACTGAACACTATTTTCCCCTTTTTCCATGTGAGCGAAAATCCTCTTTGGATTGCAAAAACGTGTACTTAAGTAATGAAGTGGCTATACTGTATTCGATATATACTGTATATAGAGAGTTTTGTGCATGCTGATGGCACATTTATTTGGAACCTCTAAATTATGTTTTTAATGGCTGTTTAGTGTTCCATTGTGTTAGCATTCCATAATTTATTTTGATAAGCCCAATGTGATCCCAGACATTTTAAATTTCCTATTTAATTATGCAGCATTGATGAGTTAAGAAGTCAAATATACTCCGAGTTTTTTTTGCCCAATGGCCATAGACAACTGTTTTAACTTATTCCAGTAGTTCCTACTGTCTTTGAACATATTTTGCACAGTGTTGACACTAGCAATTTTGATATCTTTCTCCATGTATGTTTATTTTAGAATATTTGGAAATATAGAAACTCATAGAAAAATATTAACCTCAACAGCAATTCCAACACCTGAAATAACTTCTGCTAACTTTTTTGGTATAGCTTGTAACTTTGTGCTATCTCTCTTTCTCTCCCTCTCTCTCACTCTCTCACTTTCTGTTTCTCCTATCCTCTCTGTCACACACAAATAAACACACATATACACATAAGAATCTAACTGTACACAAATTTTATGTTCTTTTCTTTTAATAACATACTATGAACCTTTTTCCAGCAACTGTATTCTAAGTTACTTCTAAAACATTACTTTTAATCACTTTATTGTATTCTATCACATGGATAGACTTTATGGTAGCCTATCATAGAGATATACCATAATTTATTTTGCTAAACTTTTGTTGCAAAACATTTATTGTCTCTATGTTTTTCTGTGTCTGATTAACCCACTTATTGTCTTAGTTGTCTTCTATTCCTTGGTCTAAGTCATACCTCAATGTTTTTCCTTTCACAAATCATTTTGTAATCACAATAACCTGAACTTTTTTTTTTAATTTTTCAATGCGTATTTATTTTTGAAAGAGAGAGAGAGGGAGAGAGAAACAGAGTGCAAGCTTAGGAGGGGCAGAGAGAGGGAGACACAGAATCCCAAGCAGGCTCTGAGCTCCAAGCTGTCAGCACAGATCCCGATGTGGGGCTGGAACCCATGAACTGTGAGATTGTGACCTGAGCCAAAGTCCAACGCTTAACCAGCTGAGCCACCCAAGTGCCCCTAATCTGAACGTTCTTAATTTGAGCAACTGTTGTTCTTATCTCTTCACCTGGTGTGTCTTACCCTAATATCTCCTGTATTATTGCATTGAGGGGTTAACCAAATGCTGTATTGTAGTTCACATAACTAACTTTTTGTGTGGAAAGAGCCTTGAGAACAGGGCTCTGGATGTAACTGATGCTTCCAAAGGATTTAAGTTGATTTGTTTTGAGGGGAAAAATAAGTCCATATTATGATTTCAATCTTTTTTCATTCCTAGTACTGCAAGAAAGTTCCTTTTCTTAAAATGTCAGGATCTGCTACAATTTCCTATATTAATGCATTTAGAAGTTGTATTATTTTAGCCTTTGAGGTGGGAGAGATTTTGCAGATTTTTAGCTCCATCTCCTCAATTTAACCTTGAAAGGCTGAATTAATTGTTCAAAGTTACCTGTTTAGTCAGTGTCAGAGAAAGAACTAGAACCTAGTTTTTGGCCTCCTTTGTAATGTAATGTAATGTAATGTAATGTAATGTAATGTAATGTAATGTAATGTAGTTTTGTTTTGTTTTGTTTTGTTTTGTTTTGTTTTGTTTTGTTTTTCCGGCTAGGACTGGCCAACTCTGTTGCTAAGTTTGATGGACTTGATTGCAGAATTCATCTCTACGTGTTTTGGTTAACTTTAGTCTGTTCATAACATAACAAAAGACAAAATTTTTGATCCTGAAATCTGGATTCTTAATTTTGGAGACTAAGAGTTGTATTTAAAAGAGAAAGTATAGAGTTGGAAACATCATTATATACTACTGAAGAAATAACTCAGATGTCATATTGATACTGTTAGTTTTATCTTTACATCTGAAAAGATGTATTTAACATTTACTGCATATTATCCTTTGGTTTCATTTAAAATTTTTTGTTAAAAAAATAACATCTAGCCTTCCCTTCCCTTTCTTTAAAAATGATGCCTGAGGATGGGGCACCTGGGTGGCTCAGTTGGTTAAACTTCCAACTTCAGCTCAGGTCATGATCTCACAGCTTGCGAGTTCGAGCCCTGCGTCGGGCTCTGTGCTGACAGCTCAGAGCCTGGAGCCTGCTTTGGATTCTGTGTCTCCTTCTCTCTCTGCCCCTCCCCCAGCTCATACTCTGTCTCTCTCTCTCTCTCAAAAATAAATAAACATTAAAAAAAAAATGATGCCTCAGGAGACAACCAGCATGTCCAAGGAAGTAGCCAGTAGGATTGGGGCTGACAAGGGATCCAGTGTGGTTGTGAGTGAATATAGGCTGCCTTGGCTTATGTGGTCAGGTCTGAGAAGACAGCTGGACTGGATAGGAGATTAGTTACAGGTAGGAAGATTGAGCATATAAGTAAATATCTTCAGGATAATGGGAGCCAGGCTTCTCTCTGCTGGAGAAGAGTTACAAATATGGAAAGAGGGGAGGCTGGAAAAGTCAAATGGTGTCAAATTGTAATTGGAGGTATCAGTGTGAACTCATAGGATTTAATATCTATTTATATTTCTATCGATCTGTATATATCTACATCCAGATGTGTATCTGCGTGTGTGTGTGTGTGTGTGTGTGTGTGTGTTATACATACATTTCCTATCATTCATATCTTGGTTTCCAAATTCCAATTTCCTCTAAAAGGAACCAGAGCTCCTTGGAGAAATATCTGATTCTATAACTGGGTCAGGGAAAATATAAGGTAAACCTGAAACATCTTATTTTGCCAAGTTATGTTATATAAAGTGCTCTGGAATAATGAAGACATATCAAAAACACAGAGGTGCCAGCATTAAGGAGCTCCCACTAGGCAGGTTTGGATGCTTACAACATCAAAATAAATTACAGTATTTATGGATTACAACCCATTGAGTAACATAGGAATTGTGAGTCTATACTCACATAATTAAGTAAATAAATACTCTTTATTCTCCTTAGTAGGAAACCTGATAATGTCAAAATTGAAAAAAAAAAGCAATACGTATATTATTTTCAAATAAGGAATGTAACAAGGAAAAAGAACAGCAAATAGAGTTCTGCATTTGCTTCTGAGAAGCATGACATGGGAATAGCAATTCTGGAGAAGAGGAAGCTGCTTTTTAATTTTTAATTTGTCTTGTTTTATTTTAAACTCTGTAGAATTATTTGACTTTTAAAGACTATAAATATACTTTTTTATTTGAAATAATTTCCAACTGGGAGAAAAGTTGCAAGAATATCACAAAGAACCTAGATTTCCCAATTATTGCCATTTCATAACTTTTGCTTTATCTGTCTGTATGCTAAGTTGAGTACATTGGAGACTTGCTGTTTCATTACTCCTAAATAGATCTGTGTGTATTTTTTTTTTTTTTTTTAAATAGGGACACTCTCCTAATCACAGTATGCATATACAAATCAGGAAACCATACTGACACAATACCACATTCCCATCCACAGATCCTTTCACATTTCTCCAGTTGTCCCAATAACAGTTCAGAAAGAAAAAAAACAAAGGTTCTCCTCCTTTGGTACAGAATCCAGTTCAAGATCACATGTTGTGTTTAGCTATTATGTCTCTTTGGTCTTCAGTCTGGAATAGTTGCTCATCTTCCTTTTTTTCCATCATAGTAATTGCATTTTTGAAGCATTTTATAGGCAATGTCTCTTCCCCTCAAACATATACAGTATATATATTTTTTCTTCTGACCATAAGTATAACTATATCACCATTTTTAGTTAAATTCAAAATTAAGAACAATTTATTTTTATTCAAAGTCAAGGCCATAGAGTGAACTATGATTACATTTTAATTCTTGTACACCTTTTGTTTTCTTGAGAGTTCACCATTCATTATTCCTTCATTCATTCATTTTCTCTATCTTGTACACCTTTTGTTTTCTTGAGAGTTCACCATTCATTATTCCTTCATTCATTCATTTTCTCTATCCCTCCTTTCTACTTCTCTTGCATTCTTTCCATCTTGGCTTTCTTTGCACCCATCACAATTCATCACAATATCTAACATGGCATGCTTCCTGTCATGTTTAAACATATCAGGTACTCTGTCACCTGCCTTCCTTTCCTTTCCCTTCCTTCCTTCCTTCCTTCCTTCCTTCCTCCCTTCCTCCCTCCCTCCCTCCCTCCCTTCCTCCCTCCCTCCCTTCCTTCCTTCCTTCCTTCCTTCCTTCCTCCCTTCCTTCCTTCCTTCCTCCCTTCCTTCCTCCCTTCCTCCCTCCCTCCCTCCCTTCCTCCCTCCCTTCCTCCCTCCCTCCCTTCCTTCCTTCCTTCCTTCCTTCCTTCCTTCCTTCCTTCCTCCACTCCCTCCCATTGTCCCCCTCCCTCTCCTCTCCCCTCCCTTCCCTTCTCCTTCCTTCCTTCCTTCCTTCCTTCCTTCCTTCCTTCCTTCCTTCCCTCTCTTTTTTTTTTCCTCCTTCCTTTGCTCACTCCCCTGTCTCTTTCTCTCTGTCCACCTCCCTTCCTGTCTCTCTTCCCTTATTCTTTTTCCCTGTTCATCTCCCTGCCTCCCTGGTGACTCTGTCTTCCTGACCCAGTCTGTATAGGTTGTTCTTTAGTTCTGCTGCAAAGCTGTCAACATGGAACATAATTTCATGATCATCCCAAGAATTTCATGTAGTTCTCTTTTCTGTTGAATCTCCTGTTTTTAGATCCTATTTCCTCTTGTTATATGCCTTCATATAATTTTGGAAAATTAAAGAAGCTTCCAAAGAATAAATGGATGGGAAATCAGTTTTTGAAATCTTTTATATCTGAAATGACTTTAATCTACTTGTATACTTGAATGACAATTTGTCTGGCTATATAGAGTTCTAGGTAGAAGATATTCTCCTCTCAAAATTTGGAAGATATTTTATTGTCATTTAGTGTCACGTGTTACCATTGAGAAATCTGGAGCCATTCTGATTCCTGAGATTTCTGTTGTATTTTACCTGTTTATATTCTCTCTGGAAGCTAACCTGTATTATGCAATGTCATGGTAATTGCAGGAGCACTTCCGACCCCACCACTGCCCCCATTCATTTTGAGGAGGCAGGAAAAGCCCTATCAACCTGGAAACACTTCAGTTCAAAGCACATTTTCCTCTTCATTTTATGGAATTCGTTTTATTCAGGCACTACCTGCCTGGATCCCTTAATTTTTAAAAACACTTCCTTCTCCTTTCCATCTTTTGTCCTTTTAATTCAACTTAGTTCTTGAGTTCTATCTTTCAAACTTCCTGTTGTTATCCTATTATCATATTTCAATTTTCATGAGCCTCCTTTTTTATTGTCTTGCTGCTGTTTTCTGAATTTTTTAACAATATAACTCCTGTTTTTATTCATGAATTTGATATCATTCTTATCTCTGATGATTTCATCCATTTTTTTTAAGCATTCTGTTCTCTAACTGCTTCCTGTCTTCTGTTTGTGAATCTTTCTTTCATATCAGAGGCTTTTCGCATATTTAGATATTTCGTAGTTTCTACATCAGGTAATAAAAAGCGGAGTAGATATTCATCATGTACGGTAAGGGCTTCAGAGCAGGGTGATTATGCAGAGACCTGGCTCACTCATCAGGGACTGCAACTGTTAGTTTTTTTTCTTGGAATGTCAAGCTAAGAGAGGAACCCTCCAACCACTGGGTGGAATTTTGTGCATTGATGCCAGAATTCATAGGGCCAGATGAGGGGAGAGAGTTGGCTATCTTCCCATCTCGTATGTAGGACTTTTCTTTGCTATCTCTTCCTCCCTTTTGCCTGGCACCCTTTTCAGAGACATTTCAGAAAGTAAACTTCCACTTTTTTGCAAAACTGGGGAAGAAATGTCACCCGGTGGCTTGGGGTAGGTGAGGGAATCTAAGGTACTGACTCTCTTGTTTTATTAGCTTCTCAACCAGTCCTCTGGTTTTAGCTCTGTCAGCACTCTGTGTCCATGGGTTTCTGGTGCCTGTAATTCTTAAGTTTCTCTGGGATTCTGTCTTATAAACATGCCTTCTAGGTTTACCATTAACTCCTAGGTTTACTGTTCAGCTTTCTTTGCACTGCTATTTCAGTTACCCCTCAGTCAGATTTCTAGTTTCCAAAAAGTAGTTGCTTTTGTTTGCTTCATCTCTCTCTGTCTCCCTCTTTTTTTACCTCGAGGGTTTATGTCTTTTATGCCTTTTTGTCTTAGTTTGCTTTAATTTGTTTATTTCTTTGTTGTCATTTTTATAGTGGGATTTTAAGAGGAAGCAGAGATAAAAATACATGTTTGACATACCATATTTAACCAGGAACCCAATCATCCTTCTTGTTCTTGACATATTTCATTAGTACTCATTGTGTCTAAGAAAAACAGGATTTTAAATTGTATCTTCCATAGATGTTAATTTTTGAATGTGTTTTATTTCTTAGGATGCCTCGTTGATGGACATGAATTCCTTCAGCCCTATGATGCCAACGTCCCCTCTATCAATGATTAACCAAATCAAGTTTGAAGATGAGCCAGATTTGAAAGATCTTTTCATTACAGTTGATGAACCTGAAAGCCATGTTACCACAATTGAAACTTTCATTACTTACAGGATTATTACTAAGGTAAATCTTTAATGAGCACCTTCTTGAATCAGTTGTTCTCTGAACTTTTGGTAAGATGTTGCATCTAATCTGTACTTGTTCTGTATGAAATCAGTGAAATTCAAATTTCAACACTTTTTTTTAAATTTAAATTCAAATTAGGTAACATACAGTGTAGTCTTGGCTTCAGGAGTAGAACCCCCTGATTCATCTCTTACATATGACACCCAGTGCTCATCTCAAAAGTGCCGTCCTTAAAGCCCATCACTCATTTAATCCATCCCCCCACCCACCTCCCTTCCATTAGCACTCAGTTTGCTCTCTGTATTTAAGAGTCTCTTATAGTTTGCCTCCCTCTCTGTTTTTATCTTATTTTTCCTTCCCTTCCCCTTTGTTCATCTGTTGAGTTTCTCAAATTCCACATATGGTCACTCATTTTTTTTTAACGTTTATTCACTTTTGAGAGAGGGGGAGAGAGAGCATGTGTGCACATGTGAGAAAGTGGGGTAAGGGCAGAGAGAGGAGGACAGAGGGTCTGAAGTGGGCTCTGGGCTGACAGCAGAGAGCCTAATATGGGGCCTGAACTCACGAACAATGAGATCATGACCTGAGCTGAAGTCAGACGCTCAACCCCCTGGGCCACCCAGGCGCCGCAGTCACTCATTGTTTTTAGCAGTGGTGCATGTTGAAACAGGAACATTTAGGGCACCTGGGTGGCTTAGTCAGTTGAGCATCCAACTTCGGCTCAGGTCATGATCTCAAAGCTCGTGAGTTTGAGCCCTGTCTTGGCCTCTGTGCTGACAGCTCGGAACCTGGAGCCTGCTTCGGATTCTGTCTCCCTCTCTCTGTCCTTCCTGGCTTGTTCTCTGTCTCTGTCTCTGTCTCTCAAAAATAAATAAGCATTAATTTTTTTTTAAACAGGAACATTTTGTTTTTAGTTTAAAAAATATAAAGAAATGTCTTTGGAAAAGAAGAGCTTCAGGTTGCTAATAAAGAAAACTAGTTAACAACATGATGTGATATTTTAATGTAGCATTTTTTCTGAAGATTACAAAATATAATTTCATTTTCTTTCCAAATAAGAGCCAGTGGCCACTTTATCTTATGTATAAGATACCACTAGTTGTCCACTAATTCAAATGCAGAGTAAATGTAGAATCGAAATCTCTCCTTGATCCTAGGGCAAGTCTCTGCAAAAAGAGAGTTTACTTCTGCCAGAATAAAACAACCAAGTCAGGTAACTGTTTTTTAAAATCCTTCATGTAATAGCAACCTTTAGCAATTATATTCATAAAATATAGTATTCTCTTTTTGAGGTGACACCCTACATCCCTTTTGTAGTTGAGAAGGTTTTGGACCATCTTCCTATAATCACTTCTCCCAGTGCAAATTCTACACCACTTCTAGTTATGTGTCGTAAAAAGTGCATGTATTTGATCTCTTCACTCAGGTTCTTAAAACCCTTCCGGGTTCCTCATTTCCTACAGAACAAAGTACAAATTCCTTTGTATGACATATCAAGAATTTCTCAGTCTGATGCCAACCTACTCCTGTAAGACTACTCTCTTTAACTCCCCATTTTTAATACCCCTGCCCTCCACTCATCTAGACCTATTTTTGTTACCTGAATACCCTAGGGTATTTCTTATTCCCATGACTTTGCATATAATTTTCCTTCTCTCTGTTATGCCCTTCCTCTTCTAAACAGAAGAACTAATGTTTATTTTCCAAGACACAACTGGAGATAATGCATGCGATGGCCCTGCCCCCTGCATCTGTAGGCTGGAAGCCTCTTTCTTTCTTCTGTTTTCTCATGCTGTTCTAATTGAATTCTTAAAGGATGTAAAACACTGGAGTCAGTATAGCAAAGAAATTTTAAGCCTATATTTAATCCTTCTAAGCCTCAAGGTTTTTGTTGTTTTTTTTTTAATCTAAAAAATGGAAATGACAATCAAACCTGGTTCTGTAGAGTTGCTGTAAGAATTGATTTAGGATTGGTCATCGACATATAACACTTAGCAAAATGCCTGACACATAATAAGTGTTCAGTAATTGCCACCTACCTGTATGTGAGTAGATAACTGTGTGTTTATTTTATTCCCAACAAGTATGTGAGCCTCTCAAGGAAGGTAGTTATATCTTCAGTTATCCACATTTCCAAACACAATTCTTAGATGTAGTGAGTAAGCAATTTAACTTTTTGGTCAATGGGTGAGTGAAGAAATTTATAGTATCATACTCCTATCAAGAGGTTGTAGAACAAGATAGCATGGAATTCAATCTTGATTACTCCCCTTTCTTGCTATGTCTTTTGGGCAATTTAATTAACCTCTCTATGCTTAGTTTCCGCAGTTGTAAATAAGATAACAGTACTAGGCTTGGAGGGTTGTTGTGAATATTTAATGTGTTTATACAGACATATTGCTAAAAATAGGACCAGATTTCTCCTGGTATTACTATTTTAATTAAAAGCATCCATTGTCATCATCCTTCCTGCCAAAGAATTTGTGTAGCTGAATTATTTTCCCATCATTATTTGTTTCTTTTAGAAAGACACTGTTTTTATAAGCTACCCTGTGAATTTTACTCTAATCACAGACATATAATATCTGTATTTACACCATATTTTATTTTATTTATTTATTTTTTTAAAATTTTTTTAACGTTTATTTATTTTTGAGACAGAGAGAGACAGAGCGTGAACAGGGGAGGGGCAGAGAGAGAGGGAGACACAGAATCTGAATCAGGCTCCAGGCTCTGAGCGGTCAGCACAGAGCCCGACGCGGGGCTCGAACTCACGGACCGCGAGATCATGATCTGAGCTGAAGTCGGCCGCTTAACCGACCAAGCCACCCAGGCGCCCCTACACCATATTTTAAATGATGTATTGCCCTTATAGCAGCAGCAGCAGCAGCAATAGTAGTAGTAGTAGATATTGATAATATTACAGTGTGTTTAACTAACATTTATTGTGTGATTACTTTGGGCCAGGCAATGTTCTGACCGCTTTATGCATATTCACTTGTTTAAAGTCTAACAATGATCCTAGGACCTAGATGTTATGATTTACCCCCATTTTGTGCATGAGGACATCGAAGCTCAGTAAGCTGCCAAAGGTTACACACTATAGTGATTACCTGAGCTGGGATTTAAATCCAGACCATTTGCCTTCACACTATGCGTGTTTTCTGTTATAGTTTTGTGCATGTCTTTATGGTTATGGCACACTGTCTTTCAGTTTCACTGTTATGAAAAAGTCCCTTTGTTCTACTTTGATTATTTTTATTGCATCCAATATATGGACTATGCTTACATATACTAAAATATGCATTGCAGATACAAATATATAAACATTTTGTGGATGTATAATATAGTCTTTTTTTTTGTTAATCACTTTTTAAATTTTTTTAAATATTTGTTCATTTTTGAGAGAGAGAGAGAGAGAGAGAGTGTGCAAGGAGGGGAGGGGCAGAGAGATAGGGAGACACAAAAACCAAAACAGGCTCTAGACTCCAAGCTGTCAGCACAGAGCCTGAAATGGGGCTCGAACTCATCACTGAGGTCATGAGGATCATGACCTGAGCCAAAGTCGGCTGCTTAACTGACTGAGCCACCCAAGTGTCCTGATTTGTTAATCACTTTTTATCATTTATTCACTCTCTCATATATTCAGTGAAGTTTTGCTGAGTGCCAATTATGTCCCAGGTACTGTGTGTGTATATTGAGATTACACCAGCAAACAAGACACACATAACCTCTGCCTTCATGGAGCTCTCAATCTAGGGGGGTGATGGATGTTAAACAATTACATGCTTAATTATTTAATTATAGTTATAAATGCTCTGAGAGAAAAATATAGGATTTTATGAGCATGAGCACCCCATCTAATGTGGAGGTTAAGAGGTGGCTTCCCTGAGAAAGTTTTAGTTTTATTAAAATTTACATTTATAGACATTAAGATTATATGGATAAATGCACATATACATGTGCACATATGTGCACTGACAATCTCCTACTTAAGAATACTTAAGAATGGCCTGGCTGTAAATGATTGTATGAGGAAGCCCATGTTCCTAGCATCTGTTCTCCTTATGAGAAATTGCCCTTTATTCTCCAGGTTAAAATATCTGAAGTGACTATTCTAAAGAAGTATTTTTTCTTTTGGAGATCAAGAGATGTGCTTTCCTTTGCTACATATAGAAACAAGAGCTTCGAGATTTAATGAGTGTCTTCTCTCTCACATCCACATCATGAAGACAAACCCATAAATGCCTGCCAGCATGGAGTAGGGATTAAAGTATATTCCTGATTGTAAAATTCATTTTCCCTCAAAAACAGCTTTCTAAGTCCTCAGAGCCTAGAGTAACTGCCCTTGACCAAAGGTCAGTGTTTGTTGAATGAGTGCATTTTGGGGTGTAGATCACATGAGTCCATTAGTCCTAAACTTCAACTACCCAAGCTTTTATGGTCAGACATGAAAAATTAAAGACCATTTATGATATAGCTTCCATGGAAAACGATTCTGTATTAGAGGCATTATTTGTACATCTTCTGTTTTCTTCCTGTGTTACTGCAGTATGTTAGAAAACTCTTTTAAGTCAAAGACAGAGTGATGGGGACAGAATCAACCAATTCTTTGACTTGATTTCACATCTTCCTCTTGCTGGAATTTTTATCAGATTATTCTACTTAAAGTGTTGAAAATTCTCCAGGACATATAAAGCTCTGAACTGCCCAATTTTTGAGTATTTTAGTATTGGTTGTGCCAATTTATACTTTTGGAAATTGGTGGTAAACCTATACATATGTGGCTGGTACAAGAAGGTGTTCAGTAAGTAAAGTTTAATGAGTGATTATAAACCATGTTTTGTGTGCATATATATGTATGCATGTGTGTGTATTTGCATGTATATGTACACATACCAACTCATATATATGTTGTTAAACTGTGTTTCTACTAGATTTAGTTTTCCTATTTTTACCATTTCCATAACTTGTACCCATAGTTAAGATTTCAGAGTGTTTTGTGAACATTTAGTTCCTTAGACTTCTGCATATCATTTACCTCCACTTTTTCCCACTAAAAAGGAAATGTTTTGATAAAATATATTGTATGATATTATAAACATTCATTGTAAAAGAATAAACCTTGGAAAGAATAACTTTTATGAACCTTATTTCAAGACAATTAAGATTGCATCTATGACTTGAACTACTTAATTTTATAATTGCATTCATCTGTGTGGATGATTGATATTTTGGGTGAGTGCAAAATATGTATGCAATGTGTTATTCCATCATTATTCCTCCAGGAAAATTTCACGCTCATATCACTCTATAATTTTTAATATGCAAAAATTTAGTTAATAAGATATTGGTGGGAGTGAGTGTGCATCAGATAATGTTTTTTGTTTTTTTTTTTTTTTTTGGCTTGGGATTCAGGCAGTGGAAATGAGGTTGATATTGTATCCATGTTATTTTTGTCATATGTGTTGGCATAGATTTTTGGTTTGTTGAGAACAGATATTTTAATTTATTTGCTTAATTTTTAGGAGTTTAGGCATATAACTCAAAATCCCTTGAGAAATGACAGGAAGATTTTCTTTTCACATCAAATCTTCGTTAATAACATTTTTAAACAGTGGTAAAATCACTCTGTAAAATGTTAGAATTTTCATATACTAAAAGCAAATTTTACCAAAGCAATTCATTTGAGCAAATTCCAGGAAAACATTTTTTCTCAGTTATGTTCAGGTTATTTTCCAAATTACAAAAATAGGACTTTCCTCAAATTCTGAATTCTAATCATCTTGAGAAAAAATATATTTGAAACCTAAATTCAGAACACACTTTCTTGTTAGCAAGAAAGTCATGCCAAATATAATAGTAGTTAAAATCTTGTGGAAGGCAGATGGCTGCTCTAAGACAGATTTTTCAGTTTGGATTTTAAATTTGAGCATGATGTTTGCTTTCTTTCTGGAAATACTGGAAAGTTTGCTTTGTTTCATCTGCTATATGAATTGATGACTGCAAAAAAAGTACAGGCTGACAAACACTGAATAATTAGAATTTGTTAATTTTTCTTAGAGACCCATTTATTTCAGCATATCTAAAATAACATTAGGCAAATGTCTTCTGTCTTATATTGCATGTGTCGTTATTTTTTCCTACTTTCTTCAGACATCTCGTGGGGAATTTGACTCCAGTGAATTTGAAGTTAGGAGACGTTATCAAGATTTCCTTTGGTTGAAAGGAAAACTTGAAGAAGCACACCCCACTCTGATTATTCCAGTAAGTCTACATATTTTTCCCATAGAGTAGCTACCATTTTGTCTTGTGAATCATTAGAATGCTTATAACTAATGTCAGACTTTTAAATCAGTGTAATTCATTTATCCAGAAACCTTTGCTTTTAAACTTGCCATCTATGTAACAGATTTCTTTTTCTTTCTTTTTTCTTTTTTTAATGTTTATTTATTTTGAGAGAGAGAGAGTGAGTGAGCAGGGGAGGGGCAGAGGGAGAGAGAGGCCCTCATTCCACGCCGGACACAGGGCTCCAGCTCACGAACCATGGGTTTATGACCTGAGCCGAAATCAAGTGTGGGATGCTTAACCAACTGAGCCACCCAGGCGCCCCCGGATTTGTTTTTCTAAACTATTCTAATATGTTAAGATTTTGCAGGTTTTGGTTCCAGTGTGAATTTTGAAAAATTATTTTTATAAGAAATGAATGCCCAAATAGTCTTCCAAAAAGGAAGAGTGTAGAATTCCTTATAATCCCATGCCACATAATGCTCAGATCCTTTTAAAACTTTTTTGCCTCAGCCATTGCCTGAGAAGTTTATTGTGAAAGGTATGGTGGAACGCTTTAATGATGACTTCATTGAAACACGAAGGAAGGCACTACATAAGTTCCTGAACCGAATTGCTGATCACCCGACTCTAACATTTAATGAAGACTTCAAAGTATTTCTTACTGCACAAGCTTGGGTAAAGAAATTTGATTTATACTCATATAATCCTTTAGTGTCTTTATGTATATTGGTTGTATGCTTCCTCTGGTTTTCGTTTATGAATCCATCAGCACTGTCCTTGAATTAAGATGGATTATCGAACACTGGAGAGGTATTCTTCAGATTTAAGATTTAACTCTGTCAAATCTACATATAAACGTTACAGACATCTTCTATCTTCCTCACATACACATATTCATATTTCTTTTGGTAGCTGAATTTTTTTTAAATGTCAGGGTACTCCTTGCATACTTAGCCAATACTGAACATATACAGTGTGCTTTTAAAATGGGTTAGGGCTATTCAAGTTAGGATAAAAGTCTTTATTAAATGAATAGATGGTTGGATGGATAGCCAAATAGATAATACAATTTTCTTATTTTTTCTTTCAATTACCTAATGGGAAGAGTGAATCTATTTCTAATGCAGAAAATTTATATGCTCTTCTTTTTTCTTTTCACCTATGAAAATATAACTCACCAAGAAAGAAAATGGATAGGAAACATGGTCAGTATTAAATGATTACTGACTCATGTTGAGTTTTGTATCTCTCAGTTGTTGCCAAAGTGATAGAAGCTAGAAAGTGGTTCATCTCAATCTTGACAAATAGTACTGCTATTTGGAAGTCCTTTGAGACTTATGTGAAATGAATTTGTGGCCTGACTCCAGAACCTTAGAAGCTGCTGGAAGCATTCTCTATAGTCAGTTCTCAGTAATAGCTTGCCAGTTGTGACTTATGCTCTCTCTGATAATGTTTACTCTATCAAGTGATGCTGTAGCACTCCCGGATAGATGTGTTACCTGGTCAAGGGTGACATCCGTTATTATATACACATAAAATCATGCTGCCTAGGAAATAAACAAGTTTACTTTATATGTGTTATTTTGTGTAAGACCTGTAGGAAAGTAAATCTGGAGAAAGATAATATATTATTTAATATTTGGATAAATAATATATAATATTTTTATCTGTGGATTTGGTAGTCGGCATTATTATTTATAGATTCTTTTTTTTTGTTTCTTGTGAGTAACCTTTTATTTGATCCCAAACCTATATTTCAACGAGTGCTATAACCATCACCAGAGTCATGTGGTCTTCTTCTTGGTGTTCTTTTTTAATACGCTGTACTTCTAAAGGGTTACTTTTGTGTGGTGTATCCTTTTATAGTGGTTCTTCTATTTTGCTCGTCTATACTCCTCCCTCCCAGATTAACTATGAAAGAGCTAGTTACATATATTATTAAAAATCTTTCTCTACAGCCAGCCAGCCAGTGGAGGTAGTGTCACAGTTTAGCTACTTCACTTGGTTGGAGAGTTATGGTCAGGGAGTATCTATTTACAAACTTTTATAGTGACATTAAGAAGACAGAGCTGGCTAGTGCTTAGCAGTGAAGACTCTGGAATCAGATCAATCCTTGTCCATAACTTAATTTCACCTGGACTTTGAGCAATCTCCTTAACCTTGCTGTGCTTGTATTTTCTTCTGTAAAATGAGGATCATAGTAGAACCTACCTCAAAGTGTTATGGTGAGTTTACATATGTGTGTGTTTGTGTGTGTGTGTGTGTGTGTGTGTGTGTGTGTGTGTGTGTGTGTGTGTAGTGCCTAGAAGCTCTCAATATATGCTAGCTATTATTATAACTAAAGAATTAATAAAATTTTCCTTTTTTTTTCAGGGAGCAGTTTAGACCCTAAGAGATCTTCTCTCAACCATTTTCTATTAAATCCCTGCTATAAAATATAGATTGCATCTCATATTGTCCTCTCATCTTCCCCAATATCTCCTTAAGCACAATTCCTGCTGTTAAACCTTATTCTTTTAAAGATCCATGCTGAGAGGAAAGCTGCACACATGTTTTACACGAGTACTTTGAAAAGGAATAGTATCAAGGAGATAGAGGAAGAACTGTACCCCAATAAAATTCACCTGCTTCAAACTACATGAAAAAAAGTCTATGAAACATTTTTATCATCTTTATCCTTCCAATTACATTTCCTTTTGTTGGGAATATTGCTTCACCACAAATATTTAATTGTTTGTTTGTTTGTTTCTAGGAGCTCTCTTCTCACAAGAAGCAAGGGCCTGGATTACTCAGCAGGATGGGGCAGACAGTCAGAGCTGTTGCACTGTCAATGAGAGGAGTAAAAAGCCGCCCAGAAGAGTTCATGGAAATGAATAACTTTATTGAAGTTTTTAGCCAGAAAATAAATTTGATAGACAAAATATCTCAGAGAATTTACAAGGAAGAAAGGGGTATGTAGAATAACTAGAATGTGATTACCAACTTGTTCAATTTCTGACCGATCTTCACATTTGCTGGTGTAGTAAAGCAATGTTAAGTTAGCATTTCTTTTTGGTTCTTTCTTAAAGTTTCCATCTCTCTGCTTACAGTCCCCATCTGTTTTTGTGTGATGCTTACTTTGTCCATTAGAGCCCTCATCACATTAATCATCATTGCTTTAAATTCCTGGTCTCACCATTTCAACGCCCCTGCCATGTCTGATTCTGATGTTTGCTCTGTCTCTTTAAATTGTCTTTTTTGCCTTTTATTAGGATTTTTTTCTTAATAACCAGACATGATACTGGGTAAAAGGAACTGCTGTAAACAGGACTTTAGTAATGTGGTAAGGTGTGGGGGAGGAGAAGCGTTCTATAGTTTTAAATATAGAAAACTTATGTCGATCTAAATATAGAAAAAACTTTTATTCCTGAAGCGTTGTACAGTTTTGTGATCAGGTCTCAGTCTTTTAGTGAGCCTGTGCCTCTGGACTGTGAACTTCACAAGAGTTTCTCAGTTTTCTCTCCTTGCTTACTTGGGCCAGAGTGGCCAGAGTCGGCTGGACTTGAGTATTTCCCTTTCTCTAAGTTAGTCTCTGATGATACCTGAGCAGGTTAGGCTCTGGTTAACTATTTTCCTCTGAGGGCAGGCCTTTGTTAAGAAGAGCAGTGCTCTGGCTATTTCAAAATTCTCCTCTGCAAGAAGCAGGAGTAGTTTTTATTCAATATTTACAGTGAACCTAGTTGAGCTTCTGGGAGTAAATCTCACAATACTGACCCCATGACTGGGTTCCCCCTGGGGCTTTTAACTCTTAAAGTTGTCTACACTGAGCCTCCAGCAGTTCATCAATTACAGTTCCAGTCTCCCTACCCCAGCAGTGGGTGGTGAGAGGTGGTTTCTTCTCTTTAGTGTGTGCCCAGTAACCCACAATTCCTTGTATTCATCTGTCTTCCCAGTCGTGAGGGCAGTGGTTTTTCCTGTGTCCTCCCCTGTTTTGCAGATCCAAGAAAAGTTGTTCATTTTTCAGTCTATTCAGCATTTTACTTGTTCAGACTGAGTAGTGGTTTCCAAGCTCCTTACATGAGGTATCACATAACATTAAGATAGAATTTCACCTTCGTGTGTGGCTTATACCCAGATATATTGAGAAAATTTTTGATTTCTATATGATTTTGAAGGTAGTCATGGCCAGTCCCCATTTGTTTTAATCAATTATTAGCTGTTCTTGTTCCCATTTATAAGTAATAATGGCAAAGTAAGCCCTGAGCTTAAGATTTTGTAGTTGTATGAAGTTGGTCTTAAATGTACAATGTGAATCATAGCTTAAAATCAAAGAAGTGATGTATCAGAAAATAGGGTTTCCACATTTTCCGTGATTTTTTTGGAAAAAGTACTCTATATTACACCTGTCCAAGCGTGGCAGAGAAATTTATATATTGGAAATTAGGTCCTTCTTCCTATTTTGTGTCACCATTTCCTTTTTTCAATTTTCTTATTTTTATTTTACTTTAGAAGTTAGACTTCAGGGGCGCCTGCGTGGCTCAGTCAGTTAAGCATCCGACTTCTGCTCAGGTCATGATCTCACAGTTCGTAAGTTCGAGCCCCCTTCGGGCTCTGCGCTGATAACTCAGAGCCTGGAGCCTGCTTCAGGTTCTATGTCTTCCTCTCTCTCTCTCTCTGCTCCTCCCCTACTTGTGCTCTTTCTCTCTCAAAATTAAATAAACATTTAAAAATAAAATAGCAACATGATAATAACCTTAAAAAAAAAAGTTGGACTTTATTCCATGATGATTTTTTTTCCAATTCCATGATGACTTTCTGCTAATTTTCTAATTGCATTTAACTACATTAGAACTAGGTGGCCAAGTCAAAGAATATACTTCCTAATATAAATTGGTTTTAGAGATGAACTACTTTAAGTCTCTATATTGATGACTTATTTTTTTTTAATTTTCTATGTCCCCTATTAAATAGTAAATTCTATGAGGAAAAGAAGGGAAAAGATTTGTTTTATTTTTAGTATCTAGATAGTGCTTAGCACATAGTTGGTGCTCAACAAAAGCTGTTCAATGATTGAAAAAAAGGAATGAACATATGATTTGGTGGTAGGAAATTTGCTTTATCATTAGTGATTGGTTGTTAAAAGAAATATAGAAAAAGTTGTCATAGCTGAATGTACATTTCCCTCTATGTTTTTTTTTTTTTTTCCATGCATTGGCACTTGGTGATGTCATTGTGGTGACTGAATATAGTTTAATAATTTCTTTTAGGACTTATTGGTCCACCCTTGTTATTTATCATTTGTCTTTTTTTTTTTTTTTAAATCTCAAGAGGCTAATTGTTTTAACTGTATTCCACAATTCCAATTCTGTTAAGAATATTCTTGATGCATAGTTAAGTGGAATAGCAATTCAGAGAAGCTCCTGGAAACTCTTGAGACCTACGAGTTTTGTAGAACATCAGTATGCTGCTTTACATTTGCTGGTGCAAAGAAATAGTTTTAAAATCTTCGGTATACTCTAATGTTTGTGAAATGCTCAGAAGGAAAAGTGGATTTGATGATAGACTTTGTAAATTTGAGTTCTGATTTTCAGGGCATGATTGCCACTGACCCAAATTGGAGGGATTTCTTAGTTTTTTGAGTGTGAAGCCCACTTGTCAGATTCCTTTGAAGATGATGGAATGTTTTATTTTGTAGCTTGGGAGCCTAAGCTATATAGGATATTTCATTCGTATTCAAATCATGAAGATATGGTGATCATAACTAGTGGTTTCTATTTAAAAATTTTTTTCAAGGTTTTTCTTTGATCTTGTTATATCTTGTGCTCCCCAGTTTATTTGTCACATTTGTACTGACCACATGCTGTACTGCTTCTCTGTGTTGGAGATTAAAGGAGGAGTAAGTTGGTACCTGTCCTTGAGCTCAGAGTCTAGTTGGGGAGACATATATTAATAGACAAATTACAGTGCAACTCAGTAAGTGTTTGCATACAAATGTAATCAGAGAGCTGTGTAAGCGCAGTTTAGAATTTTATAAAAGCTCTCTGTGGAAAAATAGATATTGCAGGGGCACCTGGGTGGTTCAACTGATTAAGCATCCAACTCTTGATCTCAGCTCAGGTCATGATCTCATCGTTTCATGGGATCGAGCTCCACATCGGGCTCTGTGCTGTCAGCACAACCCCTGCTTGGGGTTCTGTCTCTCCCTCTCTCTGTGCCCCTTCCCTGCTCGTACTCTGCCTCTCAAAATAAATAAACTTTAAATAAACAAACAAATAAATGAATGAATGTATGTTACAAAGGTTCAATGGTACACACTTATGTATACACAAATTGAGAAAATGAGATAAGGGAGAACATTTTTCTAGAAATGCTAGTGTAGTGCGGCCATTATTTAAAACAAAGGATAGGCCTTGATTAAGTGGGTGCAGTTGGAAAGGCTCTAGTGATTATTAAACCTGATACCTTTATTTGGTAACAACTGATATTTCCAGTGTCTTAAATTTTTTTAATCTATTTCAGTTTATTTGATCATACAAACTTTTGACATTTTAATAGTTTAATTTAGAGGAATATGCCAGATTTCAACTAACTCTAATGAGTAGTAAGATGATTAAATATAGAGAGAATTTCATTGTATTTGATGGATGTTAGAGAAAAAATATTCACTACTTCTACATTCTCTACCATAAAAAGCCATCTTTGAAAGATGATAGCATATCAGGGTGCCTGGGGGGCTCAGTTGGTTAAGTGTCTGACTCTTTACTTCGGCTTAGGTAATTATCTCATGGTTTTTGGGATCAAGTCCTGTGTTGGACTCTGCATTGACAGCACAGAACCTGCTTGGGATTCTTGCCCTCTCTCTCTGTTCTTCCCCCTGCATATGCATGTGTTCTCTCTCCCTCTCTGTCTCTCTCTCAAAATAAATAAACTTTAAAAAAAAGAGGGATGATATTATAAACGCAAAGTGTAAAAATATTCAGATTTTGAAATGAAATACAAATTTTTGAATTAATGGCTTATCAAGCATTGAATAGTCTTTTGTTGTTCATTCACTAATACAAAAATATTTATTGAACACATTCTGCATCAGGCTTTGAGATAAAAGAAAATGAGACCCAGCCCCTGTTTTAAGGAGCATATGGCCTAGGAGCATATGATTTATGCAAGCAATTATAATAGAATGGGATAATACAAGTATAAAATTATGATAGGCTTTAATAGAAGTGTAAGATTATGATCAGCTCATTGGGGACAAAGCATATACAATGTTTTGGAACAGAATCCGAAGGAATTTATTTGTACTAGTATTTACTAGTATTTGTGCTAGTATTTAAAGGATTAGAAGTAGTTTGTCAAATGGTAGAAATGGTAAAGGGCAAGGCAAAGGGGTATGTGTAATGTTTAAATGAGAAATCATGAGATAGTTATGAATGAGTAATTATCATGGCCTGAATCGAACTATTTTGGGGGAAGAATCTCAAGAGTTGGACCCAGAGAGACAATGTAGGGACTTTCTAATTTAGCTAAGAAGCTTCAGTGTTATATACTGTGACAAAAATTGAAAGAGGAAGAATAGTTATAAGTCCCTTACAGAAGTGTACATTACAGACGCTGATGAGCTGATGACAGTGGAAATAAGGATAGATAGGTAGAAAAATAGATGGATGAATGGATGGATAGACAGATGGATAGATAGATAAGTATTAAGAAATATTGAAACTGGTGATTGGCTCTGTGCAGGTATGAGTATAGGATGATACCCATTTTTGCTTTGAGATCACTGGAAACAATTACTCTTAGCTAGGATATGTAATCAGGGGAAGGGGAGAAAGAAGACAAGCTTGTTTAGGTAATGTTGCCTATGAGACACTCAGGTGTAGTTTATTTGGTAGGCAGCGTTCCATGATAGATATGGTGATCGTATAATCTGTCTTCCAAGCCAGGATACTTTAGAGAATGAAAAAGGATGCTATTGCTGATTACACATAGACACTAGTCATTCAAGGACTGACCCGAGTGGATTGGAATTGCTGCCAATTTAATGAAAGTTGATAGCCATCTTCTTATGTTCATTTAGAAGAACATATGCACGATGAGAAAAATAAGGTCTTTTCTTACTGTCTATAATTCACAGATTTTTAAAACTTCTGTAAATTGAGGAGCTTAATTTTTGTTTTTAGAATATTCTGATGAAATGAGAGAATATGGCCCAATTCATATTCTGTGGTCAGCGTCAGAAGAAGATCTGGTTGATACTCTAAAAGGGATTGCCAGCTGCATTGACAAATGCTCTAAGGCCACTGAAAAACGGATGTCTGGACTCTCAGAGGCCCTGCTTCCTGTAGTACATGAGTATGTACTTTATAGTGAAATGTTAATGGTAAGAACACCTTATACTTTTACCTTAGTCCCTGACCTGATTATAAGCTTTATAAAGGTAGTTTCTATTTCAGTTTTTTTCACCACTATTTTCCCATCCTGTAGAATGCTTTGCATATAGATGCTCAATAAATATTAGTTCACTATGTGAATGATATGACAAGTAGAAGTATATGTTAATAAAAGACAGGAATACTCAGCCACAATAATGTACATTACACATAGATTTGAAACATCTTCAGTCAAGATTTATATAGAGAATATGATTCATTTTTCCAAGCCTTTAAAATTTTACTTAAAAAATTTTTAGTGCTTTAGAGATTTCTTTTCATGAAAGAGTTCTTTTACCCCTTCTAGGTACATTTGATTTAGCAATGTATTTACTATCATTATGTACAAAGTACTTGAGTAGGATTTTGATGTTTGTTCTGTCTTCTGGATGCTTCTAAAAAGAAATCCTTCAAGTTAAAATGTTTTCTTTCACTATTTGCAAAGGCTTTTATTCCTCTTATATCAAAGTTTTGTATTTAACCTCCTCAGTTCAAGTTAAGGTTTCCAGATATTTGGGATTTAGCAATGCTATCTGCAAAGTTAATGTTTTTCATCCTGTATTATGTTCTGCTCACAGCACCTTGCACAAACTGATACCCTCAGGGTTGTTGTGTTTTAGCGTGGCAATGGGAGAAGGAGCCCACTTGCATTCAGATATAGTCCATTTCTTCTGCTATTTATATTTGGAGCCGTGTCTGTTTTCATGTACTCTTGGTTTGGGGATTTTTTTTTTTTTAATTTTGCTTCTGTCTTGGTAAGAAAAGCTCTCTTAGCCTTTCAGCATGAGATCTGCCTCTTTCTCACGGTTAGGTTTTTCTTTCACAGTCATTAAATATTTTGTAGATATTTCATGTTGCTGCTGTTACTTGACTTTATTAGGGTCTTCTATAAACAAACACTTCTTGCTTCCCAAAGGCCTCTAACATTTCACTGCTCAGGAGTCTCCTCCTTGTCTCCATCAATTTCCTTGGCTACATTTCATTGTTTTACCTCATTATTGATAGCCCCCTTGTGTGGTTGTTCAAAGAGATCTGATTTGTATAATTAAAAATAGTATATTCTTCTCCCTTAATTAGATGTGTTTTTCTCTTTATTATGTCAAGATGAAAATTATGTAATTTAAGTCATATATCATTAAAGGTGTGGAAAAATTATAATAGCAACCAGAAGAATTATTTTATAGGTTCTCATTTGATTATATTACTTTGTAGACTCCTAAAGCATAATCAGTAGCAATTTATATTGCAGTTCTGGCTGTGTTTTATATTGGAATGTTTTCTTCAATGTGAGCTAAAATGATGAAGTATAGACCTTGACAAAATGATTAAACTTGTGTAATCTTACTAGTTGTCTTCTGAAGCAAACTCTTACTTAAAATATTTCTACCTATGTGAAGCACAGTACTTCATATTTATGAAAACAGACCTTAAATAAATGAGACTAAATTGTAGTATGTGTCATTTGGGTTAGAGATAGGAAGGGGTTCCCGATATTAATGGTAATGAAACACTGAAATAAATATAAAAGGTATGTAGTAATTACCTGAATTTTCTATTGATTTCTTTGAAAACAGGAGAAAAGCTTATCTCTTTTGAGTGTTTTAGGAGTAATTCCGCCAGGCACAAAACTAGACTGAGTAATTTTGAGGATGCTTTTTATCCTTAATGCCTCTCAGTTCCCACATACTCTGTCAAATTATCTTGCCTCCATTTAACTGATTTGTTGGTAGGTTCTCCCCTTCCCCTGAAAACACCTGAAAGACCTATGCCTCATAAAGGCTCTTCTCATATATGCTGTACTTTCACCCTTTCTGTTTGAATTTTTTACTTACCTGGAGTTAGCTTAACTTTTTCCTTAACCTCTTTAGGCCTCTTGTGTTCATTATCACAATTTTATGATTTCAACTAATATTTTGAAAACCTGTGAAAGATGAGTACAAATAAAAAGAGTCGTTGTGTCTATAAAGCCTAAGTAGCAGGTCTTGGGAGAAAAATGAGTCACCAGGGGAAACACATTGTAAAAGGCTGGCAAACATTATAAAAGATGAAGGTGAAATCTGCACTCAAATTCCTTCACAAGGGTGTTTTAAAGTTTAAGGATACCGAAACATGAATTCATGGTTATTTGAGAAAACAGGATGGAACTCTTCTCAGAGAAGAGGCTATAATTTCTCATCAAAAGCTTGACTAATTGACTAATATTTATATATTTTAAGCTAAAATAAAATCTCAAAATGTGAGTTCACACTTCAGTTTTCTGATTTCCCACTGTAATTAAAAACTCTTTAATTAACCATGTCTTTGGAATTGAATAAGTGTGCTGCAAATTATTATAGACACTTTAGGTGAGAGGCCCGTGTGACCTCTCAACTGCCACCAGGTTACACCATAGTATATATTTTCAGTGCTCCCACTGATTTTTTGATTATTTGTTTTTTTTTTTTCTCTTTTTGAAGAACTGTATATGTCTAGAGTGCTTCAGTAAAATGTGCATTGGGAAAACTCATAAAAAGTTTATGAAAAAAATTCTCTTACATACTTGCTTTCAGTTTAACTTTTAGAGATTAAACAAATTTGTTTGTCATTATATCCCCAAATGACTGATGAGTTGGGAAGCGATGCCATTTATATTCTAAAATGTATATTTTTTCATAAAAATATTATTAAACCAAAGTACAACTTATTCCATCCCTGTGTTTTGATATGAAGGGTGTTATGAAAAGGAGAGACCAAATACAAGCAGAACTGGATTCCAAAGTGGAAGCTTTGACCTATAAAAAGGCAGATACTGATCTGGTAAGTTTTTAAGTTTCTTGATACACTCATATAGAATTCATTTTCTAAAATGTTTATTAGCTGTGTAAAGCTCCATTGTGTGCTTGCTTTTAAGGATTCAGTAGATGATACTAAACTTTCTTCTAGAAAACAAATTATACGTTGAATACCCAGTGAATCTACAAGTTTAACAATGATGCTTTTCTGCCTGTCTTACATTGTCTCTTATGATAAGTAAAGTATGAAGTTAATTTTTTTAAATTAGAATATTATAAGAAGCTATGGAAAGCACCTAGTATTGTTCCAGAAGGTTAGTGAGCACTCAGTAAATAAATCCACTTTTTGCTCATTTTATAAGCAAACGGTTATATAAAGTAGGTCGGTGTTCCTATACACTTTTTTCTAGTTATTTTAAAAACCTTTATGGAGGAAGTGTCTTTGATTTCAAGTTTTATCCTTTCCTTGCAATACATTTTAATGGAAGATTTCAAACATAAAAAGTGATATGATGAACTCGTGTACCCATCACTGGGCATCATTAATGTCCAAAATGTTGTCCAACTTTCTTCATCTTTCTCTTTCCTCACCTTTTTTTTTCTGAAATGTTCCCACGTAAATTCCAAACATTATATTATCACCCACAATATTTTAGTGTTTATATTTTATTGTCTTTGCGTCTCTTCAGGGTACTACTTTCAGCTTGGAATTATTTTTCTCACTTTAAAATTGAGAAAGAGGCTTTCAAGGTAGAGTAACTTGCCCAAGTTCATATAGTTCTTGAAGCAGAAGTTGGATTGGAGGTGGTGGTATCACTTGCCATCCTCAGAGCCTGCTGCCTCCCAGAGAGCAAGTATAGATGTGGGGAAAATTGAGTATTACTTTGATTAACTTCTCCTGAGTTCTCTATGAAGCAGACCTTCTTACTCTTTTTATTTTTAATTTAAGGATTTTGATCAGTAATGAGTACGATACTGAGTGTGCATATGGCAGGTGAGTGGGGAGTTCTTGAAACCACCCATTTGTCTGTAGTATCCTAGCCCCCATCCCAGCCTGGCTTGGGACTCAGCCTCCCTCTTCTCTGTTTTAATTTTCACCCTTACTTTAATCATTTTCTAACAGAAGATAGGATTTCATACTTACTGGTTTTCTTTGTATTGTCTTTCTTTCTCTTTCCCCCAGTCCATTATGTATGCAGTTTAAAGCCATGAATTTTTTTATTTGTTCCCTGAAGTGCTCTCAGCCCCTAAAACAGTGCCTTATACTTGGTAATCAATCAATCAATCAATCAATATTTAGTGAATAAATGAATGAATGAAAATGGCAGTGACTACTCTGATTCACAAAAACACACTGAAGGCTTAAAGCAAGAAGTCTCTACAAATTCAGACTTTGTGTAGAACACTGAGACTTCACTGAGAAGGGACTATGAATATCCTTGTTTTTCTAGACTATTTTTGTTTTTCAAACTCAAGTTCATTCTCCTGAGTGGAATGTGAATGGGCAGTGGTGGGCTATAGTGGACAGAGTAGGAGAATGGCATCTGAGAGAGAAAATAAATAATGGAAACTGTAGAGCCAATGGAGCTAGTACTCAAGATTAGGAGAAAAAAGAGGAAAGCCAAGGTTAACCTTTTCTTCACAGTAAGGTGTGTGTGTGTGTGTGTGTGTGTGTGTGTGTGTGTGTGTGTGTGTGTGTGTATAAATTTAAAGAGTCACTTGGCAAGAACAAAAAGTGGGCACATGTGCAGAAATTATAATTGTATCTTTTGAACTGTGGATTATTTTTATTAAGTAATTTTTAAAGATACTGAAATTAGCAATTAGATAAAATTTGCCCTTGACTAAATACTAGAAAAAGTACAGTATTTTAAAGTTTCAGGAGAATAGTTAAATGGCTTAAAAATCAAGCATCTGTTCAGAATGGTTTATATTCATATTTTAAATTGAAAGGAAGAGTAGTTGAGATGGTTCCAACCACAAAAATACAGGAAAAAATAGCTTGGGCCCAAATATGGCTAGGCTTTCCCAACTCAACTAAAAAAACACATTTTTTTTTTCATTTGACTTGCAAATATTTTGTCTTTTGCTCTATAAAAATTTCCTTGATATCTCATTATAACCTAATGATCCATCTGTATTTATGATTTCATTTTATGTGTATGTGTCATATCCACTATAAAGTATTTTTTACCTAGTTATCCGTTATGTTGTAAGATTGGGGAACTTTGAAACTTTAATTATCTGCATTATATTCTGTAAGATATTTTAAATGAAGATTTGAAACAGGCACATTTAACAGACGTTACAAATGTTTTTTTTTTTTTTTTTTTTTTTTTTTGTTAGCCATCAAAACAGATCCTTCCTAAAACATATAAGGACTAATTTAATGATTTATGAATGGTACCATTTACATTTTCAAGCAGTTTGTTTACAGGCCTCACTTCCAAATCCCTATGTGTTATGACGGTATCTTTGGGAGAAACCTTCCAGGGTTACTCTCAAAATGAACCTGCCATGATTGGTCACAGAACAACCAGAGGGAAGTTGCTTAAAATATGCAGGATAGGGTCACCATGGAAACGCGCCCTTGTGAGGTCCTTCCAAGGAGCCATCCTTTGCAGTCACCATGGCGACCCTGGCAGAGAACTGAATATAGCAATCTAGCCTGGTTGTTTACCATGGCAACTCAAGCAGGGCCACTTTGGAGACAACCCTGGGGCCATTTCTATGGAGACCTGCCAGGGTTGCCTTTAGAGGCTTCCTCAAAGTCACCTTTGGGTGGGATGCTATATGCATACCCAGCAAAGCAACTCACAATGAAAAGGTCAGTGAAATGAAGTTTTACCAAGGAGGGCAAAAACTAGGAGAGTAAATTAGTAGTGATGTAACATTCCAGAGGTCCTTTTGGACATACCAGGTGACTTCTATGTGGGCTTTGTGGCGTACAAAAATAGGGTTCTGGTCTTTTACCCTGCCTGTAATTTTGTAAATGCTGTAAATTGACAGTAATGGTATTACTGTTACTCTTTCTTATCACAAAAATATACCCACAAAAATGATGTGTTTTCTTGCAAACTGAAACAGTGTTTTAGAGTGAATTCTTTTATTCATCATCTGGGTAGTTGTAAAGTGACAGCTTACAGTTTATGAGTTGTTGTTTTTTTTTTTTTTTTAAGTTTATTTATTTACGTTGAGAGAGAGAGAGAGAGTTAGCTACAGAGGGGCAGAGAGAGAGAGAGAATCCCAAGCAGCCTCCACATTGCCACCGTGGAGCCTGATGTAGGGCTTGAACTCACAAACCATGAGATCATGACCTGAGCCGAAATCTAGAGTTGGACGCTTAACCGACTGATCCACTCAGGCACCCCAGAATTTGTGGTTTGTAGTTCTTATCTCGCACAACAATAAAATTAATGGTTGCAAAATGACCTAAACTCAGTAAAGACTTTCAGAATACCTATTCGAAGGTCAATTCAGCTGTTTATTTAGATTTTTGACATTTAGGCTTTGGAATTAGACCTAGGATCCAATCCTAGCTCATCTGATTTTTAAGTCTGTGACCTACAACATGTTTCCTACCTTCTTGTAGCCTTATTTTATCATGTATAATTTGGGGAAATTAGTAGTACCTTTCTAATTAGATTTTGTTTAAGGATTAAATGATACAATGGAAGTAAATCATTTAAATCATAGTAAGCACTCAGTGGTTGTTAGCTGTTGTTATTTTGATGACTTTATAGAAGTAATATTCGAGATGGCTCCTGTAAAATGACTTCAGCATTGTTCCTTGGAGAGCAAGGAGCATATTTCATGCAGACTTGGTATTATGAAAAGTAGTAAAAGCTCAAAAAGCATGCCAAAATGAGAAAACTAGGCTGATATATAGAGAACAGATAACAGGGGAGATGAGATGTGGCTGTAAAAGAAGGGCATAGTCAGATAGGAAGAGAGACTTGCTATTTGTCAGCAGGAGGAATATGGACTTTATCCTTTGGGCAGTGTGGATCCAGTGAGAGCCTGGACTGATGAGGTAGTAGTGGAGTTGCAGATGAGAATAAATTTGAGAGAAATATAGGTGAAAGATCGAATCTGTAGCACTTAAGAAGGAAGGGAAGCCAGTGTTTCAAGTTGTTAGTGACTCTTCACATTGCTAGCTTGCAGGGAGGGCAAGGATGCCTGGCTGGCTCAGTAGGTAGAGCACGCAACCCTTGATCTCAGGGTCGTGAGTTTGAGCCCCCACATTGGATAGAGAGATTACTTAAAAAATGAAAAGAAAAAAAAAAGAAAATTAGGGCAAATAATGGCTCTATAGACTAAATTATAGCATATAAAAGGGAGAAAAAAATTAGAGATCTACAACTTCACATCATGATAAGATGAACTTTAAGATAGAGATACTTAATGAAAGCTGTCCACAAATGTGGTTGAGTATCTACTATAAGAGAGACACCATTGCAAGCATTGGGGATATAGCAGTCAAGAAAACAGGCCCACATTCTAGTGGATGGAGACAATTATAAATAACTAATTAATTAAAATTTAAGTTGACTGTCTTGTAGTGATAAGTGTGGAGAAGAGGGAGTGTTTGGGAATAGTGCAATTTAATATTGGGGGTCAGGAAAGGTACTACCAAGAAGTTGATTAAGTAAAACCTGAAAGAGGTGAGATGTTGAACCATATGAATATCTGGGAGAAGAGCATTTCAGGCAGAGTCAATAAGTGCAAAGTATAAATATGCTTGCACGTTTCAGGAAAAGCCTGGAGACTAGTGTTACTGGAATAGAATGAGCAAGTGAAAGAGTTGGAGGAAATGAGGTCAGAGGGGTCAGGTCATGAGGTTTGGTCTCAGTGAAATAGGAAGACGACTGAACTGAGGAGTAACACATTCAGACATAAGCTATAAAACAATTACTGTGCTTAGGAAAGATAGGACATAACGTGTATGTGGTGTGTGCATGGGATAGGAGAACACCCCAGCTGGAGACCAGCTCTTACGATCCCAGTGACACATGATAGCTTGGATCAGGGTGAAAATGGTGTGAAGTGGTCAGATTCTAAGTACATTCTCAAGGTAGAGCTCTTTGCTATTTGGAGAACTGTGGATTCTGAGCACCTAAGGATGATACCAAGGTTTTGGGACTGAGTAGTTGGAAGGTAAGAATTGGCATTAATTGAAACAAGGAAGACTTTAGAAGGGACAGGTTTAGTGGAGAAGATGAAGAAATCAGATTTGGACATTTAAGATTGATGTGCCTATGAGATACCCAAGTGGAGATTTTGAATAAGGAGGTACATAGAAAAATCCTTATAAAAATCCAGAGGCCAAGGCAGGGATTCAGCTGGAGATACGTATTTGGCAGATGTTAGCCGATAGTATTCAAAGCATGAGATTTGTTGAAGTCGCTAATGGGTGGGGAAAAAAGAGGTCCCAGGACTTAGTGGGATTGAGCCTTGGCATATTCCAGTATTAAAAACTGGAGAAGGAATAGCTGGTGAGGAGAAGGAAAGGGAATTTATATAGCTTTGGCTGGTGGTAAATGATGGAGCCAACAAGATGAACTCAACAGATTTATTTAGGGTCATTTAATTTTTTTAACCACTTCTCCATTTATGAGGCATTTATAAAAACAGCCTGATGGAGAATAATTAAGATAAGTATAGATAAGAAATTATTTCAAGAGAAATCGAAAGTTGTATTATGTGCTCCAATACAGAAGATACTCAATGAAATACATATTGTTCAGTCAAAGTAAGAGAATTTTGACTATGGAGATAAAAGCACAGCAATAACCAAGATAATGAGGACGACTCAGATATTTAGAGGAACTTGTGGTTTTTGCAGTTTAGTTATTAAGATTTCAGAGTCAGAGCTTCTGTTTGAAAATGCTTATTCACTTCACTGCTTAACTGCAAGATAAATAAGGGTTCATCTGTGGTGCTAAATAATGCTGCATTTCCATTTTATTTTTGTTTTTATTTTTGAATGGATGATTTATAGTTTTCCACTCAAAGCAGCATTCAAATATAAATGAATATGAATACATTTGACATTTAGCAATATGTGCATTGAATCTGAAAGTTGGATCTAGATATAATGGCATAGCTGTTTAGCAGTATATTTATGTGAGCAAAAAAAATGCATTTTCATAAGATCATTATGATCTGCATTTGCATATAGCCACATTCAGTAGATGCAAACAGATACCAAATTTATTCAAGCTGGTCCTTGCTCTGTATGACTTGCTATTTTTGAACCGGTATTTTACTCTTATCCCCAAATAGTGGCTATTAATTTTCAGATGTTCTTGATAGTGTACTAAATGCTGCACAGAGAAAGATTGACTTTCCTCTAAGCTTCTAGGAGATGACAGTATTGACATAACTTTTTTTGTGTGGTGGGAGGGGAGCGGAGGTCACCTCTCCCTATTCTCAGATATTTATTGTCTTACCTCTCTCCCCTGACCTTTTTACAAATTTATTCCTTTCTATATGCCTCATTTCTTAGCATCTCATTTCCTCTCTGTCCTTCTTTTTAGGCTGTTTGCCTCTATGCGTGTGTCTCTCCCATACATGCAGGAACACAAATGTACACATACCACACTCCTCCTGTGGTAAAAGACACGACACTGTCCAGTGGAAAGAAAAGGGACTTTTTTCTTGTGTATTCATTTTATAATTTATTCTAGAAGGCATCCAACAGACTTTTCCTCATTTCTTACTGGCCAGAGTTGTGAAAAATCCATGATCAAGTCAGTTACTTGGAGTGGGAATGTAGCCATCAGAACTGACTTAGATAAGCAACAGTATGCCTACTGATGCAAGTACCTGAAAAAACTGGGGCCCTTTCAGGTAGTAAGAAGAGGAGTGCAGCATTGATTCTGGGTAAACAACTAATAAGCATGTGCCACAAATATACAGTGTGGGACATGTTGGAGTAGTATACCGCAGCTGGGTGGAAGTTAGGGATGGGAGAATAGGTGAGGCTATGTAATCAAGAAGGCCCTCAGCAGCCTCTCCTCCCAGAACAAAGTACCAGGCAGTACCTAGCATTCTGCTCCCTCTGTACCTTCATTGGCAGGCCTCTCATTCAGGGCATCATTGGTTTGAGTGGGGTGGGGGAGAAACAGGTACTCCTATTTATATAAACTTGTAAAGGATGCTAATGGATATTTAATTCAATGGTAAAACGGCGTGTCTACCCTATCAATAAGAGTCAGTTGAGCCTAGGATCTCCATTAGAAATTCTGCCATACTACTTTTCCCCTCTGTCATTTGTTTTTATGCTCCTGCCACTTTTAAGTAGAGCTGCCTCTGCAAAGTATTTAATATGAGGTCTTCTTAAACCCAGTTGCAGAGTTTCATGTGATTTCACCCACACACTGTGTGCCTGTGTCATTTTAGGCAAGTTACTTACACTCTCCTTGCCTTAATTTCCTCAACTGTAACAGTTGTGGGGAATATCTTCCCTGGAGTGTTCTTAAATCTGCATCTGAAAACTCTTAGCCCAGTGCCTAATTAGTGTTAGATTGTAAATATTTTTATAAGCAATATTAGAAGAACTTTCTTTCAAGTATACATTGTGTGTTTTGTTCTTCTAGATCAAAGTGTAAGTGGTAGCTATAATTTTGCTTCTTAGACCTTCACAATGTAATATATATATATATGTATATATATATATACACATACATATACATATATATACACACATGTATATATGTGTGTATATAGATGTGTATATATATGTATATATGTGTGTGTGTGTGTGTGTGTGTGTGTGTGTATATATATATATATATATATATATATATATATATATATATATATATATATGGGCGGCACCTGGGTGGCTCAGTGGGTTAAGTGTCTGACTTCGGCTCAGGTCATGATCTCGCAGTTTGTGAGTTCGAGCCCCTCCTCGGGCTCTGTGCTGATAGCTCAGAGCCTGGAGCCTGCTTCAGATTCTGTGTCTCCCTCTCTCTCTACCCCTCCCCCTCCCCTGCTCATGCTCTGTCTCTCTGTCTCTTAAAAAATAAATAAACAGTAAAAAAAATTTTTTTTCTTAAAGAGGCAGCAATTATCTTGGGCTAAAAAGTGCTCCCACTGGCCCCACCTAGTCACTCTAGGTAATTGAATAGATACTTTAAAATGTATCTAAATTTATACAGACTATCAACAAGTTGTGTTTTGGACTCCATAGTTATTTTAACTAACCTATACCTGATATTATACCATTTATTTATAACGAGGAACATTCTAAGAAGAACCACAAATCCTTTATGATAAATGTCAATAGCACTAACTACATTTTATTTTTCATTTATGAGGATTCTTGAGAAAAGTTTCATTTATGTCTCAGCATCAGCAAAAGAGGATCTAATTTCTCCTCAGCCATTAGCTTGTTTTCAGCATATACGCATCTTGGGTTTTATACCTGATCCCATCCCACTTTTTGCCATAGGCTATTGACAGCCCCAATTCAGATCCACTTCTCTCTAGCAAGTAACTGTGCCTTTTGTGTGTCAACCTTACCCAGGCTTTACCATGGTTTTTCCCTACTCTTATTTTCCCTTTATACTAATGCCTTTATCTTCTTACTGTGTTTAAGCTAGTTGTAGAGAAAACATTTTGAAGCCATCTCAAATCTAATATGGCACAGATGAGAAGCGTATTAATAAATAAGGACTAGAGGTAAAGTATTTCAAATCACCTCAAAAATCAACACATTTTTATAATATATATGCAACCAAAAAAAACCACATGTTTTTAGTCATTTTGGGGGGGGATCCACAAACACCAGCATGTCTGTTGTGAATACAAACTTAATCACTGACTGGCTCACGTTAACTGTTACTCAGAAAATTAGGATATACTTGGAGGTGAAGTGAAAAACTTGTATTATTTCCAGAATTTTTACCTATGAAATTCGCTTAAGGAATGTATTGCATATTAATGTGTACTTATTTGAAAAAAGAACACATAAACTGACAGTCTTGATGAATAAGGCTTGTGTATGTTTGTGGTGGGTGAGGGTGGAAGGAGGGTAGAGACAATGGAAGACTGTAGAAAAACAGAGGCAGTGTAACATTGTTGTGGATGATTTTCTAAAGGAAGATTGTTAGCTCTGTGTCTTTCTCCAGGAACATGTTTCCCCCCACTGTCCTAACCGCAACAGAAAAAGTAACAAATGGATAAGTAAGAGAAGTGATTTAAAATTCTAGTCGTTTCTTCTCAGGATTTAAGAATAGAATTTCTTATGGTGCCATTTTCTTATGGTGCCCTTGTGGATTTGTGGTTTTGTTTGTGGAGTTCTGCCCACCATAGATATAATAGTTTAAACAGCTGTCCCATATAGAAACTCAAAGTAGATTCAATTTCCTTTTAATTTAGGCTTTTTGTTAATAAGAAATGTGTCCTAAGGGTCTGTCTTACATATCTCTTTCACTCCCGGCCCTGCCTGGGCACTCAATAAATATTTGATTATGCTTAGAGCAATAACACACTGGGAGTCTGAAGCCTGGAGAGGGCTTTGATTCACTTTTACTTAACTTGTGACCTTAATCAGACATTAATTATTCTTTATCCATGAACATGCAGAAATAATGCTTACTTTGAAGAAAATTGTTTTGAAGATGAATTAATGTTTATAAATCTAGAGCTTGTGTCAGTAAAAATTTTGGTAAGTTAGAGGAAGAAAGTATAAAAGAATAATATGTTAGGGAATATATAATGGTATCATAAAGCATATTATTCAAAGTATGAATCATTTAAATGGCACTTCTGAAAATAAAAAATACATATATATTTACGCAAAGAATAGAACCAGTAGTTTTTTCTTCCAGCACAGTGCTGTTATCACTAAATTAAGTGCATTTTGATTTGTTATATTTCTAGGCTTTGAAAAGTGAGCATCTTCTCGCTATTAAATCATAGACAATAGGGCAGTAAATTTAGGAGGAGATACTTATTGGACTTTCAAAGAGGTTCTAGATCCAAATTGGTGTTTTCCCTTGTGTAAGTATATTTCACATCTATATGGTACCTATTGTATGCCAGGCACTGTGTTAATCATTTGCATATATTATTCAATGTACAACACGATAAGGTAGGTAGTAGTTTATTCCCATTTTATAGATGAGAAAATCAAGGACTAGATTGCCAATCACCCGAGAGTTACTAGCTGCCTCCCTGTCCAAGCACTTGGCTGTGGGGAAATTGCAGTGACAGACTGACAAAGCCCCTTATCCTAAAGGTAATTATGGTCTAATTGAGGGGTACTGAAAATAAAAGAAAAAATAATAAATAAATGATTTCGATGGTTTAATAAACAAATAAATTTAGCTTATTTAATAATAAATAACTTAATAAATTATGAAGAGAATAAAACTGGGTGATGTGATAGAGATACAAGGAAGAGAAGAGAAGGCCTTTCTGAAAGGTAACATTGAAAGGACAGCTAGATGCTGATAAGGACCAATCTTTCCAAGATCTGGGCACTAGTGTTCCAAGAAGAAGAATCCATGCAAAGCTCTGAAATGGGAATGAGCCCTGCATGTTCCAGGAGCATAGTCATAGCTAGTGTAGCTGGAATATAGCAATGTCTGGAAATGAGGACTGAAAAAGCAGGGTAAGAAAACTTAGGTCTTGGGTTTTATTCTAGTCGCCGCGAGAGCCACCGAGAAGTTCCAAGCAGGGAATACTTATGATGTGAAATGTCCTGTGCTCTTAAATTTGGAATTTTTAAAATCTTGATTTGACAGACTTAAAGATAAGTTGCAAGTACAGCTCAAAAATCTTTTTTTTTTCCCTTTGAACCATTGGAAAGTACTTTGCAATCCTTATACTCATGACTCCTTGATGGTGCATGTTTCTCACAAACAAGGAAACTCTTCTACGTAGCCATAATACAACTAGCAATATGCATACATTATCATTGAAACATGACTCTCATCTAATGCTCAGACGCCATTCAAATTTTGCCAGTGTTTTATAATGTTGTTGACAGCATCTAGTTGCATGTCTTCTTCAGTCTGGAGCAGTTCTTTAATCTTTCCGTGACTCTCATGACCATTACACCCTAGAGGCAACTTATTGTGTAGTACGCCTCCAATACCAACTTGTTTGATTTTTCTTTAGGATTAGATTTAAGTTATCAGTCTTTGACGGGAATATTGCTCAAGTGAAGCTGTGGCCTGTTCATTGATCTCTGTCAGGTGGCATAGGATTCTTATTTGGCCCATTAATGATGATGTCCTCTTTGATCACTTGATTAAGGTGATGTCTGCTCAGGCTTTGCACTCCTTTCCCTTTGTAAGTAATAAACATTTTGTGCGGAGCTACTTTGAGACTATATTATTACACTATTCCTTATCATACTTTAAACTTCCAGTTGATTCACATGTGTGTGTGTTGTGTGTATGTTTGTGGTATTCTGTGTTAGTCAGTGGGTCTGTTACTGTCACTGTGTATTTTGACATGCAGACTACACCCAATTTGGCTAATAGGGCAATCTTCAAGCTGTTTTTTTTTTTTTTTTTTTCCCTTTTGACACGTTCCCATCATTCTTTCTCATACAACAAGACATTTGAGCCTCTTTGTGTACTTTTCTTGCCCCAGCCCTGGAATCAACCTTTTCTCTAACAAGCCTTGGTTACTTTTAGTGGAAAAAATTATATTTAGAATACAGGATCTTGGCATTAGATATGTTTGTTGCTATTGAGGTGTCACTAATTCCAAGACCTGAGTTGATAGAGATAGGGAATATATCTTTGTATAATGACACACACACACATTAAAATTTTTTTTAACATTTATTTATTTTTGAGAGAGACAGACAGAATGTGAGTGGGGGAGGGGCAGAGAGAGAGGGAGACACAGAATCTGAAGCAGGCTCCAGGCTCCAAGTTGTCAGCACAGAGCCTGATGTAGGGCTCAAACCCATGAACCATGAGATCGTGACCTGAGCCGAAGTCGGATGCTTAACCAACTGAGCCACCCCCCCCCCATTTTTAGATCTGTATTTATTTGTCTAATTATATATATTGAACACAATTCATACCAATGCCTCCAGTTAAAATTCGGTATCATAAGCGTTCACTCTAGTTTTCATTCTATCCTTATTTGTAGTCCCCTTTCTGACAATGAGAAACAGGTTCCCATTATCCTTCAGGTATCTACTTATTTGATCAATCCCTTGTTTGTAACCAATCTCACATGGCATCTTCTTTCCTAAGTACCTCACTCCGCTTGTTTTTTTTTTTTTTTTTCTTCACTGTATGCTGGGCCACACCCATGCAAGAGCATCTTTACACTCTAGGATTCTGTTTCCTCATGCCAGCCCTCCTCTTCCCCCGCAATAAGGCACCCTCCTCAACCTGAATGGGCTGTTACTTCCGATTCCAGACTACTTTTTGCAGGGACTGCTTCGTCATGTTGCAGATGCTTTGATATCCTGCTCTGGGCCACCATGACTTTGTCTCCCTTCCTCCATCGGCATGGACACCAGCTTTGCTCTATCCCACCAAATAAGTTTCAGGACAGAATTGTTCAGGAAGAGAAAGGAAAAGGAAGAACTTGTAGGTGCTTTCAAATGCTCACTCTGTTTCCTGGATGGGAAACAAAAAGACCTGCTGAGCCCCGTACAGTAGGAAGATGATGATGTCATAACCTAAGGCGGTAGTAGTGGAGATTTTCATAAGAAAGGTTAAGTGATTTGTCCACAGTTATATACCTAGTTAAATAGCAGATCCAGACCTATAACCTGGCACCGCACACCCTGGTCTCTTATAAACACTATTTTTTTTTTTTTTCTGAGAGTAGAGGAGAAGCTCAGAATATTTAAAGACAAATAACAAGCATTGTCTACTAAAATCAAAACAGAAAAGAATTTTAAGAGTTTAGCACTTTCTCCTTTTATCCCCTCCAAAAAATCATATTTAGGATTCATAATACATTGGAAATTGCAACTTGAAAACACTTTGAAACATACAGAGTTGTGATGACCTCAGAAAGTTGAAATTCTTTCTTTTCTTCTTTGAAGGAATTATCATATAGAATTTTATTTTAACAAGATCGGTATGTTATGCTAAAAATGATGATGATGATGATAGTTAACATTTTTTAAACACTGTGCTTCTAAGTGCTGTATCTGTATTATCTCACTTAAGTCTCACACAATACAGTGCAGTAGGAACTATTACTTCCTCATTTTACAAACGTGAAAACTGAGGCACAGAGAGGTAAAGTTACTGGCTCAGTATTGCACATGTTGGAGTTGTCAAAGCAGCACTCCAGAATGTGTGCTAGAAACTGTATTCCAATTAGATTATATTAGCTATAAAACTGTATTCCAGGGCAACACTTGAAAAGATGCTTATCAACATGCTTCAGATAACTGATATCAATCAGTTAGAGTACGCATGTGTGATAAATTCTATTCGCCACTCTTGCTTTGAAACGTTAGTGGAGAGTTGAAATATTATTTCACAGCGAACCAGCAGTTTTCATGGTATTAATTGACCTGCTTTGCTTATCTCGCAGTAAAAAGAGGGTGTGAAATGAATTAAGGAGGCACAATTTCTTCCCTAATGTGTGTCCATGGTTCTCAATAGCAGTGTGTCCTGGAAGAGGTAAGAGTTCAGGATCAATGGGACATTTTCAAAATATACAAACTTCCAGAGGGTCTGCCCTTACCAGGAGACCCTCTGATCTAGAAGCTTTTAATCTGAAATGAGTACGAAAGAGGACAGAGAAATCCATTCAAAACAAATCTTTAATGTATTAAAAGACCTTTTCACAGGGGAAATGCTGGATACATCATGTATGGGTAGTCCATAAAGGAGGATACAAAAGGGGCGTGCACACATACCAGATATGGTCATCACTATCACATGTAGAAATGCAAATGTAAGGCTACCCTGACACAAGTTTCCCAACAAAGACCACTCACTAAAAGGCAAGGTTTTTGTCCAATGTCAAATTTGTAGTTTAACATTTAGATTAATTTAGTTATACACATTTAAGATCACATACGTATATGAATGTGTGGTTTTCTAATATTAAGAATATTAGAATTAATAACTAAAATAATATGTTAATGTAGAAATATCACCTTTTTCCACTCTCACTTGCATCTTTAACATTTCTCTTGCATCATCTAACATCCCTTTTCATTGGAAGGGTTAGATAACAATCAGGAAAAAGGAGCTTAGAGTCTGTTTCTGTGCCTTACTTTTGAATCCCTGTGTGATATATCCCTCTAGGTATTATCTCCAACTGTCAGTACTCATTTATACAACATAAGGAACTTCAAAATACATATTTTCCCAAACATGTATTTTTTTTTATCTCTAAACATAAAAAATTAGGATGTTGTTTTAAAAAAAATGAAACTGATTTATTTGAATAGGTAATACCTTCACATGGTTCAAAATTCCTAAGTCTTAAAACATACATTTAATGAAATGTCTTCTTCCCATCCTCATATCCTATGACTCCCAGGTCCTGCCACCCACGTTACAAGTACCTACTGTTGTTAGCCACTTTTCTAACCTTCCATGGATGTAAACAAATACAAGAATGCATTCTGATGTCCCTTTTCTTAATGAATGTAGTATGCTATAAAGTTTTCAGCATTTTGTTTTATTAATATATCTTGGGCATCATTACAGTCACTGACCTTTTATAGCTACATAGTATTCTGTTGTATGGAAGTATCAGAATTTATTTAATCTGACTGCTACTGGTGACCCTTTACTTCTAATCTTTTGCTGATATAAACAGTGCTTCTGTGAATAACCTTGTGCAAATATTATTTTGTAAGTATACCAGTTGATCTATAGATAAATACTTAGAAGTTAAATTGCTGAATCAGAGGCTAGTCAATTTTGATACCTCATTACTAAGCGTTGGAATCTTGGACAAGTTCGTCAACTTCTTTTCCTTGATTTAGTTTCTTAGTTTGTAGAATAGAAATAACAGTACTTAGCTCCTAGGGCCAAATGTATTTATTAGTGTATATAATAAGGTGTTTAAAATAGTGTCTGGTACAAAGAAAGGGTTAAAAGAATTTGTTATTATTGTTGATACTGTTATTATTATTACCACCAAATTGCTTTCCACTGGGAGAGCTATTTACATTCTTTCCAGGATTTTTCTTTTTTTTTTTTTTTTTTTTTAATTTGTTTTGAGAGAGACAGAGATAGCATGAGTAGGGGAGGGGCAGAAAGGGAGACAGAAAATCCCAAGCAGGCTCTGCACCATCAGCTCAGAGCCCAACACAGCGCTTGACCCCAAGAAGCCATGAGATCATGACCTGAGCAGAAACCAAGCATGCAATGCTTAACCGACTAAGCCACGCAGGTGCCCCTCTCCGGGATGTTTTTGATTGCTTGTTTACTCCTGTACCCTCCACCCTAGGCTCGTCATTGTTAAACTACAATGTTCCCATTTGATAAATGGAAAGTAGTAGTTTTAATTTGCATTTATATGATGATGAGTGGGATCAAGCATTTTTATATGTTTAGTTTTATTAAATTTATTAAATTTTATTCAATTCATGTAAAATTGTGTTTCTTTTTGGTGATTTTCTATTTTTGATCATTAGATTTTCTCTATTCTTGGCATTATTAGGGAATCTTCTTAGTCTTTTTTTGTTGTCATTTATATTTTAGTTTTCTTTATAGTGATTTCTGTTATGCAGAAATGTTTAGTTTTTATAAAGTCAAATTTATCTATCTTTTTCTAAAGGACTTTAGTTTTAAGAACATGTGACAAAGTCCTCCCCTACTTCAGGGTAATTAAAATATTGTCTCATGTCTCTTCTGTTAATTTTTGTGGTTTTCTTTTTTTTTAATATTTGAATCTTTGAGCCATTGGAATTGAGTCTGGTTATGAATGTGAGGTGTGGATTCAACTATATACTTTTCTAAGTAACTATCCAGTTGTGCCAAAACTATTTATTGAATAATCATGTTTTCCCCAGTAATTTTTGATGCTACCTGTGAAATATACTACCTTTGATAGTTTTTGTTTTCATATGCACCTATTTTAAGACCTTTTTATATGTTGCTTTAATCTGCCTGTTGGTTAAGCTCCAAAACCATACTGTTTCAATAATGGAGGTTTTAGAATATATTTTATGTATGATGGGACTTGTCTCTCTTCACTCGTTGCTCTTTTTGTCTGTCTGTGTGCAGTGTTTTAAAAGTAGACTTTAAAATACTTATTTGTAATGATAATCAAACACTTGAATTATGAATCATTTTCTAGAAATAGTTATTGTGTTGTCACCTTCAAAAAAAAAAAAACAAACAAAAAACTGGGGCACCTGGGTGGCTCAGTCGGTCAAGTGTCCAGCTCTTGGTTTCAGCTCAGGTCATGATCTCACAGTTTATGAGTTTGAGCCCTGCATCTGGCTCTGTGCTGACCGTGCAGAGCCAGCTTGGGATTCTCACTCCCTCTTGCTGCCCCTCCTCTGCTCATGCTCTCTCTCTTTCTCAAAATAAATAAAACTTTAAAAAAGAATGAAGTAATTCAAAAAATATTCAATAATATGAGAGGCTTTTTAGGAAAACAAGTAAAACCTTATTAAAAGATACCTTTTGGGGAGAGAACCTCTAACTTACATACTGAAGCATAAATGCTATTCCAGCTATATTAATCACAGCTTTCTGGAGCTGTTCTGTATAATATAGTACCCAGTCACATGTGGCTATTTACATTTACATTGGAATTACTTAAAATTAAATACAATTTAAAATTCATTTCCTCAGTTGAACTAACTGTTTTGGTAGTCAGGTGTGGCTATTGCTACTGTCTGGACACTCTAGAGCAGAACATTTCTATCATCACAGTAAGTTCTGTTGGCTAGCTCTGGTTTAGAATATGTTGCAACTATAAGAGTTGTTTTTTATGTATGGTAGTTTTGTTGGTTGGGTCAAAGAGGAAAGGTTATATCTAATGGAGGTTTTAGCTTTGGTAGGAATTCAAATGGAAAAGAGATGAATGTCTGAAACATCAGAATTCACCTGAGTAAAAGTGTAATTAATGTACACAATACTTCAGCAAAGATGACTTGTAGTCACTAGACTTTTTGATCACATGCTTCATCACTTAAATATTTCTGAGCATACCACCCTGCTATATGTACATTTTAAATTCACAGATTATCAATTCATACTGCTAAATTTGTATATTGTATCTATATTATAAACTATGCACATAATTTAAAAACATTGAATAAAAGTTAAATATAAGGTTGTCAAAAGGTACAAACTTCCAGTTATAAAATAAATAAGTCATGGGCGTATAATGTACAGCCCAGTAACTGTAGTTAATGATTCTGTAGAGTATATTTGAAAGTTGCTAAGAGAGTAGATCTTAAAAGTTATCATCGTAAGAAAGAAAGTGTGTAACTATGAATGGTGATGGATGTTAACCAGATTTGTTATTGTGGTGATCATTTTGCTGTATGTATAAATACTGAATCATTATGTTGTACACCTGAAACTAAGGTTATGTTACAGGTCAGTTAACAAAAAGAGTTATGTATAAATGGAAGTTCCTGTGTGTAGGTAGCCCTGTAAGTTATTTGTACATTTTCTGAATTCATGAGCATGTAAACTCCAAAATAGGATTTAGTAGTATGTTGGGGGTTGGAGTTAGAGAACCTAGGTTCCAGGAAGAAGTTACAAAAAAGTCACTGAAACCTCTAGAGCCTTACTCTTGCTTGCTTAATGAGATAATATGTGAGACACTGTTTGGTTAAGCAGTGAATAAAGTAAAAGTATTTCTTGACAGAAAATTGGGGAGCCTGTAAAGGTCTGTAAAATACATAAGTTTAGATTTTGGCTTTGAAATAACATTTAACCTCAGTAAAACCTAATGATAATATTGCATATTACTTTTATTTCTTTTAAAATTTATTTATTTATTTTGAGAGGGGAGAGGGGAAGAGCGAAAGGGGGAGAGAATCCCAAGCAGGCTCTGTGCTGTCAGTGCAGAGTCCAATGTGGGACTTTATCTCACGCACCTGGAGATCATGACGTGAGCCAAAATCAGGAGTCAGACACTTAACTGACTGAAGCACACAAGCATCCCTAGCATATTGCTTTTCTAAGTTTAGATTATGTTTTTCCAAAACAAATACAGGAAATTATTACATCTAAAGAGTCAAAGACCTTGACTTCCTTTTTAATTTTTAAGGAGACACATCATTCCTTTTAAAAAGATTTATATTAAAAAGACTCATGGAAGCACTTCAAAATAAATCTTCCTCAGTCCAATCTGAATTTACTATGCCTCTGTTGTGCAGAAGATTCAAGGGAGATCACTACATTTTAAAAAATAAGAATATTTAAATAATTGGCTTTTTTGCCTCTAATGTTACAGGAAAACGTATTCTTTATTTGAGGAGTATTAGAGGTGCTGGAGATGCTGACTTGAAAGGTGATGTGTCAACTACATTTGTGGGTGTTTATGACTCAAATTGTCATTTTTAGAAAATTCATTGTGTCTTCCTGGGCATGTTACACTTGGATGACAAAATTGGCAATGGGTTTTAGGGAGAAAGGTTTCTACTTTTTAAGAAACGTGTGTATTGTAAAGTATATAAAAAAGGTACTACTTAGTAATCACATGTATGCCTGAGCAGCATTATATAATCAAGCATCTAATTTCTCCAGACACATCTTACCTCTCTCACGAATCAGAAAATAATATAATTTTATTGTTAAGAGCCCTCTTATCTCTCCCCTGCAATTTAATTAATACTTGTTAAGAAGACATGGCTGTCAGAATAGAATTAGATTTTTGAATTTTCTATTGTCTTCTGATGGAGTGGCAATCTAACTCTTTTTATTTAGGTATATTATTTTCAAGAACTTTTGGAAATGATAATTTCCCAGCTTTTCTGATGATGAAGAGAAATTTTTAGCATTTGAATAAATAGATTGAATGGTTGATTTTTTTTCCATAAAAGGAAATAATAGAGAAGCCACTTTAAAAGGAAAACAATGAAGATATCTTTAAGAAAGAATAGCTATTATTCTCAAATTGTATTTTTTTTTTGTTCGAAATTTTGGTGATAATATGACTTTAGGGTTTGGTACGGGCACATTTTAGTTTTGTGTGGTATTTAAAAATATAAAGAAATAATCGTTGGAAAGGCAGTAGGGAAACAAGCCTAGATTCATTGCTAATATTTCACTTTTCTAAAGTAATTCATCTATTCTACAAATAACTATCAAATTCCCATATGGTGTAAGTACTGGGGATGTAATGGTCAAAAGATAGACACATGGCTCTTATGGTACAACTTACATTTCAACATAGGCAAATAAAAATAATTGTTAGTTCTGATAAATGTTAAGGAAATGAACAGTAGACTGAAATAGAGAATAGCAAAAGAACCTACTTTGTACTAAATGCTCTTCTGAAAAGGATTATCTGAGAAACATAATTAAATTGAAATGAAAGGAAAGAGAACTAACTAGAACATATGAAACAGAATGATTGTTTAGATGCTCACCATTTATTTAAGTCTTCTTGGATATCTCTCAATAAAGTTCAAAATGTCTTTTCCAAAAAGTTCTACATTTTTTGATAAATTTATTCCTAAGAACCTTATTTTTTTGTTTGTATTTATCATAAATTATAAATCCAAAAAATTTATTTTATAACTTTTTTTCAGCATGAGTGTATAGAAATGTAATTCAGTTAAACAGATTTATCTTATATCCAATAATCTTCTAAATTTGTTTTAATTTTAGTGATTTGTGGACTCTTTGGGATTTCCTATGTAGAAGATCCCATCATGGGTGCATATTGATAGTTTTGTTTATTTACTTGGTATTTGATATTTATTCACTCATTATACTTTATATTTCTTTTTTTCATTTCTTACTGAGCTGGCTAAAAATGCATTATAATGTTATTAGTGATGGGACATTCTTGTATTATTCCTGATTTTACAATAAATGCTTTCAAGATTTTTTTCATTAGTAATGATGTTTGCTATAGCTTTTCCCCCTGCTATATTTTTAATCAGGCTAAGGCAGTTCTTATCCTCTGTGATGGGAGGTTGACTCATATGTGGGTGGTAAATTTTATTAAATAGTTGTCTATTATCTACTCATTCAGTTCTGTGATTTTTCTCCATTATGCACTTAATATGGTGACTTATACTAAGAGATTTTCTCATCAGAACCATCCTTGGATCCCTGGGAAAATCCAGCTTGGCCATTGCTGGATTTGGTTTGCTCAGTGTTTTAGGACTTCTGTATTAATATTTCTGAATAAGAATGATATTCATCATTATCTTGTACAGTTCAAACATACACAATTTTATTCGTCAATTATATCTCAGTAAAGCTGGGAAGAAAAAGAAAGATTTGTTATTACTATTGCTTATACCAGGAACATCAGTTTTTTTATCAAGGCCTTGCTAATCTCATAAAATTTTTCATATTGGACTAAGTTTTGTGAGATTGCCATTATTTTTTAATGAAGAAAAAATTCTTCCAATAATGCTTTTGGAGTAGACCCTCATAAGCTGTTTTGATATTAGGGGCCTAGTCATAATACTGGAGAGACTCTAAATTTTAATTGTGCTGTTTGTCCTTGCTACTGTACTTGCAAGTGGAGACAGTGATGGGGTGAGGAAAAGGATGTTTCCTTGCCAGATTATAATGTAAGACATGAGTGATAAAAGATGGATGACTGAATAGTCAGTGAGAGTGATTCTTAGAGATGTAAGTGAAATCCCCCCTAGACTGCTACTTAACAGTGATAGATCACAGTGATTGAAAAAATTTTGACTAGTATTTTCTTCCATCATCCTGGCAGCTATTCCTGGAGAAATAGGCTGTGAGGAAGCTGCTTTCTCAATCTGTAATTTTAATAAATGATACTTTGACAAATTGTTGGTAATCATGGCAATTAACTCCCCTAGAATTATCATGCCAAAGTATATTAATTATTTATTAAATATATAGTTCAGCAGTCAAGCAGATTTGCTTCTAACACACATTTTAATGTAGTGTGTAATTCAAACATTTTTACCAAAAGAGTTACTTTCTTTGATGTAGAAAAGGTGGAACATATACCCCAGTTGTCTGAGAGGGACCCATTAATGGGCAATGTAAGCTCAAATTTTTTTAAGCTCTTTTGTTTTGAAGTTTTATTTGCATATCATTACTCCATATTATGTTTGTGTTAATTTAAGAATATTTTATATGATCTCCATAAAATAACTATCCACATAAAATATGATAAAAGATTGTACCATGTTTATTCATGACTATTCAGAGAAGCAATTCTCTGGACCATCTCTGAGTATTAATGCGGATATAGGAATCCCAATTTGAGAAACATAGATTAAGGCATTTCATATTAGTCTCATCATGAAATAGTATCAGAATTGAGAGAATTTTCTGATGTCAGGTAAAGATCTGTCTCTATGAAATCAGTATGTCAAAAAATGAGTGAGAAAAGAAGGTAAATATTTCACACAGGGGCACTGGACCTAACGTGATACTTGGCACATAGCAAGTGTTCAACAACTAGCTGTTGACTGAACTAATACATTTCCTAAAAACTAATAACCAATATCTGATAAATAAGAAAAACTAAAGGCCTAAGAAAATGTTGGGGGTGGGGGGGGGGAGAAAATGTTTGGAAATATGGTGGATCTTCTTCAGTTGCTTGAAAAGGTATTTTTAGTTAATAGGAAGTATACTCTAAAGTGCCTTCAGAGTCAGGGGAGCAAAAGGTCCGTTGGCATCTTCTGTTTTAGGATTTTATTATTTCATAATTAACAAGATACTAACATTAACCCATTAATGTGACATGGCAACCTAGTTCCTTAAAATGGAGGTAATTTTTGGACTTTTTTTGGCCCCACGTATCTGATTTGGAGAAAGGCCTGTTAGAATGGCCTTACTTAGACGTTTTGGCCTGGCTACATCGTCCAGTATGGCCATCAGCACTCTCAGATACATTAGGTTTTGGAAGGAGCTTTCTGAGCCATTAACAAAGTGTCTCTGTTTCTCTTATGATTGCTGTTCCTTTTGTTATGCAGGTCCTCGGTAAGGAGTCTCTAATATAGTGCACATGAGTGAGCCTGACATATTCATTCAGGATATTTCTGAGACACTTAGACTAATCCTTTCAGAGTGCACCTCTAACCCTAACGTGTGCTAAATGCTTAAGTCCCAGGTTCTTTGCTAACACAGTATTCAAAAGAATCCTATTAAGTAGGTACTCTCTTCCTCCTCATATTATGGATTAGCAAACCGTAGACTTATTATTAAGGAGTCTATTATACATGTGTGTGATTATGAAGTTTTTAGAATTCAGGACAAGAAAAGAGGAAGAGCCCAAACCAATGTATTAATACCCTCAGGCAACCAAGAAAGATGAAATGTTACTTGTTCAGAGTGAAGCTGCCTAAGTAGACAGTACTTGTGGACTCCAGGTTGATCTAGATGCAAAAGCATCTTGTTGTTAGGAAGCAAGGAACTTATCACTAAGGCAGGTCACTCTCCCTTGTAACAGGTACATGTCTTGCTCCCCACATGCAGCAGAGCACTGGACATACAGAAATGTTCTGGAAATGAGGTGATTACCCTCTCTGAGTTGATTACAATTTGATTGTTTACTTCTCTATATCAATGCTTAGCTTAATTCCATCAAGTGGATATTTAGTGCAGTAAGGATAGTTATTGGATGTAAAGACATTTCATTTTTTAGAGGAATTTTTGAATGTAGATATTCTAGATTGCTTAAACTTTAGTTTGGGAAGTACTTTATTTTATATAAAAAAAAAAAGAACAAACTTATTGATAGACTGGAAAACAATTGGTAAAATAAGAGCGGATGCCTAGTACAATGTGTGTCTTAAACCCCTACTATATCATACACTCCCAATGACAGGGACCTTCCCTCTTGTGTTCATGCCTGTGCCATTGGTCATGTGCCTGAGCCAATGGCTGGCACATAGTAAGCATGTAAAGATTTTTTAAATTAATGTTTAATATTCAATTTATTTGTTCTATCTCATTGAGGGTAATAAGAAACTGCATTTTGGAAGAGAATAGAGGTTTAAGGAGCACAAGTAAGTAAAATTTATGGGACAGAAATATATATATATATAAAGAAAAACTTAGACTGAGTTTGCCACACATTTCAGGAGAAAAAAAAATTTTTGAGAATTGGCCTAAGGCTATTGAGAATATAGTGTTCCAGGGATCCACATCATCTACAAATTCTATTTTTGTTAGCATTACCAAAAACTTAGGCCAGCTAGATTTGGGCAAAAGAAAGCTACCTCCAAGAGTTATAGAGAAAGTTAAATGAGGTGCTGTATGTCACATATAGCACAGGACCTGATTGTGGTAGGGACTCAGAAGTGTTAAATTAGATGGCAGATATTAAGAATCTGCTATGTGCTAGGTACTTGCAGGTACATGACTCCCTTTCCTAACTCCACTCTTCACTATGACTTGAAGACACCCCTTTGAATTCCCCTCTTATTCTTACTACCAGGCTATCCTTGATAGTGTTCAAGAAAGAAGAAAGATGGTCTAAAGGCTTTCAAGAACGTAAAGGAGTTAGGACTGTTTGTCATCCCCTTAATAACAATGGGTGATTTCACTCTGCTGGCTGGGGAGAAGGTCTCCATTTTTTGTGTCCATCCCTCTAAAAGCTAATTGCTCTTTTTCACAGCCCTTGCCAAATCCAGAGCTATTCTAAAGTAATTCCTAAATAGCTGTACTTTCCTGCCAGAAAGTCCGAAGAAGCTCTCAAAGTCCATTTGTGGGAGGACATAGGCTAGCTAAGCAAATTCAGTGGAATAATGGTTATTTCTGTTAGTAAACTTAAAAGTTCTTGCCTCAGTAATGGAAATGCATTGAGAGCAACAGCATCAAAAGATCAAACTTAAGTCTTAAGAGCAAAAAGCCTACTCAGTCATCTTTAAATATGCTTTAATTTCTAAAAAGAAAAGTCCACTTATTTTCAAATGTTTAGTGTTAGATCACATATGTAGTCTGGATACATTTTATTTGCCTCTTATGTATTTGATGAGTATACAGGTAATCCCATTTTACAGAATTTATTTCCATATTTTATTATAAAATATTTTTAAAGACTTATATTTGTGGAGTATGTTCTTTTTAACAATATATTTTTTAAAGCTGTATAGCTTTTTAGAAATTAATTTATTTTTGGAGAGAGAAAGCACAAGGGAGAGAGGGGCAGAGAGAGAGGGGAAGAGCAGATCTCTAGCAGGCTCTGTGCTGTCCGTGCAGAGCCCGATTCGGGGCACGAACTCCCGAACTGCAAGATCACAACCTGAGCCTAAGTCAGACACCTAACCAACTGAGCCACCCAAGTGCCCCATTTTTATATTTTTAGTATCTTATTTGCAACCCTAACTTTGTGAGAATACATTCCTCATCTGTAATATTTTCTTTATAAATAAATATTTACATTATAATTTCCAGGATCACATTTTGTCACAAAAAAAAAATTATAGGATTCTAAAATGTACTGTTACATTTTTTTATAAAGTTACCAAAATACTATTTTAAAGAATTAATTTTTTTCTTTTTATATTTCAGTCAATAATTAGGTTACAAATAGCTAATAAACCATATTTCATGGATTTATATAACTTCTCTAATGGTAGATCTATTTCTGATGGTTGTAATGTGTATTTTCTTACAAATTTAAATTTGTAAAAGTAATAGAAAATTACACTCCATAAAATCTATAAATAGAAATATTTAGTAATATAAACATAATTAAAATACTAAAGGGTTTCTACATTGGTTTCACCCAAAGTCAGGTTTGAGGGAATAAGGAGGGAAACCTCCAATGTGGTTAAGTGAGTTTGAGGAATTGAGTGCACCTGTGGTTGCATTAGCAGACATGGGTGTCAAAAATTGACTACCTTTAAGATAGTGTAATAGTCTACAGTTGTAACAATGGTCCATAGACCTATGCCAATAGAATGTAGGTTTTATTTTCTAGCATAATGAATGATCTGCATAGATTCATCCAGATTATTTTACCGGCTTTCCCACATGCCTTGTGACAAACATTCACAGCATGATGACCAGGGTTCAAGCTGTAGCTGGTGTTGATGGAACCCAGTGCATCCGTTCACGGCCCTTTTGATCATTAGGCTATTCTCTAGATAACCTTGAACTGAACCAAAGAAACAAAACAAGGCCAACCTAACAAAGGGAAGTTCCCTTCAGCTGAAGCTAGAATACCTCCAAGTTGATGGGATATGACATGAACTTTATGCGTCTTTTATTCCTCCACCTGACATCCTTCTCTTAGACTGTACTTTTCATGAAAGGGAATTAAATATTGAAAGAGTAATTAAATACTACTTTAACACTAATATGTTGATGTTAGTGGTAGACTATTTTTAGTGTGATTATTTTTTTTTCTTCTTGTTATTTTCTTTAATTTTTTCCTCTGTGACTTTGTCCCTTCTCAGCGATCAGCACATTTTTCATTCACTTTGTAAGAATTCTTAGTGAAACATGTCACAAAGTTGCCAATGTTTGGTCATGTTCATCTTTCAGGAAAAATAGTTTTTAACTAAAAAACAATTTGGATTTAATTTAAGCTTCTTTCTAGAACAAATGAAAACCCCAAATATAGGAATCCTTCTTTTTGTAAGACTTATTTAGCTGCAGGTGCCTCAAAGAAATTGTGTGCTCATTACATGGTTTCTACTCTTCAAACATTTACCATGTGCCTTGCCCGTAGTAGGCAAGAAATAAACAATTATGAACTTAGTAAATAAAGACTGTCATCTTTTCAGTATGTAACTCTTAGAAGGTGTTTCTTGATGTTGAACCACTTCTGAATGGCCTTCCTTTTCTAACAGAAAACTTTTCTGTTGTTTTTGTATCAAATTTCTCATAGCTCTATCACTATACATGTGATATTTCCTGAAGAAGACTTGATTCTTCTTTTTTGTTAAGTTTGCTTGTTTATTTTGAGAGAGAGCAAGCACTCAGAGAAGGGGCAGAAAGAAGAGAGAGAGAATCCCAAGCAGGCTCCATAGTGTCAGTGCAGAGCCCGATGTGGGGCTTAAACTCACAAACCATGAGATCATGACCTGAACTGAGAACAAGAGTCAGATGCTTAACCAACCAAGCCACCGAGGTGCCCCAAGACTTGATTCTTCTATAGGTACCCTAAACCTAAAATTTCTACTTAATTCAGTTAAAATACTGAATGACATTTGAATTACTTACTTTAAACCAGTAAATGTTTTATAGTTTCCTGAAAATCTTGAAAGCATAGTGCAATAAAACAATTGATTATATCAAAAGAGGATATGGGCAAAAAATAGAACTAGGGTTATATATTTATGTGTTTTAATGAGTAGGATTAGGTATTTATTTCGCAGGAACAAGTGTTTTTAACAGTTTTCAAAAATGAACCACATCACTATTTTTTATTCTAGAATTCTAAGGCAATTTAAGCATCATTAAAATATCAAGCTAAAAACCTTGGTAATAAAGAGAAGTCTTGCCCAAAAGATAGAGAATGTACATCAGCTGCACTTAGATGCAGAGCACTTCTCTGGGTATTTTTCTTACCGTTTTATTTGTCCTCAACAAACATATAGTTCTAATTTTTCATTATTGAAAGTACTTAGATGTGTTTGTATGTAACTGATAAGTCCCTATCCCCTCCCTGCTTGCTCAAACTACCCAAGTCACTTTGGAAGTTTCAGAGCTTAAGTGTGATACTCGACCTATTCCTCCAGTTAATCTTACCAGCAAAACAGACTTCTCCCAGTGCCCACATATTATCAGTTGACAAACCCTGCTGATTCTGTCTCCCAGCATTTACCTTTTCTCCTAAAGGACCCCTGCATCAGGAATCTGATTTGTTACTGCTGTCCCCAGGTCCTTTCCTTTCCTTTCCTTAGCCCCTCTCAGTTATTTCACTTGTCTTTTTTAAAGGATATCCTTTTAGGACCTGGCAACTGCCTGCCTCTCTTTCCTCATCTTTTGCAATTCCCCTACTCACACTCCAGGTACCAACTTTAACGAACCACCTGTAATTTTTTTAGAAACACCCAAATAGACATGCTTCTAGGACTGCATACTACTATTTGCTTTACATGAAATGCCTTTCACGTTTACTTCATATGATTGATTTTTTAATCTCTCCTCTTGGGTATGAGTCCTTGAGGACAAAGTCTGTTTATTCACTCTTCAACTTAGTTCTTTTTCTTTCTTTTTTTATTTTATTTATTTTTTAATGAGGTGCAGTTGACATATATCCTACTAATTTCAGGTGTACATCATAGTGATTCAATATTTTTATACACTACAAAGTATTCCCCATGGTAAATCTAGTTGCCATTTGTCATCACACAAAGTTGTTACAATATTATTGACAGTATTCCCTATGCTGTATGTTACATCCCAATGATTTATTTTATACCTACAAGTTTGTGTCTCCTAATCATCTTCACCTATTTCACCCAACCCTCAATCCCTCAACCCCTCCCCCCATGGTAACCAACAGTTTATTTCCTATATTTATGAATCTGTTTCTGTTTTGTTTTGTTTTTTAGATTCCACATATAAGTGAAATCATACAGCATTTGTCATTCCCTAACTAACTTCTTTCACTTAGCATAATACCTTCTTGATATTATGTTGTCCATCTCTGTTGTCACAAATGTTATGATTTCATTCTTTTTTGTGGCTAATATTCCATTGTGTGTGTGTGTGTATGTATGTATATACATATATATGTGTGTGTGTATCTATATATAAATATATAGATATAGATACATATAGATATCAATATCAATATCGATAGAGATAGAGATAGATATAGATCGTGGGTTTTTTATCCATTCATTTATCTGTGGACACTTGGCTATTGTAAATATGTTGCAATGAACGTAGGGGTGAATATATGTCTTTGAATTGGTGCTGTCATTTTCTTCAGATAAATACTCAGAGGTGGAGTTGCTGGATTGCACAGTAGTTCTATTCTTAATATTTTGAGGAATTTCCATGCTCTTTTCCATAGTGGCTACAATTATTTACATTCCCACCAACTGCATGGTTTTCCACTATGATTTGCTCACATAACTCTTCTACCCCTTTTTCTCTCTCTTCATCTTCTGGAACCCCTATGATTCTGATATTGTTCCTTTTTAATGAGTCACTGATTTCTCTAATTCTTAAATCGTGCTCCTTTGCTTTAGTCTACCTCTTTTTTTCTGCTTCATTGTTCTCCATAAGTTTGTTCTCTGTATTACTGATTTGTTGCTCTGCCTCATCCATCCTTGCCGCTGTGGCATCCATTTGAGATTGCAGCTCAGTTATAACATTTTTTTTATATTATCCTGACTAGCTTTTATCTCCGCAGAAAAGGATTCTAATCTGTTTTCAACCCCAGCTAGTATTCTTATTATCATCATTCTAAATTCTGGTTCAGACATCTTGCTTGTATCCGTGTTGATTAAGTCCCTGGATGTCGTTTTTTCCTGTTCTTTCTTTTGGGCTGCATTCCCCTATTTCATCATTTTGAAGGAAGAAAAGGAATAAATAAGGTAGAAAAAAATCTAAAATTAAAAAATTAAAAACAACACAAAAAAATGCAAAAAAGGATGGTAGATCTTAGATATGTTATGGTCTGGTTGTTGAAAGGAGCTTGATAGATTAGAGGAAAAAGGGAAAGATAAGAAAAAAAAAAGAAAAGTTTGAAAATTTGAAAAAGTGAATACAATGAAATAGAATAAAATGAAATGATGGAAGTAAAAAAATAGAATTTGAAAAATTTACAAAAATAAAAAATATAGTAGAAAAAATATTTTTAATAGAAATGGAAAATAAAAAATAAATTTTTTCTTTCTGTACCTAAGAATAAGAAAAGAAAAAAATTGAATAGATGGACCAGCAAACAGACTGAAGTACGATTGAAATTGCATCAGTTTCCCCTAGACGTTGAACTATGAAGCACATTATAGTCAGTAAACTAAGCAGGCAGAGAGACTTGTGTTCCTGAAGAGTGAGTTTGGCCCAGTTGGGCAGGGCTTAGTGTAATGGCTCCATTCTCCATTACTGGGGTAGATTGTTATGGCGCCTGTAGGTGTGTATGCATATGCGTGGGAGGGATGAAAATGGCATCACTCAGTTACCCAGTCTCTAGTATCAGAACGCTGTGCTCTCACTGACCAGCAGTCGCACACCCCTCCTGTGTCTCTGGCTTCCGTCCACTCCCCGCTTTTACACTGTCTGTGACCAAGCCGTTAGGTTGCCAGGCGGTAACTCCCTCCTGAGTTTTATCTCAGATGCGGCTGTGTTTCCCAGCCCCTCACTTCTGAGGGACTGCGGCTTTGACCTACTCAGACCTTCTGGGGGAGGGTCTCAGTGAGTAATGGGCCAGGTGCCAGCTCACCCCCAGGATCGTTCGTGGGACTGTTCTGCTGCCAATGCCCAGAGACTGTGGCTGGGTGCCAGCCCACCCCAGAAAAAGTTCCCGTGATCTTGTAGCAGTAGCATTTCAGGGTTCGTGGATAATTACAACACATATCTGGCACCGGGCTTTCCCTTTAACGTTCGTGTTCCAGCACCAAAGGATGTGGTTGTTCTCTGGGGTTTGCTGGGACCAGCCTCTACCAAATGCCCTCCCAGCAGGGGAACTTCCTCTCTCTGTGTGGCCTGAGGACCCCGAGGACCTCGCTCTCTGTGGGGATTTGCCCTTCCCACCAGAGCACTGCCAGGTATCGAGCTGCGGAGTTTCAGACTCTGCACTCCCCGTTTACAGAGTCTTAATGGAATTTAAACCCTCTCCTTTCTCCTTTCTCCCTTTCTTGTTCAGTCTCTTGTGTACTCTTTATTTTCTCCCCAGCTGCTTTTAGGCGGGGAGGATGCTTTCTGTACTCTCCCCCGTCTCCATCCTCTATCTGGAAGCCAAAGAGTTCCCCTCTCTCTGCGGCTTTCTCCCCCTGTTCACCTCTTCATGCCTCGTGCCTGCTGAGGTCTCTGGTTCAGGTTGTGCAGATTGTTGTGTTAATCCTCAAATCAGTTATCTAGGTGTGCAGAATGGTTTAGTGTTGATCTGGCTGTATTGCAGGGACTAGAGATACAAAAAAAACTTCCATGCTGTTCCTCCATCTTGGCCCCCCTTTATCTTTTTGATAATAACTTTTCTGACAGGTTTGAGGTCATATCTCATAGTTGTTTTGATTTTCATTTCCATGGTGACTAGTGATGTTGAGTATCTTTTCATATGCCTATTGCCATCTATATGTGTTCTTTAGGAATATATATATTCAAGTCTTCTGCCCATTTTTCAATCAGGTTTTTTTTTTATATTAAATTGTATAAGTTCATTATATATTTTGGATATTACACCCTTATGAGATGTATGATTTGCAAATACATTCTCCCATTCAGTAGGTTTCATTTTTGTTCTGTTGATGATTTCCTTCACTGTGCAAACATTTTTTTAATTTGATGAGGTCCCATTTGTTTTATTTTAGCTTTTGTTGACTCTTACCTGAGGCCAAAAAAATATTGCTAAGATCAATGTTAAAAAGATTACTTCCTATGATTTTCTTCTAGGAATTTTCTGTTTCAGGTTTACATTCAGGTCTTTAATCTGTTTTCAATTTATTTTTGTATATGTTGTAAGATACTGGTCCAGTGCCATTCATTTGCATGTGACTGTCCAGTTTTCTTCATACCATGTTTTGAAAAGCCTGTCTTTTCCTCATTGTATGTTCTTGCCTCCTTTGTTATATATTAATTGGCCATATAATATGTAGGTTTATTTCTGGGTTGTCTATTCTATTCCACTGTTCTATGTCTCTTTTTGGGCCAGTACCAAACTTTTGATTGCTACAGCTTTGTAGTATAGTTTGAAATCAGGGAGCATGGTGCCTCCAGCTTTGTTTTTGTTTTTATATTTTCTTTTTGGTTGTTTGTTTTCCCTCCAGATTGTTCTATTTGGAGAATTTTGTGGTTCCATACAAATTTTAGGATTATTTGTTTTAGTTCTTTGAAAAATGCCATTGGTATTTTGATGGAGATTTCATTGACTCTGTAGATTGCCTTGGGTAGTATGGACATTTTAATATTAGCTCTTCCAATCCGTGAGCATAGAATAACTTTACAAGTATTTGTGTTGCCTTTCATTTCTTTTATCAATGTCGTAGAGTTTTTAGTGTACAGGTCTTTCACCTCCTTAGTTAAATTTATTCCTGGATACTTTCTTTTTTCTGATGAAATTATAAATGGTGTTATTTTCTTAATTCCTTTCTGATAGTTTGTTATCAGCATATAGAAACACAATTGATTTCTGTATATTAACTATATTCTGAGACTTTACTTAAAGAATTTATTTATTAGTTCTAATGGTTTTTTTGGTAGCGTCTTTAGAGTTTTCTATATTTAGTATCATGTCATCTGCAAATAGTGACAGTTTTACTTCTGTCCAATTTGAATACTTTTTATTACTTTTTCTTGCCTAATTTCTGTGGGTAGAACTTCCAATACTGTTTTGAGTAAAAATCATATTGTGGGCCACTTTGTCCTGTTCTGATATTAAAGGAAAAGCTTTCAGCTTTTCACCATTGAGTGTGATGTTAGCTGTGGGTTTGTCATATATGGCCATTATTATGTTGAGGTCCATTCCTTCCATATCTACTTTGTTGAGAGTTTTTGTCATAAATAGATGTTGAATTTTGTCAGATGCTTTTTCTGCATTTATTGAGATCATCACATGATTTTTATCCTTTGTCTTTTTAATGTAGTGTATCACATTGATTGATGCAACCATTCTTGCATCTGGAGTAAATCCCACATGATCCTGGAATATGATCCTTTTAATGTGTTTTTGAATTTGGTTTACTAATATTTTGTTAAGGATTTTTACATCTATATTCATCAGGGATATTGGCTTGTAATTTTCTTTTTTGGTGGTATTTTTGTCTGGCTGTTCAGTCAGCCCTGAGTTCCTCAGGAGGAATTTCTCTGTATATAGATAAAGATTCAGCATGTCCATGGGAGGAGGTGAGTTCATGGTCATCCTACACTACCCATTATCTTAGTTCCTAACACAAACTAGATGGATGCTGAGTGAATGCTGCTGGATGAGCGAATGAGTGGGGATGAACTAGATCCTCCTTATCATTTTTCATTGTTTCTTCATTATGCTAGTGCAGGTTAACTGGTTTCCTTTTTCCTCTCCTCCTTCCTTTCTCTTTTAACCATCCCTCTATATCTGACTTAGGAAATACAGCTCTGTTCTGGTCAAAAACTTTTAGTGATTTACCATTTCCTGCAGAATCCATTTCATGCTCAATGTCATTCAAACCCTGTAAGCAGTGAATCTTCAATCAGCCTACCTGGCAGCATTTCTTGTTTCCACTTGCCCACCTCCAGACTCCAAACCTACCTCTTATCCATTCTGTCGTCACAGTCTGTAGCATGCCATCTCTGTGGTTTTGTTTATGCCTTACATTCATCCAGGCATTTCTTCCCCAGTCCCTGCCTACTGAATTGGCAGTCAAAACATCCCCTATCCCAATCAAAATTAATCCTACATTCTGTATCTTTCTATACTACTGTAATTTTTTCCTTAATGTGGTATATATTACATTCTGCTTTGTATTATAGCTTTAGTTTTTATTTCATTTTTGCATATGTGTGTTCTTTTTTTTTTAAGTTTATTTATTTATTTAGAGAAAGCGAGGGAGAGGGAGAGAGAGAGAGAGAAGGAGGACACAAGCAGGAGAGGGACAGAGAGGGAGGGAGAGGGAAAGCAAATCCCAGGCAGGCCCTGCACCATCAGTGGGAGGAGCCCAATGTGGGGCTCGAACTCACAAACCGTGAGATCATGACCTGAGCTGAAATCAAGAGTTGGACACTCAACCTGTTGAGCCACCCAAGTACCACCTGCATCTGTGTATTCTAATAGATTATAGACTCCTTTAGTTAAAGGTGAATCATTTCAGCCTTGAAAGCCACAGGCATACTAGCTTGGTGCTATTTAGTCAGTGTGGAAAAAACATGGGCTTTGACTTAGGCGAACTTTCGTTTGAATCTTTATTATGCCACAAAAAGCTATGAGATCTCTTTCATTTTTTCCCACTTTTCTAACTTGTAAAAGGAAGATAATAATACCAAATTTGCAACATTATTATGCAGATTAAATGAAATAATATATGTAAAGTATATAGCTTAATGCAATGGCCCATGGCAGAAATGCAATAAATGGTTATTATTATTGTTGCCATTACTGGTACTATAGTAGGAAGTTACTTTTGGAGAAAGATTTTGTTTTGTTTGCCTGAGCTCTTAGTATTAATGGTTTTCATTTAATTGCGTGGCTAATTTCTGGCTGAATATAACTGAAGCTAGAAATTACCCATTAGCCTTTCTGTTAAATATAAATCTTCCCTTTTTTTCCCCACTATCTTACAATCTTGTATTACTTATTCTGGTATTACAACATTTTCCTGGCAAAAAGGATTGCTTGCTTCTTAAATTTTTCCACTAAAAGAGGACCAAATCGCTTCCAGGATTTGTGAAAACAATTATTTAAGCTTTAATCCTTTTTAATTCCATCTTTTCTGTGCTATTTTATAGTAGAGAAAATGAATTAAATTTCCTACTTTTCGAGTTATTGAAACCTGCTGTGTGGCTAGAGGGGCTTCTTTGGCCTGCCAGGTTCTAACACCTTACCCTCCCACCTCAGTTAACTTTCATTGACTGTATATGTTCAAAGCCTGGATGGCACCCTCTGAATCCATAGTTCCTTATACCAAGAATGGTATTTAAGTCCCTGCTAAATTGAAGTCAACTAAGAAAAAGTGTATATTAGGCTTTTGTAAATTATTAGGAAAGATATAGTCCAGCTCCTTCTCCATTTGAAGTAGATATTTTGTGCTTATTATCAATTAGAGTTTCCTAGAATTGAAATTATGGGAAGATGATTCAGTGTGGGGAAATACCTAATGTCTTTTTTCTCCTTTTCCAACTAAAATAATGATGAAATCATCAAAGAAAGAAAAATTACTCATATTTGGCTACAAAAAAAGATCAGAATTGATCATATATATTTAAAGCATATGCATCATCTTCCTTACTGGTGAGAAGGGATTGAGAACTAGCACTAGAAGTTAACCTAAGACCTAGACCCTGGCAGAGGAATACAGTACTTCCAGAAATCAAAATACTGGAATAGAAGAGGGAATCAACTTGAGTTTCACCAGTTAATGATGATGGTGCTGATGGTGGTGGTCATCGAGGCAGTGGTAATGGTGGTGATGGTAATACATAACATTTAGTAGGCAAACTGTCAGGCACTGTTTAAGTCAACTAGTGTTCATTATTTCATGCATCTAAAACCCCTATGTGATAGGTATTTTTTCATATCTATTTTATAGTTGAAGAAACTAGGGCTTCAACAGCTAGTCCTACCCAAGGTCACATAACTTTTAAAGATGGAAGTGGAACTTAAACTGAAGTTGGTTTAACCTTTCATAAGTCTTCTTAATCCTAGTTCTGTGCTGATAAGCCTACAAACGTTCCTGTAGGTGAGAGTGAGGTGAGAGAACAGGACAGGACTTCTCTAGTAGCTCTGTCACAGCAGAAGCACCAACCAGGCAGGCCACCACTTCATGGGCTTTTATGAGGGGGAGTTACAGATTGACAAAGGGAAAACTATGTTGTAAACCCTTTATGGCAGGGACATCATGTTAAACTGTTATGAAGGGGAGAAAGATACAATATATGATTCAGATACTCTGTTTCCGAAAGCCAATTTTAGTAGAGCAGTCTGCCAGTAATCCCACTCCAGTGCATAACAATTTTAGACTAAAAATGCTAAGCAGAGGAGAATAATAGTGCACTCACAGTTGGTGTAGGTACCTCCTGATCCTACATAAAAGAGACATTATGCTAATAATTTCCATCTGACCTTGAAAATTGCATGATTCCATCCAACAACCCAGAGGAGTGAATTTTTCTAACCAGCCCCTATGATTTTTCCAGCAGACCCAGAACCTGTTTGGGTTTGGCATTTTTAGCAGTTTAACTCTTAGTTTATCCCCTGGCATCCACCATCAGACATCCCATTAACAACTCATTAGACAAATTTTCTAAGATGTAACAAAATAATCACTCCAAAGAGTACACATACTCATAAAATAATAAATGGCTTCCCTGAGATAGTTTACAAACAAAACAAGAAAGTAAAATATCTGCCTCCCCCCCCAAAAAAAAAAACCATGAAAGTCAACCTTACTAATGAAATAGATATCTCATAATCAGAGATTTATGTAATACCAAGTGTCTATTCTTAGGAAATAAAAACAAATACGACGGAATAAGGGCAGAAAGGTGAAATTCCATAGCAATAATGATGATGATGATGATGGTGATGATGATGTTAGAGTAATAATTCACATAAGCATTAGAAGCAAAATAACCCATTTTTATTCTAAGACATTCTTGCATTTCAACATCTCTGAAATGTGGATCTTCTTAAATAATGGTCTCTTTCAAATACTTTCAATCACACCACAATGGTAATGATGATGCCCCTTTTAAGATATGAGAGAGATGGTATGATTTCTGCATGTAATTTCCTGGCTTTGGATCTCAGTAAAAATCCAAGAACCTCACCACAGACTACATGCCTCAGTAAGATCTGGTCACCCATTCCTTATGTGACTTCATCTCCTAGAACCTTCCCTTTTTTGTTCACTCCACTATATGCTACAGCCGTGCTAGTCTCCATGTTCTTCTTGGACCATCGGGGCATGCTTCCGCCTCCAGTCTGTTACCCTTGTTTCTTCTGCCAGGAACAACTTTTCTACTGAGAACCCCCATGGTTTACTCTCTTGTGGACTGAAGATATTTATTCAAAAGACACTTTCTTATTTAGGCTTTCCTCTGTCATCTCATGTGAAATTGCATCATCATATGTTCCCTATCTACATTTCTGCTTCATTTTTCTTTTTAGCATTAATTTTCAGTTGATAGTCCCTATTTTATTTATCTTGCTTTTGGTTTGTCTCTCTCCATTTGAGTAAAAGCAGAGATTTTGTCTATTGTCTTCACTACTGAATTCTCCTAGAAGAATGCCTGGTGCAGAGAAGGCACTTAAATATGTGCTGAATATATGAATAAATATATATGTATAAATATATGTATTAATATGTAAATACACAAAATACAAGCCAATAAACTGCTGGATTACATGCTCTAAGGTTGGCAGGTGAAGTGGTGAGGGGGTGTAAATATCATGCTAAGCCTGTGTAATGATGCACGGACTAGGTGTTAGGTGTCTTCAGACATAAACCTGCTCCTAGCACCAGTGTGGTGAAATTTGTCAAGTTGATCCCCTCGGCCTCCAGGTTAGAGTGCATAATCTGAATGGACGTTGTAACAGGTGAGTTAATTGATCTTTCTAGTAAAAAACAACTGAAAAATGAAGCCCAGGAATAGGAAGCTGGTTAATGAAACCATGCCTTTTAACATAAATATTATCACCATAAACAATAGTGGTAGTGAGAGTTAGTACAGAAGAATTTTAAGATAACTTGTAGTTCAATTTGCTCTGTTTTATAAATAGTGAAACCTAAGCCCAAGGTTTGACAGACTTAGGACAAGGTCAAATGTTAATTGATGGTTCATCTTAGAACTCCAGTTAGCATCTCTGGCTGAGCCCAGTCTTCTTTTTACTATAACTGGTTATTACACATGGTAAGTGCTGGTGACTTTCCAAAGAATTATTCTTAAGATGTTTTGATATAATGTTCAGCTTAGACTTGATGAATTCATTTAGTAACAAGAATACATAGATCAATTTATCTCTCTTTGTGATCTAATTCAGCTTACAGAAGAGATTGGAAAACTTGAAGATAAAGTTGAATGCGCTAATAACGCCCTGAAAGCAGACTGGGAAAGATGGAGACATAATATGCAAAATGATATCAAGTCAGCATTTACAGATATGGCTGAGGAGAATATCCAGTATTATGAACAGGTAATTAGTGCTATGTGATATTGCTTCATTTTATGAAAGTTGTCCTCTCTTTTACTTTCTGTCCTTTGTTGAAAGAGTCTGTTAAGGAACCAAGTGTCACATTCAAAAGCCTCCTTGGTGGCTCAGTGTCAGTGGAGTTGCTAGTTAATCGAGTAATGCCGAACCCACCCACTGAAACAAATATGTTTGTGTGGAGGAAGGATGAAGAGTCTTCCTTCTTATACAGTATGCCCCAGGTGCCTAATTTGAGCCTTGACTGTGGGAAAGAATTATGCTACCATTTTGTTTTGTTTGTTTTCCCCACAGTTTCTTGTTTTAGAAGAATTTGAATTTTTTAAAAGCACTTGGGCAATGCTTGCTACTGATTCTCCCATCTTATTCCCCTCATCCTCTCCTTTTCTTATGTTATAAAGTATTTGCAACATGAGAAAAGGACCAGAGGTTTCAATGAGCAGAAAATCAAATCAGGTCCTGTACCTTGTTTCCCTTCCATTTCCACTTTGCCTTCTATAGCTGTTCAAAACCTCAACAAAAGAGCATGCTATTCTTTCTTTTTATTTCAGTTTAGTTTAGTTCAGCTTTTTTTTTCTTTTTTTCCTTTAGTTCAAGATAGAACCTAGCCATCCTTTTGATTTCAGATGATTGTTTTTCATCTTTTTTTTTTTTTTTTACAACTAACAGTTCCCAAGGTGGTTATCATTTTAAATGAATTTTATACCATCCTTTTTTTTTAATCAAGCATATTCTAAACATACTGTTTCTAGCAGGTGCATTTTCAACATACATCTCTAACCTTATCTCTGACTAAATTAATGACTATATGAAATTGATACATTTATGCTTTATAGTCTATAGTGCATGCCAGACTGTAAAATATTGTATATTTTGAAAAGATTAACTATTTTCATTTAATAAGCATTTCTTAAGCCTCTACTTCCATCAGACACTGTGCTGGGCCCTGGAGAGACCATAGCATGCAACACAAATACAGTGCCTTTTTACATAGGCACGGTCACCAAGGGAAACAGCCAATTAATACAAAATATTATAATAAAGTATAATATGTTCTAGCGTAGAAAGACATTACAAGGGAATCTAACCTAATCTAGAAGGAATGAGGAAGGTTCTGCAGAGGATGTGGTTAAGATGAAACCTGAATGATGAATAAGAAGTAGGTAGATAAAGATGTGAGAAAGAGTTCGAGTTAGAGAAAATACATGCAGAAAATCCCTAGAAGTGAGAGAATATGTTCAAATAACTGAGGCTCTTTTTTGGAGGTTAGAGAAGCAGGGGTAGTGTTGAGTTGAAAAATGAGGTTTGTAGGGGAGGAAAAAGTTTTCCTGAACCCTCTGACAGTCCCTAGCTGGGTCTGAAATTAAAATGATAGAGATAAATTGACAGGAAAAAAAGCATACAGATTGATGTAATGTAAGTTCTTTGTGACACAGAAGCCTTCATAAGGACATAGGGACTAAGAAGCAGATGTGAATATTTTTTGCTAGGTTTGATGACAGGTGGGCAGCCATGTAGAAATATGGTAGATTAAGGAGTATGAGGTGTATATAATAGACTGCAGAAACATGACAGGACCTGTTTGTTAGGTGTCTTCTCTGTGTTCCTTTCCTTTGATAAGTACCTTCCTTTCCTCCAGATATAAGGAGAACAACTCTCATGAGGGTTTTACCACCTGCACCAGGGGCTGAGGGTTATGGAAGATCAAAGTGACCTTCCTGCCTCTGCCATAGTCTCAGACTCCTTCAGCTTAAAATATTCAATATGCCTAGATGCCTTATTTTGCTGTTCATCCTGAACCACACTGGGCTGAAGAGGGCATCGTAATATAAGTCTTTTATTTTTCATTCTAAGGGAAATAGGAAAAGCCGTTGAGTTTTCATCAGGGAAGTGACAATATTTATCAGATTTGCCTTTTAGAAAGGTCACTCTGGCTTATATGGCTCAGAGTGAAACAAAACTGGACATGAGGAGACCTAATAGGGAGCATTGTGGTACCAGACAGAGATGCGAACTGACATAGGGATTTCATGGTGGTGGCCTAGAGACTCAAGTGATTGAAAAGATCATTTTCTGTCCTTAATTTTTTTATTCTGCATTAACAACCTTAAGTAAATTCAAGTATCTCAAAGGAATTTCCCATAAGTCTCAGATTTTGAAATGATTTGAACTATTTTGTTGAGGGGCACCTGGGTGGCTCAGTTGGTTAAGCATCGACTCTTGATTTCAGTTCAGGTCATGATCTTACAGTTCATGAGATCGAACCCCACGTTGGGCTCTCTACTAGCTGTGCAGAGCCTCTTGGGATTCTCTCTCTCCCTCTCTCTGCTCCTCTTCCCCTCATGTGCACGGTCTCTCCCGCTCTCTCAAAATAAATAAATAAACTTAAAAAAATGAAAGTAGAAAACGAAAATAAATAAAATATTTTGTTGAATGACATTTATCACTATGGTGATATTTATCACTATGGCTTTATTTATTTATTTATTTATTTGTTTATTTATTTATTTGTCACTATGGCTTTCTTACCACTTAACTATTTCAATCCACAAAAAGACTTTCTGTCTCCTTTACATTACAACCTGTCCATTCTGATGTTACAGAATTGTTATGACGGTCAACCAAAATAATTTATGGACAATGCCTCAAATACTAAAATATGCAATATACTATAAGTAATTATAGTTATAAAACATAAGTATATTAGGGTGTAAGTATCACATGACACTGTTTATATTTTCACATGCACTGATTATATTTTCCTTTAAATGATAGGCTCTGCAAACTTTTTTTCTAAGTTTGAACTTCATTTTTTAAGGGAAAATCTTCATGGCAATTCCACTGAACTCCCAACTGAAATGTTTGGGTTTGACTCTACCTGTCACATAAATTCACATTTTTGTCAGTCTCATAGACTGATTTCAAATTATATAAAATATTGCTTTCTTAGAAACAGTTAAATTAGCATTACTGTGTCATTTTGCCAATTTTGTTCTTCACAGCAGTTTTAATATCAGTATGTTTTTAACTCTTCCTCCAAGTGAATTATATTTATAAATGTTACTAAAAATGTGTCAAGTGTACTGCATCTTAGATGTGTATCTTTGAAGGAATCATTGGTTTTCTTTAAATTCAAAAAAACCCTGTGGTTTCAATTATTTGTTGTTGTTGTTGTTTTTTTTCCCTGAGTGAATAACTTTTAACTGATTTGCTATATCAGTCCAAGCATAATTAGGAAGTTGGAGCCCTTAAATAATCAAGGCTTTCTAATTAGCATGCAGACTGTGTGGCCTGAAACAGTAACAGTCTGCTGTTATCTGTTAACTTCAGAATCTCTTAGATATACAGAGAAGTGAAATGTTCCAGAATCTTTCCATTTCCTTTTTAATTTAATCACATTCTTCCAGAAATACCTCTTTTTTCATCAACGTTTGCAAATATAAATTCCATAAGGGTTTGTTCCTAGTATGATAGATGAATTGGGGTATAAACATTTGCCTTTGGACTTGTTTTATGAAGTGAAATGGTCACAGCTTATTTATAACTTAAAATTTAAATATCAAAGTGACAGGAAAATCAGATTATAAATATGAGGCATGGGTCTGTATCAGAAGATAGCTATTGTCACATTGAAATGTAGTACTTAGATGTGTGAATTTATTTGGAGACAGCACCAAATATATAACAGGCACTTCCACGTAAACTCAAGTAAGTAAAATAAAGTTATTTCCATTTTGTCCTATAAGGCCAATAATTAAGAATAAATATGAGGTTTTTTTTTAAATTTTTTTTAACGTTTATTTATTTTTGAGACAGAGAGAGACAGAGCATGAACGGGGGAGGGTCAGAGAGAGGGAGACAGAGAATCTGAAACAGGCCCCAGGCTCTGAGCTGTCAGCACAAAGAGCCCGACGCGGGGCTCGAACTCACGGACCGCGAGATCATGACCTGAGCCGAAGTCGGCCGCTTAACCGACTGAGCCACCCAGGCGCCCCATGAGTTATTTTAAAAGACAAGAATTAATAAGACACTACAGCAAAAAATCCAACTGAGCATGGGTGAATAATTTCAAAGCATATTGGTACCCAAATACCAAAGCAAATTATTTCCTGATAAAATGTGAGGGGATGCTAAAACCATAAAACATGACATGCAGCATTAAGCGCATGGACATTTTCTCATTACTCTCTATTAGGTACAAAAGAGTGTCTGTTTATATGGTTGTTTATGCTGATGGTAATGATGATTATGATGATGGTGGGGATTTGAAAGGAAGTGATGCTTGGTAGGTATTACAAACTAAAAGAATACACTCTTTGAAAGTTTAATTTTGATACAATGAAAAGATCATATGTTAACTTTTGCCACAAAAAGCAGTTTAATATTGTAAAGTAAAGTGTGCAAAGGAATAAACTATATGACTTTAAGTATTACATTCACTTAAGTATTATATTCACTTAATTATTAATGTGTGGAAGTCCTTGTTGCATAGCCTTATTTCTGTCGTTATAAAATTAATATACATGCACACTAAAAGCAAACAAAAACAACAAAAGCTAGGTACATTAACATAAAATAAAGAATGCCTGTAACCTTTTCTCCTGGAGAGAGTGGTATACTTAAATACAATTATAGAAAAATAATTTGCTATTTTCAGATTAAAATATTTTAAAATTTCTACATGACCCTTTCTGAATGTGTCAGCATAAAAACATGATTACTTATCTATTTTGTGTCATGATGATTACAGTGGATATATGTTATTTTGAGCTCCATATTTCTCATTTGTTTACTTTCCTATCTAATAATCTTAATATAATACATTGTGTTAGTTTACTTCTATTAGCAAAGGTAACAATGAACAGTTGAGGCTTTATGGTATTTTTTTGCTCTCACAAATAATACTATTAAAAATAATTATGAACATTAGACTTTAAAAACTTTCTGGATAAGAATTTTAAGAAATTACCGGATCAGAGGTCAGTTCATTTCAAATGATATCAACCTTCTTTAAAAATGTAAGCTGTCTCATGTGAAATCATTCATTTAAAATTCTGTTAACATCAAAATCCTGTGCTAAGCACTATCGAGCATCCAGATTCAAACTTTTACTCTTGTTATTTGGGACCTTACAGTTTACTGGGGAAGAATAATAAGTATATATATTTTTTACTTGATTACTACAGCTTTACCATGTATTAACTTTTTTTAAGGAAAGAACGTTTAAATTAGTTTTATTTCCTTGACTTGTAATGAACAGATTTAATCAAAGGGTTCTATCACTACCGAATAATACAAATATATATGTATATGTATATATATATATATATATATATATATATATATATATATATATCAACATGGACATCTAGGAAGCAAAAAGTGATTATAATATAGGACATTTTCTGGAAAATAAAGGAAGAAAGAAACAAAATTACTGCAAGAGTACACCATCTAGCCAGATGAATAATACACCAAATGCTTCCATAAAATCCAAGTCCAGTTACTTATGGACCACTTAAAAATTAGGGAAATTAAAATATATGTGTGTGTGTGTGTGTGTGTATATATATATATATATATATATATATATATATATATATATATATATATATATAGTAGTCCTATAAAGAGTAAGTAACGGATGAACGTTGAACATCCTAGAAGTTCTTGAAGTATAGTTGTATTTATTTAGAAATGTATTGCTTACGTTGGAGAATGGCAAAATAAATTCAAACAAAGGAGTTGTTTTAAATTCAGTGATGCATACATAGTTTGGAACATGTTGTAAATTTTGTAAACTTAAAACACTCTGGTCCAGGGAAAGATAGTTCCCAAGCATTGTGACTTTAAGACATTAATGTGTATTGATAGTGATTATAAAACTGCCAACTAAGCAGGATTCTGAGTGGCATTTAGATTTCTATCCAAAATTTCATTCTTCTTTTAAAACCTGGGAGTCAGAGAAGTTACGGACTCTGTGCTCATGTACATGAATTAAAAGAAACAGTGAGGGAGAAAGACTTTCCTTCACTTCATCCCATCCAACACAGAGGAACTGTTACGTGACATGAGAGAAACCTGGAGAAAGTACCCTTTTCAAAATCTGGGACATAAGAGCAAAGGAAGAAAACTCTGGCCACTCTCAGTCATATTCCGTAGAATTTAGTAAAGTGGCTTAAGAAGTTACAGAAAATTTAGTTGTCATTTTAAAGTCACAGACTCAAAAAGAGAATATGACGTAAAAGGAGTGAACAATTTTAAAAAGCGAAGCAGTTAAAAAATCAGATAAAATTGTATCTGTGGACCATGGACTATGAAAGGCAAAGATACAAAGAGATGGATTCGGTCAAAGGTGAAGACAGAAGCAACAGTGTCAGAAGGCACATTTCAAAATGGAAGAAGTAAGTTTTTTTGGGTGGGAAAAAAAAGTGAATGACTTCCAAGTAGTATCAAAGTCACATGGAATTGGGTGTGAGGAGCCTCTTTGGATTCAAGAAAGCTAGGAATTAATAAGCTAATAAAATTATTAAAGTGAATAAAGTGGAAACCATGTTATGGAAGCTGAAAATACAGGACTACTTCAATTCTATTTCATTCCTGTTTTCTCCATCCAGGAGAATGAAAGTATAAGTGGAAAGATTTAGACAAATATAAATAAAAGGTAACTAAAATCCAGTATATTTGAAGAGATACTAAATCAACAGCTATCCATTGCCACAAAAAGGAAAATTCTAGGTATTTTCTCTTTTCCAACGAACAATGCAAAAGCTCTTCCTTTACCAGCCCCAAAAACAGTGCTCACAAAGCCTTAGTTGTAACCCTCAATCCTAAACTGACTTATTTTGGAAAGATTGGGAGACTTCTTCTGCTCACCCAGGAGAATGCACACTACTTTTCATTGCTAGGTAAATGCTAAAATTAGCTTCAGAGAAAGCTTGGGGGAATACTGTAAAAATGACACCTGTTTCCAAAATAGTTAACCTCTGTATTTTGTGATATATACCATGTACAATCACACAATAAAGTCTTTGTGAACAGCCTTCCTTGTAGAGAGAAGGATGGGAGTGCCAGAGGATCCACCCAGATAGAGTTATTTAATGTAATTTTGATCCCAAGGAATGACAGGTAGGTTTTGAGCTTTCCTTTGAAATGTTGAGTCAGAGGCATAATAAATGGTCTGTATTGAACCATTTAAGTTATATATTTTATATTGACAATCTCTTAGGATGAAACTGAGTAATCAGATACTCTCTTTAAAGTTAATGTGTCTCAACTCCCTAATCATAAGAATAGCTGGGAATAATTCAGTTATCTCAGAAAGGGATTTTTGAATACAAGTCAGGGGACGTTTCTTTTTGTGTTTATGCCCCATACCATTTACTCAAGCTGGTCCCTGATCTGATCTCTAGACCCAAGAAAACAGATTTCTTGATGGTGCTAAAACAGCCCTTCAGAAGTGTATGTATCTTTGAAACTCTTTGAAGAATGTTTCAGAACTACATTATAGACCCCAGGATTGAATAGATTCACATTATACGTAGACTAGACTTCCTGGAAAGCAACACACCAGCTTGAGAAACTAATATGCTTAGATTTTTAATCAGCCTAAACATTTTCATACCAGTTAAAATTTGCAACTCATTACATTCTTGTGCCCTCATTATCTACTTATTTACCGGAAGACACTCACTGGGTGAGTCTAAAGTCTGGATTAGCAAATTCAGGCTACATCACACCACTTTTCTATGGACCATTCAGTCAGTTCATTTAGGAATGATCATCTTCATCAGAAAGAAAACACCAAGTTTTTCTCTTACTGTCATCAATGGCAATCCACTGAATACCCAGGAGCTTTCCCTTTGTATTTTTTAATCTATAGACCAACACTACTGATTAATTAATGATTAATCTTGTCTTTTTACTATCTGTGCTATGGAAATCAGTTTTTGGTGAGCAGTCAGTCCTATTTCAAATAGAATGTAAAGCTACACAGTAATAATGATCAGAGCAAGGAAAACAGAGATGAATAACTTTGTGTTATCCTAAGATTTTATTTTTTTTCAATATATGAAGTTTATTGTCAAATTGGCTTCCATACAACACCCAGTGCTCATCCCAAAAGATGCCCTCTTCAATACCCATCACCCACCCTCCCCTCCCTCCCACCCCCCATCAACCCTCAGTTCTCAGTTTTTAAGAGTCTCTTATCCTTTGGCTCTCTCCCACTCTAACCTCCTTTTTTTTTTTCCTTCCCCTCCCCCATGGGTTTCTGTTAAGTTTCTCAGGATCCACATAAGAGTGAAAACATATGGTATCTGTCTTTCTCTGTATCGCTTATTTCACTTAGCATAACACTCTCCAGTTCCATCCATGTTGCTACAAAGAGCCATATTTCATTCTTTCTCATTGCCACATAGTACTCCATTGTGTATATAAACCACAGTTTCTTTATCCATTCATCAGCTGATGGACATTTAGGCTCTTTCCATAATTTGGCTATTGTTGAGAGTGCTGCTATAAACATTGGGGTACAAGTGCCCCTATGCATCAGTACTCCTGTATCCCTTGGGTAAATTCCTAGCAGTGCTACTGCTGGGTCATAGGGTAGGTCTATTTTTAATTTTTTGAGGAACCTCCACACTGTTTTCCAGAGTGGCTGCACCAATTTGCATTCCCACCAACAGTGCAAGAGGGTTCCTGTTTCTCCACATCCTCTCCAGCATCTATAGTCTCCTGATTTGTTCCTTTTGGCCACTCTGACTGGTGTGAGGTGATATCTGAGTGTATTTTTGATTTGTGTTTCCCTGATGAGGAGCGACGTTGAGCATCTTTTCATGTGCCTGTTGGCCATCCGGATGTCTTCTTTAGAGAAGTGTCTATTCATGTTTTCTGCCCATTTCTTCACTGGGTTATTTGTTTTTCGGGTGTGGAGTTTGGTGAGCTCTTTATAGATTTTGGATACTAGCCCTTTGTCTGATATGTCATTTGCAAATATCTTTTCCCATTTCGTTGGTTGCCTTTTAGTTTTGTTGGTTGTTTCCTTTGCTGGGCAGAAGCTTTTTATCATCATAAGGTCCCAGTAGTTCATTTTTGCTTTTAATTCCCTTGCCTTTGGGATGTGTCAAGTAAGAAATTGCTACAGCTGAAGTCAGAGAGGTCTTTTCCTGGTTTCTCCTCTAGGGTTTTGATGGTTTCCTGTCTCACATTCAGGTCCTTTATCCATTTTGAGTTTATTTTTGTGAATGGTGTGAGAAAGTGGTCTAGTTTCAATCTTCTGCATGTTGCTGTCCAGTTCTCCCAGCACCATTTGTTAAAGAGACTGTCTTTTTTCCATTAGATGTTCTTTCCTGCTTTGTCAAAGATGAGTTGGCCATACGTTTGTGGGTCTAGTTCTGGGGTTTCTATTCTATTCCATTGGTCTATGTGTCTGTTTTTGTGCCATATCCTAAGATTTTAAAACTTTGTATTCTTACTGTTTGATGAGAGATTCCACCATTGATTAAGGAATTAAAATCATCAGTGAAAACCTGCTTGGGATGTTCATGGGAGACTATTATAGTTTTCTAATGGTTGTGGGAGGGACATCTTTGGAGATTAGCTACCACAGAGGCCAGGAAGCTGCCTTCTCAGTTTGATAGATTCTACCAGGAATCTTGGATAAGTGAGGAGGTGAGAATCTGAGCTGAGGGAAAACTACATTAAAGATAGTTTATGGGCGCCTGGGTGACTCAGTAGGTGAAGCATCTGACCGGCTCAGGTCATGATCTTGTGGTTTGTAAGTTCCAGCCCCACGTCAGGTTCTGTCCTGATAGCTCAGAGCCTGAAGCCTGCTTCGGATGCTGTGGCTCCCTCTGTCTCTGCCTGTCCCCTGCTTTGCTCTGTCTCTCTCTCTCTCTCTCTCTCTCTCTCTCTCAAAAATAAATAAACATTAAAAAAAATTTTTAAACGATAGTTTATAAATAATTTTTTAAAAATCAACTGTTGCAAATATCAGAGGACGTCTCTGGGTATAGTTCTTTGGGTCTCTAACTGTTGTATATTTGGGAGCATGGTTGATCACACAGCCATTTACTTCCATTGATTTTACTTTAGCTATCATTGGGTATGACAGCTTAATAGCCAAGTGCCTTCCATCTAGTTACACTGTTTCATTTTATTGTACAAGGTTGGCAATGTACCTTAGCACATTTACATTTCCCAGGAACTCTTTAGGGGGAAAAAAACCTGTTCACTTTTGTGTAATGTCTCAGATTTATTTGCTCGCAGAAGCTGTTTATGGAAAACAAATATTTTTTTTAGAAAAAGCTATGTAACTAATAGAAATATAAGATTTTTTAATGTTCATCAGAGCCTTTATTGTAAAACCATCTGAAGTTTAGGTAACCGTGAACTCTTAGAATAACTTTCAATTCTACTTGGCTTAAAAGACTGCTCTGTTGTAGCCAACTACCTTTTGAACTTAGTAATTTGATACAGGTTTTTAGTGACACAGGTAAATATTCTCCTACCACTGCAATAAGATGGTAAATATTATCCTCTATATTGATGACAGGGTCCTGCTTTCATATTCCAAGTCATAAATCTACCTCTAACTAGTCTTTTTTCCAAAGGCATCTTTATTCTCAAGTGACAATTGTTTTGCAATAAAATTCTCTTCAGCATGTGAAATGATAGTATACTTTGCAGAAATCAACTCATTTAATTCACTAGGTCTTTATCTTGGTGACCACATTAAAATATGCTCTCTTCAAAATTTAAGTTTTATGAGAATCATATTAAGGTCTTGTTAGGCTAGAAGACACTTATGACTAAAAAAAAGAAAAAGAGCAAAGTATCTGCATCTTTCACTATTCAAAATACTGAGTTCAGTTCTGATGATGCATTTTGAAAGTAACATTGACAAACTAAGATATAATCAGAATAAATTTATGATGATAATGGTCTTAGAAATGCATCTTCATCCAAAATGTTAGAAAAGAAGAAAGGTATTTGGAGGGCAGTCAACGAAAGAAGGATTACATGTTTTGTCATTGCTTCAGAAAATGTCTAAAACCAACTCTTACAAATTGTATAATTTGAACTCACACAAAATTATTTCCTATGCATTAAAATTTTCTATATTATATTATATCGCATTATAAAGAAATGAGTTCCTTGCCACTGGGAATTTTTAAACAGCTGTTGAATAATGTAAATCAGTAATTCTGTCTATACTAGGATCTCTCAATGCATTTTATAGAAAATTAGTTTTTTGTAATGTTAATGAGTGTTAGTCTTGAAAGAAAAGATTCTGTAGTCAAGTTTGGATTAAATAAAGTTAAACAGGTTTATTTCCTAAAGAAGTTCTTAGGTACTTTATTTGCTTATATGGTTTGTGAGTCTGAGGACATAATTTCCTTGACTAGATCAGCATTTCTTCTTGCAGGTTTGCATATCATGGAACACAATTTGGGAAAACTTGGGTAATTATGTTGATCTCTAAAGTAATGCTACTTAAAATGTGGACTGATGCCCAGTCCATAAGTTGCTTATTACAGATTTGTAACAAGATAAATCAGCAATTGAAAGTAATCAATTAAAATCTTCTGCAGCAATTACACATAACCATGACATCCAAGTAGATGATTAGTAGACCTGTTATGCCGATTAAGTATCTGCCAGTTTGGGTATTACTTGGCTTTTGTGGGGATTCATGTGATATACACTGCAGATGAGTCATGCTCAGTAGGTTTATTCAATGGTCCTTGGACACTGAAAGAAAAAGTTGTGTTCTTTACCATAGGTAGTTTGAGAAGCACTGCTCTGAAGTTCCATTTGTTTTCTAAGAGTCTGTTCCTCTCTTAACAGTTAATAGTGTCCTTTCTCATTTAAAAGTTTATAATTTATTTTTTAAAAATGTTTATTTTTGAAAGAGAGAGAAAAACAAGAGGGAGATGGGCAGAGAGAGAGACAGAGAGTCACAAGCAGACTCTGCACTGTCACTACAGAGCCCGATGTGGGGCTTGAACTCACAAAACTGTGAGATCATGACCTGAGCCAAAGTCAAGAGTCGGATGCTTAACCGACTGAGCCACCAGGTGCCACAAAATTTTATAATGTACTTAATATTCAACTATTATATAAAGTATATAAGACACAGTCAATTATAGAATTAAGTTTAAATGCAGCAGGGTATGATTTTCATTTACCCCTAAGGAATACATTTACAGCACTGTATGTAAAAAATCTGCATGTAAGTGGACTTATGTAGTTGAAACCTGTGTCATGCAAGGGTCAGCTATATTCTCTTGTTTTATTAAGTGATAATTTCTGTTCTGAATTGCACATTCAAAAGCCATAACTGGAGCTCATGTTTTCACATAACCATGGACATCTTTTATTATGTTTGATAGAAGTCTTGAATATTTTTGTTATTTTTAGATTTCTGCTTTCTTAAAAACTTCTCAAAATATTCTCATTAATCTCATATTCTGTGATATTATTTCTCAATTTTTTATATAAATGAAGCTGAGTTTAGCTGTGAGATGGACAGTTATACTATAGCATAGACAGTCTGTGCCTCTTTGCCATCTTTTGGATTAGATAAATTTTTCTGCTATTAAGGTAATCAAAGATTTGAATGAAGATTACATATTTATAACTTCTAGAAGTATCTAGTTTCTGAATCAAGGACTTTCATCTTATTATGCTTCATAAATGACAGACTGTAGTCTATGGGCCAATGAATATAGCAGTTCCTGTAAAGAAATGGAACAAAGGATTTAAAACACATACATGTGCGTGTATGCACTGTTATGATACAACATCATGAAGTAAAGAGGTGGAAAAAAATTAAAGTTGGATATCAGGATGCTTGCCACTAGCTAATTGTAAAATTTTAATCATGTCTTCTCTAAACCCAGTTTTCTAATCTGTCAGTAGAGGTGTTGATAACCCTCCCCTTCCCAACCCCATCCACACACTGCCCTCATAAATCTCTAGGAGAATAAAATTTTTTAAAAATGTGTGAAATGCTTTAGAATAATGCAAAACAACATGGCTGTGCCTTGATAATTTTCCAGTAATTCAAAGGTAAATGTGCTCTTCTTTATAGTTTGCCGTACTTTCAAGGTATGGTTAAGCAAACACAGATGAGCTTGGTGTTTGAAGTGTCTAATACCAAACCAGACAGACTTCATGTAATTGGCTTGTTACTAGTCAAAAACAATGATGTGGTATAGAAAAGTATGAGTTGAAAAGATTTGAATTCAAATTTTGGCTCTTGTATTAATTCTTCCTCTGAAGATTTCCAATTTATTAGACTTTTTGGAGCTCCAATTTTCCCATGTGTAAAAATTAGAGAAAGGGAATAAGTTATATCCAGGGCTCTTTCTATCTTTAGCAGATCTTGAGTTAGAAATCCAGACTTACTACAAAATAATAAAAACATGGACCACAAGATGGCGTTTGTAGATAATGAGTCCTTTTGCATTAACTCTGTTGGTCTTTGAAGTATTTGCAGGATTTACAAATTGAGCTTATTACTTATATTCTTGACAGATATGTAAAAGTTTTAGAAAAAATAGGCAAAATCTGTTATTTTTAAGTTTTTGATAGTTCTAAAATTACAAATTGGCAGATGATTCCAAGAAGCTGAATTTAGACTTTTCCAAAAATGAAATATAATGGGTACCATTAAGCTATTACAAAATAATAGAAGTTGCTTTCCTCTAGCAACATCATCTCTAATTTCTTTCTGGATTGATTACATCCACAATGTAAAATATACACTTCTTACAACTTTTCATTACTGTTTTGAGTCTTAGGTTTAGGTGGTAAAAAAGCAGTTATTGAAATGTTGCACATCCAAGTGGCCTAGTACATAGATGTTTACATATTTGAGCTTCAGTATTTCCTCAAATGTAGGTGATGTCATTTGTGCCCAAGATCATTTGACACAGCATTAGAATACATAGAGGACACTCAGTCATATTTCTCATTTTTAATTTATTAAAAGACATGCAATTCTCATGGTACTGTCTAAAAGATATTTTTAGATTAGTGGGAAAAAACTAGAAGCATGACAACTTTTGGTTTAATGTGGAAATTTCTGGTTTTAAAAATATATAGTAAGATTTGACTCATCACATTTTCTAATAGCTTTCATTGTTATTTTAGGCAAATTTATGGTTATTTTACTGTATTATTATAGAAATATATAAATAATGTTTTCTTAATTGACTTATGTGATAATTTGGATAAAACTAAATTTTCTGTTAGCTGTTCCACAAACATGGTGGTAGCATTATAGATGGAGACATCAAACTTTATGTTGACATTATTGCATATTGGCTAAGAGCATGGCTTTGGACAGGCAGAAGTTGTAACTTCGAACTGATAGACCTTGAGGATTTTATTTTAGTGAGCCTCAATATCCCTGTCTATGACATGCTAAAAATAATAGTACCAACATCACAGATTTGTTTGGGTATTAAAATATATATATGTAATATGTATTTTCTCATTAACTTATGAAGCATCTCTTTGGAAATTAGTTATAATGGTAATTATCTGAGGTAATTATGCTGAGGAAAGAGGTAAAATTTTGTTTGATGCATTTCCACACTGTGTCAAGCCAAAGAGAACAAGACAGAATTATAAATTGTATGTAATCTCATTTCTCAACATCTTGTTGGCTACAGTTAGCCCCTGGAAGAATTCTTTTTTAGTTCTAGGATGACACTTAATGGATACACATAGACCAAGCCCCTTATTTTGTGAATGAGTAAACAAGTCCAGAGCAGTGAAGATATCTGCCTGAAGTCACATTGTAGGACAGAATCCCTTCATACCCCGCCCCCCAGCTTGAGAAAATACTGATTCTTAAATGTACGGGCTTTCATTGGAAGCTATATTGTATCTATTGAAACACCATTTTTGTCATCATTTATTCTCTGGAAAAGTTGGTCACTTCTGCTTATAGGATTGCTACCCACTTACAAGAACTGAAGAATCAGTTATCTTTTCTAATGGCATAGTGTCATCACCATCTTTGCTGAAGTAGCAACAGATTTACTTTCAAAACTAGCTTTGGAATTAAAACTTATTTTCTAAATATTCTGTGTGTGTATTTAAGAAGTTTTTAAGAATGTGTGTAGGAACAAAAAGACTTTTGTTTACCTGTTGGATGTGTTTCCCCGGGCGCTGGCTCACCTTCCTAACTACAACTTTGTTTTCCATTCATGCCCTTCAAAGACAAACTAAGGTTTTTGGCCTTTGGCTACAAACTGGAGCCACCTGGGGAAAATGTGCACTGGATTCTCAATTAATGAAGATTTGTGATAAACTTTCTTTTTGGCCCCCCAACATCCTGCCTAGTAGCGTGCATGCACAGCATATTTATTGGCTCACTTTCACTGCAGTGATGAACATGAAGCAGTAGAAACAAGTACTGAAATCTGTAGACACAGGTTTCTCAACTATTGCATCTTAAGATGAAATTACTTGATTTTTTCCAAATTGTTATATCAAATAAAATATATGTGGAAGATTATGACACAGTATTCAACTAACAGAATTCCTGTTGTTGATTCTCTGATGTTAATACGAGAATCTAAAGCTAGAATGAGCTGCTGGGTGGTGTTGAAGGTCAGGCCAACAGTGATACTGGTGAGTGTGTTTGATTGTTACTCTAATTTTGATAGACATTTGCTTGCCTCACTAATTGTAATGATTTAAAAGTGTGAAAAATCAATTTCTCAATAGAAAGCAATGAGAAGCCAAATAACAGAAATATTTTTTTAATGCATTTCCTTTTTAAAAAGGTTTTTATTTATTTATTTTGAAAAAGAGAGAGAGAGAGAGCGTGCACAAGCAGGGGAGGGGCAGAGGAAGAGGGGGAGAGAGAGAATCCCAAGCAGGCTCCACGCTCTCAGCGCAGAGCCAGACTCAGGGCTCGAACTCACGAACCGTGAGATCATGACCTGAGCCGAAACCAAGAGTCAGACGCTCAATGGACTGAGCCACCTAAGTCTCCCCAGAAATATCTTTTAAACAACATGATTTATAGTTATAAACAAGTCTCACGATAGGTTTTGAGATTGTGTTGTTGTTTTGATGACTGTATCTCCTCCAATCATCACAGTCCTGGACACAGTAGATACCGAACTAAATGTTTATTAGTTTAATGTAAACTAACTGTTTAACTATGTGGTATAAACAGTCCATTTCTTGAGTCTTGAGTCTTACTTGGTTTTTCCTACTTAAAAAAGCAAGAAAGAGTAAAGAGCTTTTTAAAAGAGTTTTAGGGGTTATCTTTTATTATTTTAAAATAGATTTGTGTACAATAATTGGATAAGTATACAAATATCAGTTAACAGTTTAAGACTAAATTTGGTGGGAGGGGACAGTTAATACCCCATGTTTATTTAGAAAAAACTATCAAAATTCCAAAAGAGGTCTGGTGTCCTCAGGAGGAGCTACCTAGTTCAGGGTCAGTTCTTCAGCCTTGTTGGCTGAGAAGCCTGATTGGTTAGCAGCCTGAGTGGGAATCAGACTTTTATGGCAAAACACAGCATTAACAACTTTAGAGAGCAATAGAAGCCAGGATGTCAATTGATAAATATTCAGATTGAAAAATGCAGTTTTTGTGACAACCAGCATATTTGAATGTGTAGTTCTTTACATTCTTTCTCCATAATCATCTGCATTTACTGAGTATTTATTGTATGTCTGGCATGTATTAACTAAGTCATCTTCAAAGAGTATGTGCTCCTGGAAATATATAGACTTTCCAAGAGGTATGTAGGGAATCAATTTCTACACGTTCAAACTGCATATGTACATTTTCCTAAAATTTGATCAGCGTGATGCCCCCCCCCCGCCCCCGCAGGCATACATTTTCTTACCTACCTCTTCCAAAATTGTCCTTTTTCCACTATGTAAAAGAAAGGTATTTTGTGATGGCCCAGGGACTTATTAAATGTACCCTGGTGGTCATTCAAGAAATTGGTTACTTTCCATTTGTTGATGAATAAATAGTAGTAGCTATACTACTTATCAGATTTGGAATATCACAAATGTACTTAACCATTTGTGCCTCAGCTTTCTCATCTGTGATATAATATCATAACAGTCTTTGTTAGGTAGTAATATGAGGGTAATATATAATAAAGTAACCAGTACAATGCCTGAGCAAGTATTCATATTGACATATAGCAGGTATCATGTTATTTCTATTGTTTTTCTATGCTGATGTTCTATAACCCATATTTCAAAATACATAAATTGTTTTTCTGCCTCTAGTATGGTAGATGGTAAGGAGATAGTTCAGTGGCTAATTTGTCTTTTTTACTAAGTTTTTCTGACCCATTAGGACTTATTTTAGAAATGAAAATGGGGACTCCTGGGTGGCTCACTTGGTGGAGTGTCCAACTCTTGTCCAACCTCAGGTCAAGATCCCAGGGTTGTGGGACAGAGCCCCGCAGCAGGCTCCACACTGAGTGGAACCTGCTTGAGAGTCTGTCTCCCAGTGCCCCTCTCCACCATTTGTACACTCTGTCTCTCAAATAAGAAAAAAAAGAAAAAAGAAATGAAAATGTTAATTCACAATGCTAATCAGCATGGATGTCTATTGAATATCTTCCTTAGACATTTATTAAGGATGGTTGAAGCAGAATATGACAATAGAAATTTCTTCATATGAGAATTAATGCTGTCTTTGGTGCAATTTGGATCATTTATTTGACAGGAAATCTAAATAGAACAGACTGCTCATAATTACATTTTGAATTTTACCTTGAGGACTTCAGAAGTTTATTCAAATGATAGTTTGGCAGAGTTATCAAAAAGATGTACTATCTCCTAAAAGTAGTAATTGCTTTGGGCTGCCCTGCAGGGTTAACAGATAGAATTGTGTGTGGATTTGCAGAGGATGCCAGAGGGCTCTAGAAGAAATGAGGTTCCAGGGGAAATGGGGCTCTCCCCAAATGCAAAGTATGGTCTGCTCTCTATCAGACCTTCAGTCCCAGTTGATAACTTTGCTTGTTGTGTAGACACGGTGGATAGAGCTTTAAAGTGATTTGTATATTGTTTTCTTTTTTAATTTCCTGCCTTTTTCATACTTAAAATTTGGTGAAGGAGATTTTTGACTATCTATAAAACTGAGTGTTATTTTCTCTCTTTTTTTTTTGGCATTGAAAAGAAAATACTAATAACAGCTAATATTTAATGCATGTCTGCTTATGATGTTAACTTTAGTTTTTTTGTAAATGTTCTTCCTGAGGTTGTAGAAGTTTAATTCCTAATTTTCTGAATTTTTTTTAAAATCGGAAATGGACAGAATTTGGCAAATGCCTTTTCTGTGTCTGTTGAGATGCTCTTACATTAGTAGTCAATTACATTGATTGATATTTGAATGTTAATCCAATCTTACATTCTGGGATAAATCCCTTTTGGTCATGATATATAATTCTTTCTGTAGATCGCTGGATTTGCCAAAATTTTGTTTAGAATTTTTATATCTATGTTTATGAGAGATATTGGTTAGTAGTTTTCTTCTCTTACAGTGTTTTTGGTTTATGTAAATCGAAAAGCATTACTATGTCTTCAATTTTCCAGTAGAGTTTGTATAGAATTAAAATGATTTCTGTCTTAATTATTTGATTGAATTTGCCAGTGATGGCATTTAGGCCTAGTTTTCTTTGTGGGAAGATATTTAACAACAGATTCAAATTCATTAGAGTATCTATTTCTTGTAGGGTAAGTTTGTGTAGTTTGTGTCTTTCAGGGAATTGGTCCATTTCTTTCAAGCTCTCGGTGTATAGGTGTAAAGTTTTCCATAATATTCCTTTATTTCCTTCAGTAGAATCTGGAGTGATGTCACTTTTCTCATTCCTAAGAGATAATAATTTGTGTCATCTCTCTTCTTTTAGATCGGTCGGGTTAATGATTACCAGTTTTATTAATCATCTTAAAGAGCTAACATTTGGTCTCATAGATTTTTTAAATATTTTTTCTCTTTTCTTTTTCACTGATTCACACTCTGTTCTTTTTAGTTTGTTTGTTTGTTTGTTTCTTTCTTTCTTTCTTTTTCTTTCTAGTTCTCCCTAGTTTGGGTTTAATTTGTTTTACCTATCCATCTATTAGTTTTTAGGGTAGGAACTGAAATAATTTAAGACCTTGGTTTTTTTTTTTCTTTTTTAAGTTTATTTATTTATAATCTCTACATACAACGTAGGGCTTAAACTCATGACCAGAGATCAAAAGTCACATGCTGTACTGACTGAGCCAACCAGGAGCTCCTCTTCTTTCCTTTCTAAGTTTTTATTTTAATTCCAGTTAGTTAATTTATGGTATTATATTAATTTCAGGTGTACAAAATAGTGATTCAAACATGTCCATGCATCACCCAGTGCTCATCATGAACCTTTCTTCTTTTCTGATAGACTTTTAGTGTTACAAATTTCTATGTACTGCCTTAGTGACCCAGAACTTTTCACATGTTATGTTTTTATTTTCACTCAGTTCAGAATACCTAAATTTACTTCTGAGTTTTTCTTTGACACAGAGGGTAATAATACATATATAAGTTTCCTGCTTAGATTTCAAATATTTGGGGATTTTTCAGATATCTCTCTATTACTGATTTCTAATTTAATTCCATTATGTTCAGGGGATAAACTTCATGTGACTTAACTCTTTTTAAGTTTATTGAGACTTCTTTTCTAGCCTGGAATATGGCCTATTTTGGTAAATGTTGTATGTGCATATGAATGAATGTGCATTTTCCTTTCTATAGGTATTAGGTCGACTTGGTTGATCATGTTGTTTTAGTTTTCTGTATCACTGCTGATTTTCTGTCCATAAATTCTCTCAGTTCTTGTGAGAGAGGTATACCAAAATCAATGGTAATTGTGGATTTGTCTTCTTGTGTTTCTATCAGTTTTTATTTCATGTATTTTAAAGCTCTCTCATTATATATATTTTAAGTTATGCCAAGATAAACTGATGCCTTTATCAGTATGAAATAACCTTTATCTCTCATAATAATATTTGTTCTAAAATCTATTTTATCTAATATAGCCTCCTCTAGGGCAATATTTTTATGTATTTATTTTTATTATTTATTTGTTTAATATATGAAATTTATTGTCAAATTGGTTTCCATACAACACCCAGTGCTCATCCCAAAAGATGCCCTTTTTAATACCCATCACCTACCCTCCCCTCCCTCCCACCCCTCATCAACCCTCAGTTTGTTCTCAGTTTTTAAGAGTCTCTTATGCTTTGGCTCTCTCCCACTCTAACCTCTTTTTTTGTTGTTGTTTTTCCCTTCCCCTCCCCCATGGGTTTCTGTTAAGTTTCTCAGGATCCACATAAGAGTGAAACCATATGGTATCTGTCTTTCTCTGTATGGCTTATTTCACTTAGCATAACACTCTCCAGTTCCATCCATGTTGCTACAAAGGGCCATATTTCATTCTTTCTCATTGCCACGTAGTACTCCATTGTGTATATAAACCACAATTTTTTTATCCATTCATCAGCTGATGGACATTTAGGCTCTTTCCACAATTTGGCTATTGTTGAGAGTGCTGCTATAAACATTGGGGTACAAGTGCCCCTATGCATCAGTACTCCTGTATCCCTTGGGTAAATTCCTAGCAGTGCTACTGCTGGGTCATAGGGTAGGTCTATTTTTAATTTTTTGAGGAACCTCCACACTGTTTTCCAGAGTGGCTGCACCAGTTTGCATTCCCACCAACAGTGCAAGAGGGTTCCCGTTTCTCCACATCCTCGCCAGCATCTATAGTCTCCTGATTTTTCCTTTTGGCCACTCTGACTGGTGTGAGGTGATATCTGAGTGTGGTTTTGATTTGTGTTTCCCTGATGAGGAGCGACGTTGAGCATCTTTTCATGTACCTGTTGGCCATTATTTTTTTAATTTTTATTTACTAAGGGCAATTTGTGTCTTATTGAAGTGTTTAGATTATTGACATTGAAATTGATTATTGATACAGTTAGGTTTGAGTTTATTATTTTGCAGTTTGTTTTTTATTTGTTCCATCCGTTCTTTGCTCCCATTTTCTTCTTTATGCCTTCTTTGGGATAATAGACAATTTTGTATGATTTCACGTTAGATCTCTTGTTGTTATATTAGATATATCTTTTATTTTCTAGAGGTTATTTTCAGGTTTATGGTATGTACCTTAATCTTTTTTTTTTAATGTTTATTTATTTTTGAGAGAGAGAGGAACACAGTGTGAGTAGGGGAGGGGCAGAGAGAGAGGGAGATCTAGAATCTGAAACAGGCTCCAGGTTCCACGCTGTCAGCACAGAGCCTGACACAGGGCTCGAACCCATGAACCATGAGATCATGACCTGGGCTGAATTCAGACGCTCAACCGACTGAGCCACCAAGGCGACCCACCTTAATCTTGTCAGTCTGCCTTTAAGTAATATTATACCACTTAACCTATCATTTAAGAACCAACAATTATATTCTTCATTCTCTTTCTTCTGGCCCTTATGTTCTTTTCTCATATATTTTATATGGACATGTATTCTAAGCCTCACCAGATCTTGTTACTGTTATTATTAATTAGTCAATTATATCTTAAATAAATTTAAATAATGAGAGAAATATATATGTTTCCATATCATTGACATGTTCTGTGGTTTTCATTCCTTTGAATGGATTCATATTTCTGTCTGGTTTCATTTCTTTTTGCCTGATGGAATTTTTCTTTTTTTAAAACATTTCTTGTAGTGTGGTCTGTTAGTGATAAATTCTATAGCTTTTGTTTGTCAGAAAATATCTTTATTCCACCCTTGTTTTTGAAGGATAATTTTGCTGGGCATAGAAAGAATTCTATCCTGACAGTGCTGTTTCTTTCACTCTAAAAATGTTACTCTGTTGTCTTCTCACTTAAAGTATTTTGGATGAGAAATACTGTCATCCCTATTTTTCCTTCTTTTGTATGCAGCATTATGATTTTTCTGTCTTCTTTAAAGATTGTCTTTATCACTGATTTTGAACAATTTGGTTATAAAGTAGTTTGATGCTCTCTTCCTCATGTTTCTGATGTTTAGAGTTTGTTGAGTTTCTTGGATTTGTGGGTTTCTGATTTTTTTAATTAAATTTGGAAAAATTCTGGCCTTTATGTTTTCAAAAAGTTTTTTGGCCCTCCACCTTTCAGCTAATGACATGTATAGTATACTACTGCAAGCTGTGTCCCATAGCTCACTGATGCTCTTTTCCTTTTTTTTTTCATTGATCTTTTTTTTCTTTCTGTGTTTCCTTTGAGATACTTTCCATTGCTGTACCTTCATGTTGACTTTTTATTCCTCATTTTCTTGTATGTTATTAATTCCATTCCTTGTATTTTTCATCGCCCACATGGTAATTTTTATCTCTGGAAGTCCAATTTGTATCTGTTTTTCATATATTCCTTGCCTCTACTTAACTCTTTGAACATCTAGGACACTTTTATAGTTTAATGTCCTTGTCTGCTAACATCTTTGTCAATTCTGGGTCAGTTTCTCCTTTTTTTCTCTCTCTCTCTCCAGATTTTTATTTAAATCCCAGTAAGTTAACATGCAGTGTAATATTGGTTTCTGGCATATAATTTAGTAATTCATCACTTATATACAACACTTCGTGCTCATCACAACAAGTGGTCTCCTTAATCCCCATCACCTATTTCACCCATTGTCCCCCACCCACCTCCTGGGTAACCATCATTTTGTTCTGTATAATTAAGGGTCTGTTCTATGATTTGCCTTTTTCCCCCACTGTGTTCATTTGTTTCTTAAATTCCACATAGGAGTGAAATCATATGTTATTTGTCTTTCTCTGACTGACTTATGTAGCACAATACTCTCTAGCTCCATCTATGTCACTGCAAATGACAAGATTTTGTTCTTTTTAATGGCTGAGTAATATTCCATTGTGTGTTAGTTTCAAGTGGTTGATTTTTTCTCCACATTATGGGTTGTGTTTTTATGCTTCTTTGCATCCTGGTAATCTTAATTTGATACCAGATACTGTGAATTTTGTTGTCTGTTGAATATTTTTTTATTCCTGTAGCACTTAGTGAAGTTGCTTGGACACACCTTGATCCTTTAGGGTCTCACTTCAAGATTTGTTAGATGGTTCTTGACCAGATTGTAATAGATGGAAAATTATTTCCCAGTTTTGAGGCAAGACCCTTCTTTGTATTTTATCCAATATTTTATGAATTATTGGATTTTCCAATCTCTTTGGTGGGATTCTGTACTATTCCAGGCCCTGTGAGAACATGGACGCTGCTCACTCTAATCCTCACTGGTTACTTCTTTTCCTGACCTTAGGTAGTTTTCTCACATGCTTTTACTGATCATTACCCACTGAATACCAGAGGGAGACCCTCCACAGATCTCCAGAGTGCTCTCTCTTCACTGGTACTCTGCTTTACAAACTTCCCCTGCATCATTTTTCTATAGACTCTTAGCCCCATCTCTTCAACTCAGAGTGCCTGCCTGGCTAAATCTAAGTTCACCCTGCTTCTGCCATGGCCTGGGAATTCTCTTACTGCAGTGAGTGGTGTATTGGTGTGCTAAGGCTACCATAACAAAATACCACAGACTTTAGTGGATAAACAACAAAAAATGATTTTCTTACAGTTCTGGAGGTTAGTTGTCCAAGATCAAGATGTTGACAGGCTTGGCTTCATGGTTTCTTCTGAAGCCTTTCTTCTTGACTTTGCAGATGGCAGCCGTCTTCCTGGTCTTCATGTCATCTTTTCTTTGTGTTGTCATTCCTATAGTCCCCTTGAATGACCAATTTCCTCTTATAAGGATACTAGTCAGATTGGATTAGGGTCCATCTTAGCCTCATTTAAACTGAGTCACCTCTTTAAAGGCCTTCTTTCCAAATACTTTACATTCTATGGTACTTCAACACATGAACTTTGAAGTACCTCACAGTGTGCTTCAACAAATGAATTTGGGGGGATAAAGTTCTGCGTATAACATGAGGATAATCATAGAGCTCATACTGTTTTTATCTTGTCTCTCAGGGATCACTGTCCTTTGTTGCCTGATGTTCAGGGTCTTGAAAACTGTTGTTTCATATTATTTTTTTCTGATCTATCTATCTATCTATCAATCATCTTTTAGCAGAAGAGTGAATCTAGTCCCTATCATACTATCTTGGCCAGCAGCAGAAGTTCTGAGCCCAAGTTCTTAACCACTTTATTATTAACCACCACACATTTCCCTTCCACAGACATGCACAGAAATTTATAGGCTCACTCCTAGTAGGAAACATTAGTTAACTCATCCTAGTCTGATCTAGATCCCACTACTATTTATTTTCATCATATGCTGTAACTTCATAGACCCTGTAGTTGATTATATTTTCTGACTTGTATTTTTTTACTAAATCATAAGTTCCATGAGGTCCAGGATTACGCCCCAGAACCTTCACAGTGCCTGACATAGTAAGAACTCAAAAATACTTGTTGAGTGAATGGATATTTTATGTCAATCCCCCAATTATAAAGGCCTTAAAGTCTAAAAGTTGAAACATGTATCAAATGTGAGATATTTATCTTTAATGCCCTTTCATGAGGATAAACATTTAGATATAAAGACATCTGGCTTCTTTTCCTGTACCATGTTAGAGGAGGCCACTCTTGGTGGTCCCTGTCCTAACCTGGACTTCTGTTTTTTCCCTGTCTTCTCCTTCCTTATCCCTCATTCTGTTATTTTTCATCCCTATGAGACAGGTATCATAATTTTACATCTAAGGAAGTAGAAAATCAGAAAGTTAGTAACTTACTGAAGAATAAAGGCAGATTCCAGAACTGATTCATCACAGGGATTAAAATTATGCTTCTTGGCTTATACTTGGAAATTTATACTTGGTTTATACTTGGCTTATACTGGAACTTGGCTTCCAGTGCTCTCTAAAGTTTTTAAATCAAAAATGGCCCTTAAAGTCCTGATGGACTTGATTATTCTTATGAGATTTGTATTATTCCAAGCCCAACTTTCAAAATAAGTATATCACAAAATACTGAGTATATTACCCAGTAATTTACTCAGTTTTTTTTTTATTTGACAATTAAGTCTCAACAGTATCTCCTATTGTTCTCATGCAAATACCCAATTTTTTAGCCATAGTATTCATTTCCTAGGCTCTCGAGACTGTCTCAATCAAATCACTGCATATAACCTTTATAAAAACCTAACTTGGCAAAATGCTTCCCACTTTCTAAATCTTCAGTTTGAAAAAATATTATATGCACACACATATATGTATATACATACATAAATCCATACATACAGGCTTTTTGGAATGCAGCACGTTTATAGTTTGGGCGCTTTAAATTTTTGAGTTTGTATGGTGTTTGGGAAACCACCGGTTTGTCATTTAGTACTTGTTGTCAAAAGTGCACACAGTAAAGCTGCAAAGGGATTAGAGGATAAAGAAGTGATGTGAAAATAGTTTAGGCAAGTAAATCAGTGTTAATCAGTCCAACTTTGGAGTGTATTGTATCAAAAATGCATACATATGTATTTGTAAATAGCAGTGTATCCTATATAGATTTGGAAAAAAAAAAACATGATTTCTTTCCTAATTAATTTCATCTCAGGCTGAATATATGTTAAAGTAAGTGTGCTTTAGAAGAATCCTAAATATCTGCAAACTATTAACATTATGCTGTAGATAAACATCATGCAGATAACTGAGACAAGGCTAGTAGGCAGGTCAGTCCTAGACAACATCACAAAAGTGGCCACATTCCTGTTTGTGTGTCCCCACCACCTTTCGTCACTTCTAATCCTTTTTCATTTCCTGTGGCACATTAGTGAGCAAGTTTCACCACCTAGTCCCAACAGACCATCATAATACAATAATTGCTCATTTTTTTTTAGCACTTACTTTGGGCTGGGAATTCTGTACAGAGATTTATACAGATTATGGAAATTTAATTTTCACTGTTGCCCTAGTGGTAAGTACTATTATTAACCTAATTTATGGCTGGAGAAGCCATAGTAAAGATTCATCAACTTGCCCGAACTCACATTTGCTGTAGTGGGATTGAAATCTAATGGAGGCACGTTTGCATCCCACTGCTCTGTCTAGATGCTTAACGCCTACCTCCTCAGATCCAAATATCCATCTTTTCCTCCATAATTTAGAGCAGTTTTCTTTCCTGACAGTGGGGTAATACTGGATTATTTCAGCAAACTAATCCATGCTCATCTTTAAACCTTTTATGTTTTCCTCTTATTTAACAATAGTTTCCCACATTAGGAATTAACGCATGTAGAAAACGACAAGGATTCTGGCATGCTGGTGGGAGAAAGGAGCAGGGCAAATTGCTCTAGGAACAGATACAGAAGGATTTATTAATCCATTCACCGCTGAAAGTTAACAACTGCTGATTTCCTCGTGGTGTATTTCCATTATTCAGTGCCTTGCTACATGGGAATCCTTCCTTGCATCACAGACTGACCTCCACTTGGAAGAAACCTCTGAAGATAAACCTGAATCCCACTGAGGACTTCTGTGCTATCTTTGGGAGACAGCATCTATTAACCAAAGTTACTCTTTCTGGATGGACTGTGTCCTTTATAAAGTGGATGAAAAACATTTAGCACTATCTGGAAAACCAACAGCTTGAAACTCAGGTATTCCAGATCATTGACATGAATTGGATATACTCGTGTGTGTGTGTGTGTGTATATATATATGTATATATGTGTGTGTGTGTGTGTATATATATATATATATATATACACACACACACACACATATATACATATATATGCATATATATGTGTGTATATATATGTATATATACACACATATATATATACACAGACACAAATACATATACATGAATATATATAAATATTTAGCTTAGTTTTTATTTTAAATTTATGTGCCAATAATTACATATAGAAAATTTTTTGTCGAAATATTTGTTTGTGGAACATGTCCTTTTAAATATATCATGAAGACTCAGTTTTAATAAAAAGTTTAATATAAAATGACTGGCTATGGTGTGTTCTTTTTGTACTAGTCGCTCAAGCCTCTGAAGCAGATTCTGACAAGAATTCAATGTATGTGGGGTGCCTGGCTGACTCAGTTGGTGTTTGACTCTTGTTTTCTGCTCAGGTCATGAACTCAAAGTTCCTGAGTTTGAGCCCCACACTGGGCTCCGTGCTGGCAGTGTAGAACCTGATGGAATTCTCTCTCTCTCTCCCTCTCTCTGCCCTTCTTCTGCTCATGCATTTTCTCTCTCTCTGTCACTCTCTCTTTTTCTCTCTCAAATAAATAAATTTTAAAAAAAAAGAATTAAGCCTGTGTTACCAAGCATACTATGCATTCATCATGATTTTCTCTAAAATCCTATTCTCTCTGACATTAGAAACTTGAAGTAAATATACAAAAATTATTTAGTGTTATAAAACTTTAATGATAATTGTTCACATTTTGGTTTGGTTAAAAGTAAAGTAATTAAACAATTAAAAGTTGTTACACAATTTTCTTACACAAAAGTTGTTACACAAAGTTTCTTACACAATTAAAAAAAGTTACCAAGTTATGCTAACTTGGATGTAAATTAAAAAAAAAAAAAAAACCACACAAGCACCTCCAAAAAAAAAAAAAAGTTACCAAGGTAGATTGAAATTACTATTTGAGTTATTAGTTAGTAATCCTATACAATCTAGTAATCTAGTAAGATTGACCATACAAAGTGATTTTGTATTTATTTTATGGATGTATTTAGAAACTGAACATGTTATTTAATATTTGCTAATTTTTTGAAATAGATATTTTTCAAGACCGAACCTTGAGGAATTAGTATCATTTGGGTATTAGCACTTAAATCCGTGTCACAAAAAGAACCTAGACATTTAAATTATTTTAATCAAAACAAGAGATACACAAATGCAGATATAAAGCTAAACGTTTTTTGTAAATACTGGCATGCATAATTATTAAACCATTTGTAATAAAGAATCTGGCTCCCATTTTTTTGACATTTGAGCCCTGGTAGCTTTTAAGCAAACTTCCCCTTCTCCCTGTCTTCCCACATCTGGGCAGCCTGCTAAGAAAGCACCAGTGTTTCCCTGCTTTGGCACTGCCACATACCTCCTCCCTGCAAGAACCCACACCCTCAACCACCCCAAGAACCCCAAGCCATTCTCCTTCTCTAGCTGTCTCAAACCATTTTCAGAGCAGCCCGAGAGGCCTGCCCTGCTCTCCCCAGAAAGCCTCATTCTGTAAGTAGTGAACCTCTTCATACCATCTTAGTGTGTTTGTGGCACTACTAGCCTTGAGGTCTGACTTCGGGCGAGAACCCTTCCTGTTTATCAGCATGGCCCCAACCATATTGTTTTGCAAGCTATTTTACTACTCCAAACCAGGTTTTCGCCATCTAGAGATAATGGAAATAATGATCTCTAATTCACAGGTTGTTAAAATGATACAGTAAGCTTAGAACACCTACCAGAGGTAAGTAGGGTGGGGGAATTAGGTGGAGGTGGCTGAAAGGTACAAACTTCTAGTTATAAGATAAGTCCTGGGGATACAATGTACAACATGATAACTATATGTTAACAATACTGTATTGTGTTTTGGTAAATTACTAAGAGAATAGATCTTGAAAGTTCTCATCACAAAGGAAAAAAAGTTGTAATTGTGTTTGTGTGATAGATGTTAACTAATCTTATTGTGGTAATCATTTTGCAGTAAATACATATATCAAATCATTATGTTATACATCTTAAACTCATAAATATTAGATGTCAATTATATCTCAGTAAAACTGGGGAGAGAAAGAACACCTGCCAGAGAATTGGTAGCCAATAAGGTCATTAATTATTTAAATAGGAATCACATAAAAAATGCTTTATTTTTAGTGCCTTTCTTTTTCCTCTTTAGTTTTGCATGTCTTTCCTCCCTCTTTTCTTTTCTATCCACGCAACGGCCATCCCCCAGACACACCATGCATACCCACAGGTAAGTCCTGTTAACTAGTATATATCCTTCCTTCCATTTTTCTATGCTCATAGTATTCGGTAAAGACTTACACACACAAACACTCCCACACATAGTTTTAAAATTTGTTTTTATAAAAATGAGGTCCTATTATACATGCTACTTTGCGTCTCATTTGGTCATTCTACAGTATCTTATGGAAATGTTGAAAGTCAAGAATAACTCTAAAACATTGCACAAATGGCCCTACAACATATCATGTTATGAATATGTAGTAATTTATGCAGACATTTTCTTGTTTACAGTTATTTAAACTGTATTAAAGTTATATTGCTTCTAGTTTTTCATCACCTCAAAAAGAAACCCCATACCTTTTGGCTATCATCACTTTCTAACCTTCACCACCTCCCATATCCCCAGGCCTCAGGAACCACTAGTATGCCTATTCCCATTATGAATCAATGGAATCCTATAATATGTGATCTTTTTTGACTGGCTTCTTTCATTTAACATGTGTTCTACAAGTATTGTAGCATTTCTCAGTACTTTATTCTTTTTTAAAAAGTGGCAAGAAATATTCCATTTTATGGATATACCATACATTTTGCTTATCCATTATATTTGTTTATTCTTTCGTTGAAAGACATTTAGGTTATTTTCAATTTTGTCTATTATGAATTGTGATGCTATAAAAATGGTTTATTCATTTTGTGAGAACATATATGTTCATTTCTCTTGGGCCTATACATAGGAGTGGAATTGCTGGGTTGTATCACAGCTATATTTAACCATATCAGGAATTGCCAGATTGTTTTCCAAAGTGGCTACACTGTTTTACATTTCAACCAGCAGTGTATGAAGATTCTGATTTCTGCACATCCTCATGAATGTTTGTTATTTTCTGGGGTTTTTTTGTTTGTTTTTGTTGTATTATACCCACCCTACTGGGTGAAGTGGTATCTCATACTTTTGATTTTTTCCTATTGCATCTTTTCATGTGCTTCTTGGCCATTTGTATATATTCTTTGGACAAATGTCTTTTCAGATCTGTTGCCAATTTTTAAAGTGAGGTTGTCTTTTTATGGTTGAGTTGTAGGAATTATTTATATATTCTAGATAAAAATTCCTTCTGAAAAAAAAAAAGGTTAGAGAGGGAGGGAGCCAAAACATAAGAGACTCTTAAAAACTGAAAACAAACTGAGGGTTGATGGGGGGTGGGAGGCAGGGGAGGGGGGAGGTGATGGGTATTGAGGAGGGCATCTGTTGGGATGAGCACTGGGTGTTGTATGGAAACCAATTTGACAATAAATTTCATATTTAAAAAAATTCCTTCTCAGATTATGATTTGCAAATACTTCTTTTCACTTCTTGATAATGCACTTTGATGCATAGAAGTTTTTAATTTTGATGAAGTTCATTGTTTATGTTTTTTTTTCCTTTGTTGCTTATGCTCTTAATGTCATTTTTAGCAATCCATTCTCAAATCTGAGGTTATTTAGATTCACCCCTATGTTTTCTTCTAAGAGTTAGGTCTGATCCATGTTGAGTTAATTTTTGCATATGATGTGATGGAAAGACCCAGTTTCATTCTTTTACATGAGGCTCTCCAGTTGTCCAACACTATTTGCTGAAGGGACCATCATAATTTTCACCACTGGGGAATGAGTCCCTGGAACTCCTTATGTTGTTGTCCTAGAAGTGGATCTCCTGGTGCAGCTTTTGAACTGATTGTTGTGATGTGTGCTATGGTGGTGGTTGTTATTAATATGGAAATCTGACTCCTGCATACCTCATCATAAAAAACTCCTTAACAACAACAAAATAACTCATTTGATTCTTACTTGGAAGAAAGATCTACCCTGAAGTTTACATGTACGTTTCATTCAACACATGCCTTCTTTCAATAACTGCTTCCCAAAACAGATTCCCTGTTTTCAGTTAATTTTCTCTGAGCCATATAGCCTTTCAAAAAAGACAAAGAAGGATTTTAAGTCGATGTGCCAGTAGCTGTTATATAGACCTGGTAATAGACTTAGTATGTTTTGAAAATAGTTTAAGTCCATCTTGTAATATTGCTTGTAGCCAGGTATTACTAGTTTTTATTCTGAGGATTCCACCCCTCCCCCCTTGCATTCCAGTTTCCTAGAGGGAAATTAAGTCTTTCTTACCTGAACTGGCTATTCAAAGCAGAAGCATCAATGCTGAATTTCTCTGTAGTTTTGACTTGAAATCCTAGGGAGAAAGAAACTTATTTCCTGTGTTCGTGAGAAATGAGGCTGTACTTGGATGAAATTCATCATCATGGAGGATGACTCGTGAGCTTTGGAGTCAGTGGGCACAGGTATAAGATCCGATTTGGGGATATTACTTGTGTGGTCCAGTGTGTGCTTTTGTTGTTGTATTACCAGCAGTTGATTGACTAGGAAACATATATGCTCCATTTTTAGAGAACTGCAAACACACACACAGACACACTTTAAATTGGAAATCATCACTGGACATGTTTATAGTCCCTAGAAGATACAAATACAAGTCTGGGCTTGTTTTCTTTTTCTTTTTCTTTTTTTTTTTTTTTTTTTTTTTGAAGACTACCTTGAAGATAAGAGGCTCTTAAACAAAGATAAGTCCATGTATGCTGTTGTTGACCATGTATTTCATAATCAATTTCTTTATCTTGTCTTTGCTTTAAATAGGTTTGTAAGTTATTGTACTTTTTTCAAAACTCAACAGTTGAATCTATGCCTTGATTAAGCCCTATTATGGATTGATTTTTTTATTGTGCTTTAGCTCTGTTCCTCCACTTGTCTTTTCCTGTTACTGTTTCAGGATTTTTATCATCTCAGTTGAGAAATCAAACTACTTTAGATCACAAGGAATTGATGCACTAATATAACCAAAAAGGAAAAGGGTATATTTGGGTATAATTGGTTCTGAACGGGTGTATTTCTCTTTCTGTCTGTATTTCCTATTTCTCTTGAAAGTGTTGACCTCTTTTTTCTCCTGTTGCTACCTTTATAGGAGGTTCATTCTGTGGTTCTCAACTGGGAGATATTTAGCAGAGTCTAATAACACAGTATGGTATAATATAATATAATATAATATAATATAATATAATATAATATAATATAATATAATATAATATATAATAAATAATATAATATCTGAAGGTATTTTTTCATACCACACTATGGGAGGAGGGTCCTACTGGCATCTAGTTGGTAAAAGTCAGGGATCCTGCCAAACATCCTAGGACAGCCTCTACAACAAGAAGTTATCTGACCCCCAATGTCAAGACTGCTGAGGAGAAATCCTGGGCTGGATTAATGTCTACTAGTACCTCCTAGATCACAAGTTCCCAGCTATGTACTAGGAAAGAAAGAGCTCTTCCCTTCCAGTTTTAATTTAGGTGAAAGTCCCTAGGGAAGGCTTGGTTTGGGTTACAGCCAATGCCTCCCTATCCCACCTCAGCCCTGCCCCAGGCCAGTCTGTGGTTAGGAGCCGAAATACTATTACCAACACAGCCTTGGTCAGGTTCTCACTGTTAGACAAATCACAGCAGGCAGGGGTTAAGACCAAAGGAAGATGGCAACTTTCACTCAGACCACATGTTAGATGTTCACATGCCAAAAGAAAAGGGCTACTTTATGCAGAAGAAAGAAGAATATGGGGAAGATAAAACATTTTGTCCACACTCTCATTTTAAAATGGAGATACAATTTTATTCACTTGAAATTGTTCAAGTTCTATACATTTACATAATTAACAATATTCTGTTCTTATGCCTAAAATTTTTCAACGAGAATGGACTGAAGTAAAAATAGCTCTTCAAAGAACATGAATTAGAGATTACAAGTGTAAATAAACCATTAGTCCAGGACATATAATTATATAGGAGGTTAATCATAATTTTATTGGCTAAGAAATAGCACAAGATTGTGAAATTGAATCATTAGTGCACTCATCTGTATTGAAATTACAACCTTTAGATTAGGTTTGATTGAGCCCAGTGTATAAAGTATATTCATATGTTGAAATAAAGCATTGAGACTCCATCAAAGTACACTGATGTGAAGAATATATTGAGTAACAAAGCTATGATGCTTTCTTTTACAAATATGTTCAAATACACGATCATCTTACATGAATGGAGTATGGAGGGACTGTTACTAAAGATCAATTCAGTATTCTCACTGTTTCATATAGATTTGAAATTTAAGAATAACGAAATGAATCTGTTGTATGGAGATAACCAGATCTTTTAAACCAGGTTAGCACCTAAAAAAAATGGCAGTTAAGCACCTTTAATTTAAATGTAAGTGACTACGTTTATAATTGATCTTGTAATGAATCAATCTGTTCCTGGACTCCTCTACCATGTTATATTCCCCTCCCCGCCCCCCCTTTAGCAGTTTACCACTTTATTCTGGCAACCTGTGACAGATAATGGATGATTGTCGATTTGAAAGCAACTGATGTTTTCATTATATCTCAAATGAAACTTGCACAAACATACAAGACCTAAAAAGCACTTTCACAGCTAAAGCAGTAGTATCATGCCCATATATTTCATTCTCTACAGATACTTTGCAAAGGACATAATTTGCTGTTTTATTTTATTTTGCTTTTTTTAACATTTAAAAAATTTTTTTTCATTTATTTTTGAGAGAGAGGGAGACAAGGCACGAGTGGTGGAGGGACAGAGAGAGGAGACACAGAATCTGAAGCAGGTTCTGGGCTCCAAGCTGTCAGCACAGATCCCAACTCAGGGCTTGAAATCACAAACCACAAGATCATGACCTGAGCTGAAGTCAGATGCTTAACCAACTGAGCCACCCAGGCACCCCTATTTTGTTTTGCTTTTTAAAAATAAGATTGAGCCCTATTTTCTTTCTTTTCTGAAAATAAAAGGAACAAATTATGGATTTCTTACTACTGCATAATGACTAGAGCCACCTGGTAGGTATAGTATGACTTCAAAATTTCTTGTCCATAGCACCACCATTCATTAGGTCCCTAAGCATAAGTTTTTGACAAGTTGTTTCATTTTTGTCGTCTCACAGATGTACTTAGTTTCTTCATCTAGAATCATGACATTTGATGAGATCTTAATAATATCTCAATCAACCTTTCTCATATGAGAAAAGCAAAGTTCAGAGGAGCATAGGGACTCTCAGTTGGTTGTCCTCTGAATTTTATAAAAATTAATAAAAGGAAACCTCATTTAAGATGAAATCTGGAGGCCAGAAGGGGTAGCTTTCATGTCCTACAACCTGTCATCAATTGCAGACCCAACAAGAAGTGACTTACCTTGCAAATACATTGTGCTTTAGCTACTACTGTACTGTTCCAGCCAGAGGAAGAGAAGTTTTTCTTCTCCACCTGGCAACAGCCCAGCCAATGAGAGATTGTTACAACTCAGCCAATGAAAAGCCACTATCCTTTCAATTCCCAGTTTACTTCAGTGCCCTTTTTGTTTATAACAGCCTTTCCAACTTCTCCCTTTTCCTCTATAAAATAGTATTCCTCTCCTTTATTCTCCAGACTTTCCTATGGTTTTGCTATAGCTTGCTTGTCCTAGATTGTAATTCTCTGCTATTCCTGAATAAATCCTTTTTTGTTTGTCTGTTTTTTGCTGGTAAAATACTGGCATTTTTATTTTTAGGGTAACAATTTCACCACTCCTTCCATACTCTCACTAACAGAAAATCAGATCTTTGTCACATGATGCCTGGAAGATTCCCCTTTTACTCCCTTGCAGGTTCTCTCTCAGAAGTCTCCAGGCCACAATTTTCTGACTCATTTCATTCTGGCAGAGTTTTCTTTGGTTCATATTAAAATCAGAAAATTAAAAACAATGTACTATAGTTTTCACATAGCCAAACTTAATTCAATTTATGAGTTGTTTAGAAATTGGGTCTTTGTTAAAGTCATAAATTTGCCTCTTCTTTTATGAGGTATTGATAATTTTAATGTCCTTCATTTTATAAAATAAAAATTTAACTCTCTGTAATCATTTATTTATTTGTCAACTGGAATGACCATAGGGTGTCCAGGTAGTTGGTCAAACATTATTTTAGGTGCTTCCATGAAAGTGTTTTTGATGAGATTAACATGTAAATCCATGGGCTGAGTTAAGCAGATGGCCCTCCTTAAAGTAAGTTGGGCCTCATCCAATCAGTTGACGGCCTAGATGGAACAACAAATCTAAGAGAAGAACTCCCGCTGCCTGACTGCCTTCAGACTGGGATATTGGCTTTTTCTCATGCCTTTCTACTAAACTGAAACATTGGGTCTTCCTGGGTCTCCAGCTTGCCAACTGCAGATCTTGGGACTTGTCAGCTTCCATAATGTATGAGCCAGTTCCTTATAATAACTCTCTCTCTTTTCTCTCTCCGTACACACACACACACACACACACACACACACACACACACACCATATTTGTTCCGTTTCTCTGGAGAACACCATTATTTTTTCTTCACTTATTTTGTAAAAAAATTGCACTAGTTGGGGAAATCCAAAAGCCTAGAATTTTGCTCTACTCCACCCTGCTTGATCAATCTGATTCTATTCCTGTAAGTCTGTTGTTTCTGCCTTAAGCCCATCAGGCCCTAAACTTGTGCACTCAGTTTTCTCTGCTAACCAACCATATGATCTCATTCTTGTGGCCATTGGTGCCTAAGTCTAAATGGTGCTGAGAAAAGGCTAAATACTGTAAGATGGAAGGAGATATTTTAATAGGTATTCCAATATACTGCCCCACTATATGATTAATTATTTTAAAAGAAGAGATGTAATCTTTTCAGGTATTCTAAGCCTATCAGAAGCATAAATTAAGTGCACTTTTAAGAGATAGTTAATAATATATATCAGTTATTAAGTCCCTTATATGTGTCAGCCAAGCTTGGTTATCATTTTTTTCATTTTCTCATTTAAACTTTTTACCATTTCAAATTCAGAAGTACTATGATCTCCATTGTTTAAGAGCAGACTGGATCTTAGAAAAATTTATCCATTACGACCAAGTTGGGAAGTAATGAAGCAAGGATAACCCAGGTCTCCTCTCAATGTCCTTGTGTCCTATACCACTGCTTCTCAAACTTTAATGTGCATTAGAATCACCTGGGGATCTTGTTAACACGCAGATTCTGATTCAGTGGGTCTGAATGGGGTCTGGGGTTCTGCATTTCTAATAAGCTCCCAGGGGATGTTAATGCTTCCAGTCCAAAGACTGCATTGTGAATTCTCAAGGTTATATCATTATTGGGAAGCTGCACACTGTGAGAATATCTTACATGATGTATATAAAATCCTCTGTTTACTTGAACCTTATAGTCACTCTTTGGTCTGGCTCTATCACTTGTAGTTGTGTGACCTTAGGAAAATTACTTAATTTCCTTTACCTGTTCTATAGAAAGACTAATAATAATGCCTAATTAATATGATGCTGCATAAAATTTTGTATGCAAAGAAAGGTCTGTATATATTCAGGCCACAGGTTAAGCATAAAAAAAAATAAAAGGATCTTAGGATCGATCTTACAGCATAGGCTTCTTCCTAAATAGGAAAATCAATTTGACTGCTACATAATCTAAAATAGAAACATGCAACTATTAGGCACTGACAAACCCACAAGTATTATACTAATCAAGAAAACGTTCCTAATTTCTAGCTTTTTGTTTTTTAACCAGAGATATGTAGGGTTATAGCAACGTTATCCATGAGCAACCTAAATTCAGAGAGAAATAAAAGTTACCTGGAAACACATTCTTTCTGGCAACCCAATTCTGACATCTAGCTTACAAATGTAGAAATAATGTTCTTCTGTGTTTAATAATGGCTTTAGATAAACTCTCAGATTGTTAGAGGTAGAATTAAATTCTGAGCATACTGTAAAAAAGGAAAAAAAGGCATTTTAGCATTTAAAATTCTGAGCTTGTTAGTTAAGTATTCTAGGCCCCAATTTCCCATCTGTGGAAAGGGGAAATTAATCTGCCAAGATCTACATTGCTGGGAAGTACAAGAATAAATTATACACAGCTGACTTTGACTACTTTCTTTAAAAAAAAAAGTATTAAATTTTACATCAGCTTCCTCTTGTTACCCCCAAATACCTGAAACTTACAGCCCATCCATGAATTTGGGATATCCTGAGATAAGGCAAACTAATGCCTTAGTGACTAAGGTATATTACAGTAGGAAAGATTCAGAACATGATGCATATGTATGAATATAAATAGATATAGATACATATTTAAGTTCATATTAATGTACGTGTGTGTGTGTGTGTGTATGCTCATGTGGTGTGAGAACATGTATAGTAAATTAGTGGAAATACATATGAATTTAAAATCATTGGAGCAGGAAGCCAACTGCATGCGTGTTATTACTTATCTTCCTCCCTTTTTTCATGTATTACAATTCTCCCAGATTTGAAAATATGTTTATGTTCATAAGGTTATTGAGCAATGAGATCCTTTAAAATGGGACAGTTATTTGTGGGTCTTGCCACCACTTTAGCATGCGTAATTTTTTCTTTTTTCTTTCTACTTTTTTTTTTTTTTTGATGTTTTATTTATTTTTGAGCTGGGGAGGAGCAGACAGAGAGGGGGACAGAGGATCCAAAGCAGGCTCTGGGCTGACAGCAGTGAGCTGGATTCAGGGCTTGAACTCACAAACCATGAGACCATGACCTGAGTTGAAGTCCACTGCTCAAATGACTGAGCCACCCAAGCGCCCCAGCATGTGTGGCTCTTTAAGGCTGTAACTGCATATGTTCAAGAGGAAAAAAATGGAACTTCCACAGTTCCTATTTATATTTCTCTTAATGTAAGTCGTGAAGATTGAAGAGATTGTTTGTATTTCTTTCTAAAACATGACAGTTAAGGTAATCTTTTGGTAATATTAAAAGAACAATGCTTTCTCATTTTAAGAGAAATCACCCCAGAACATGCAATTTAAATAGCTGATCAGAGCTGGTTAAATGAGGCATTTGATAATTATGCATAAAAGATTTTCTCTTCCTACTTGAAGTATTATGATTACTGATGTTAAAATTAAATTATTATTGCTTTAAGTGGTTTATTTGAACAATCTGAGGTTCTAAAATCTTTTGAAACACTTTGCACTCAGATATCATCATCTATGCATCCATTTATTCAGTAATTCACTAATTCCATAAATATTCCACCACTAATAGGTGCCAGACACCCTCATCTGTGCTGTTGTAAGCAATAACGGTCAATAAAATAAACATAACCTGCCCTCAGTGAGGTAAAAGTCTAACGAGGAGACAGGTGCCATATATAAGTAATGAGTAAATCTGAAATAATGTGTACATCAGTATCAGCATTGGCAGATGGGGATTATAGAGGCTGGAGACAGAGATGTAGCTGGGGAGGTGAACTCTGTAGCAGAAAATCCAGCAATCACCATGTTGATCTTGATTCAGGCTGATACCCACATCAAAATTAGTCCCATTCCACAGAGGAAGTATGAGAAGCTGGAGGCTTCTCGCAGAGGAAAAACTGCATGCCAATTCCAGGAGAGCTGCCAAGGTGTGAAGGAGTGGATGCACTCCAAGCAGGAGAGAACTGGCCCAAGTTGGATGCAGGACAGGTTCTGACACACGGAGAGGAATGGAAAGCTAACATGGACAAAGACGTAGGATCCATTTGGCTGTAATAAGTAGGAAACTGACTCTACTGGGTTTAAATGAGGAGGAGATGTATCCTCACTTAACTAGGAAGTCCAGAAGGAGAGGGTGCTTTAGGACCAGCTTAATCAGGTCTCCCCACCTTTGCCTCTCTGCAGACCCTCGCTCCTGAGCACTTGGCTTGTTGGCCTATCCTCTGCCTGCTTATCTCACAGAATGAAAATGATGACTTTGGTTCATATTCACATACACAATATCCAGAGGAAACTAGAAACTGTCTTCCCATGGTTACCTGTTTTTAAGAATAGGAAAAGTCTTTTTCCAGAATAACCAGTAAACTTCCTTGTGTCTCATTTCTCCAAATTGGAATGTATGGGCACCTGGAACCAATCCCTGTGAGAATTTTGTTATACAACAATTTGCCTGAGTTTCTGGACCATTTGATTAGATCCTTCTCAATTTTTCGAAAGCAAAAAACCAGATAGGATTTCATACCCTAATATTAATATCAGATAAGGAGGCACACTCCAAGACAAAATTAGAAACATCTAAGATTCAGGTGGGAAGTACCTATAAGAGAGGGGAGAGGAGCAGAGAAAGGAAGGGCTTCAGCCTGCAATGCGGATCTGAACCTGAGAAAGGAGAGGTGAAAGGAAAGGAAAGGAAACTGGTCTAGGTTGGAAGGGCCTCGGGATGTAGCATGGCCATGAGAAAGTCCCAGGCCAGGAGCGGGCCCCAGAGAAAAGATGACTATTAAGAGTCTTGCATTAGCAGAAATGGCCTGGCTCTATTCCCTCTGCCAGGCTCAGCCATTGGCTGTGAGCAGCCTGGGGAAAGCATGATGTCCTTGTGGACATCACAGTGGCTCCCATTACATGGCATCTGGAGGCTGCCTGCTGACTATGCTTATCACAGAAGGTTTTCTCTTCTAGGTGACATACTTAGCCACTGTCTATGTTGTTTTCATATAGTCTTTCTTCGCTTTTCGGCTTCTGGAAAGTGTAGACAGATTTTACCTAAACTTATTCAGTGACAGTTACTACTTTTACTCTTTCACATAGAGGCACCTCGTTCTACAGTAGGGTTTGGGAAATTTTTAATATTGCTAATTTTAGTTAACCTTTACCATTAAAATGGTTTTGATAAAGTGCTTAATCCTAGATATTTTAAATACATTTTTTGTCAGGGTGCCTGGGTGGCTCAGTCAGTTGAGCGCCCAACTCTTGATTTCAGTTCATGTCATGATCTCATGGTGACATTGAGCCCCACAACAGGCTCTGTGCTGACAGAGACTAACCTTAATATTACCCAATCTTTGATTAATGTATTATCTCTGAGTCATTCTTCTTTCCATCATCCATGGCAGTTTATAGCTAGGTTTAATTTAAAAATATTCATTGAGGTATGGTTGACAAAATTGTAAGATATTTGAAGTGCATAGCATGATGGCTTGATGTATGTATACATTGTGGAAGTTCCTTCTTTGAGCTAACTAACACATCCATCACCTTACATAGTTACTCCTATTTCTTTTGCTGAGAAAGTGTAAGTTCTCTCTTAGCAAATTTCAAGTATACAATACAATGTTATCAACTAGCTACCACTTATACGTTATATTCTCAGACCTTATCCATCTTAGAACTGAAGGTTTGTACTCTTTTACCAACCGCTCCCTATGTCCCCAATGTCCCCTGGCAACCACTTTTCTCCTATTTCTGTAAGTTTTGCTTTTTTTTAAGATTCCACATATAAGTGATACCATGCAGTATTTGTCTTTCTATGCCAGGCTCATTCATATTGTCATAAATGGCAGGATTTCCTTCCTTTGTAAGGTTGGAATCATCTATCTATATATCTATCTATCCTCATTTTTTACATTGTTGTCTGTCAGGGAAACTTAGTCTCAGCACATGGGCAGCTTGGGCTACTAAGTCACAGGAAATTTTCAAAACTTTCCTTATTAAAAAAAAAATTCTCAAGAATGTTCTCCATACTAACATCACTTAAGAAATAAATGCCCATACTCTTTTTTTTTCCTCTTTGAACTTACAGCAATATTTTCCCTCTACAGCCTGGTACCACTAGATATTAATTTCCTTGATAATCCTAAAGAGATTGATCAACAAATTTATCACCAATTATTAAGTATTGATCACCTAGTGGGCTGAATACAATCAAAGCCTCAGGAGTCCTTACCATCTAGTTATGCAGATAAGAGAACCAAATGCTCTGTTAATTAATGGTTAAGAGTGAGGACTCTGAGGTTAAGACATGGATTTGAATCAATCATTTATTAATTGATTTAGACATATCTATTAACTTTTCTGAGTGTCAGCGTTTTGTGTTTGTTTTTTTCTGTAAGAATAGTGTATTCGTTTGCTAGGGCTACAATAACAAAATACCAAAGACTGGGTAGTGTACTAAACAATAGAATTTGGGGCGCCTGGGTGGCTCAGTCAGTTGAGTGTCCAACTTCGGCTCAGGGCATGATCTCACAGTTTGTGAGTTCGAGCCCTGCATCGGGCTCTGTGCGGACAGCTCAGAGCCTGGAGCCTGCTTCAGATTCTGTGTCTCCCTCTCTGCTCCTCCCCTGCTCACACGCTGTCTCTCTCTCTCTCAAAAATAACTAAAGATTAAAAAAATTTAAAAAAAAAACAATAGAATTTTATTTTCTCACAATTCTGGAAGTGAGAAGCCTGAAATCAAGATTCTTACCCTCACAATCATCATGAAAGCACATGTCATGTGTTTATGACTTTGCAAAGATAAAAAGTACATAAAGCAGCCTGGAACATCAAGATGACTCCAAACATTGTAGCTACTATTTTATTTAAAATATACATTAATATCTATGTTCCACAGTTTCTGATTTATGTACTGTTTCATTTAGAAATAAACAAGTGTCTTTTGAATATCTATTTGTGATGTTAATGGCAAAAAAGAGAAACATCATCTCTGCTCACAAGCAGTCACCAGACTACACATCTCTACAATTTATGAACACAGGAATGTTAACACTAAACTACCACTTGGAGGAAAATTTAGGTAAAAGATCATTAAATGTGACAGATGTAAATAACAGTGTTATATTTGATTTTGCATTCTTGATTTATGTTTACATGACATTAGGAAAGATTTACTCTAATAGCTATTTAACAGTTTGCTGTTAGATACTATTATAATATTTAGTCTATAACAAATATGGCTACATAGCTCCCCAAATAAAATGTATGGCATGTAACTTTCAGGGTCCTCCTTTTAGGATTATGTAAGTATCTTACCCTGGATGGGGATTAACTATACAGTCATGGAAATACTATTAACAGTAAGAGAAAGAAACTTTATCACAGATTTGGCAAAGTTAATTTATTCTTTTAGCTTTCAGAAATCTTTCATAAAATTAGATAACGAAGAATCTAATGTATAATCTTGTTGTGAGTGGGTGGTTATACATTGAGATATCTGACACCCAGTTGTTAGAAGATCAGAAAAATGCAAAGCCCAAATGAAAGGCTCATTGTGTCTTGTGTCATATGTGGCACAGCAGTAAAAGAGAGGCACACTGTGTGGGAAGAACACTCTCTCTGAAGGCTGAGAGCCATTCACTTTGCAGCATGTCCAAACAAAACTTACAGAGAAGAATAGATTTGTTCCCCTTTCCTTACCTTCATTCATTAGCTTAATAATTCAAATTCATTCATCAAAAGATCTTTTAAAACAAATAAGAGGGAAATGATTTATTTATATACTATTTCAACATACATTTCTCTGGTTCTAGTACAAGGAGCAAAGAGAGACTTGACATTGAATTGATTCAGGGATTCTCAAACTTTCCTCTTCACTACTTCATTCCCCCTGATGTAACAGTTACATCGAGCTTTCAGGAGCTGTTATCAGCTGGACACATGGATCCCAGTCCTTTGAATTCAGCTTGCCTGAAAGGAATAAAAGAGTGTAAGGGGTGGGGGGTTTGAAGAGGTGGAAAAAGCTATCTCACCAATTCCAAATACTTTTGAGTGAGTGTCCTCCCCAGCACACTGGCTTTGAAGCTCCGTTTTTGCTTTATTTCCAAGACCATGGTCCTTTGAGACACCTGTGGCCCCAGATGAATCTGAAGGAGAACTTGGGTAACAGTTTGGTATTGATTCTTAGATGAGGTGTTTATAATACTTCATATATGATACATGAAAGCATGGGTTGCCTCAATAAAGGTGTAAGCTATAAAAGTATCATTTTTCCCATTATGAATATTGAGATCACAGTGCTCTTCCAGGAAAAGAAACATAGGGATGGACAATCCTATTTGATTATATAGTAACAATGAATATTTTTTGATAGATACTACGTCAAACACTTTACATGTGATTAGTCTTTACTTGATATTATGAGACCAAAACAATTATTACGTTTTTTTCAGATAAGAAACCGAGGCCTGGAGAAATCAAACAGCTTATATGATCTCACGTGACCATCAGTGTGATTCACATCAAAGGTCTGTGCTCTTAACCACTACCCTAAACTGTCTTCCCCATTTAAGAACTCCAGGCGCTTTTGCTTATTTTTAATAAGCAGAAACCACTTTACATTTCCCTGAAGCATTAGTTCTGTGGTGCTGGGAACAGTGGAGTTCTCTCAGCAAAGTCCCTTGGAAAAGTGAGAGGGTATCAACCCCACCACATAGAGGGAGGAAGAGCCACGACTGTGGCCACAGCAAGTGTCTCTCACCTTTAGAAACTCTGCTGAGTGGCAGAGAGGAGGAAATACCCCTGTCAACAATTGTGGTGATTTACTAGGTAAGATGTTGAGAACTAACCAAAAATAGACCTGCTTGGATGGGCCTTTATCCTGTCTCTATGTGAAGTCACTTCATTTCCTAGACTGTCGGCAAAATGAAGGAATGTATTAGCTGACTAAAAGTATCTTCTACCTCTAAAATGATGAGGGTCTATGAGACATGGCATTCAGATCGTAGATTTCCTTAACTTGACTCCAATTTCCATCTTACACCATGTTACTTCCTTTCTAAATTCAGTTCAGCCTGTATTGGTTCTTTCTTAATGAAAACATACTGACTCAGGAGGGAACTAGAATAGTGGATATGCTAATAGTGGATATGCTACTGTCAAAGCCACTTTGAAATACAAGATTTCAAAGAAACTGCTGTTCTTCCATGTTAATCTTTGCCGAAGATTCTTAATCCACAAAATAACATTCTAAGCAGAAACCCCAAAAACCTTACTATTAGGAAGAAGTTTTAAGCAAGGGCTATTGTTCCTATAATGCTTACTGACATTTAATGGCAAGAAGTGCCATGATATTCTCTGTAAATCCAGCATAAATGTACTAATCTATTTCTTGAATGCCTTTGAGGTTTCTATGTCAGCTTTACCAGGGGTCATTGGGTAAATATTAGGCCAGTTTCTTAGTAGTGTATATTTAACTTAGTTAATATGCGTGTTCTATGATACAAACAGGGGGTTATTCTAAGTTCTACTTATTATTTCCTCACATTGTTCTATGGTGCAAACAATGCATGCTATAAACTATTCGTAATCACTACTATTTTTTTCCTCAACAAAGACATCTTATATCTAAGAGCTTTAATATTGTTTTAACTTCAGAGCCATTTGATAAAAATATTGCAAGAAAAGAAATAATTCAAATATGTTTTCTTGGTGCTGTCCAGAACCCATACATAGAATCCAATGTAAGACTGCTATTCCCAGATTGTCTTATGTCTCCATATACAACCAGTTCAACCATTTTTGATTGACGTGGTGAGTCAGTTCAGTGAAACAACCTGTCAGTTTCATCTTATATAACAGTCCAACCAATTTAACTGAATTGCCAAGGAGTTTGAAACAACCAAGCAATCAACTCAAACAAAGCAATTAAAGTGATTTTACCTGTAGGTACAGTCTAAGTGATTGATATGAAGTTCCATATTTGGATATTTTATCCACACAAAAATTATGTTTTCCTTATTGTAAAATATTCCTATTGTTTTATTATGTTATATTCTTCTAAAATTAAATTTACATGGAAATATCCTGAATTTCTAGAACTGCAAAATGAATAATTTCTAGATTTATCTCTATAATCTACTGAGAAAAGCTTTAAGATGGCAGTGAAAAATAAAATTGACACACGGCACCTTAACAACTGTAGCTAGTTAAAAATAATATAAGAGGCCCCTGGATGGCTCAGTCAGTTAAGCCTCTGACTTGAGCTCAGGTCATGATCTTGTGGTTCACAAGTCCGAGCCCTGTGTTGGGCTCTGGGCTGACAGCTCAGAGCCTGGAGCCTGCTTCAGATTCTGTGTCTCCCCCTCTCTCTGCCCCTCTCCTACTCATGCTCGCGTGCTCACTCTCTCTCTCAAAAATAAATGAACATTAAAAAAAATTTTTTTAAAGAATAATATGAATAATGTTAGTTTTAAAAAGCAATTAAAAGATTTTTTAAAATATTTATTTACTTGTGAGAGAGAGAGAGACAGAGCACAAGCAGGGGAAGAGCAGAGAGAGAAAGAGAGAGAGAGAGAATGAATCCGAAGCAGGCTCTAGTCTCTGAGTTGTCAGCACAGAGCCCAGTGTAGGGCTTGAACTCATGGGCATGACCTCAGCCGAAGTCGGAAGCTCAACTGACTGAGCCACCTAGGCACCCCTTAAAAACAACTTTTAAGAAGATAGAGTACAAAATATTTACTGAAAGCAATGTCTATTCAATGACATCAACAATTTTGATCAAGCCATCTTTTTTTTCTTTTTGTATGAATTATTTCACAGAGGAATATTTGAGTTTCCATGATTGTATAGACATTTTAGTTGCCTATTCACTAGTCAGAATGCTGAGCTTTGCACTTTAGATTAGAATAAATATACTTAGGTATATTTACCTCCAACTGTGGTGGAGTAACTGAGAACAGACTCTCCACTGAAGCTGAAAAAATAAACAAATGGACAAAGTAGGTGAGGGAAGAGTTATCAAGACACTAGCCTCAGGTGACATAAGACAGTGATTCCTGAAAGGTGGGGGGAAATAATGTGCACCATATGACTTCCCTAGCTTACTGTCTTGAGTGAGAGAGTTTTCTTGTCATAAAGTATGGAGGCAGAACCCAATCAGAGTCTGACCAACTCCCTGAGTTGAAGAGACAGAGCTGAGAGTTTGAGGACAAAAAGACTCTAGGATTTGCCTCTGCAAAGTACTGGAGAAGAGAGAGCTGCACAGAACGGGAACTCCAGAGATCTGAGCAGGACTCTTCATGTCTTTAGCATCTTGCAGGTGAGTGTGTGGTGTGAGGAAACTCCAAGGCCAGGGAAAGAACCACCTGAATGGAGTAAAGGTGACAGTGCTTGCCAGTGACCCAGAGCTGAAAATAGCCCCTTTCCCCATGATTCACAGGGCATCAGGTGGAGCTCACTGAAGTGTCTTTATCAAGAATAGGAAATAATTAGTTTTAAACACTTCTCTGGTCTTGCTTAACAAATCTTAAAAGCAAGTTCAAACAGTATCCAAGTAAACTAGCTGCGGCTCAGAACAAAGCTCAAAAATATATAGGACAATACAAAAATGTCAGCATTTAACAAAGTAAATTCATAATGCCTGGTATGCAATAAAAAAATCATCAACTAGGCAAAATAATAGAAAAATATAACTCATGATGAAGGGGAAAAGATCAATCAATTGAGAACCAGAGCTGAAAGAGATGTTAGAATTAGCAAATAAAAAATATTAAAATAGTTATCATAGCTCTATTTTATATGTTTAAATGTTAAGTATAGACATGGAAGATATAAAACAGACAAAAATTGCATTTCTGTAAATGCAAACTAAAATGTTCAAAATGAATAATACACTGGTTGGGATTAATGACAAATGCAACATTGAAGATGTAAAATTAGTAAGCATGAAGATTTCGGGATAGAAACTATGAAAATGAAACACACAGATGAAGGATAATTTTTTTTCAAAAATGAACAGAAAATCCATGAACTATGAAACAACAAAATCTGAGACTTGAAAAGTGGCTAGCTAATATACTGGTAGTCAAAGTGGCCAAAGAAAGGGGACAAGGACAGAAAAAAAAATTGATGAAATAAAGTCTAACAGATTTTCAAATTCGATGACATCTATGAACCCACAGATCCAAGAATCTCAATAAATCTCAAGCCCAAGATACAAAGAAATCAACTGTAAGTCACATCATGACCCAATGGTTAAGAACTAGTAATGAAGAGAAAATTCTTAAAATCATGGATAGGAAAACTTGTATCCAGAATATGCAAAAACCTCCTAAAACTCAATAAACACAACTCATTTTTTAATTTATTTTTATTTTTATTGTTTAATGTTTATTTTTTTGAGAGAGAGAGAGAGAGAGAGAGAGAGAGAGAGGAAGGGCCAGAGAGTGAGGGAGACACAGAATCCAAAGCAGCCTCCAGGCTCCAAGCTGTCAGCACAGAGCCCAACGTGGGGCTCGAACTCACAGACTGCGAGATCATCACCTGAGCCGCAGTTAGACGCTTAACCGACTGAGCCACCCAGGCGCCCCAACTCATTTTTTTTAATGAGCAAAAATTTGAATAGACAAAAAAAGATATACTACTGTGGCTAATATGCAAATGAAACAATATACCACTCCATCTATCATTAAAGAAATGCAAATTAAAACAGCAATGAGATACCACCACACAACTAGGAGAATGGCTAAAATTGAAAGGACTGAGCATCCTATGTGGCAGGTGTCTCTCATTGACTGCTGATGATAATTAAAAAAAAAGAATATAAAAGCATTTAATGCAGCCACTTTGGAAAAGAGTTCAGCAGTTTCTTAAAAAGTCGCACATAACCCTATGACCTAGCCACTCCATGGCTAGATATTTACTCAAGAGAACTAAAAGTCCACGTCCATAAAAATACTTGTCCAGGGCTGTTCAGAGAAGCTTTATGGTTAATTGTCAAAATCTCTGAAGAAATCAAATACCCAAAAACAGATGAATGGATAAGCAAACGGTTAGATTTTACACATGTAGACAATGTTATTATTCTATGCAAAAGTTATATAAGGGAATACTGTTCACCAATAAAAATGAATGAACTAGTGATATTCTACAGTATGAGTTAATCTTCTAATAATTTTGCTGAATGAATGAAGCAAGTAAAAATAGAGTATGTACTCAATATGATTCTATTTCTGTCAAATTCTAGGATACAAACCAATCCCTAGTGACAGATTAATCTGTATTCTGTAGTGACAGACTAATTCAGGTAGAGAGTGTGTGGGCGGAATCAGGAGAGGCCAGAGACAGGATTTTTAAAAGGTACAAGGAAACCTGTGTGGGTGATGGAAATGTTCATTACCCTGATTGTATTAATATTTGTATGGGTGTGTACATATGTCAAAACTCATCAAATTATGCATGTTAAACATGCAGTGTTTGTTGTGTGTTAATTTTACATCAATAAAGCTGTTTAAAAAAATGAGTACACTTAGGAATGCAGACCTTTCTCTCTCTCGCCACCCTTGTTAACACTCTAGCTTGGAGTGTGCTGCCTTAAAAGACGAAGGACAGTTTCACAGTGGCAAAATTAAAAAATATATATATATATATATATATATATATATATATATATATATATATATATATATGTATTTTTCATTGACATTACTGTTATTTTATTCCATGATACAAATTGTTGACTAAATATCTCTGCATATAAATATTTTAATCACTTTGGAAACCTCTTTAATGGAATGTTTCTTACGGGACTGCTGTTTTGCCAATAACTAGATATGTTGTTCCTCCTCATCTCAGCCCTGGAAACCAATAGAAGAAAAACCTTCTCTGTGGTGACTCACCTACTGACATATCATTGTGCAACTAACTCTTCAGCATAGAAATCATTCAATCCATGCTCTTACCAAAGAAATTATTCTTCAATTTGGGAAGTTTAAAACTTTTCATGGAAAAAATATTTTTCTCATGAAAAAAGCAATCCATATTTCTTACAGAAAAATTTAGAAAATGCAAAAAAAAGAATGTTTTATGTATACTATATAGTTATAATTGCTATTAATATTTGGCATAATTTACCTGCACTTTTTAATGAAAAATCTTATTTACTTGTCAGAATACAATGTAAAATCATGTATCTTGTTTTTTCCACTTGATATTACAGAAGACATTTTTGTACTAAACTCTGATTTTTATGGCTGTCATAAATTCAATCATTTAGACCTACCATAGTTTATCACCCATCTGTTGTTAGACATTTACATAGTTTTAAATGGCTTACTATTATAAATAATATTGAAGCATTCACCTTTTGCATAAAACTAGTTTCTTGGGGAAGTTTCTCTAGAATGAAATTACACTTGAGCCTTGAACAACACAGGGGTTAGGCATGCCAGCCCTGCACAGTCAAAAATCCACACATAACTTTTGATTCCCCCAAAACTTAACTTGTTTGTGTTATGTGTGTTCTGCCTGAGGGCTTCTTTCATACTTTGGGTTTGTGTGTTTTCCCAGTGTCCTCCACAGCAGTCAGTTTAACTTCAACCAGACATTCATGTGCTAAATAATAACCAACTCTTGGTATGGCTGGAATAGAAATGACTGTATGTCTACCTTGCTGCTCTTAATGATGGTTTCTGAGATGAAACCAAATTTAAAATTTGAGCTTGTTAATGTTAGTATGCAAAGAAAGCCTCCCTTCCTCTCTCTCTCTCTCTCTCTCTCTCTCTCTCTCTCTCTCTCTCTGTGTGTGTGTGTGTGTACATATGTATGTGTATATATGTGTACATATATATGAGAATATCATAAAATAATAATGGTGTCAGTAGCTTTTATGTTTAAAATGTGCATAGAAATTTTCTTCCACAAAGTTCAGATCTTATAAAAAAAAACTTAATGGGAAAATATGCTATTGGAAATATTTGAGAAATCAGTAGTGTTGATGGGTAGGGAAGTAGGAAGCACTTAGCAAAAGATCAAAGTGAGAGTAGCCAGAGGCAAATTAAAATCTTGGCTGAACAAACACATTATGGATAATAAAGTTATATTGATGTCAATGAAAAGGCAAATAAAACTTACATTGAGCACTCTTTGGTTCACTACTGTGAAATGTTTTAAAATGATTAAAAGATGGATTATTCACTCTGAATGGGATAACACTGTGGACATGATGGAGCTAAGGAAAAAATCCTGGAACTTGTTCTGTACTAGAGTAAAGGCTCAGAATTATCTAGGTGGAGAGACCTAAGACCACCTAATATTCAGTGTCCAGAATGCAGCTGGAAGCTACATACTAAGGGGCCATTAATACTATTAGTAATTTTTTTTTAATTTGAGTATATTGACACAATGTTACGTTAGTTTCAGGTATACAACACAGTGATTCGATAAATCTGTTATGCTCTACTCACCTAAAGTGTAACTACCATCACTCACCATGAAACAATAACTTAACACTGTTAAGTATTTTCCCTATGCTGTACCTTTAATCCTTGTGACTTATTCATTCCATAACTGGAAACCTCTATCTCCCACTCCCCTTCACCCATTTTGACTATCCCCTACCCCTCTTCCCTCTGGCAACCATCAGTTTATTTTCTGGATTTATGGGTCTGATTTTGTTTTCTGTTTCTTCATTTGCTTTGTTTTTCAGATTTCATATATAAATGAAATCATATGGAATTTGTCTTTTCTCTGACTTATTTCACTTAGCATAATATCCATTAGGTCCATCTGTATTGTCTCAAATGGTAAAATCGCACTTTTTTATGTCTGAGTAATATCCCATTGTGTGTGTGTATATGCCACATCTTTCTTATCCATTCACCTGTCAGTGGACACTTGGGCTGTTTCCATATCTTGGCTATTGTAAATAATGCTGCAATTAACATTGGGGTACATATATCTTTTCAAATTAGTGTTTTCATTTTCTTTGGGTAAATACCCAGTAGCGAAATTAATGGATCATAAGGTATTTCTATTTTTAATTTTTTGAGGAAACTGCATACTGTTTTCCATAGTGGCTGCACCAGTTTGCATTCCCACCAACAGTGCACGAGGATCCCTTTTTTCCCACATCCTTGCCAATACTTGTTATTTTTTGTCTTTTTGATCCTAGCCATTCTGACTGGTGTGAGGTGGTATCTCATTGTAGTTTTTTAAAGCAGCTGAGAAAAAGGACAGAAAGGATTAGCAAATAGAAGAGTTATGCTGCCACTTACTGTCCTGAGTGCCCTAGCAGGCATTTTCAATCAATGGCGGCTTTCTTTCCCGTTAAGCCTCAACATGAGCTTGGAATCCTTCTTGAACACCATGTATGTTCAATACCAACAGATGGGCTTCAAAGATCTTAAACGTGACTTCCAAATCTAAGATATATGGATAGTTCAGTTTTTTTCATTACCTGCTTATTTTATAGAATTGTGGTGAAGAGTGCATAAAATAGTTCATGTTAAAGTATGTTGTTAATAAAATGGTGGCAATTATTAAATGCAAAAATAACAGCTAAGTTAATTATTTGCCTATGTTTATGAAAATGTGGCTAACTGAATAACAGGTTAAATTCCTTTACCTACAGCCTAGTAGTCCTTACTGTATGCAGATTTGTTAGTCACAATAGACTCTATTGTATATATGTCTCCCATTAGATTTTCTGCTTCCTGGGGACAGGACATGTGTATTTTATCCTTGTATTTCTGGCACTTGATGTAATATTAGGAATTATTATTATTATTATTATTAGGATACAGAATATATCCAATACTTGTTGAAACAAAATTAGAATACAAATCGGGATAACTGTCTGTTTCTTAAACTTCACTTTTATCACAGTTTCAATTAAGGCTAGTAGTTCAGAACTTTACCTTCCATCTACATTAGGTATTTCCCAGTCACTGTGAATATGCATTTCATATAGTTTAGTCTGGATGTTTGTTTGTTTGTGTCCAAGTCTGTAGTGATGTTTGTAAATCAACACATAAGATATTCGTCTAAATTATGTAATAATGTCCCTGCATTTCACTGGAGATGGCTCCTGAAAGGAAACTATTAATCCAACCACAAATATGTTTGTGTTTTGGATTCAAGAACCTAAAATAGTGATAGAGTCTTTGATTTTATCTCTGTGTTCATTCTTGCTACCAACTGCCAACTTGTTTTGAGATTCCAAAGGAAAATCTTTTCATATGTGCCTTCTTGAGCATCGTACACTCTATTTCTTAAGAATTTAGGATTCAACTTGCTCTGCTCTGAGGGTGGGGTGTTTTAGTTTATAGAAATATTGAGACAGCAATGCATCAGCAAATTTGTATTGGGAGGAGAGATGAATATTTCAAAGCTTATATTCATACTGCCTTGGGAGGAATTTGTAATCTGGATCCCACAGCTGTTGCTAAGTGAACCAGTGGGGTGGTTTTCCTCTGGCTAAGCCAGTAGGGTGTTCCCAATGCCTGTCTCTACCACAAGATGCTCTCTGCATTTTTATTACTTTCTGTAACCTTAATGACTGCATTTGGAAATGCATGATTTTTTAAAAATCCCCTTATAAATTATGTATGTCTCTATTGACTTGAAAACATGCTCATTCATAGGTTCTGCATTCGGGAGAAAACAAAAAGCATTTGTATGGAGCTAGATTCCTAAAATATTTGTCAGGAGAGGGAGCTAAATGGAAAAGCTAATTTATCTGAATATTCTAAGAGAGGGTTTGGGGAATGATTTCATAAAATCTGGTGTGTGTGTGTGTGTGTGTGTGTGTGTGTGTGTGTGTATGTGCACGTGCGCTCCTGAGTGTTAGGACAGGATCCATCTTTTTTACCTACCTCTCCCTTGGTAGTATTGTGGTGATTCAAAAATTGAATCTAAATCTCAGGGCTGTAAGGCTCTGGGATAATGTAAGGCTGTCAGCCAGAAGAGAGAAGGGCATCATATTTTCAGGGAAAGAATTTTCTAAATTAGACAAACAGGGAGGGGCAGGCAGTTGGTATCAAATTTTTATACCACTATGTACCTCAGAGCAAAACAGTGCTTTGCACATAGTAGCTTCTCAGCAAATTTTGTCAGTCTGATATTATATTCTCTATTTTTACATGGAGGAATTCTTTGGGTCTGTTTAATCATTATACTTTTGGATAAAAAACACATAAACATATATTAGCAATATATGATTCACATAATATTAGTATACCAGCCTCTGAAAACACTTGCTGCTTGTTTTCATAGAATTTGTTTTAATGAAAAAAAAGTTGTTCCCAAGATTTCCCCCGATATTAATGTTCTTATTTTAAGAGATTCTCACTTCACTCTGAGAGGAGGCATTGAGTCCTTTGAGCCACACTGTTCTCATCCTTGAACTACTTGATCCCTAAAGTTGATTTCTTGTTTTTAAAATGCATATTACATTATATGTCTGTGTGAATAATGGCACGAGAATGAACTCATGGTGAAAAATTACTTGTGATTTGGAAAGGTTGGTTTTTACAGCCTTTAAGTGCACAATACAGAATTGATGTACATAATGAGTCATTTTTTTCCCATTCAACAGCAATATGTTTCTTTCCCTGAGCTTTGAATGGGTCTTATGAAGAGGATTTTCAAGTGGCTCCTGGGAGAGCAAGGCAGCGATTACTGACTTTACAAAAGCTACTGTGGATATATGTTGCCGTATCACCAACATTTCTGGTGATTTAAATTCAGCACTAAATTGGCTCTGATAATGTTAACCAACAAATTGGATGCAATTCCAGTAGCACATATTCTGACATCTTATCTAGGGGAATCTCAGCTGTTCTCCTGCAGAAATAAGTTTGGAGCAGAGCTGCAACGCAACCTTAATTACAGGGCAGATGGACCAGCTACAAATGGATGTTCTGCTGCTAGATGTTCTGTTCCAGAGAAGGATGCAATCAGTTCAAGCTGTTTTTGACTGATGCTTCAGATTGTGGTCTTGTAAACAGGTCTGAAAATAGCCACTTTTTAAAGACTGAAAATTCCTGTAATTAGGACATGCCTTAAAAATTAACCCTAAAAAGAATACGGGTTGGAGGATGGAGTAGCTTTTAGTTTTGAATTACTAGCTGGATGGCTGTAGCACTCTGTTCTTAAAAGAGGAAGAAGCAGGTCATTAGAGGAGATGCTTGTAAAGCTGTGTGTCAGAAATGAAAGGAAAATGGAGTTTCCTTGGTGCTAGAGAACTGTGTAATTAGCTGGGATAACAAGCATGGATATTTATTGTTGTGGAATGCAAGGAAGAAACTGAAAAACAAAACTCCTGGTGTCTCTGCTCCACATCTGCCGAACTAATTTGGGGGTAATTTTATCATTTTAATCTGCGTGATGCTCTTCCCCAGTTGCTAAAGTACCCTGGTGTTTACCAGATGTCAGACATTTAATGAGGCCTCAGAGGCTCAGGATGGGTTTGACTGCAGGTGTTTAATGCCTACCGGGCCTTTAGACATAGCCACAAGCTGGTGTTTCCTGGTATGCCTTGATTCTCAGTACTTAAACCCTTCAGAAAATGTTAGTGGCCACTCTAGCCACTAGGAGGAGCTGGAGGCTACTCCATCCACTCAGCTCCGCTTCACCCAAGACTGGTTCAGATGGAAGGGCAGAACCCTTCAAGTACGAGGGTATCAAGGACACGGAATTAGAGCTCTCACTCTAAAGAGATGTTTGAAGTAGTATAAAATGATTAAGAATATATGATTCCCAGAGTCTAGGATTTAAGTCCTGGCAACATACTGATTTTCTGTAAACCTGTTTCCTCAACTTCAATGTAAGGATAATGTTAATATTTCTCCTTTAGATTTGTTGTAAGTAAAACACAAAATAATCCAGATAAAGCATGTAGCCTAATGTCTGGTACAGTGTTAAGATTGCTCCATAAATGGTTTTTATGATGTGATTCATTGAGTGTTCAGTTAATCTTGGGAATCCTCTTCTATGGAGCTTGGCCTCCAACTTAGATAGTGACTTAGGTCACCTAGGCTATAGTCATTGGTTCCCCTTCTCAAAGTAGTTTAGCTCTGTTGCTTGAAGCACTTGGTCTAGAGTCATGCAGACCTGGGCTATGACACTTAGTGACTCAGTGACCTTAGGAAGTTTAGTTAACCTTTTTAAACCTCAGTTTTAATAATTATTTTTTTCCACCGTTACTGGAATATAATTGACATATAACATTGTATAAGTTTAAAGTGTAAAACATGATGATTTGCTACGCAAATATATTACAAAATGATCACAGTAGGGTTTGTTAACCCTTTGCTCACCTCACATAATTCCTCTTTTGAATGATGAGAACATTTAAGATATACTCTGTTAGCAACTTTCAAATATGTAATATAATATTGTTAATATAGTCATCATGCTGTACATAAATCCCCAGAACTTATTCATCTTATACCTTGAAGTTTGTACCCTTTGACCATCTCCCCCCTTTGCAGAGCCCCCAGCCCCTGAGAAACACCATTCTATTCTCTGTTTCTATGATTCAGGCTTTTCAGATTCCACATATAAGTGATCATACGGTTTTTATGTTTCTCTAATTTCTCACACAACATAATATTCTCAAGGTCCATTCACAGTCACACAAATGGCGGGATTTTCTTCTTTCTCATGACAGAATAATATTCTAATATTCCGTGGAATATTATTCATGTATATGTATAATGGAATATTATGTATATGTATAATAGAATATTATACATAATATATAAAGGAATATTATAAATATACATACCATGGCATCCTTTTTCTATCTATTTATTCATTGATGGACACTCAGGTGGTTTCCATACCTTGGCTGTTGTGAATAGTGCTGGAATAACCACAGTTTTATGATTTTTATCCCTGTTAAACTTACTTTGTTTTTGTTTCCCTAATTTCATTGAATTGTCTATCTGTATTTTCTTATAGCTCATTAAGCGTCCTTAAATTTTTTTGAATGTTTATTTATTTTTGAGAGAGAGAGAGAGCGCGCGAGCATGTGTGGGGGAGGGGCAGAGAGAGAGGGAGACACAGAATCCAAAGCAGGCTCCAGGCTTGAGCTGTCAGCACAGAGCCCGACACAGGGCTTGAACTCACCAACTGTGAAATCATGACCTGAGCTGAGGTTGGACTCCCAACCCGCTGGGCCACCCACGTGCCCCTCATTAAGCGTCCTTAGAACAACTGCTTTGAATTATTTATCAGGTAAATTGCACATCTCCATGTCTTTGGGGTTGGTTACTGGAAAATTATTGTGATACTATACTAGTGTCATGTTTCCTTGATTTTTCACATTCCTTGAAGTCTTGCATTGCTGTCCTTGCATTTGAAGTAGCTGTCACCTCCTCCAGTCTTTACTGATTAGCTTCAGGAGAAAAATATCTTTTTCAGCCTTGCTAGGGATTCTGAGGCTTTCTCAAACCTTCTATGGATATACCTGCTCCACACTTTTTGTTCCCTCTTGAATGCCTTCTCTAGATCCTGCAAAGCACCAGGCTGAATGCTGACAGCCTCCCTCTCGGTTTCCCAAGGTTGGTGCTAAATGCTCAGGTTTGTGTTGTCTCCCAGGCCCACTGAATCAGTGGCTTTCTGAGCATGCCTACTAGCTGTCTGAAGCATCTTGCTCTTGCTACGATTGGGAGCATGCACAAGGAGCCTGCCATGGGGTTGATGGGGTTGGTGTGTGTGTGTGTGTGTGTGTGTGTGTGTGTGTGTGTGTGTGTGTGTGTAGGTGAGGCACTTGGGGTTCTGGAGGTGTCGTGTAGGCCAGTTGGGAGGATCTGAAGGTGACCTAGTGGCTTGTGGGCAGACCTCCCCATGGAGTCTGTAATGTGGTTAGAAGGCTCTGCATCTCTTTGATTCTTTCATTCCAAACCCTGGCTGCCACTCTCCCTGTCCCTCCCTGCCCCTTACCCTAGCCCCATCATGTAGCTCATGACTTGTACTCTGAATGAGGAACAAGGCAAATGGGCCTCTTTGGCAGCATTCTGCACAGCTGAGAAAGCCAGGTGTTTCCTCACATCCTCTCACTATTCTTCCGAGGAGAAATCATGAGCCTGAGAAGCACTGTCTTGGTGTTAAACTGTATGGCCTTGGGGGAGGGGTGACCTGGGAGAGTCCAACAATTCCCTCTGACTCCAATGTGTCCAATCTCAGGTTATGTTCCTCTAGTGGTGTGCTGGAACTTCTCTGCTGGACTTTCACAAAGGCTCTTTTATCTGTGAGTAGCTGTCTAGAACAGTGTTTTCCAGAGGCTCCCAGACCATGGCCAAAAGGTCCTGGAGGTGGTTCCAGGCCACTTCAGGGTCCACAGCTGGGACCAAAGTCTGGAGCGTGTGAAGATGCTTCCAGGACCCTTGGTGCATGGTGCTGGATCCCACAGATCCTCAAAGGGACTTTTGTCCATAGACAGATGCCAAATTGTTGCTGTTGAGAAGGGATATCATGAAGGACATCTTATGTGGCCATCTTGCTGATATCATTCTCATGACCTTTAAATGAGTAAAATAATACCTTAATCACATAGTTGTTACTAGGATTACAGATGAAACAATTCATCCGTGCTTAGCATAGTCTCTGGTACATGGTAAGAACTAAATACATGCTTAGTGGTATTATTAGTCCTTAGTCCTCATGTATATTTACTTTTTAAAATTTCTATCCTTTTTTATTATGTTTTATTTTCATTGTTGTTTGTTAAACAAATTTCAGAAATCACTGGTCATAGGAGATTTTTTTTATTGGACAAGAGGATCTTCCTATTTCCCCTGAACTCATACTCCACCTACTTACAGCTTTGATTCTGATGGTAAATCTACCTCACTCATTTTAAAATTCTGGACTTTTGGCTCAAAATGTATGGTCATCATTCTCTTAGTCTTAGATGTCTCATTCTCCTAACTAAGAATGTATGGATTTGAAGACCAGCTAGAGGTGATATTCTGAGAAAGAGATTCTTTTGGCATGAATTTCCTCATCCTTAAAATGGGTATAAAAATATATAACTCATGGTACTGTATTTTAAAATAAGCTTACAGATAAAACACAGTGCTTGGCACATGGTGGGGTCTCAACAAATGAGCCAGACTGCTGGGGAAGGTGGGAGGGTAGAGGAAGAAAGAGGGGATCAGACAATCCAATGTAGCTTGGCTCTAGGATCTAGGACTTACCTTATCAGAAGATGGATTGTAAATGTTCACATACATATGTGAACTTTCTCCCTTCCTTTAGCATCAACCCTTTGTCCATTCTTATTTCTCCTTTTCTATGCCACTAGACCCAACTCCAAACCAACCAGGCAGTAAATATGTGGATGTAAGTTGGTGCCCTTGTATTGGTAACTGATGCTTTGGTATTTTGCTTCCTGATGGAGAAGAAACAACAATGGCTAAATTCATTGCTTAGATTCTGGAGAAAATCAAGCATGAGGGTATTGCCAAGCTAAGAAGGTAATCTATGGACACTTTATGGATCAAAGGGCAAGGGCTGATGGGCAGGGCCAAACGAAAAGATGCCTGAGGCATCAACATGGAAGTGACTCTAAAACAACTACAGTGAATTGAATACAAAGTGTCATTTAATTCAAGTTTCTGCACACAACTCTGTTTGTAGTTGGCTTCTTTCTCGTAGTTTAGCTGCTGCCAAATTGAACCTCATCTTGGAGTAAAACTAAAACAAAACAAAACACTCCTTGCCACCACTGATGGATTTCTGTTGAGATTTTTTTCAACAGGTGACAACATTCTGAGAACAGCCAATTGACAGCTGCCTAAAGTCAGCAGTTAGAGCTGAAATTGAAAAATGCATGAGATAGTGCATTTAGTGAGAACTAGTCATTTTTCCCCTAAACTTTAAACTGTTTAATATGCCTACTGAGGTGTTTTCTGACTTAGAAAATTCCAAAAGAAACTAAAAAATGAGGAAGAACTAATGAGAAGGTGAAATTTTTTTTTGCTGACATAAAGGACAAAAAAAGAGAAAACTGTCAATGATATTCTGAACAGGACTTTGTAATGTATCTTTATAAGTTACCTCTATATCTGTGTATGTAAACTGTGAGTGAGGAAAACTACAGAAGAAAAGAAGATTCCAAATTAAGTTGGAATATTACATTGCACCCAGGGTATGTGATTGAATTGTCTTAACTATAATGACAGAGGCATAAAGAGACATTTTCCTTTCTTTTTTTTTTTTAAATTTTTTAATGTTTACTTATTTTCAAAATAGAGAGAGAGAGAGAGAGAGAGAGAGAGAGAGAGAATGGGTGGGGGAGGAGCAGAGAGAGAAGGAGACAGAGAATCTGAAGCAGGCTCCAGGCTCTGAGCTGTCAGCACAGAGCCCAACATGGGACTCGAACTCACAAACCACAAGATCATGATCTGAGCTGAAGTCAGACGCTTAACTAACTGAGCCACCCAGGCACTTTTCCCTTTCAATAAATTATTCTTGGGCAGATATTTTTTGAAATATTGTTTTAAATGTACATGAAATTATTAGTCCAACTCATCCATATGTAGAGGTGTGACTTTTCAGGGAGTTCGTGATATCCTGTCATGGGGTTGTATAAACTGTCTCTGCTTTTATTCTTAAGTTTGATAATAAATAAACTATTTTAGGTGTCTAATAACATAGATGATGTTAATAGTCCATCTTGGATAAAAGGAAATGGGAACTTAAATGAAAATATTAGCAAAATTGCACTCCACAAAGTTCATTTTGCATATGTCCCTTTCCATAAATGTGGATTCATCATCTCTAACAAATTCTGTAAATTTGGTGAAAATCCTTGTGTCTTTTTTTTGACGGATGTAATCACAGACGGAAATTTTATTTGCTTTAAGTAACCAATTGAACAAATGTGTTCTGAGTTACGGACACTGTACTTTTGTGGATTCATGGAGTGACGGGTGTGAAGAATAAAATTCAATCAGTGAAAATAATTGCAGTTGGAAGGAGATGACATTTGACTTACAACGTGGAAGATAAGAAGACCAAACATGAGGCTCTAGAGAAGAAGAAACAGCAGATGCAAAGTCTTGAAGGTGGGAGTGAACTTGCTCTCTGGTTCCATTGAAAAAGAAAAAGAAGGGTACATGAGTGGCCCATTAGTTAAGCGTCCAACTCTTCATTTCACCTCAGGTCATGATCTCATGGTCATGATCTCACGGTTGTGAGATTGAGCCCCATGTTGGGCTGTGCTGAGCGTGGAGTCTTATTCCAACCCACCCCACCCTTGCAAAAAAGCAATTTTCTTTAGGAATTATTTTCCACAAGCCTGGATTCAGAGTATGGAATCCTCTTGTATGGCTCCCCAAATACTAAATCAATAAATCCTTTTAAAGTGGTTATGGCTGGCAATGCCCTGGGCACCTAGCAGAAGTAAACATAAATTTTCTCTGAACAGAGAGGCCTCGAAGTCCTGTCACAGTTAAGTTCCCTTAAACACAAAAGGAAACAAGCCACCATCAGTGACAGACAGCAGAAACTATAGTCTACAGAATCAAAGGCCCAAAGACAGCAAGTGCTAGGATGATCAGAATCAGAATTTGAAATTAACATGTTTAACATGTTTAGAAAAATGAGAGAGAGTATTTAATGTTTCTCTTTACCAATAGACATGTATATATTCAACACCTTTTTGTGTGCCAGGCAGTTTCCTCAGGGAAGATCTTAAATTTCATAACATCTCTATTCGTGTTCATTAATTGTTCCAAGTACGTGGCTGTAGCTCTGGATGTGTCTCTGTATCCCTCCTTCTCCTATATACTTCTTCTGGGTTGCATTTAAGGTTAGTTTACCTTATTTTTCTAAATGCATGTACTCTACCGTTTGGTTGTGTGTTGTGGAGTGTGTTGCAGGCTCCCTTCCAAGGGCACACCTGTCTTCTACTCTGCTTGTGACCTAAAATGACAAAAGTGTGCCTGTTTTCTACTCTGCTTGTAACCTAAAATAAAAAAATGCAGTGGGCTTGCGCATTGTGCAGATTTGAGAAACGATGATCAATTCAATGGCCAATGCACATAATAAACACAGAATTTATGAATGAGAATTATAAAGGGTTTGAATTATTTGGAGAGGTTGGTGAAAGGTGAAGGGCTCTAACACACACACACACACACACACACACACACACACACACACACAGAGAGAGAAAAAAGAGGGAGAAAGAACATTGCTACATTAACATTTAAATTTAGCTCTTTCATGGTTACTATAACTGATTATACTCAATCTATCCTAGAAATGACTAAAAATGTAGGTATGATCTGGTGGCATTGATTACAATAAAATAAAAGTGTTTTAAATATGGATGAAAGAGGTTGATCAGATATAAGAATCTTAATTTTTTTGAGAAATATAATGGCCTCATTTTTTGGATATTCTTAAAAAAGAAATTATGGGATTCCTATATTTTTGAAACTGTAAAACTTCCTCTGCTGGCTAAGTAAAACTCTGCTTAACAAAAGAGAGAAGCATGTGAATGACCTATTAAACGTGGCTTTCAAAATTCTGGTTTTATATTATCATCTCACTTAAGCGATCCCTTCCTAAATTCTCTGGCTCTAATCTGGATTAAAATAAATTGTGTGCTTGTATATATATATATATGTGTGTGTGTGTGTGTGTGTGTGTGTATTTACATATATTCACATACATGTTTTTGAAGAGAGCACCATTGAGAGCATATGCACTCTTCCCTTCTTGATAGGACCAGCTAATTATAATAGAAATAATAACAATAACAATAGAAATCCACCACTCCAGTTTTAAAAAAAAGGTGATGGAAGAGCATGAAACTTTAATCATATTAATAACAAAAATATTTAATAACAGTTTTAGTAGTGTTTTATCTTCTAACAAGCCCTATTTCCCTTTGAGTCTCACAACTGTGTTTAACAGATAGTTTTCATCCTGCCCTAATTAGAAATTGTTTGGTAGCAAGAGACCTGACTTACTCAAGTAGGTTAAGTAAAGGGAGATTTATTACAAGGGGAAAGGAAATCTAACAAAACTGAGAGGCAGGATGAATGGTGAGGTCTTATAATGTACTGAAATGGCAACAGGAAAGCCCTTGGTAACCCAAGCATCTCTCCACTGCTTTGCATGGCTTTTCTTTTTCTTTTTTTTTTTAATATGAAATTTATTGTCAAATTGGTTTCCATACAACACCCAGTGCTCATCCCAACAGGTGCCCTCCTCAATGCCCATCACCCACTTTCCCCTCCCTCCCACCCCCATCAACCCTCAGTTTATTCTCCGTTTTTAAGAGTCTCTTATGGTTTGCCTCCCTCCCTCTCTAACTTTTTTTCCCCCTTCCACTTCCCCATGGTCTTCTATTAAGTTTCTCAATCAATGTGATACATCATATTAATAAAAGAAAATATAAGAACCATATGATCCTGTCAATCGATGCAGAAAAAGCATTTGACAAAATTCAGCATCCTTTCTTAATAAAAACCCTAAAGAAAGTTGGGATAGAAGGAACGTACTTAAACATCAGAAAAGCAATTTATGAAAAGTCCACAACTAATAACATCCTCAATGGGGAAAAACTGAGAGCTTTCCCCCTGAGATCAGGAACACAACAGGGATGTCCACTCTCACTGCTGTTGTTTAACATAGTGTTGGAAGTTCTAGCATCAGCAATCAGACAACAAAAGGAAATCAAAGGCATCAAAATTGGTAAAGATGAAGTCATGCTTTCACTTTTTGCAGATGACATATTATACATGGAAAACCCGATAGACTCCATCAAAAGTCTGCTAGAACTGATACATGAATTCAGCAAAGTCGCAGGATACAAAATTAATGTACAGAAATCAGTTGTGTTCTTATACACTAATAATGAAGCAAAAGAAGGACAAATAAAGAAACTGATCCCATTCACAATTGCACCAAGAAGCATAAAATACCTAGGAATAAACCTAACCAAAGATGTAAAAGATCTGTATGCTGAAAACTATAGAAAGCTTATGAAGGAAATTGAAGATACAAATAAATGGAAAAACATTCCGTGCTCACAGATTAGAAGAATGAATATTGTTAAAATGTCAATGCTACCCAAAGCAATCTACACATTCAATGCAATCCCAATCAGAATTGCGCCAGCATTCTTCTCGAAGCATGGCTTTTCTATCTCTCGCCCTCCAGGTCCAGGTCTCCCACTTTGTCTCTCTCCTGAATTTTACTTCTGACGGTTCTAGTGAATTACTGGTCTTGTACTCCAATTTAAAATCCATAGGCATAAATGGGATGGATGGGAGTGAGGAACAGAGAAAGTGAAAGCGTATTTACTCATCCCTGTAAGGATGAAATGGAACAAGAGGTGGAGCCATGAGTTCAATAGTTCTGTAAGAGTAACTCACAGGAGAGGGGGGTGACTTAAGGGGCTGGACACCCAGCCCCAAGTGAGTCAAAATATATTCCCTTTACAAATGAGGAAATAAGTCTCTGTTTTCTTTACTACCCAGCATCTGACTGCAATCCGAAAGCCCTCAGTGTGACAATTTGAAATGAAAGCGATAGTAATCATTTAAATACATTTGGCAAAACTGATCAATGTGCTGAGGACTGCTTTGATACTCTCTGAAATATTAGATTTTTTCAAAAGGTATTTTCCTCATTTTTTTGTGCATCTGTTTTCTTATTCTCTAAACACATAAATTAGGACACAAATTCTTTACCACTGAGAAGAAAATTCCACGCCAGACTGAAGGTTGGAAAATACAGGGACTGACATTGAAGGCCTTTGCAGTTTCCTGAACATAAACTTCGTCTTAGAAGGGCTTTTGTGAATTAAGAGACATTCTTTTCTGGTGGTGTATAATAAACTGGGACTTTTTGTTTTCTTATACGTAATGCCCAGAAAAGCGTATTTACTCAGAAAATATAGCATGCTTTGTAATCCATTCTAAAGGCATTCAAACACAGATTTATTTCTTTGTATTCTTTGAAAATTGAAGGGTAATTTTTGTTGCTTAGATAACAGAAAACAGGTTTCTGCAAATAACCTGCAATTTGTCAACTTGAATGACAAAAGGTGAGTCTTATCCTTGTATGATGACCCCAAGCCTTCCGACAGGTCCTTGTCCAGCTAACTTGTCAGTTTTCAACAGTGGAGCTCTTGGAGCAAAGTGGACAGGGAGTAGATGATGCAAGCTCTTCCTTGCTTTCCCAATCTGTCCATTAAACAGACAATCCTAGGCCATGCCCAAGAGTGAGAGGGGACCAGGATTCCCATTTGTTGTCTCAGTCTCTATTATGTCTCAGCGCCTCCCCCAGAGTAGCTGCTTAATTATTATTTTAATGAATTAATTTTTCACCTTGAGATTTCATCTGAAATCAGACATTTAATTGGAAATTCCCATCACTGGAAAGTATTCAAATTAGGTGCAGTAGTCCAGGTTTGAAAATAATCTGTAAGATGAACTGGAAACTAACCAGTTTAGTTAGTTAGAACTAACTAACTAATGAACACAATTCTGAGTGACCCAGAAATCATCCAATATTCACCATGACCATTTCTCTGGGATGTTCTGGAAACTAATAAATTATTCCATACTCCATCAAGCCTGAAATAATTCTAAGCCAATACTGCTTATATTTGGCCAGAATATAGGATATAGAGTATGGAATAAAATAGTTTCAACTCTGCCTCTGTGTTCTTATTCCCCTTTCTCTTCATTTCTGTTCCTTCATAAGATATTTAATAATGCTGACTGTGTTGTAGGCCAGGGAAACATGGCCACCTTCAAAAATCTTTCAGTCTGAAAAAGACAAGGGGAATTAATAAACAGTAATGAAATATTACAAATGTGCTAAGAGCATGTAGTGAGTACTGTGGTTGTAAAAAAGTAACCATTGTCATCTTGAGATTTGGGGATTGGCATCATGATGTTTTTTCATAGAGTTTAAATATGAATGATAATTCCTTATGTATTTCTTAAAGTTTATATTGTTTCATTTTGGAAGATAAAGAAGAGAAAATCAGGTATTAACCTGTAAATGGGAACTTTCTAAAAAAATATTTTTAAGGTTATCTCCTTTTGAAAGAATAGTACATGTTATACTCACTTCCAGCGAGCCATTCTGCTGAAGAAGGTTATCAAGCAGACTATGAGGTACCAGGGTATTCCCAGACACAGAGAAGGGAGTCAGTATGTTGTGCTTGGTGAATGTAGCTGTCCACTATGGAGCTCAAGGTGGGGGCATAGTTGATGCTAGAGATATATCTCTCATTTTTTGATATGAAAGTTCATGGTTTTCTTTTGTCAAATATCCTTACTGCATATCTGATTCTGGATTTGAATTTGGAAAGTTTCTGAAGATAATTTAATGGTCATTTTCTAAGTATCTATATAAAAGTTTAATAAGGGCAGATAGCGCAAAGAGGAAAGAGTAGAATCACAAAATGGTAAAGAAAAAAATCAGGTATATATTTACTAGATCTAGGTGCTGTTTTCTAAATCCTAAAATTTCTCATGGGGTTTCAGACCATATGGATTTAATTATTTTCTTTTTCTAGCAGATGTTCAAAGACAATTTTCACTTGCCAGAGACTACGAAATGTCCAACCAAAAGGATACTGGAGTGGTAAATCTGACAGGCTTTTGGTAATGAATGTATTAAAATAACAAATACAATTTACATACTTAGATGCCTATTTTTATTGCAAAATCCTTTGGAGAAAATATTTAAACCACTATTTAAGGTCTCTAACATCATAAATGCCTACTAATTGGCCTGTATCTACCCTTGCCTGTCATTTCAACTCAGCCTGTTGTATAAACACTACATTTTCTAAATCCATTTCATGAAGTCTAAAAATTGAATAATGTTCAAATGAAAAGATGGAAAGGGAAGACAGAAAGCCTTCTAGAATGGGTTTCCCAAGCACTTTTTTTACATTCTAGTGGTTATTTTTTTCACCTTTAGAGATCCAGTAACTCAATGACATAACCATAGTTCATTGATCATAATAAATATTAACTCATATTAACCAAATTTAAGTAAACCAGATGCCTATTTCACTAATGAAGCCTGAGGGATTTTCATTTCCAGCAACTAGGATATCCTTCTTCTACCCAAGTCAATTCCTCCCCAGTGACAGAGTCTGAGGTTGTTGAATTGGCATTTAGGATGTTTTTCAGTAGACATAGAACCAGAGAAAGAGAAATAAAATGTCTTGTGGATGGTTTTCCTGAACCAGGGTGATGCCTTGGTTCATAGCACATTCCACTTCTCCAGTGAGTAAGAACTGTTTTTCTCAGATTTTTTGCCTGTTTTCTTTAGAAAGTGCTGAAAATATACTGCCAAAATCCCTTTCTGTTTTCCATTTTCTTATGGCCCATGATGATATTTCCACCTCTGTTACTACATTCTTTCTTTAGGAAGAGTTTTATCACCCATACTTAGAAGACACTTAGCATCACTTCCACAGTTGAGACAATTACAAAGGTCTGCCCTTGTTCCCTGGGAGGGAACATAGATGTCACCACTCAATGGGAGGAGCATCAGGATGGCACTGTAAGAAGACCACGTGGGATAAGAGATACTGATGATAACCATCTTTGCAAAATGCAGTCTGCCACAGTCTACCATCTGGCCATAACAATTCACATAGTTTTCACATGCAAATTACATCACCTCTGGATTTCCAAAATTTCCAAAGTTTCATCCCATGACAGCATCTGCTCAGGTCCAGTATTATATCATTTAAATTGGGTTTAGTCTCCTCATGTACAGCAACTCGCTACAGTTTGATCTAAAGAGTTATGAATTAAAAGGGACGCATTATGTCCTCCAGCTCCCTCTCCCCCAAACGTACAATTGTGGTATAAGAATAAGATTAATTGTACAAAAGTGGGGATATGAAAAGCACACAGTATCCACTGGCTCCCAGCACTTCTGAAATCCAGCAAGAAACATTTTGCCAGTTCTTTTATTAGGGCTCAGTCTTACCCTATAGGGGTTCTCAAGATCTCCTAGTCCTGTTCCCTAAGTTCTTTCTTTTTCACAAATCTTCTTCACTTATTCTTGCCTATAAAATGATGTTGGTACAGAGTTTCTTTTCATTTTGTACTGTCTTTGCCCTCTTGAATCTATGATGGCAACGGTTGTGCCAAAACAATTCTTTTTAAAATCTTGTGACTTTTCTATAATTCTTGAGGTTGCATCTAGTACACAAAAGCCACAAGTACAAGTGTCTTTAAGGCTGGTTCTTTTATACCTTGGGCTGCCTAAAAAGAAACTAAATGACCAAACACTTAATTTATATTCTTACAAGCCCCATTTTTTGGTGAAATCTACAAGACATTCTCTTAAGGTAGTTAAAGTGACCTTGTTTGTCTGAACTTTTTTTATTATTTAAATCCAAGTTAGTTAACATATAGTGTAGTATTGGTTTCAGGAGTAGAATTTAGTGATTCATCACTTACATATAACACCCAGTGCTCATCCCAACAAGTGCCCTCCTTAATGCCCATCACCCATTGATCCCATCCCCCACCCACCTCCACTCCAGCAACCTTCAGTTTGTTCTCTGTATTTAAGGCTCTTATGGTTTGCCTCCTTCTCTTTTTATCTTATTCTTCCTTCCTTTCCCCTCTATTCATCTGTTTTTGTCTCTTAAATTCCACATATGAGTGAAATCAGATGATATTTGTCTTCACCAAACTGACTTATTTCGGTAAGCATAATATACTCTAGTTTTATCCACATTGTTGCAAATGGCAAGATTTCATTCTTTATGATCGCCAAGTAGTATTCTATTACACACACACACACACACACCCCACACCCCACATCTTCTTTATCTATTTATCAGTCAGTGGACATTTGGGTTCTTTCCATAGTTTGGCTATTGTTGATAGTGCTGCTATAAACATTGGGATGCATGTGCCCCTTCAAATCAGCATTTTTGTATTCTTTGGATAAACAGCTAGTAGTACAATTATTGGACCATGGGGTAACTTTTTTTTTTTTTTTAATATAAGACTTTATATTAGAACTTTCTGAAGGCAACAGAAAAGCTTATAGTCCCATCCAGGATTTGATCTTTGCTGTGATACTTAATTTGAGAATCATTTGCCATCTGGAGAGACTGGGAATGAGAAATAATTTTATTTTTGAGCCCAGCAAGTCCTGAATCTTAGATATTTAACAGGTTTTTTTCTTTAGCTCAACTTGTTCTTTTTATATTTTATCAAAGACTAGGAGAAGAAGCCAGGTGGTAATTTTAATATTTTGCCTGGAAATCCCCTTAGCTAGAGCATTATGCTCATAGGGTACATTTTCTATTTTTTCACATTATAGTGGGCAGTAGTGTTGCTAAGCTTTCTGCCTCTACATAACAAGGAACCCATTTCTGTAGTTTCTAATAACATTTCATTCTTATTCATTCATAACATTTTTATTTTCTTTTAAGCCCTCACCAATAATGTTTGTGCTTTGAGGTCCTTTATGTACCTGTTAACACTCTCCTCAAGTCCCTTTAAGATCTCACTAAGTCTTATCAAGCTCCTTCCAGCTCCTATGCCCTGCCTCAGCCCCAAGCCAATACCACATACTTTAAGGTTTTGTTATGGCAGCACCCATTTCCAGATATCAAGTTAGATATCAGCTACTTATTGCTGCATAACAAATTACTCCAAATCATAGTAGCTTAAAACAACAACAATCATTTATGTTATTCACAACTCTACTAGGGTGGGGCTTTGTGGGGATAGCTTATCTTTGCTCTATGCAGCATTGAACAGGACAGGTTGATTGTGGCCTGAGGGATCCATTTTCATGAAGATTTACTCAGTCAAGGCTATTGACCCAGAGGTGGCAGCCAGGGGCCTTAATTCCTCTTCATGTAGGTCTTTCTGGGTTTTTCTGTAGGTCTTTCTCCTCTTCATGTGTGTTTCTGGGACTTCCTCACAGCATGGTGGCTGGGTTCCAAGGCTGAGCATTCCAAGGAAGCAAGGTGGAAATGCATGGCATTCTTATGACCTAGCCTCAGAAGTCACGTAACATTGCTTGAGGAACATCAGCGTCATATTGTTGGAAGAGTATGTCGAATGGGAGATGCTGTTACAGCTATTCTTGGAACAAACAGCCTACTACAACTAGTATTGTTGAAAAAAAATCTTCCTGTTTATGGGCCCTTTATAAGTTATTTATTGCCTTTTAAGAAATCTTCATATTTGACTTCTTCTTGATTTGTATATGTGCTTTGTATATTGAGAGTATTAGCCTATTATCTACCATATCCACTGCCAATGTTTTTTTTCCCCTAGAATATTCCTTTTGTGTGGATTTTCAGTGGGCCACACTGAGGTAGCCATCCCCAGCACATGTGCAAGAAGTGTGCTGTGGCTAAGGTACATGGGCAGACTCAAGTCCTTTGGGCTTTCATTGTCACACATAGGAGAGTAAATAATAAAAGAGATCAAAGAATATATCAAGCAAAAATAAGGACATTATATTTGCCCCGCCAAGGGTGTGGGGAATAATACTGTTCTGGTGAAGCATTTAAAGGGAAGAACTTCTAGGAGTAAGTAATTCTTACATGCAAACATTGGAAAGTGCCTGGCATATAATAAGTGCTTGTTTAAATGCTTGATGAACTAGTTTTCATTAGTGATAGTCTAAGTTTGGGTTCTCCCAAAAGCAGTCTCTGAGAGGATGTGGGCCTAATAGCTTATTTGAGAAGGGATTCCAACAAGCAGAGTGAGATAGTTTGAAAGTGGGACACAGAAGGGAAGATGGTGCTACAGTGAGGTTACCAATGTGGACAAGTGGATCTCACTTTATCTGGTGTTCTTTAAAGGGCTCTAAAAAACACATCTCAGAATATTCCCACCAAGAGACGAGGAGGCCGGGGTATCGGGCCATGAAGTCAAGCCCCCCCCCAGGGATGAGTGTTACTTCTGATGGCATTAACCCTCTGGCTCTTCCAGCCTTCCCTGAATGCAGGGGCTTGAGATAAGAAGCCATTGGCATGTATAGGACCTGCACACCTCTGTGGTGGGTGAAGGTACAGAGGCAAGGCTCTGGTGGCATCCACTACAGTGACATATTGGATAAAGAGAAAAGAAAAGAAAAACTAGAAAGATGGAATAGCATAACATAAATGGAGCAAGAAAAAAAGGAAATCCATTTGTGGAGGAAAAATTAATTCTTTGACAACTCCCAAGGATTCTGGAAAGCCAGCTACACTTATTATAACTTTGGGGGTCAAAGAATATAATTTAGAACTTCATATTTCATATTTAATTATTTGAATTGAATGTGTGAAGTGGCGTATTTCTGAGTTAGAAGTAACAGACTTTGGCTAAGAGTTATCTACTTAAAAGCTGCCTTTTTGAATGAAAGAGACAAGGTACTGGAAAAGAGAGTGCTAGTTTAGTCCAGAAAACGAGATGTGAGAGTTCTGACCAAATTAAAAAATAGAAATTCACCCTCCTTCCTTCACTCTCTTCCTCTCCCCTTGCTTCCTTTCTTAAAATGTACAACTTAAAGAAAATGCATGGTAAAATATACATGACCAAACACAGATTTAGCCTTCAGTACCTTTGTCTTTACCTTTTATGTCACCCTGGAACTTCGTAAGGTAATGACATGCTTGTGATTAATTGTTGCTTATCATTTCATATCTATTTGGCCCTTACAAACTGTATACTCTTTATATTAGCTACAAGCTGTCACAGTCTGATTACCATTCAGTACTGATCTCCCAGTGAATGATAACAGAATTAACTTAACAAACATACAGAGTAAAATGAAATGTCAACTTTTATTACATACTTTTCTTCCATCTGCCAGAGTGATTTTAAATGCCAGTTTTAAAAAGTAGAGAGACAACCAGCCGGCCTTTCAGTGGGGTTTGCATATGGCTGCCTATGGCGTATGGCATTTGGGTGTTCTCCTGCATGCCGGCTTGGAGCACTGCTGAGCCCTGACCTGGTGGTGGCATTGGGCTGCACATGGCAGTAATCCCCTGTCCATCTGTGTCCTTTCTCTGCCTGGGATAAGCTGTTATGGTTGAACAGCTCTGTTTGGTCCTTTTTTCTGAAAATGTCTTCAATTTTGAATCTTGGCTGTTGCATTGGCAAGAGTTCTACTTTCCTCTTTCAAGAGAGATGCTACATCTTCTCTTTCTTTCCAGTCTGCTATCCTAGTTGATTGTGATCCAACAATATGCATCACTATGTTTGGGGTTTTGGTGGTAATTGTCTGATAAAAATATGGCAGCTTATGAGATAGACTGTGGGTGATATGAAGAGTCTAATTATTAAGGTCCCTGGCTAAGTCAAACAGCCTAACTGGGATATTAGCAACCCACCCAGAATAAATGAAGTACTTCAGTTACATTCTACTATAGCGTTGTGTACGTCTCCTTCATATTGCTCATCAATACTTATTTTTTTATTCCCACATCTTATTTTTTTTAATTTTTTAAATGTTTTTATTTATTTTTGAGACAGAGAGAGACAGAGCATGAGCAGGGGAGGGGCAAGAGAGAGGGAGACACAGAATCCGAAGCAGGCTCCAGGCTCTGAGCTGTCAGCACAGAGCCCAACGCGAGGCTTGAACTCACGGACTGTGAGATCATGACCTGAGCTGAAGTCAGACGCTTAACTGACTGAGCCACCCAGGCGCCCCCCAACTTATTTATTTTCTATAGTCCCATTAGTATGCAAGTTCTGAGGCGCCTGGGTGGCTCAGTCGGTTGAGTGTCCCGCTTTGGCTCAGGTCATGATCTCACGGTTCATGGGTTCGGGCCCCACGTCAGGCTCTGTGCTGACAGCTCAGAGCCTGGAGCCTGCTTCGGATTCTGTGTCTCCCTCTCTCTCTGACCCTCCCCTGCTTGCACTGTCTCTCTTTTGATGGTAAATAAACACTTAAAAAATTTTTTTTAAAGAATGCAAGTTCTAAGAACAGGAACTGTATTATTTCTATGCAAATATAATTTCAGCTTACCTGGTACATAGTAGGTGCTCAATAGATACATTTTGAATAAATGAGTGACTGTCATCTTGCTGCCTACTGAATCTATCCATTTTAAAGTGCATTGAGTTAAGAATCAGTAAAATGGGTAAAAACTGAACTTACTTCCTAACAAGATGCTCCCTGGAAGGGGCAGTTGCAAATTTACCTCAAGGAAGTTCTTCCCTTGTCACTGTAGCATGTAGCGAGTGAAAAATGAACAGATCAGAAGCACCAAACTATCTAATTTCCTGTTTCTGGCAGATAGCACCCAAGTTAATCTGAGTTTTAGTCTGGGAGGTACAAGGTCACATTGCTTTAAGGTCCCATGTTTATGACTGGAAATTCCAACATAATGGATAAGAGACTCCAGAAAGTAGTGAGACTGGTATGAATGGAAATGCAGAAGAGGCAAGATGCCAGTATGAGAAACTGTGAGCACTGGTGAAGGGGTGATCGGAGGGATAATCTGGGTGCTGAGGTAGCTTCCAAGCTCATCAAATGAAGTGATAAGATGAGAGGTAAATTTCCAGGTGGCAGCAGGTCCCAGACAGGTGTGTGTGTGTATGTATGTATATATATATATATATATATATATATATATATACACACATATATATATATATTCTTGCTGCCATTAAAGAGTAATAACACAGGACTTCCCAGGCAGCCTTGCTGGGGATCATTCCTCTTCTTAAAAACTATTGCTCCTTCCACAGTGATATGGCTCTCTGTTGGAGTGTTGGTCCAGTCATCTTTGAAATGCTTCAGTCCCTTCTGCAAGGTTGCCATGGTGTCCAAACACCAACATTGCTTGTTTTTTAACAGAGTCAAATTCATCTTTGTATAGCTCTGGTTATTACAAAATGGTCTGTCTTTTAAAAATATTTGTTTCTCTGTGTTTTATCTTCAGTTTTAATTCTCTTCCTCAGGGATTTGTTACTTTTTCACGTGACTAGCTTCTCAGAATACTTGAAGGTAGTCATTATTCCCTGTATTAGAGTAATTAACTCTAGTGACCATATCAGAGGAACCCTGAAATCTCAGTGGCTTATCACAGTAAAGCCTTACTTCTTTCTCATTTGGGTCAGAATGCCTTTCTGAATTTCGTGAACTATGCTTTCTGGAATATGTGGTCCTCATGATCACTTTGATGGAGGGAAAAAGAGATGGGAACAACAAATCATCTGTTGTTAATTGCCTCGTACTTGGAAGTGACACGTCGTGACTTGATCCAGTGGCCAGAATTAGTCATGTGACCATAACCTAACTGCAGGAGACCCTGGGAAATTTCGAAGAGTGCATGGAAACTTGGTCAACTCTAATTGTGTTGTCCGCTATGTGCTACTCCCACAGTATTTTTTTCAACTGCTTGAATTTCCCCGAAACTGTGACCCTTTTCTCTGCTTTTCTAACCTTTCAGTTATCTCTTATAGGATGGAATTTGCAGTACCCTCACCTCCCAAAACCTTGAATGGCAGCCATATAGTTCATTAACTATGCTACATTTCCTGTACAGTCGTTTTCTCCTATCAGCTGTTACAAGGAGGCACCTGCAAAGCTTAGAGACTAGTGGGCAGGTAAATTGAAAATTAAAATAGGATATTAGAAGTGTACTGTTCATGCCAGTTATAGCCACACAGAGAAGGAATCCTTCTAAATGAAAAGGTACCTGATCCAAGGTCTGAGAAATTATTCAGAGTCAACCTGGTTGGAGGAGAACTGAGGGTAGATGTGTCAGGGCAGAGAGAACGGCATGAGAGAAGCCAATGGCCCAAGTACAACAGTAAGCATGGTGCATTCAGAGACTCAGGAACTCATTTCTACCAGAGGCTGGGATGTGAATGGGCACTGAATAGGGATGAGCTGAGAGGTAGGCAATGCCCAGATCATTCAGAGCCCTATAAAATATATTCATGGTTTTGACTTTATTATGAAAGCAATGGGATTCATCAAAGCTTTTAAGCAGGGGGATTTAAGAATCAGACACATTTTAGAAAGATCGTTTTGGCTTCAATGTGGAAAGATCAGATTCAGTTGGGAAAAGGATTAATTCAGAATCAGAAATCAATCAGTGACTATCACCATAAACACAATGGGAATGTATAGTAGTCTGTCAGAGGGTAATATCAGAAATATTACAAAGCTCAGAAGATGGATTTTCAAGATTTTTTCTACCTGCTCCATCTAGAACTTGTCTCCACTGGCATTCTGACTCAACAAAGGAGCCACATCCAGCTAAGCATTTCCAACCCACCAATGTTACAAATTACCAAATTTCCAGTTTGGGTTTAAATAAGGCATCTAGAGAGATGTGCATTTATCTTTCTTTCAGCTAAAATTTGAACTTAATTGGGAGAATCACATTTTGTACTTCATTTTATTTTTATTTTGAATTCTATGTCTTCAATAGATACTTTAAGAAAACTAGGTAGAGCATAACATAAAATTTTTAAAAAATTGAAATCATCATTATAACAAGCACATCTACTGTCTCTCATATTATCTATTTAGTAATTCCCTGGTCTTTCAAAGCTGCTTTGGAGTATATTTACAATTGAATGTCTTTACTTACCAGCAGGAAGAAAAATAACAAAAATATGGATTAAGTGGATGAAGGGGCCCCCCAACAGTGATTTTGATTGGAGGAAGATTCCCATGTGATTTTCTCTGTATGCTATTAATCTGGCACGAAAAATATTCACAATAATTAGGTTCATTCTTTGAAGATGGATTAAAAGTATTCACATTTGAAAGTAAGTGAAGCACATTTATCACAGGAAACACTGTAAGTAGTACAGTGTCTTTTTGATATGAATACAGAAAGAGAACAAAGGTTTGTTCTGATCCTTAGACTTTATGGTATAAGATGCCAATATCTAAAGAGAAGATATTACTGACTCCACCTTTACTACAAACATGGAGCTTTCTTACCCATAGTTGGAGTATGAGTGTGGATACATATGTAGGAAGATATTTGTTAAAATTGCAAATATATGTGCCATGTTATCAAAGTAGCCTCTTTGCAGATGAGATATACCTGCAGATGAGGTACATTCACCATCTGCCCCAGATGGAGACACGTTGTGCTGGCATGGTCGAAGCTGATCACTCTGGCAAAGAAAGGAACATCTCAGTGGGAGCTGAGCACCACCACAGAGTTGAAATTCTTGTTAAATTAAGATTATCCAACCCCCCTGAGGAAGATAATCCATTTACATATTTACACCCCGAGCTCTTAATTTTCTAGACAGGCCTTAACAAGGACTATACTCTGAACAAGAAAACAGGGAAATTAAATGTTTATTGTATTCCTTTCTTTTCTCCTCTTAAATCATATAATAAGTAACAGAACTATGTGGTTCATTGGCTTCCATTTCCTAAGTGGTTCACTTTGAATATTTAAGTTTATGTGGGTAAGGATCTGTATAGTTTTAGTCTTTGTTATACTCTTACCACATACCAAAAAAGGTGTTTTCACGTAGGGAGTGAATATATCAATGAATGGTTTACATTGATCCCATTTTTTGTCTCCTAGACAGCTCTATAGCTAATTTTATGAGGCTTCTATTCTCATTGGGACTAGGTTTATAAAATAAACATTATGTTTCATTGTCAACAGAGTACAAGCAATTATTTTACTTATGAAATAATAAAGTCAGTTAAAAAAACAGTACATATTTGCATAGATACATTTCTTCTTTTTTAATTCTTTGAGTATAGTTGACATAGAATGTTAACATTAATTTCAGGTGTACAACATAGTGATTCATCATATCTGTACTTTATGCTGTGCTCCCCCATTTTATTTTTATTTTATTTTTATTTTTTATTTAAATTCCAGTTAGTTAACATGCATTTAGTTAATGCATGCAGTTAGTTAATATTAGTTTCAGGTGCACAATATAGTGATTCAACACTCCCATACATCACCTGATGCTCATCACAACAAGTGCATGGATACATTTTTAGTAACGTTAAATCATTCAAAGTGACTCTTCAGAGTTTAAGGAAATATGTTCAAGGAAAGTGTTATTATTAGTTATTGTTGTTGCTGCTGCTGCTGCTGCTGCTATTGTTACTACTGATTCATACTTTGGCTAGTGACAAAATAATAATCCTAATAATCATCACCATAATTTAAAACACGTCCATCGGAGTTTTAAAGATTATAAAGAGATCTCCTTTGATCTTCACAGAGTCTGAGCTTGCATTGCAATCTTTACTTTTAGGAGCCTGCAAGGACAGGAGTGTGGCATTTGTAGTTACAGGTACTGATTGAAGGAAAGTCCCAATTCAGCACAGCCAACTCAGCATTTTAAATTGTCTGCCTAAAACTTCATCTTGCCAACAACCCCCCATCAGTGATTATGTAGCTAATTGGTATTAACTTTGTACTTTTCCTTAAGTATTAGAAAAGGAAACAAACATCTTAGCTATCAACATAAGTAGTCTCTTTTGAAAAGTTAGACTCATGAAAATAAGCATGGAGATTAAGTGTATAGGATATAATGTTAAGTGGAATGTATGTTATGTAAAAAATATAGATGCAAATAGATAAAGATTAGAAGCTAATTAGCAAAAACTAGAATAGATAGATTTCAGAGTTATAAATAGCTATTTTTCCTTTTACAAAATGACATACAAAACTGGTGTAGCATTATTGTTTTTCTTTTTTAAATGGTGAGATAATATAGTCTGGTGCCATTAGAAGACAAAAAGATTATCTTGGAAATGTGAACACACTGTTTGGGATTACTGTACAAGAATGGATATGACATCGTTGGAATCGCTCCAGTATTCTGTGTTCCTTGTGTAGGCATTCGGTCATTCAGTTCATACTACATTTATCGTCTTGTTAAAAAAAAAATTCTCCATTCATTCATGTTATGACAAACTATTAAATCCAGGCAAGTCTAATTTTTAACAATTATAAACAAAAATGAGGTATAGATTGTAGATATTCAGACATGCTACAAGACTGAAAAGGACTAAAAGAGAAATAATTATTAATAGAAAGGAAAAAAGAAATAGTCACAATCAGATCTATTAATCTAAGTAAATACTGAATGATGCTTTGAAGTTATTTAAAAAATATTCTCTACATCTTATTTTTCATTTTAGAAACCTACATTTTAAAATGTTACCACTCACTATATACTTATTAATTTGTGACATGTATATAAATAGTAATGTTGTGTTGTTATAATTCTTGAACTCATGCTGTGTGGTTCAGTGCATACCTATTAGTTATTTGCAACAGAGAGGAAAACTAATAATAGATAAATTTCTTATTCCATGAGTGGAATAAAACTATTTTTTCTTCAAATTATACTTTTCTAAAGCAATATGAAACAGTTATAAATGAGAAAGAAATGAAAGGTTACACACATAGTGGCCTTGTCATTTTCTCTGCAGCCCTGTCATCATCTAGAACACAAAATTGCCCTTAACTTTCATTCTCAAGAAAATTTGCAAATCACCTTTATACCAAAAATGAGAAATGTGAAATAATTCCTTGCATCCACACCACCAAAAGAACATCATACGTTAAAATTTCTATGTCAGTGATCAAATGAGGGATATTGTAACTTAGTGCTTACACAAAGAATAGAGAGACAAGACAACTGAGTTTGATGTATGACTGCTTAACCTGGAGAAACTAGGTCCTGCAAAAAGAAGAGTCCTTTTGTCAGAAATACACAATCAGAAGAAAATGTTGATATTATTAAATACACGAGGGTGCCAAATCTGCTCATGTGTACTAAGCATCAAAATAACATTCTGAGCATAAAAGATTTAGAAAGAAAAAGAACCATGGCTCTGGAATGAGCAGTCAATAATATGACAACTGTAAAAGGCTTACTTTGGAATTCAGAGATCAAAAAGGAGCTGTAGTCTTTGCAGCTCCATTAGGAATTAGACCCAAACCACGTTTTTGTGGGTTTTTTTTATGACAGTATTCAACTGTGCACTTTAGATCTTCCCAACAGAAAGTCTAATGAGCCCTGTGGAGGCCATACTACCTGCCAAGAAAATAATCCATCCTCTAAAAGCCCCAGCAACAATATTCCTCAATGTTCAGAAAAAGTGCTGAAATGTTGTCATTCCAAAGACTCTACAATTCTCTCTGGCAATCCTAGAGAATCTAATGAGTGAAAAGCCAAAGGATATACAAAAGAATCATCATTTCCAGATTTAGAAAGAAAAAAAAAGCAAGCACTATAAGTCAGAAAATTAACTACTGACTGTCAAAAATGACCTTCCTGGAGTGTCAATGCCTGTCATGACTTCTCAAATTACCTCAGCAGGAAGGCCCAGTAACTGAGGAGAGGCCACAGTACACTGATTCACTGCCCTCTTAATGTGCAACCTGTTCTTAGCATTCTTATTTCCATTTCATTTTGGAAATACATTTTAAGACTAAATAATTCTCAAGCTAGTGAGTGAGCAAATCTGGTAAAAAGGGCATCATAAAGGAGAAAGTTTTCTTAAAAAAATTTTTTTCTACTCTTCTCTCCCATCTTTTTATACCACACATTGGCTTTTTTTTTCCTTCTTTTCTGATCAAACATCAAAATTATTTTTGATAGGATGCCCTCTGAGGTATATAGAAATCAACATTTCTGACCCTCAGGTAAGTTCTTCACAGAGGTTTGGTAGAAAAACGAAAAAAGGCATGCAACCATGAATAAGGCACCATATCTGCCCTCAAAGAGTTTGTATTATAGTTATTATTCAGACAAGTAAGTTTCAGTTACAATACACATTATTAACTACTGTAATAAGACAACAACAGAGACTTATATAGTATCTGAAGTGTATACCAAATTTAGTCTTGGAGAATTGGGGAATCTGTCTGTAGAAAATTATGATTCAACTGAAACCTGAAAAATATGAAGGAGTTACCCTCCGAATGTGCTACGTTTTGATTATACAAGAAAGAATTTAGAAGACCAAAGTTGTGATTTTAGCTAGCAACTCACTTAGACTATGTATATCTTGATCGTCTCTTCTCTGAGACTAGTTTTGCCAATCTGCATTATTGTGAAGATGAGAATGTGTCAAACCAACTAGTTAAAAATGGGTACACAATGACAAAATGTTGCTCTGTGCTTTATTAATTAAAAAAGCTTTCACGGAGTAGTAGGCAATCTTTAAGATGGCTCCTAAAGATTCCCACCTCCTGGTATTCACTTCCTTGTGTAATCCTCTTCTCCTTAAGTATGGCCTGGACTTATCGATTCTGTTGTAAAGATAGAATATGGCAGAAGTTATGAGCTATCATTTCTGAAATTAAGTGATAAAATGATTGGGTCTTTTATATTGGAAGTCAGTTCTCACTCCCATTCTTCCTTGATTTATGACCCTAGGGGAAGCGAGCTGCCATGTGATGAGGCAGCCAAGGTCAACAATAACCATAGAAGTGAGTTTGAAAATGGGTGACACTCCTGCACCCACCCAGTTGAAACTTCAGATGAGACCACAGCTCTGTCCAAAAGCCACCTCATTAGAGACCATGAGCCAGAATTAATCTGCTAAAGTGTGCCTATATTCCTGACAGGCTTGTCAAACACCTTGGGATTTCCACTGAACCTACAGAAATGTCACACATTTAGAAGAAAAGAACAGACCAGAACTAAGGGATTCATTATAAGATTAAGGCAAGACTCAACTTCTCCTGAGCAATGTATAAAGTGAGCCTCCATAAAATCATTATTTTTTATTTACTTTTTCAGTTTGTCTGTGTTCTCAATTTTCTAAAATAATAGTGTGCTTATTTTATTATCAGCCAAAAATTCATTAAATATTTAGAAGTCATTATTTTTAAAAAGTATTTCTCTTGTGCAAAAGCTTGATTGAAATATCATGAATATAAATGCTTATGAGTATGAAATAGTTAAGACCATAAAAGAGGAGAAATAAACAGGATTAAAAATACAAGTGTACATTAATACATTTAGAAGGTACATATATAATCAATTGGAATTTTGACTTTGGCAAGGTGGAGACTAAAATCCATAGCAATGAAAAATTATCATTACAATATCCTCCAAGGTCAAATGAGAGAGTGTGTTGCAAAGTAAAAATCTAGATAAAAATGCAGCATTATTTTTTAACTAAGCATCAAGATTATTCATTATAATTTATAAAAGAATATGTGTTCTGATTCTAGGTGAGAAATATATTAGCCAGATACTACCTGGCACTTTGATTCAGAGAATGAGGGCATGCAAGGGCGTGATCTGTTGATAATAATCAGTATTCAAAAATTTTGACCTTTACTAATCAAAACTGAATTCCACCTGGAATTTGTGGACATGGAAATCATTGAAACCAAATGTTTCTCAGCTTCTAAGTGGATCTCCTTCTTCATGCTACCTGTAAGAGAATATGATCTGCTAAAATAAATATTTGGTGGAATCTATGTACAAGAGCAGTATATTTTTACATGAGTGAAGAAGAAAAGCGCATGATTGCAACATTGTACTAAAACATTTTTGAGTAGTACACACATTTTAATAATAATATGAGTACCGACTTGAAGGTTTATAACTGAGGACTTCCCCCCCCCCCACTTTAGTCGCTTTTTTTGGTTTTTGTGTTTTGTTATTTTTGGTTTTGTTTTGTTCAGTGGGATATGCCTATAAGGAGAGTGGAATGACTAAGGAGAGTAGAATGACTAAATTGTTACTGAAATAATGTGTATGTCACTGAAATAATGTGTATGTCACAAATGACAGATTCTCACTACCATTTTTAAATGCATGCACATTATTTGAGGGGATAGAGTCATGGATGCCTAGTTTCTCCCTGCTTGCTCATACTCTCTGAGTCAGCATGGACTTTACAGATGTGTGTTAGAAAATTCTTTTTAAAAAAATGTTTATTTTTGAGAGAGAGAGAGAGAAAAAAACACAAGTGGAGGAGGGGCACAGAGAGGGGAACAGTGGATCCGAAATGGGCTCTGCACTGACAGTAATGAGCCCAATGTGGGGCTTGAACTCATGAACTGCAAGATCATGACCTGAGCTGAAGTCAGATGCTCAACTGATTGAACCACCCAGGTGCCTCATGTGTTAGAAATTTCTAAGTGAAGTCTTATCAACCAAACTGAGAGATATAAGAATAGAATGTTATAATACTCAACTTATATATTGCAGAATCATAAAGTATCCAAACCAGGAGTATCTATCTTCTAGCTCTTCAACCTTCTATGTTTCCCAGTGAAGAAAGAGACCCAGAGAAGTGAATGATTTGGCCAATGTTTTATACCCAGAAAACCAGGATAGAATCTTGGTCTCACTTGACACCCAGCTCAAATTCATTAAAAAAAAATCAGTTAATCAAATAACTTGTTTTGGGGGGATGCCTTATAGTTTACAAACTATTTTCTATTTTATCTTATGTAATCCCTTAAGGTAAGATAGAGGTATTGTTTTTATTTTACAGGCAACCTGATGCTCAGACTCTTTCTAAACAAATTTACTGGGAGATCCAGTGCATAGACTCAGGTCAATATTCAATTTGTCTACTGAGCAATTAACATGGAGTAGGCATTGCAATAGGTAAGTAGTTTCACCTCCTACTACCTGTCAGAATCACCTAAGGAGACTTTCAAGCTTATCCATACCTTAACCACACCCTAGATAGTCAGGTTTAGTTTGATAATCAATATTTTTAGAAAGGTCCCCAGAGGATTCTATGTGGAACCAGATTGAGAACCATTGTACTATAAGAAAAAAGTATGTTTGTTCATCAACAAATATTTATTGTATGGCTATTACATGTCAAGAATTATTCTAAATGCTAAACACACAACAGTAAATACCACAAAAATATCTGTTCTCATTGTATTTACATGCTGGTGGGAGAAACAGATAATAAGCAAATATAATATTGAAGATGGTGGGGGCGCCTGGGTGGCTCAGTTGGTTGAGCAACTGACCTTGGCTCAGGTCATGATCTCAGGGTTTGTGGGCTCGAGCCCCGCATTGAGCTCTGTGCTGACAGCTTGGAGCTCGGAGCCTGGAGCCTGCTTCAGATTCTTTGTCTCCATCTCTCTGCCCCTCTCCCACTTGTGCTCTGTCTCTCTATCTCAAAAATAAATAAAATGTAAAAAAAAATTTTTTTCAAGATGGTGATAAGTGAAATTGAAAAAAACAAAAATAAACCGAGGAAGAATAGAAAAGGAGATAAAAATCCATTTTAAATAGGATGTATTTTGAATAACGACCTGAAGGAGATGGGAGAGAGAGAGACAGAGAAGGAGTGTATCATGCTGATATTTTTGAATAGACCCCTCTGGGCAGAAAGAAAATCAAATACAAAAGCTTTGAAGCAGGACCATGCCTGGTGTACTCTAGGAAGAGCAAGCAGTTGGTAGGAGCCCATGTAGTGAGAGGAAAAGTAATAGGAGATGAAGTAGGAATAGGGAACAGATCATATAGGACTTTATGGGTCATTGTAAGAAATTTGGATTTTATATAAGACAGATGGAAAACCAATGGAATAATTTGAGCAGGGAAGTAACAAGGTCTGATTTTATTTTTAAAAACACCATTGAGTATAGGAAAAAATGATAGGGTGGATAGAAACTGAGGGCCCAATAAAAGGTTTTGCAACGATTAGGGATACCATGATTTAGACCACCGTGATAACAGTGAAGGGGGTGAGAAACAGTTGGATTCTGGATATATTTTGAAGCCAGAACAACAGAATTGACAATACTTGGATGTATAAAGAATCTCAATCTAACATGGAACCAGTGGATGAAAAAATCTTAGCACATGTGCCCTCAGAAAAACAGCTTAAGAACTGAGAAACAGATGTCCTGTATATGCCTGATTTACAGAAAACTGGTAATATTTGGAATTTTCTTAAATGATAAGGAATTGCCTCAGGTAAACCTTAGAAAGTTTGGGTTATGGTTTACAGAGGCAAGAGGAAGAAACAACCCAGGTCGGTTTGGTCTCCCAAAACAAGCTGAACTGAACTTTTGCTTGTATGACTGTACTAGTTTTGTCTGCTTGGGAAATTTTTAAAGCTGGTTTCCGTTTGTTTTTATTATAACAGACTCTACTGAATTTTCCCCTCTTTACATTCTCTGCCCATAAAAACAGCCTAGCCCAAAACTTTAGCAGACTTATGTATACCTTGCTACAGTTTGCATGTCCCAAATTTCAGTTCCTCTGCTATTCCCAAATAAGTTCATCTTTTTGAGCTTGCCTCAGTTTACCTCCTTTTTTAGGTTGACAGATGTGTGGTATGACATAATGATATTAGCCCAAGTGACTCCAGATTTGGGGTCTGAGGGACTGGGATTTCAGAGCACCTAATAGTAAAACCTCAACGTACATGAACAAAGTTGATCAAATTGAAAGACAAATCCACAATTACAGATAGAGACTTAACATTCTTCTAACAACAGAAGAGCTCTAACTGATAGAGCAAGTAGACCAAAAAAAAAAAATCTTTAGGGACATAGAAGACTTTAGCAACTTAACCTGATTAATATCTTTAGAACATTACAGAAAATTGCAGAATACAGTTTGTCTAATGTAAGTGGAATAGGTACCAAGATAGATGATTTGCTGGACTATAAAATAAGTCTGAATAAAGTTCAAAGGATTTAAATCCTACCAAATGTGTTTTCTAACTTCAATGGAATTAAAATCAATAATGGTAAGAATATAGAAAGCCCCTAAATACTTATAAATTGAAGCACTAATTTCTAAATAATTTATGAATTAACTATTTTAATATTCCCCATAGAAATATATGTAAAACTTCTTAATTAGAAAATTAAATTCATCAAAGTTTACAAGAGGTGGATATATCAAGAAAAAGTGGCGCTTATTCCAGGAATACAGGGTTAGATTACGTTCAAAAGCCAATCAGTGTAATTCTTCATATTAACAGAATAAATGAGAAAAATCTTATGATCATTTTAATGGATGCAGGAAAATAATTTTGAAGAATTTAATACATATTCATGATTTTTAAAAAATTCTCAGCAAGCCAGGAATAGAAGGAAATTTTCTTAACCTGATAAAGAACATCTATGAAAACTCTATAATTAACATTATATTTAATGAAAAACTATAAAATGCTTTCCCCCTATAGTTGGGAACAGTGCACTTTTATTCAACATTATACTGGAGGTTCCTAGCCAGTGCAATATGACACCAAAAGGAAATACAACTATAAAGATTGGAAACAAATAAGGAATGATATGCTATCTTTATTCACAGGCAATACAATTGGTTATATAAATAATCCTAAAGTGCATTTCTCACACACACACACACACACACACACACACACACACACACACACACACACCAATAAGTGTGGCCAATTTATGAAAATACATTTTATTACTGTATACTAGCAGTAATCAATGATAAAATGAGATATAAAAACACCATTTCCAATAGTGTGTAACAACATAGAATACATAGGGATAACTTTAACAAAAGAAATGCAAGTCTTATATGTTGGAAACTATAAAACTTTGCTGTGAGACATTAAAGAAGAATTAGATGGAAAGATTGTGTTCATGGAATAGAAGACTCAATATTGTTTAGATGTCAATTCTCCCAATAATCCACAGAGTCACTGTAATACCAAACAACATCTCAAAATTATTTTTCATAGAATTCGATGAGATTCTAAATTTTATATGAAAATGAATGACTTAGCATAGCCAAAAAAATCCTGCCAAAGAACAGATTTGGAAGACTCATCCTATATGACTTCAAAGTTTACTATGGATCAGTGTTTTTTGACATTTTAAAAAATTATTATTCCCCTCTTCCAGAAGAAAGTTAAATTAAAATTCTCCATAATAAGATAAATTACATCTTAAGTAATAAAACTTTTTCAGATTAGGTTGAAATTTAGGGTGTCATTCACCATTGTAATATCCAAGATTTTTTTCATCCATTACCAAGAACCAATTTTCACCCTTTGGAGATGATACCTCTATTGAGAACACATATTAATGAGCTATAATAATATGGACAGTATGAGTCTACTTATAGAAGCTCTAGAACAGACAAAATTAATCTGTATAATAATAGACAAAACAGTGGTTAACTGTGGTTGGTAGGGTTTGACCCAAAAAGGGCACAGGTAACTTTCTGGAGTGGTTGAAATATTCTGTATCATTATTGGTCTGTAATTATGGGGCATGTCCCACTTGTCATAGCTCATCAAATTTTCCACATAAAATCACTGTATGTAAATTTTATCCCAGTTAAAATAAAAGATTCATATGGAGATCATAGTTTAATTTAAATGAATATACCCTTATATTTGTCATCCAATAAATATGCAAATAAATTAGACAATAAATACATCTTGGGAAGTTACATATTATATATTACATATTACTTTATTTATATCCAGTAATAAGCAAAATATTTTCATTTGCATTTCTAAAAATTATATGAATATTAAATTCAAAAAAGAAAAGCGTGGTATGATGAAAGTAAATTTTAATATATGCCACCCTATTGTCGTTCTACCTTTGTAAATTGCTGTAAATCTTTTCAGGAAAAGACATCTTCTGTTTACAAGTGTTACATAACAAGGCACCCCAAAACTTCCCATATCAAAATAACTATTTTCTTTTTGCTCATAATTTTTCTGTGGGTCAGGAATTTGAGAAGGACTCATCAGGCAATTCTTGCTTGGTGAGTCTCATGTGATTGCAGTCAGATGTTGCTGGGACTACAGTCATCTGAAAGACCAACTGAGCAATGTCTAGTGTCTAATATGGCTCACTCAAGTGAGTGTGAATTGCTGAGGCCTCACTGGGCTGTTGACTAAAGTGACTACACGTGGCCTCTCTAGCATAATGGTCTGGGAGAAATAGGACTTCTTATATAGCAGTTCCAAACCCTAAGCACAGGTATACCAGTAAACAAGACAGAAGCTATGTTATCTTTTCTGATCCAGCCTTGGATGTCTTGCAGAATCATTTCTACATTCTGTTATAACTGAGCCACAAATTTACCCAGATTCAAGGAGAGGGGACATAGAGCAGACTCCTCTATGGGAGCAGTATCAAAGAATTTTCATTCATTTTAAAAAAAAAAAAACTGCCACCGATGAAAAGAAAATAAATGAATGAAATATTTTTGTTTTGTTTTTGTTTTGACATGAAGAGTTGAGATCCAGCTATTTCTAGCCTGACCAGAAAATATTTTTCAGAGCTTAATGTTTCATATAGAAGTTGAGATCAATGTTATTATATTCACATAATCTCTCTTAATAGTTTCACCTAATCAGCATCCCTGTCAATGGAGTGTTAAAGTCCCCTGCAATTACCACATTCTTATCAATAAGGTTGTTTATGTTTGTGAGTAATTGTTTTATATATTTGGGGGCTCCGGTATTCGGCACATGGACATTTATAATTGTTAGCTCTTCCTGATGGATAGACCCTGTGATTATTATATAATGCCCTTCTTCATCTCTGTTACAGACTTTAATTTAAAGTCTAATTTGTCTGATATAAGTATGGCTACTCCAGCTTTCTTTTGACTTCCAGTGGCATGATAAATAGTTCTCCATCCCCTCACTCTCAATCTGAAGGTGTCCTCAGGTCTAAAATGAGTCTCTTGTAGACAGCAAATAGATGGGTGTTGTTTTTTTATCCATTTTTATACCCTATGTCTTTTGGTTGGCACATTTAGTCCATTTACATTCAGTGTTATTATATAAAGATATGGGTTTAGAGTCATTGTGATGTCTGTAGGTTTCATGCTTATAACGATGTCTCTGGTACTTTGTCTCACAGGATCCCCCTTAGGATCTCTTGTAGGGCTGGTTTCATGGTGACGAATTCCTTCAGTTTTTGTTTGTTTGGGAAGACCTTTATCTCTCCTTTTATTCTAAATGACAGACTTGCTGGATAAAGGATTCTCAGCTGCATATTTTTTTCTTTTCATCACATGGAAGATCTCCTGCCATTCCTTTCTGGCCTGCTAAGTTTCAGTAGAGGGATCGGTCACGTGTCTTATAGGTCTCCCTTTATATGTTAGAGCACGTTTATCTCTAGCTGCTTTCAGAATTTGCTCTTTATCCTTGTATTTTGCCAGTTTCACTATGATATGTCGTGCAGAAGATCGATTCAAGTTACGTCTGAAGGGAGTTCTCTGTGCCTCTTAGATTTCAATGCCTTTTTCCTTCCCCAGATCAGGAAAGTTCTCAGCTATTGTTTCTTCAAGTACCCCTTCAGCACCTTTCCCTCTCTCTTCCTCCTCTGGAATACCAATTATGCATAGATTATTTCTCTTTATGCATCACTTAGTTATCTAATTTTCCCCTCATTCTCCTGGATTTTTTAATCTCTCTTTTTCTCAGCTGCTTCTTTTTCCATAATTTTATCTTCTAGTTCACCTATTCTCTCCTCTGCCTCTTTAGTCTGAGCTGTGGTTGTCTCCATCTTATTTTGCAGCTCATTGATAGCATTTTTTAGCTCCTCCTGGCTGTTCCTGAGTCCCTTGATCTCTGTAGCGGTAGATTCTCTGCTGTCCTTTATACTGTTTTCAAGCCCAGTGATTAATTTATGGCTGTTATTCTAAATTCACTTTCTGTTATATTGTTAAATTCTTTTTGATCAGTTCGTTAGCTGTCGTTATTTCCTGGAGGTTTTTTTGAGGGGAATTCTTCCGTTTTGTCATTTTGGATAGTCCCTGGAGTGGTGGGGAACTGCGGGGCACTTCCCCTGTCCTGTCTTGAATAAGTTGCGTTGGTGGGCGGGGCCGCAGTCAGTCCTGATGTCTGCCCCCAGCCCACCGCTGGGGCCACAGTCAGACTGGTGTGTGCCTTCTCTTCCCCTCTCCTAGGGGCAGGATTCACTGTGGGGTGGCATGCACACTGCCAGGCTTGTGGTGCTGGGGATCTGGTGTATTAGCTGGGGTGGATCTGCAAGGTGCACAGGGGCGGGAGGGGCAGGCTCAGCTCGCTTTTCCTTCCGAGATCTGCTTCAGGAGGGGCCCTGCTACACCGGGAGGGAGTCAGACCTGCCGGAGGGATGGATCCACAGAAGCACAGCGTTGGGTGTTTGCGTGGTGCAAGCAAGTTCTCTGGCAGGAACTGGTTCCCTTTGGGATTTTGGCTGGGGGATGGGTGAGGAAGATGGTGCTGGCAAGTGCCTTTGTTCCCTGCCAAGCTGCCCTCTGTCCTCCGGGGCTCAACAACTCTCCCTCCCGTTGTCCTCCAGCCCTCCCGTTCTCCGAGCAGAGCTGTTAGCTTATAACCTTCCAGATGTCAAGTCCCACTCGCTGTCAGAACACACTCCGTCTGGCCCCTCCGCTTTTGCAAGCCAGACTCGGGGCTCTGCTTGGCCGGCAGGCTGCCCCTCCGCCCTGGCTCCCTCCCGCCAGTCCGTGGAGCGTGCACCGCCTCTCCGCCCTTCCTACCCTCTTCCGTGGGCCTCTCGTATGTGCTTGGCTCCGGAGACTCCGTTCTGCTAGTCTTCTGGTGGTTTTCTGGGTTATTTAGGCAGGTGTAGGTGGAATCTAAGTGATCAGCAGGACGCACGGTGAGCCCAGCGTCCTCCTACACTGCCATCTTCTCAGGATCCTCAGCATCCCTATCAATGGTGTAGTTGGGGTAAGGTGGTAAGGATTTGGGAGCAATTAAGTACAAATATGTCCTTTTGGATTCAGCAACTTCTCAGTGATGGAGCTCTCGGTTATGTGTTAGTTCATTTTTAGGCAAGAACATAGAGCTATTGAGGATTCTAAATTCAGAGGACTTAGGAAGAAGATTCTTTATTTAAACTTTTTTTTTAAGTTGAGTATAGTTGACACATAATGTTACATTAGTTTCAGGTGTGCAATATAATGATTCAACTTGTCTATATGTTATGCTATGCTCACCACAAATGTAGCTACCATCACCATAAGATGCTATTACAACACAACACTATTACAATACCATTTAAATTTTTTTTTATTTTGACCCAAGTTAGTTAACATATAATGTAATAATGGTTTCAGGAGTAGAATTTAGTGATTCATCACTTACATATAACACCCAGTGTTCATCCCAACAAGTGCCCTTCTTAATGCCCCTTGCCCATTTAGCCCATCCCCCTACCCAACACCCTTCCACCAACCCTCAGTTTGATCTCTGCATTTGAATCTCTTATGGTTTGCCTCCCTCTCTGTTTTTATATTGTTTTGCTTCCCTTCCCCTATGTTCATCTGTTTTGTTTCTTAAATTCCACATATGAGTAAAATGAGATTTCTTTCTAGATTTACATTCTAGTCACATCCACATTGTTGCAAATGTCAAGATTTCATTCTTTGTGATCACCGAGTAACATTCCAGTGTGTGTGTGTGTGTGTGTGTGTGTGTGTGTATGCCATATACCACATCTTCTTTATCCATTCATCAGTCAGTGGACATTTGGGCTTTCCATAATTTGGCTATTGTTGATAGTGCTACTACAAACATTGGGGTGCATATGCCCCTTCGAATCAGCAATACCGTTCTCCACTTCCATACCGTTCTCCAAAGTGGCTGCACCAGTTTGCATTCCTACCAGCAGTGCAAAAGAGTTTCCCTTTTACTGCAAACTTGCCAACATTTGTTGTTTCCTGAGTTGTTTATTTTAGCTATTCTGACAGGTGTGAGGTGGTATCTTGTTGTGTTTTTGATTTGTATATCCCTGATGATGAGTGTTGTTGAGCATCTTTTCATGTGTCTGTTAGCAAAGTGTGTGTTCATGTCTTTTACCCATTTCTTCACTGGATTATTTGTTTTTTGGGTGTTGAGTTTTATACGTTTTTTTATAGATTTTGGATACTAACCCTTTATCCAATATGTCATTTGCAAATATGTTCTCCCATTCTGTTGGTTGCCTTTTAGTTTTGTTGATTATTTCCTTTGTTGTGAGAAGTTTTTTATCTCAATGAAGTCCCAATGATTCATTTTTGCTTTACTTTCCCTTGCCTCTAGAGAAATGTCTAGTAAGAAATTGCTGTGATCGAGGTCAAAGAGGTTGTTGCCTGTTTTCTCCTCTAGAATTTTGATGATTTCCTTTCTTACACTTAGATCTTTCATCCATTTTGAGTTTATTTTTGTGTATGGAATAAGAAAGTGGTTTGGGTTCATTCTTTTGCAAGTCACTATCCAATTTTCCCAACACGATTTGCTAAAGAGACTTTTTTTTTTTTTCCATTGGATAATCTTCCTGCTTTGTCAAAGAGTAGTTGGCCATAAGTTTGTAGGTCCCTTTCTGGGTCCTCTACTCTCTTCCATTGAGGTGTGTGTTTGTTTATGTGCCAGTACCATACTCTCTTAATCACTACAGCTTTGTAACACAGCTTGAAGTCTGGAATTGTGATGCTTCCGACTTTGGTTTTCTTTTTCAGGATTGCTTTAGCTATTCAGGTTTTTTTTTTTTGTTTCCATACACAGTTTAGAATTGTTTGTTCTAGCTCTGTGAAGGATGCTTGTGTTATTTTGATAGGGATTTCATTGAATATGTAGACTGCTTTGGGTAGTATTGACATTTTAACAATATGTGTTCTTCCTATCCAGGAGCATGGAATCTTTTTCCATTTCTTTGTGTCTTCTTCAATTTCTTTCATAAGTTTTCTACAGTTTTCAGCGTACAGATCTTTTACCTCTTTGGTTAGGTTTACTCCTAGGTATTTTATGGTTTTTGGTGCAATTGTAAATGGGATCGATCCTTGATTTCTCCTTCTGCTACTTTACTATTGGTGGATAGAAATGCAACCAATTTCTGTACGTTGATTTTATATCCTGCAATTTTTCTGAATTCATGTATCAGTTTTAGCAAATTTTTGGTGGAGTCTTTTGGGTTTTCCACATAGAGTATCATGTCATCTGTGAAGAGTGAAAGTATGACTTCCTCCTTGCTGATTTGGATGCCTTTTATTTCTTTGTGTTGTCTGATTGCTAAGGCTAGGACTTCCAACACTATGTTGAATAACAGTGGTGAGAATGGACATCCTTGTCATGTTCCTGACCTTAGGGAAAGCTTCTAGTTCTTCCCCATTGAGGATCATATTATCAGTGGGTCTTTCATATATGGCTTTTATGATATTGATGTATGATCCTTCTATCCCTACTTTCTTGAGGGTTTTTATGAAGAAAGAATGCTGTATTTTGCCAAATGCTTTCTCTGCATCTATTGAAAGGATCATGTGGTTCTTATCCTTCCTTTATTAAATGTGATGTATCACATTGATTGATTTGCAGATATTGAACCAGGCCTGCATCCCAGAAATAAATCCCACTCAATCATGGTGGATAATTACTTAATGTATTGTTAGATCCAGTTTGTTAGTATCTTGTTGAGAATTTTTGCATCCATGTTCATCAGGGAAATTGATCTGTAGTTCTCCTTTTTAGTGGGGTCTTTATCTGGTTTTGGAATCAAGATAATTCTGGCCTCATAGAATGAGTTTGTAAGTTTTTCTTCCACTTCTATTTTGTCGAACAGCTTCAAAAGAATAAGTATTAACTCTTCTTTAGAATTTGGTAGAATTCCCGTGGGAAGCCATCCAACCCTGGACTCATTTGTTGATAAAAATAAAAGTTAAAAATTAAAAGCAAAACAAATCAAAGAAAGGAAGCTAGATCCTAGGTATATGTCAGTCTGTTTGTGAGAGAAACTTGATAGAAAAGAGAAAAAAGAGAAAGGAAAAAAAAAGTTTAAAAAATTTAAAACTTTTTAAGTAATAAAAGTTACTCTTACCGACCCACAATCAAGCACCCCTCCTTTGTCTAGGCCTCTGTCTGTTTCCTGCCTCTGCCTTGTCCATGTCCAAGCTGTCTGCTTGCCAGGTGGCACCTCCCTCCAGAATTTTATCTCAGATGGGGCAATGTTTCAAAACCTCACACTTCAGAGACCCCTGCAGCTTGGACCCGCACTGACTCTCTGGGGGAGGGTCTTGCCAAGCAATGGCCAGGTGCTGGCTTGTCCCAGAAAACGTGCATGTAGTCGTGCAGCAGCAGAGGCCCAGAGTATATGGCAAATGACAACACACAGCCGACGCCGAGTTTTGCTGCCCTCTGGTGTCTTTGTTCCAGTATCAGTAAACATGGCTGCTCTCTGTGGTCTGCCAGGACTTTTGCCCGTGGAGAGGCCTTAAGGCCTTTACCAAATGTACCCCAGTCAGGAGAACCACTTGTCCCTGTGTGGCACACACACCCCTCAGACCATGCTGCCTGCTGCTGGGGATTTGCCTTGCTTCTTCACCAGAGCACCACCAGATGCTGAGTTCTGAAACTTCAGACTCCGCGCCACTGTTTATAGAATGCTGGTAGCACTGAAACCCTCTTCTTTCTCCCCATCATTGGTTTTGGGGAACAGATTTTTTTGTCCAGTCCCCTGCGAGTGTTTTCACTCTCACTCTCTCTTTCTCTCCAGCTGCTTTTCTTGTGCACTCTCTGATATGCTGCACTCTCCCCCTTTCTCTTTCTCTCTCTGTCCTCTCTCTGAGAAAATGGCTCCCTACCCTCCATGGCTGCACAGCTTTTCTCTCCCCCAATTCACCTGTCTGCACTACGTACCTGCCAAGTTCTCTGGCTCCAATTATGCAGATTGTTGCATTAATCCTCAGATCAATTTCCTAGGTGTTCAAAATGGCTTGACACTGCTCTGAGTTTCAGGGACGAAACAAGCTTAGGGTCCTCATACTACTCCACCATCTTAACTCCTCTCTCCTAGGTAATCACTATTATGATACCAATAACTATACTTCTTGTGCTGTGCTTTTATTCCCATGACTTATTAATTCCATAACTGAAAGCCTGTACCTCCCCAAAATATGGAATACTTCACAAATTTATATGTCATCCTCATAGGGGCCATGCAAATCTTTGTCTTGTTCCAATTTTAATTGGAAGTGAGGACAGGAAGATTGTTTTCTATCCATTCTTACAGGTATTCCTAATGAATTCATTCATTTATCAGTAACCTTTCATTCCTTTCTTTTGGGAGCAAGAGGAAGTTGTGTAACCTGGAATGGCCAGACTCTAGGTCTCTGATTTCATCTCCCTGTTGTGAGAAATTCTTGGAAAGGGATATCAAGACACTTTTGCAGGAAGGAAAGCAGCTTTGAGGCCTGGATGGTGGTGATGAAGGTGAATGATGGGACAAAGGACCCAATAATTTAGTGCCAACCAGTCATATGTAAGAGGAAAAGCTGAGCTCTGTGACATATTTGCAAATTTTCTTTCAACTCTGCCAAACCCCTTTCATCTCATAACAGGACATGGGCTGAGTGCCCATGGAGATAATGAGTGCTACAGATGTGTAGTTTTCATACAATTTATTTACTTCAGCTTCTTGAAACGTGTTGAATTGAGGTAGGTGATAGGGTATCTATACGTTTAGTCTTTACATCAAACTTCACTATTGATTTTGGAATAAAGCCTGGGAAAATGCTTACTTATGACCATCTGAATTCCTTCATTCAAGATTAATTTTACAGTAGAATAACTATTTGTTAGTTTTCTTGGCTCCAACATGATAACGCATTTGGCAAACATGAAGCCATATTACTCTACTGTGCAAGAAAAAAATGATATAATATGAAATGGTTCTTCTCAGGTTCATTTTTAAAACAGGTCTCCTGGTTTAGTTGGGAACTAATGGCTTACACACTGACAATGTGTAGAAAAACTGTTACTTTATGATTGTGTGCAAAAGTGAATGAGATGTCAGTTAAGCCAATCAGTCAACTCTGTAAAGTGTCATCTATTCTCAGTAATGGATAGTTTCTCTGAACATTTGGTTAATTTTTCTTGCTGTGATATAAAAAGTCTTTCTTGAAGCTAAACTACAGAATGATATATGGAAGTGGGGATCACTTACAGTAATATCACCTTGCTGTTCTGTCTGGCTTTGAAGTTGAATTTGGGGTACTATATGCTTTTTAAAAGTTCCTGCTTCAGTGATTATTTTACCACAAGCTGGTGTTTCTTCTTTTGTGTTTCTGGACCATAAATGTGTCTGGGGAACGTCAGACTGCTGGACCAACCCTAGGTTGAAAGAGGTGCCTCTTCTTTATGTCACTGAACTGGGAGCCCCAGCACTAGAATGGCCAAGAGGCTCAGAATACTGGAGGAAAAGACAGATTTGAGTCATTGAATTTAAACCTTCTATTTTACCTCTCAGGTAATAGAGGCCAAGGGTGAATACATGATTTTTCCAAAGTCACATATTATATGTCTCCCAGAATCAGTAACCAGTTCCCCTTCCACTGAGCTCTTCTCTTATGTAAAAATTAAAGCAATTTGGAAAGTCAACACTAAAAAGTTGTGATGACGATGAAACTATTATACTCCTCTTTCTATTCCTTTTAGTTTCTAGTCCCTAGAAACTAAATATTTTTAATATTTGGAGCTCTTGGGATAAATTACTGGTTAAAGCTCTCCTGACTGTGATAATCTCTTTCATTTATTTTGTTTTGCCTTTTACTACTGGACAGAGGATTCATTCTTAGACCTTAAATACTCTTCCTTGTAATTTATAAACTATCATGTAGATTTTCCCTTTTGGTAAAAGGTCTTCTTTTTCTTGCCATGGAAATGGACTTTCACTAACTGCTTGGGCCCATTTAGGTAGGCCCCTGCTTTATTGCCCAAACCTGTATCTTCCTAAATACACAAGGCTTTAGTCATATAAGAGACAAACAGCATTAGATAAATTGGACTCGTCTCATTTGACCTAGCAAATAAAACAGCTAGCCATTTGATGCAACTTCTAAAACATTATCTCCTATAAGCAACTGCATCACTATCATTATTTTTGATACACCAATTTTCATGTATTAGTAGCAACCTTTTTGTACTAAATTATAGTGCTCATATTTTTCTTTGATGAACTTTAATGGAATATTTAAATAGCTTTAGAACTTCAATCAATACTGAATATTTTAAGAAGACCCTACCATTAAATATGAAAATATTCTGTAAAGCAAAGGCAGCACATAGAAATTTCATGTGTTCTCTGAGTATCATTTGACCCACAGCCCTAATATTTGCTGATAAAATTATCGATATCTTTTTAAAAAAATAACTACTCATAGAGAATAACATTTTGAATAATACAAATGAGGAAATATTTCAGCCATAGCAAGTATATGCTACACTGTGATTTCATCACTAATTATGGATATTTAAAAAGGAAAAAACTCTACATTGTTAAATTATGCAATTTTAAAAATTTACCCATGAAATAAGAGTAAACTCTGCCCTTCTGTTATGAAGACATAATTTTAATAAAAAATTAACACAATGAATTATTTTCAAATTGAATCCAAGCCTATTTAAGTCCTCTAGGAAAGCATTTTCTGTTGACTGCCTTTAATATGGAACAGTTGGCTCACAGATAAATTAATGCTGGTCGGTGCACAATTCCCTTTGGGTAGCTTTTTTCCCCCAGCCGGAGACCAGCCATCAACCATTTGGTTGGGTTTATTAGTTCTGAGAAAATGCTTTCACAACCTGGAAAGTTTCTTACATATCTCTGCTCTGTGCGTTGTATCTCCATGTATGGCATTTTCAGCATCGAATTTGAAAACTCTTACTGTGCAGCAGAAAATTGTGCAGTAGTGCTGCTGACCTAGCTAGTTTTGGGCAAAAGATCTTCTGAAAAGCTAAGTTCTGCTACTGAATGCTTTTGTTTTACTGATCTTTTATTAAGCAAAATAACAAAAAGCAGAAAGCTCAATCATACCTCATAAGATCAGGCCCAACGCACTCCAGCCATTTGTGTTTACTGAAGAATGATTGCACCAAGTAATTATATTCTAGCTCATGTACAGCCTCAAACTATCAGGGATGAGTGGAAGTAAAACTACATCAAAACTCTTCAACCTTAAGCTTAAATTCTTTCATTAGACTATCACTCTGGAGTCCTATCATAGTAATCAATTCCTGTAGGATTTAACAGTATTTCCCCATCACTCTTTTTTCTTTCCTGCCTGTACCACCAAGTAGGAGTTTCTACTGTTTATTATATGACAGACAGTAGGTTTAAAAGTGCTCAGAACTCCAGAGTTCTAATATGGAGCCTTGAGAATGTCTGGTTTCACACCCAGACCATATTCTATACTTCCTCCTCACCCTGGGATCATTCCATTTTGTCACTGTGCATAGACATAGCTCTGTGACAGTTGCAGCAAAGCTGCATCTCCCACTTTCATTGTATGAGTTGCTGGGAGTTCTTCTGGGCCAGAGACTACATTTTCTAGACTTTTCCCATCCAGGTCAAATGATTTTCATCAATGAGACATGAGCTGAAGTGGGATGGTCCCTCTTGGATCTGGGTTTTTGAAAAGTAGTTATGCTTCTCCAACATCTCTTATACTCTCTCCCTTTTCTTTTTTGCTGGCTGGAGGCAGAGGACACTGGGGTCCTAATGGAATCCAGAGCCACAGGCAGAAGGAGTCTAGTTCCCTGAATCACCGCATAAAGGAAAGATACACCTGCCAAACAGGAACAGCCACCTTGGACTTTTGCTTGAGTAGGTGGTAAACTTCTATTGAGGTAAGTCATGGGAATTTGGTGGTTTATTAGTTACAGTATCTGGCATTTTCTAACCATAATAGTTTCATACGCTTTTTTGAATTTACTAAGAAGTAAAACTTGTTCACTTTTGACACTTATATTTTCAACTCCTACGCAGTGTCTGGCACAGTGTTTTTATATTCAATGGGTAACAACAAAACTATCTCTTATTGAATTCTTGCTATGTGGTCATCACTATGCTAAGAGATTTTCATATATTAACACAATCATCTTTATATCCTATTACAAAATCATTACAAGAGAACATGAACAAACATAACCTCTCCAAGAACACAGACAGATTGCGTAGGTTGCTCAAGGTCATATGGTTAGTAAGAGTTTAAACCCATAATATATAATTTTAACACATCATGCTTTTACACTAAATTAAGCCATTATCTTTGCAAATTTCATCTCCTGAGGGCTTTCTCTGGGCCATGTATATATGTTGCAAAAATTCATCTCATTTAATCTTCAAGCATATGCGGAAGATACTTAATGGAAGAGATGAGACTATTTTATAGCTTGTGTGCACTTAAGCATTTTTCTGAACACTTGCACAGTGAACAGTTTTATGATATATGAAACACAAAGCTAGTAGGTTGATCTATTTTACAGAGCAGTTAGGTAGTCAAATGCTGACATAAACACAACTGAAGAACTTATGCAAGTCATATAGAACATTAAAATAAAGATAGCTGATAACTTGGATATTCAAGACATAACTGGAAAGATACTACATCAGTATGTTAGGGCTTGACAACTGGGTGGCTTAAACAGCAGAAATCTATTATATCACAGTTCTGGAGGCTTAAATCTGAGATGAAGATCTCAGCAAGCCTGTGAGAGATAATCTATTCCATGCCTCTCGCCCAGATTCTAGTGGCTGGCTGGCAATTTTTGCTATTCCTTGGATTGTAGAAACTTCACCTTGATCTCCACCTTCATCAATACATGCTGTTCTTCCTGTGTGCATATCTTTCTCCTAATTTACCATTTTTAGAAGGATTCCTGTCGTATTGGATTAAAGCCTACTCTTATGACCTCATTATAGCGTGATTACCTTTCTAAAGAGTCTGTCAGCAAATAAGGTCACACTCTGAGTTATTTGGGGTTAGGACTTCGCACATGGGTTTGGGGTGGCAGGGACATAATTCAAACTATAACAGGTATTCATGTGTTCCCTTAATGAATATATAACTACTAAGCATCTACTGGGTGCCAAGCACTGTTTTAGGTGGCAGGAAAGTAAGCAATGAATGGAGAAGATAAGGTCCTGCTCGAAAGTCATGTTGCCTCACTGGCACCTTTTGTGCATTGCACCCCGCTGGAGTCTTATGAATTTTCTGGATAAATTATTAAAACATTTTTTTAATGTATATTCATTTTTTTTGAGAGAGAGAGAAAGAGAGAGAGAGACAGTGTGCGAGTGGGGAAGGACAGAGACAGAGAGAGACACAGAATCAAAAGCAGGCTCCAGGCTCTGAACTGTTAGCACAGAGCCAGATGCAGGTCTCAAACCCATGAACCGTGAGTCCATGACCTGAGCCAAAGTCGGACACTTAACCGACTGAGACACCCAGGCTCTCCTCTTGATAAATTATTTTAACGTCTTAACCCCATATTTTATTTTATTTTTTTTAATTTTTTTAAATGTTTTTATTTATTTATTTTTGAGACAGAGAGAGACAGATCATGAGCAGGGGAGAGGCAGAGAGAAAGGGAGACACAGAACCAGGCTCCAGGCTCTGAGCTGTCAGCACAGAGCCTGACGTGGGGCTCGAACTCATGGACTGTGAGATCATGACCTGAACCGAAGTCAGACGCTTAACTGACTGAGCCACCCAGGTGCCCCAACCCCATGTTTTAAACAGCTAAAAGAGTGTACCTATCTCCCATTTTCCAAACCCTGCACAATAAATAAATTCTGAAGCTATATTTAATAAATTAATTTATTCTACCTAGGGGTAAATTTTGCATGTTAGAAAAGCAACTGATTTTTTCTTTTCTTAAGTCCCCAGCATGACCCTTAGTGAATTAATTTGGACTGTTTGTTACATACAACATACAACATGGTAAACCAGTGAACTGTTATTTAACATAACATTGCTTTGCATTAATTTTGCATTTCTAAGCTGTTAAAATGCTTTATACGTTCTAGGCCTGATACATCTGGAGTTAAGAAATTTGCAAAGTGGTGTAGTAATGACATTTTAAGATGTTCTTTTCACATCTGTTCTTTCCAGGGCAGGGAAACTGGCAAGATTCAGGGAAGGGTATCCTCATGGACAAGAGCTAAAAGTCTGAAAAGATAAGTGTGTTTTAGCAGTTCTCCTAGAAGGAATCAGGAAACTCATTTTAGATATGAAGTGAACAAATTAACATTTGATATCAGAAAGTTCTAGTGATTTCTTGAGAAAAGAAAAATAAGGAAAGAAAAACAAAATCTTTCTACTCAGGTGGCCTCCTGGAAAGACCAGTAAGACGCAACACTGTCCCATTGGCATCTGGGTAGCATCTGTTGAATAGTAAATGTGTTACCCAGTGTTGGGGGAGAAGGCAGTTCTGCCCTATTGAAACATTCTTGGAAACCTATTCCCAGCCTGCTTTATTTATTCTTCCTGAAACATCTTCTCCACCCCCATCTCCCATTTGCTGGACTAATTTTCTCAGCTACAGTTGACATATCTGAATTATCGCTTTTGAGAAGTCCTCCCTGATGTCCCCAATCCTATATTAGTGTCCCTTGTTCTCTGCTCCTCTGACCCAGTATTTACCCCTATCATAGCCCCCACCAACCGTAAGGGCAAATACCAAGCTACCATGTTGTCTCTTCTACACAATGAACATCTTGAGGATAGGAATTTCATCTTTTTCACTGTTGTAGACCTGGTGCCTGGAAAATATATATATATAATATATATATAATATATATTATATATATATATCAGAAGAAAAAGTTATATATATATAATTATATAATATATAATATGATATAATATATATAATATAATATATAATATTATATATATAATATATAATATTATATATTATACATACATTATATATTATATATACATATATCATATATATTATAATATATTATATTATATATATTAATTAATATAATATAATATATTATATTATATATAATATATATAATATATTATATATATAATTATTTTATATTATATATTATATATTATATAATTATAATTATATAATAAATTATATATAATATATATATTATATATATAAATTATTATATAATTATAAATATATAATTATATAATTATATAATTATATAATATATATATTATATATTATACATACATTATATATTATATATACATATATCATATATATTATAATATATTATATATTATAATATATTAATTAATATATATTAATATATATTATATTATATATATTATAATATATAATATATTATAATATATATATGATATATATATATATCAGAAGAAAAAGTTAGAATAATAAACATTTTATCCAGTTATTTTGCTAAGAACACATCATTGCTTTTTAAAAAAATTTTACACCAGAAAAGCACAGCATAAAATGAAGAGGCATGTGGATATACGGTGTTCATAATTAAATGAGAGATTTTCTGTTGCTACTCTGTCATTTATAGTTGGATGACATTTGAGAAGTCAATGTTGCTTGAAACTTAGGCTTTTTATGAATAAAATAAAATAATAAAAAATAAAAGTCTCAATCACTTCCTAAGAACATGGTGATAATCACCTGAGACATGTATGCAAAACATTTTGTCAAAGGCTATAGTACTAGGCAAAGTACAAAGGCAAAGTACTAGGTTTGTTATTATCACTCCAAAAAAAAAAAAAAGGAAAGAAAAGAGAAAGAAAAAGAAAACAGATCAGATCAATGCCATTGGTCAGATTGCATAAAATTCACTTATGGAAAGAACAAGTACCCAAAGATCTCCAATTTACTTTATTGCCAAAAATTCTCTTGGTAAATTTTGCTCTGTATCATGGCCAACAAATACTTATGGAATTCATGCTGGAAACAGAATCTCTTTCATTTCCATTTCGGGTGAAAGTGCAGGAGGTCTGGCATTGTCAAACAAGTTTCCTAATTAAATGATGAAAGTCATTTGAATCTTTATTTTAAGGGTTGCAACCTTTGGAGTGCGTTTATTCAGAACAGAAGCCTGACGTGTTTTCCACTAGGCTCAGGGAGTCTTTTGTAAGAGAAAGTAGTGAAATCAACCACTGTTTTGACTTCTTGGTGGTAGAGTATCAGTTTACTGTTTCAATTTCCTATTGCTGCTGTAACAAATTGCCCCAAATTTGGTGGCTTGAAACAACTCAAATGTATACTCCTGCAAATCTGGAGGTCAGAATAAAAGCAAGGTGTCACCAGAACTGCTTTTCTTCTGGAGGCTTCCCTGGGGAATCAATTTTCGTTTCTCTTCGTTTGTATGTTTGTTTTTTCAGTCTCTAGAGTCTGCCTTCTTAGGTCTTGCCTTGTCAGTGCTCCCATCTTGTGCTTTCATTGTGACATCTTCCACATTTCACTTGACTCTCTCCTCCTTCTCATAAGGAGGTGATTCATCAGATGTTAGGAATTCATTCCTGACTATAGTGTAATAGTCTAGTAAGTTAACCCTTAAGAAGAGTTTCCCTCTGCTGAAAAACCAACTTAAAAAGGAAAAACATGCCAAATTATGAGGGAGATGAGCATTTGTGCATTGATTGTGTTTCTTCTTTAATATAGTCTTCTGACATTTTCCCAGCTTGGAGGGTTCACCTTTCAGAACTTTCTGGTTGCTTTCAGGGTCCACCACATAGTCCTATTAGTGTGTTCCAGAGTATTGATAAATTGCATACTTCAGTTTTATATTTAGTGTTTCCTGACAGCATAGTTTTCCTACCTTCTGCCTCTAACAGTAGCCAAGTGTGCTTTAAACTAGCCCATCATCTCTTGGCTTATCCTTCCCCTGCAAAAGACAAGAGAGAACCTCTGTCTCATCCCATGGAAACTAATTTTGTCGAAAGGTGTGAGATCTTCAAAGTTGTGAGTGGATTGAGGGTTGGTTGAGACTACCAGAGATGCAGCAGTAACACTTTTTTTATGGCACCAAAGGAAGTGTCAAGACGGAGCAGACACTTCAACAGCCAGAAAAGCAGATTTAGTGACAACCATTTTCTCCAGGGCTATTTCTAGAAACCAGGACTGTTCTGTCATTAAGAACAAGTTTGAAAGCAGATTCTCTGCTGAGGAAATCATTTTGGGGTTGGATATCTTTGGGGGTGTCTGTCTTCCCTCCTGAACTTGTGGTACTTCAGGTATTAGAGGTGAGGCAAGAATCCTTCTTGCTCCTAAATGTCCCTTCTAGACTGTTCTCTTTCCTTTCTAAGCCAACAGATTGTACCCGTATGCAACCCATCTACCAACCCATCTGCCAGCCAACATCCTCTTATTCCTCGAAGATGTTAGCTCCTGGCTTGCTGTCATGCTCTCCAACACTACCCTTGTCATAACAGTGGGTGCTTTCAATATTCATTTGGGTTATTTTCCCAAGCCCCTAAAATTTCAGTTTCTTTAACTGCTGTCATTCAATGACTTTTTTCCTCTAAACCACCACAGACTCTCATTCCCACTGACAGCACCAATCATGAACTCCCTCTATAATTTTTCAGCCAAGCACTACGGTCTCTAAACAGCATCTTTTAGTCTTTCTGCTTACTCCTACTGTTCTGATGCTCATTCAATCCCCTCCATAGTGAAATTCACTGATTCTACCAGCTTTTTACTTATTTTCATGTTGTCCCTCTCTTTTTTAGGTTCCATTGTCAATCATTGTAATCATTTCCTTGAATACACCTTTATATTTCTTGTATTTAAGTGGCAAAAGTCCCAATCCTGGTTAAATGTAAATCTCTGCCTTATCCCTGTACCTGCTCAAATGAAAATGTCTAGAGAAAAACAAGCAACCGTGATGATTGGTTTCACTTAAGTTCATAATGAATTACTTTAACTGGCTGTTAATGTTGCTCAACAATAATAGCACATTTCCTGCTCATTTTCCCATTCTCCCATATAAACTAATTTATACTTCCTCTCCTCTCCTCACACTCCTAATCGCCAACACTTTCCTTGTCTTCCTGATGAAGCGATTAGAAGAGAATTTCCCAGTTCTTGCCACTTCACTTCTAAATACTCTGTGTTACTCTAAGTCCATATTTTACTCTGTGTCCATTTTCTCTTGAAGTCAATAGTCAGGCTTTCACCCACAACATTCCCCTTCTGCTAATCTTTTCCAGGTCACCAGCTGACTTACACGTTCTAAATCAAAGATCAATTCACAGTTGTCATCTTACTTGACCTACAACTAGAAGTTAACAAATTCGGTCATCTCTCCTCCTTGAAACACTTTCATTTGACTTCCAGAACATCAAATTCTTGGTTTTCCTGCCATGCCATTGGTCATCTCTTAGAGGTTTTTGATGATTCTTTCTCATCTATCTGGACGCTTAATGTTAGGGTGCTTCAGGGATAAGTCTTTACTAGTGATCTCAGCATGCAAGCATATAGTGTAGAATTTATTTCAGATATAAATTATTTTATATGTTTCTAAAATATATATCCTAACTGCAACCTTTCCCTTGAATAGCAGAGTCATTTCTAGTGGACATTTCTAAATGGATAATAGGCATCTAAAGTGAGTATCTGTGATCAAAACTCAGCTTACACTATTTGCTCTCCAAACTTGTTTCTCTTCCCATCTTCCCCATTTCAGTTAATGGCAGTTCCATCTTTTTGCATACTCAGGCAAAAATCTCACATTAATTCTGGACCTCTCTCTTTCTTTTCATATTTACCTTTATTTACTTAATACTAAATACTAATCATACTAATATCAATATGTTAATACTAAATATGTATGAATACATGCATACTTTATATACTTTATTTGTCACAAATTCTATTGTCTATATTTTCAAACATATTCAGAACCTGACCAAGTCTCACACCTTGTTACCACCCACATCACGCCATGTGGATGTATGTAATAACCACCTAACTGCTCTCCTTGTTTCTGGCCTTGCCTTCTCCCCTTTGTCTATTTTTTTTTAACTTTTTTAAAATGTTTATTTATTTCTGAGAAAGACAAAGACAGAGTGAGAGTGGGGAAGGGGGAAAGAGAGAGAGGGAGACGCAGAATGAGAAGCAGGCTCTAGGCTCTGAGCTGTCAGCACAGAGCCCGACATGAGGCTCAAACTCAGGAATGGTGAGTTCATGACCTGAGCCAAAGTCGGATACCTAACCAAATAAGCCACCCAGGCGCCCCAGCCCCTTTGTCTATTCTTAAACAACAGTCAGATGAATTCAAAATATTTCATAATTTCCAAATTAATTCCTTGAGCCATAGCTTATTTGGAAGTGTGGTAATTAATTTTCGTATATTAGGCGATTTCTACTTTTCCAAATTGATTTCTAGTTTAAATCCCATTGTTTTTAAGGAACATTCTCTGTCTTTTAAACCTATTAAGGCTCATTTTTATAGCCCAGCATATGATCTGTTTTGATGAATTTCCCGTCTACATTTGAAAGTAATATATTTTATGCAGTTGTTGGGCATAGTGCACTGTAAATGTCAATTAGATCAAGTGTTAGTGGTGTTCTTCCAGTCTTTTGTATCCTTACTGAATTTCTTGTCTGATTTATGTTTTAATTACTGGGAGAAAAATGTGAAAATCTCTACGTGGGATTGTGGACTTGCCTATTTTTTTCTTTTCCTTTTTTCCTCATGTTTTCAGGTATTTTGAAACTGTGCTATTCACTTAAATATATTTAAGATTATTGTATCTTCCTAATAAATTGACACTTTTGTCATTAGGAATTCTCCCTCTTTATCTATGTTAATACACATTGACTTTGAACCATACCACATAATTTTCTTTGTTTCATCATATCTGTGTCCTTATACCTAAAATAGATCCCTTATGAACAGCATTTAGTTGAGTCTTGTTTCCAACCTTGCAAGTCTTTAAAAAATGTTTTTTTTTTAAGTTTACTTATTTATTTTGAGAGAGAGAGAGCAGAGAGGGAAAGAGGGACAGAAAGAAAGAGAGAGAATCCCAAGCAGACTTCCTGTGGTCAGTGCAGAGCCCGATGTGACTCTCGATCTCACAAACTGTGAGATCATGACCTGAGCAGAGATCAGTCCGGTGCTTAACCAACTGAGCCACCCAAATCCCCCGGCAAGTCTTTTAAATAGAGTGGTTGAGTCTACCTAGAGTTATTGTAATTATTGATATGGTTGTGTTCAAACTTACTATCTTGCTCTTTGCATCTGTTACATGTTCTTTGGGGAAAAAAAATTTAAATTTAACCTTTTATATTTGCCCTCATATTTACCACCTTCGGCGATCTTCATTACTTCCTATAGGTCCAGACTTTATCTAGGAACATTTCTCTTTAACCCAAGAACTTCCTTTTTATTTGTGTGGTGTGACTTTGCTAATGTCGAAGGCATTAAGCACCTGTTTATCTGAAACATCTTTATTTTGCTTTCATTTTTGGATACATATTTTTGCTGGATATATGATTCTAAGTCCTTGAATATGTCAATAAAGATGTCATTCCATTTTCTTTTGGCTTCCATTTCTTTCTGATGAGAAGAGAGCATCATAATTATTGGTGTACTCATGAATATAATATGTTTTTTGTCCCTTGCTGGTTTTAAGATTTTCTTCTTTGTCTTTGATATGCTTAAGTTTCACTCTGATGTGCCCCAGTGTGGTTTTTATATTTATTCATTCTCCTGGAATTTGCTGTACTTCTTGAATTTGTGGATTGATATTTTTAATCACATGTAGATAATTTTTGGCCATTATCTTTTCAAATATTTTCTGTTTTGCTCCATATTCTGTCTCAACTCCATTTGGACTGTAGTTGCATGTATGTTAAACTGTCTGAAATTAGTCAACATGTATGGAAACTTTGGCCTGCATTTTTCGTTCTTTTATATTTCCTCTCTGGGTCATATTAGATAGTTTGTATAGATTGAAATCACTGACTTTGGGATTATGAAAATTTCTGCTTTCTCAAGTCCATTAAATATTTCAATAAATCCTTTGTTTTGGAGAGACTTTCTTTTCAATTCTAAAATTTCCAGTCAGTCCTCTTCTAGAGTTTCAACTTTTTGCTGAAACTCTCTATCTGTTCATACATTTTGCCCATATTTTCTACTAAAAATTTTGCCATATTTATAACAGCTCTTCCGATTCCTTCACTGCTAATTTCAACATTTGAATCATTTATGAATCTTTTATTGGCCAACTTTCTGTTGAAATGGGTCTCACAGGTCATCTTGCTTTTTGCATATCTGGTAGAGCTTCTAGGTGATGTCATTTTCCTGTGAAGAGGGGGTTTTGTCCTGAAATAAAGTTAAATTCGTGGCAGATCCCTTTGCTTTCATTCGCTGTTAGTCCTAGCACGTTGCAAGAATAAGGATCTTAGGCTGCGGTCCTAAATCCTAAGGCATAGGCTTTCTGAGTTCTCAACTGAATGCTCAAGTTGTTCATCAGCATATCTCCATCTGGCTGGGATGGGAATGCCAATGTTTCCCCCGCACTCCGCGGCTCTGAAATCTCTGTTCACCTCTCAGTCCCCCAGCAGCTGTTCTTTGCTTATCCTCACAGACTCATGCCCTGCACAAGCACAGCTTAGAATCTGGCCAACGACTAGAGGGGAATCTCTATGCTAATTTCTCAGGCTTCCTCTCAGTGGTTTCGTCTCTCCAGAGCCTGCCCTAACAATTACAGATGCCTTAGAATCCCCAAAGCCTAATAACCATTTCTTTTACCCACTTACTTTTTACTCCCTCCAGCCAGATAGCAATTCTTTGCTTCTTCAATTTTCTCAGAAATGATTTGGAAATCTCTCCCGACAACAAGCCAGCATGAATGGGAAATTGACCTCATGTGCTTTCCTTCTTTCGAGGGTCACAGCCTTATACTGTCCATGTTTCAATGTTTGAAATCAGTTTGCTCTTCTCCCGTTGCATAGTTTTCTATTACATGAGGGTAAATCTAATACTAGCTCCTCGATCATGAACTGAATCATGATTTTGTTATTTTTAAATATTTTCAATAGAGTTTTAATTTCTTCCCTAAGGAAAAAATTTTTAAATGGCATACTTTCTGTCTTAGAAAAATGTGTTGCAGAAATTGTGAATAATGAATTTAGTGAAACCACATTTTAAGTGTTGGTGGTGGTGGTAGTGTTGGGGTATGTACAGGTATAGAAGGTAAGTTCTAAAGTTGGCATTAAGACATCAACTGTATATTCTTCAAATTTTCATTGAGTGCTCCTTGGAATGGAGATTCACATACCACCTTTCAGAAAGCCCCAGAGTCAACTTCTTTGAGCACCAGATGAAAAAGTTGGTGGTTGTAAGAAAATTTGTATCTTTAAGCTCTGGGTCACACTTAGTGCTTTCACTGGGAGGGGAGACGGATGCCGCCTGAAGAAACATCAGATTCATATCTACTCTTATGCTCTCCTTGAAGGTTTACTCTTTGAATGAAGTGGTAAACTTGTTTTGTTTTGCTTTTTCTCCTTTTTTTGGTCTATAGGGTAGTGAATTTTATTTTCTCTCTTCCTTTTTCTTTCTCTTTCTCACCTGAGTGCATGGCTAAGGGCATTTTTCACAAGCTTAATGTGTGGGTTGGTCTCCAGCCGAGTATATGGCCAGAGACCTGAGTATCTAAGTTGGTTATAGCATAGAGTTACCCTTTGTTCTTCTATAAGCTAGTTTCTTTTCCTTGGTTACCTGACCACAGACACCATTCTGACCCTCATTATATATTATATTCAAGTGTTTCTGCATGATATCAATAGATGTTTGACCAGAGTCTGAAAGATACAAGGGTCTGGCAAAGTCAGACAGGGATGAAAACAAGTGGTCTTTGAAGATTTGGGACTAAATATTAGATTGTTGGAGAGACTATTAAAAGATAGATAATTAGATATGAACATTTATCTGATTATGGTAAAACCACAGTCTTAGAATATTTATTTGGGCAACATTGTTAATGGCAAAATGGGCATGAAACTTAAAGTAAAGAAATAATTGGAAGCCTACTGAAATGGGTAAGAAGGAATGAAACTAACTAGAATTGATTTGGTAAAGGGGAAGAGCTGGATTTATGAGACAATTTTAACATATAATCTATAGTTCAGTTATTGAATATATAGTATGCTGTTCAAGTACAGTGAGTGGGCCAAATTAAAATAATGCATTAGAATACTAGTTAAGGAAGAATGCTGAAGGAAAAAAAATACACTTCATACATTAGGTTATTGAGAATCATTATCTGATGATATGACTGGGGTATACTGGTGGCTCAAATGCCAATAAACTAAAAAGAAAGCAGGGAGGTCTGTAATAAAGAATAAACACAAAAAAACCCAATATAGAAAAGTGAATATGTAACTCAGAAGAAAAGCAAGGTTATTCTAATATTATTCAGTATTGTCAATTGCCAGGACTGCCTCAGGCATTTACATGAACTCGGAGAAAGGACGGTAATCATTATTAATCGAGGATGCCATGTGACATGTTGCTTCCCCCACAGTCTGGTAGAATAATGTGTCCTAACATAGATAGTTAAAGGTCTCAGAGAGCCAAAGGCTGCATGTGTCTTGAGAAAAACAACTAGAGAATCATTATCTTAGAGTCACAAACAACTGCTAGCATTGGATACACAAACATGCGTATATAGCCTAAAGTGGTTTAGAAGTTTTCTCATAAAAATCTGGATTTCTGGCTTCTCTTGAAATATTGGAAGATCCAGCGACTCAAGGTCAATGGCAATAACTGACAGGAACTGCACATTGCAGCCACCAGCCCTGTATCTAGGCATCCACCCCTCATTTATACCATGTAAATATATTGACACAAAGACCAAAGGATCATTCATTTTTATTATCTTCCTAGCCTTGTAGGCATTTGAGTTTGCAGTACTTGATTTTAGTTGCAAATAAAGTCACAAGTGCCAGAGTATTTCATATCTGGATCTAATAAAGGAAAAGCAATAGGACCCCTAAGAGAAGGCTAAAGGGCTTGGGATTTTTTATTTTGAAAAGTACAATGACAGATTTCCAGAAATGTCTTCAGTATGAAGACTGTTATGTAGAAAAGAGGCTCTCAATTGCCTTAGATTAAGTAGATTTTATTATGAGGACCTATCTAAGGCAAAATTATCAAGTGATCAAATTTTATTTGGGGCCAAAAAAAGCTACATTTGCCATTTTCCTTTTCTTTCTCTTCAACATTGAACGATATCACCAGATTGTTTGATCTTTATAATATCCTCTATAAAATTTGCAAATGTGTGTATTTACATATTTATAAAATATCTTCTTAGTAGCTAAGAAGAATGAATTTTATAATTATTCCCAGATTTAATTGTGAGGTACCATCTAGAGCTTGAGGTTTAGATTTATTATTTCACCAAATATTTATTTAGCTTCTGGGGATAAAGTAGGTTTGAGGTTCTTTCTTTCTTGAAGCTTAAATTTTAGTTGGGAAGACAAATAACAGATACATTATAAAAATAAACAAATAAATGATACTGCAAATTGGTAAGAGCTATGAAGCATCAGAGGGTGGTGGGGGGGAGAGTGAGTAATGGCTGAGAAGTTGCTGTAGAGAGGCAGGTCAGAGAAGGCCTCCTGGGAGGGTGACACTTGACTAAAATTGAATGTTAAGGAGTCAGCCTGGAGTTTGTTATTTTCTGGACAATGAAAACAACAAATATAAAGGCAAGAAGGACCTTGATATGTTCTAAAAGCAGAGTGAAAGCAGACAGCAGCAAGTGATTATGACTGAGGTATATTTCTGATCTCAGATTTCTTATTGTAAGATGAGGGACATAATAGCTCTCTCACCTGGTTGTATTAGGATTAAATATAATCAAGGATTAAATATTCACCCCTAGGGGCCATTTCTGTGTGATTGTGGAGCTTCCTGGGAGAAAATTCATTTGGGCGGAAGGAATAAGTACACATGCTTCACCCAGTAACAAATGCCTCCTTGTATATGAGAGGAGAGAGGTTTCTCTTTTTTTTCCCCAGAGAGAGAAGGAGAGAGAATCTCAAACAGGCGCCACGCCCAGCCCTGAGCCCAACACAGGGCTCAATCCCACGACCCTGGGATCATGACCTGAGCCAAAGTTAAGAGTCAGATACTTAACCAACTGAGCCACCCAGGCATTCCAGAGGAGAGATTTCTGAACACAGAGTGGGAATAAGCCAAATTCAGTCCCATATCGAATTCATATCTGACTACTGTGAATTATGTGGAATTATGTTGGTGGTGGGCAATAGGACAGGGTGAATTGGAAGCAAAAAGTTTAAAGTGCTATTTACTTTCAACTTCCAACTCTTCAAGATATGGGAACACAAGCCAAATGTTTTGAGGTCCTATGAGAAAATGCAGATCTAAGAGGTTTGGAGAGTCTTTCTGTGTATTTCTGCAGAGAACACAGCTGGCTTAAATGCTTTTTTAAAAAATGTTTATTCATTTTTGAAAGATAGAGACAGAGCACAAACAGGGGAGGGGGACACAGAAAGAGAGGGGGACACCGAATCTGAAGCAGGCTCCAGGCTCTGAGCTGTCAGCACAGAGCCTGACACAGGGCTTGAACTCACGGACTATGAGATCATGATCTGAACCAAAGTCAGATGCTTAACTGACTGAGCCACCCAGGAACCCCTTCAATGCTTTGACTTAAGTAGCAACACAGCTGGCAGGAGACAACACTCCCGAGAGGCTTCGAAGTCAGGTGGATGAGATGGTTCCTGGTGGATGTGGCGCTCCTCAGCAGAGGTCACTGTAGCCCCTGGTGTCACTCAGCTGATACCTGTTGATGCCAGAGCCCCCTAAGGAACAGCATGGTACCCAGGAGATGATGTGGCAGCTGACCGGAGTGAGGTATCAACATTACTGCCTTGATGTTGTGGCCAGACCATCCTGTCAAAAGAGGAAAACAATGAAAAAGAGAGAGAGAGAGAGAGAGGGAAAGAGAGAAAGTGAGAGAGAAGACAACTGTCTTTTTATATAGTGTGATAGAGTAACTTTTAGCACATATGAAATGCACCCTGGAGATTTGCAGGGAAACTTGGGAATTGCATAGTAAAGGGCTGGGTATCTGAATACGGGTGTAAGAGACAGGAAAATGTGTGTTTAATACTAATGCTATGCCAGATATACAAGAGATGCCCCTATAGAGTTGCCAGATAAAATACAAGTTGCACTGTTAACTTTGATTTTCAGACAAACAATAAATTTTTTTTCTGTAAATATGTCCCAAATATGGCATAGGGCATATTTATACTAAAATTTATACATTGTCTGTCTGACATTCAAAGCCAGATGGGCATCTGTATTTTAGTTTCCTAAATCTGGTGACCTTATGCCCATAAAGCAGTATTTGTTTTAATGAGGCACTATAGCTTGAATAATTGCTCCTTACTATTTGGAAGCCATTATCTGTGTAGCAAACTTCCCAGCAAGCTTATTGTAGTTGCATTAAAAATTATTTACTTAAAACACAGTGCCACCTAGCTGGGACTTGCTATTTAACTATTTCATACCCCTGTTACATGTAAGGTTTATCCAAGCAGTCACAATCTGCCCCGTATTTCTATACAAAACCTCACAAGGTTCTAATTCATTACCTACTGGGAGGAACCCCTTGTATCTAATGGGCATTTTTTTCTTGGCCCTCCCAGCCCCCACCCCCCAATCAGACAGCCAGCCAGCATTTCTCAAGTACCTAAAATGAACTCAGGCTAAGAGCTTACTTTTGAAGGAACGACACAATTATTTATTAAGTTTTGAAGTGGAGCAAGTTGTTAGAAGAAACAAAAAATGCCAGGGAGGACCTGGTGAGGGACTCTAGGCAGCCTGGGTTGTGAAGAAACTAAAAGGGAGACATGGAAAGAAACTTGAATTTTTGTCTTCTGGGCAATTTTGTCTGATCAGTCCTGGCTATGGCTCAGGATATACTGGCTTTCTACGTCTGTCTCTAGAATTAAATTTTCCCCTCCCATAGTTGACGTAATGTCATCAGAGTAAATCACACTGCTGAGATTCTTGCTCCTCTGGTAATGGGGAGGAGAGATTCAGCGGATTCCTAGCCCTGAGAACATGGTCCCCTCCCTATCCACTCTGGGTTGCCAAGTTAAGCTTGCTTCTGCAGCTGCATCCTGGTTCAGTGAAAATGCATTTGGTGATGGATTAGCAAAGTCTGGGTTGGGGGAGGGGCTATAGATGGTGGGAGATAAAGTTTGGCAACTTGGACCAAGAGGGATTTATCATAATGCTACCTTTAAGGGTATTATCTTGACCTATTTGTTTAGGGCAAGAATAGCAAGAGATAGGCAAGTTTTCAGGCCAATGTCCCAGGACACTTGGCAGATCTTGGAGTAGGCTTATCTCACTGACAAAAGCAAATGGAAGTGAGAATTGGTAGCTCAGGGCAGAAGGGGCCTGGGTTCACTCTACAGATGTAAGGAGAACTCCCAGTCTATGTGCAGAAGAGCAGGTTTCCAGGGCTGGCAGAGGGTTGGTGAACTCATCCATTGTTTTCAGTGTACATGTATGAGGATCACACAAATAGGTCCTTGCTAGGCTGTGCTAGAAAAAGAAGCCTCGAGGGGACATGGAGGCCAGATAGAGCATATAGTTCTCCAGTCCTCCCCTCAGCATCCTGGTCTACATTGCTGATCAATCACTGGATTCTTTCCCGCCTGCACAGCCTGGATACTGCTTCACAGCCTTCACTGAACAACACTGATAACAATTACTAAGAAATTGGGCTGGATTTGACTAATCTGGTCTGAGACCAGATTCTGAGATAGCACAATTTTGACACCGAGTTCAAAAGAGTGAGGCTAACAACCCGGCTCTGGGGCTGAAACAAAGATTGGAGAAGAGCTGAAGTTCAAGGACAAGGATACAAGAAGTCAGGGCACAGGCCATCTCCAGAGCTTCATGATTCTGTTCCCATTAATGCATCTTGAGACTATTAAAGATGTAATGCTCTGAATAAAATGCCTACATTTTTGATACTGGGTTAAAGGGGACCTTATACTATCTGACATTTTGAGCTCTTTAATTTTGGATCAGTTAATATTTTACTATTAAAATGCACCCCCCCCCCCAGGTCAAGGTATTGCTTGAGGACAAAAATCATTTTTTTTGGACTAGAGAATAATTGTGTACAAGTGTGCATTGTGTTTGAATTGTTCTCAAAATTCCTGCCATATAAAGGGACTTGTAAAATAGGCTATTTTACTTGCTGTTGTATATATCTGACTTACATCACAGAGTTTGTTTAGTATCTTCTGCCTTTCACAGTCATCAGCAAGATTTTAAAGCAGATATTGATTTATATGATGTAAATGCCAAGGCCTTTTGTCCTATCCTCTCCACCCTCCAACACCTCCCTTCTGCACACCATGTCCCTGTACACCCTTCTGACTCATTTTCACAAATGCTGACTGTATTGACTCCATAAAACATGCTTCTTACACTTACAAGTGGACCTGATTGCCTAAAACAGGCAACACGATTGCTTCAAAAATGAGCCCACTCTTTGATCTACTTTGTCAGGATCTGCCTGTGCCTAGCCTAGATTTTACACAGTGGTAAGAGCAGAGAATAAAGCTAGGGTTTGAGTTTCAGTATTGAACCTTAGTACCAGTGTTACCTAGAGTAAGGTATGAAATGTGTTACTTTCCTTATAACATGGGTGATAATAATATTAATAATAAAAGTGACTTGTAAGGGTAATCCATGCACAATGCTGGCACACAGTGATCAATAAATGTTAGCCATTTTGTTATTATTGTTTTCTCCATCCCCTCCTCAAAGATACCATAACCTTCTCAATCCCCCCCCCCCCACGTGCTCCATTCTCTGCTAAATTTAATTCCCTACAACCAGTCTTGATTTGGACAAGAGATATTTCAGATATTCAACCCAGACTTTTAGGGGCAGTGATCTGCTCCTTCTTCCTTCTCTCTTTCCCTTCCCTTCCTCTACCTCCCTTTCCATCTTTCCCTTGTTCTCCTCCCTCCCTTCCCTCTTACTCTGTTTTCCTCTCTTCCTCTCCTTTCCTTTCCTTTCTTCCTTACAAAACACATTTACTAATGGCCTATTATGATCCATGTTCCATCCCAGACATTGAGAATAAAATGGTAGTGAAAAGTTATCTTATTTTATAAAGATATAGTGAATTAATACTTTTGAAGTGCTTTAGAATAGCCTGACACGCAAGTGCTCTGTGTTTGTTAAATAAACCTGGGTTTCTGCTTCATGCCCGGTGTCTGATCCTAATCTTATATTTCCACTGGTAATCAAATTCTTGTCTTGATGCTCATGTTTTCATGCCTATTCACATCCAAGGAGAAGGATGTCAGAGGCACACTCCCAATATCCCACCTAGCTCAGTGGTTTCTGAACCATTGCCCTGATGATAGATTTACTCATTGGCAACTGCCTGTTCATATCTACCATAACAATTACTCTTGAATCCTGTTCTATTGGACTCTTCTGAGACAGACTAACATATTAGATTACCCCTTATTTTCTATTTCCCTGCTTTTGAGGGGTTACTGTATTATTACCTATCAGAATGGCATTCTATCTTGGACAAGCACTAGCCATTATGTCTGCTCCCTCAGCCCCCATACTTCAGTCAGATCCACCTTGTTGCAGCCCACTCAGTAAACTCTGTTCCTTTAAAGAAGCATGAAGCTTTTCCTCTTTTTAAAGAAATCAAATATCTCTAGTTCTTAATTGATATGTAGACTAATATACATAGAAAGGCTGCCAAGTGAACATTATTCATAATATGAATAACTTGGGGTGCCTGGCTGGTGTCTGACTTCATCTCAGGTCATGATCTCAGGGTTCATGAGTTCAAGCCCCAAGTCGGGCTCTGTGCTGACAGCTGGGAGCCTGGAGCCTGCTTCAGATTCTATGTCTCCTCTCTCTCTGCCCCTCCCCAACTCGTGCTCTGTCTCTCTCTCTTTCTCTCTCAAAAATAAATAAACGTTAAAAAATAATTTGAATAACTAGTAATAGGCAATACATGAAGTCAAAGTCTAAATAGTATGGAATGTGGATTTCATCTTCTGTCTATGACTTTCAGTTAGTTCAGCAAAGAAGATGCACTGACTAATCTCTGAGAACAATTTAAAACAAAACAAAACATTATTTTTAAGTTTAAACTTCATTTCAGAATACCTAGGCTTACAGAAAAGCTGTGAAGATGGTACAAGAGGGTTCCCATATACCCACACCCAATTTCCCCTATTATATTTTTTTAATTTTATTTTTATTATTTTTTATTAATTTTTTAATGTTTTTTTTTTTTTTTTGAGAGAGAGAGAGAGAGAGAGAGAGAGAGAGAGAATAGGGAAAGGGACAGAGAGAGAGGCAGACACAGAAGCAGGCTCCAGGCTCCAAGCCCCGATGCAGGGCTGGAACTCATGAACCATGAGATCATGACCTGAGCCAAAGTCCAACGCTCATCCAACCAAGCCACCAAAGTGCCCCCAATTAATTAACATCTTTCGTTAGTATGGCACATTTTCACACTTAAAGAACCAATAGTAATGCATTGTTAACTGAAGTCCATACTTTATTTTGATTTTCTTAGATCTTACATAATGTCCTTGTTCTGTTCCAGATCCCATCCAGAATACCATATTGCATTTACTTGTCCTACTTCTTAGACTCCTCTTGGCTTTCACTGTTTTCCACACTTATTTTGTTTTTGATATCTTGATAGCTTTGAGGAATACTCATTAAGCATTTTGTAGAATGTCTCTTGATGGACATCCGTTGATATTTTTCTCATGGTTAGAGTAGGTTAATGGATTTTGGAAGACCACAGAGGTAAAGTGCCATTTTCGTCACATCAAATCAAAGGTAAATACCATAAAATGATTTAGGACTGTTAATTTTGATCACCAGGCTGAGGTAATATTTGTCAACTTTCTTAACTGTAAAGTCACTCTTTTTCCACTTTTTCCATACTGTCTTCTTTGGATGAAAGTCATTTGGCTTAGTCCCCACTTAAGGAGTGTGGAGTTATGCTCTGTCTCCATGAGGGTGAAGTTTCTACCTACTGGGGTGTCATTTCTTCTAGGCATTCTCTTTAGCTACCAGAAATCCATAAGGGAGGTTGAGGTGAAGCAGAGCAGTTGCAATGAAGAAACGCATGGGTTATATATATACCAGTTGGTAGTGGAGTGTAAGGGAGGTGAGAAATTGGTTGGAACAAGTAGTAAATGGTAGAGTGGAAGTGGTAACCTGAAGTGGAGTCTCGATCATCCACCGAGGATCTTGGGCACATTTGTAGCTAAAGTCAAGAACCCAATGACAATGAAGAAATTCAAGACATTGGATGGGGACAGACAATTGATTAAGGAAACTATTTTATTTGGAGAGTATTGGTAAAGTGGCAGTATTTTGTTATGGTTTTCATTAGTATTCTCTGGGGAAACATGACAAATTAAAAATGTCAAAAGCAGTTATTCATAAGCCATTGAATAATTGTTTCTACCTTTATTTTTTGTAATCAAAGAGATTTTTGAAACATATAATGATAGAATTTATATGGTACACTTCAACTTCTTAAAGCACTATCACATTATGTCTCTCATTTTACTCTCAGAACTGTCCCATGAGGTAGGATAAATATTTACTTTCATTTTGCTAATAAGTAAATTGAGGGACAGAATTTACATGGCTAGCCTCAAGGTCAACATTTGAGTAGTGAAAATAAAATTAAAAGTTGGGTTTCTTAACAGTCAACTTTGTATTCTTCCCACTGCCTGTTTCAGATTTTCTTAACCTGGGTATTAATGACAGCTAATCCTCTGTTATGCGAGCTGTTCTGTAGCTGTTCTGTATGTTGTAAGATGTTAAGCCATATCCCTAGCCTCTACTCATTGGATGTTAGCAGAATAATCCCCTTCCTTAAGTTGTGACGATGTTTCCAATTATTAGATTAGAGTGCATAGATATTAAGATTTCAGTCAAGATCAAATCCAATGAGTGGGGAATCATTGTTCTCCATGGCTTTTTTAATTATAATTTTGAATCTGTTATTTAAACAATACTTTAGAAGTACTTGTTAAACATTTGATAAAGGTAACAAAATGAATGAAGTACATTTTTTAATTAGTACAAATTTATGCATTCTAGATTTCACTTTTCCATGTTTTCTTTTAATCTTATGCATTTTTTACATATATGATTTTTACATCACATAATTATAGGGTATAATTTGCATCCTTTTAAAATTATATCATAAACATTTTTCCTATTGCTACATAATGTGCATAATTATCATTTTAATTACTACATAATATTCTATATAGTTGGTAAGTCATACTCCATTTAACCATTTCCCTATTGCTGCATATTCATGTTGTTTTTGATATCACAAATAACACTGCAATAATCATCTTTGTGATTATTAAATTATATTACTTTTGGAGACAGATTCATAGGAATGAAATTACTGAGTCAGGGTTATGAGCAATTTAGTGGATCATGAAATGCATTGCCAAATTGCTTTCCAAAGGAATTTATACTGCCAGCAGAAATGTATGCTTGTATCAGTTACATTGCATCCTTGCCAGAATTGGGCATTTTAATCCCTTTTCTGTGTTTTATAATTTAATAGTCACAAAATTCACTTTGAGTCTTCTGTTGTTGATGCCAATGATCTAGGGTGCTGGGGGAAAAGAAACATTTCTTGGGTGCCTATACTTGCTATGGACCATGCTAGGAAATTTGTACTCATTGCCTAAAATATCGACCTTACTTTTTACTCCAGTGTCTCTCAGTAAGCTTGCCCTCCTTCACTTTTCTTCGTAACATTTATAAGTATCTGAAATTGTATTACACATTTACCTTCTTCTTTATTTTACTAACTCCTCCAGTAAAATGAGAACTTGTTAAAGGTGGGGGTTTTTGTCTTGTGTGTTGCTCTCTGGAAAAGTGCCTGGCATACAGAACTCATTGTTGAATGAAAATATGAAGGATTTAATTAATCGTAGTTTATGATCATATCAACCCTGACACATGGCCATTGGGACTGTTTACAGATATTTGGTGCTGTTTCTTCTTTCTGAGTACTACTCCACTCTCTCATATTCAAACAATGGTTGATTTGCTTTTGCCAATGAAAAGTGAATAGAAGTGATGTGTGTCTTTTGGAGATAGACTGTTGAAAAGCCAGGCACACTCACCATTGGTTTCTTTCCCCTCTGCCAGAGTGAATACATATGTTCCAAATAAAATCTCCTCTGCCAGCCTGGGTCTTGCTTTAGGTTGGTTATTAAGTAGATCAGAGCCTCCAAGTGACCCTTCAGTGGGCATGTATGAACCAGAAACAAACAGTAATTACTTCGGGCTGAGATTTGGGAGTTGACTGTTTGTGTAGTAAAATTTAGTATAACCTGACTGATACAGAGGTTAGTAGTTTATATAACATGGCCTAAATCATAGAACTGGCAATGGAAAAGCAAAGATTCAAGACTTTCTGTCTGCCTTGTCCACTACTGCAGAAAACCGCAGGCAGTAAATAAGGTATATTAGTTTTTTAGGGCTGTATACTACCAACTGGGTGGCATAAATAAGAGAAATTTATTGTCTCACAATTCTAGGGTCTAGAAATCGGAATCAAGATGTCAACAGACTTGGTTCTCTCTAACAGCTGCGAGTGAGAGTTTGTTCCATGACTCCTGCCCAGCTTCTGCCAATTTGGCGACAGCCTTGGAATTCGCTGGCATGGAGAAGCATCACCCCAGTTTCTGCCTTCATCTTCACATGGTATTGTTCTCTTTGTGTGTATTTGTGTCCAAATTTCCCCTTTGTATAAGGACATGAATCTTGTCAGATTGGAGGCCTACTCCCCTCCCATATGACTTCATCTTAACTAATTATATCTGCAACTACTCTATTTTCAAATAAGTTTACATTCTGAGATACTCGGGATTAGGACCTCAGGAAGTTAATTTTAGAGGGACACAATTCAATCTAGAATAATCAGAACAGAAATGCTTTCTTGGTCTATTATCCAAAATTAAATTATATACATACAATGTATATATACAGTAATATTTATTATTATTATTATATTTAACATTTAATATTATTAGAGTAAATATTTTATGTTTCTGTACTTTATATGTATATGAATTATATATGTAATATATTATAATATATGCATCATTATATAATTGACACATGCTATTAATTTATTTCAGGGTATAAACAGTATACAACAATTCTGTAACTACATCTAGATTAACCTAGATAGAAGAGAAGTTAGCTTACTATTCTTCTGCTATCCTTCCAGTGTTCCTGGAAATCTGTTGAATTAGAAAGAGGCAGCAATAATGGAGGAAAAAAATGGAGTTGAAAAATAGCAATGCTATCTTTTTAAAATATATATTGTTAAAGTGAACAATGTTAGAGTCTCAATTGATGGTGGCCCAGCTGGTAAGTCCATATGTCTTCAGCATTTTGAGATTAAGACCAAGTATTCAGAACAAATATAAAAGCATCTGAAATGGTATGGATATGATCCCAGATGCTGTCACCATATGTCTTAAGAATTTCTCACTTAAAAATACCAGGTCTATATTATTTGGCTTATCTAGTCTAACATACAAGGTGATCTTCCTTAACACAAAGCACCAAATCACAAAGAAAGCAATCTGGCTAAAACAGCTTGAAATTTTCATAACATTGAAGTTTTACATTGAATCATTGCAATTTAGGATCTCAAAAGTTCAAATTTCATTTATAATCAAATTGTATTAACATTGAACCATGCACTAAAAGCATTCTCTAAGAGAGCAAATGTAATCATTTCACATCTATTTGGGTTCTTGCAGATCATGCCATAAGATAACATCTGGGAATCTCAGGTTATACTTTCTTACTTTCAGTAGTGGGGAAAAAGTACACTATTTTAAATACACTTACCCACAACAAATATAGAATCATGGCCCCACTTCTGATGACCAGATGAGTTTAGTTTGAACCATAGAAGACCATCTGAAATCAGTAGCACAGCAATTAAGTCAGAGTAGCAGCAGTGAAAACATTTATCACAAAGCCTATACATTTTATCTTATGAGAGAGGAGTAGAGGCCACTTCATCCTAATTGACTTAATTTTACATATAATAACACCCTTGTCATCTGCGTTCCATTGGCATCCTTCAGTTACTCAGTAGGACTTAACTATAGAAGATGAAATTTTAACGGAGTGGATAGCTGTTATGGACTGAATTTGTCTGTCCCCCAAATTCATATGTTGGAGCCCTGAACCCCAATGTGACTGTACTTGGAGATAGGGCCTCTTGGGACACAACTAAGGTTAAATGAGGTCCTAAGAGTGGGCTGTATTCTGATAGAACTAGTGTCTTTTTGAGAAGAGGAAGAGACACCAAAGCTGTTTTTCCTTGCGTGCACACAAAAGAAAGGCCATGTGAGGACACACAGAGAAGGCAGCTGTCTCCAATCCAAAGAGAGAATCCTCACCAAATACCACTTTGATCTTGGGCTTCTGGGTCTCAGAACTGTGAGAAAATTAATTTCTATGGTTTAAGCCACCCAGCCTGTGATCCTCTGTTGTAGCAGACTGACTTGACTAATACAATAGCAGAGTGGAAGCAGGTCAGAAGGTTGTTAAGAGAGATTTCAAGACAAGAATTAATGAGAATAAACAGCAGAGGGCAGAGAAAATTATAAGAAGGTAAATAGGAAAAAAAATAAATAATCCTTAGATCAAGGAAACAAACCTCCTATATAACTTCATAACTCTTCATAACTCCCAAGAGGTTTACTTTATTAGAGCACCAAAAAATGATTCATGCTCAAAAGGCTAAGTGGGTTAAATTATTTATATTTATGTACTAAGGCAGAATATATGCAATATAATTTGGAAAGATTACCTATAGTATTAAGCTTGAGTTCTTTAGAAAAAAATCACTTTTCCCCCACTCCCTTCTATTCCTTCTAATGAAGAGTCTGTATAGCTGAGATGGCACTCTAATACAAATACATTTCTATCCTTTCATAAGGCCAATATTTGTTAATTTGGCCATAGAAAGCAAGTGACCAAATAATTACAATAAAAAGAGATCTATATAGGGGCACCTGGGTGGCTCAGTCAGTTAAGCAACTGACTGGCTCAGGTCATGGTCTCATGTTTGAGGGTTCAAGTCCTGTGTCAGGCTCTGTGGTGACAGCTCAGAGCCTGGAGCCTGCTTCAGATTCTGTATCTCTTTCTCTCTCTCTCTCTCTCTCTCTCAAAAACAAACATTAAAAATTTTTAAAAAGAGATCTATATAATAATGAATACATATGAGACTATTATAATGTTGTGTATTAATATAAAGCATAGAAAACATTTCTTTCAAAAATAAAGCTTTAATATATATATTAGGGATTTTATACACACACACACACACACAAAATATATATCCTGGGGCACCTGGGTGGCTCAGTCGGTTAAGTGACCAACTTCGGCTCATGATCTCTCAGTCCATGAGTTCGAGCCCCGCATTGGGCTTTGTGCTGATAGCTCAGAGCCTCAAGCCTGCTTCAGATTCTGTGTTTCCCCTGTCTCTCTCTCTCTGTGTCCTTCCCCACTCATGCTCTGTCTGTGTCTGTCTCAAAAATAAGTAAACATTAAACAAAATTTAAAAAAAATATATCCCTGTAAAGGTCTCTATATGCTTCTATATATAATATACAGCTTATATACGTATACATATATGTATACATATGCATGTAGACAAGTAGTCTTTACTTTGTACAGAAGTGTGGGACCATAAAAAATAACCGTGCAACCTGAATTTGTGCAGAAATATTTTTTAAATGTTTATTTATTTATTTTGGGAGAGAAAGAGAGAGAGAGAGAAAGAGAGAGAGAGAGAGAGAGAGAGAGAATCGCAAGCAGGTTCTATGCTGTGAGTGCAGAGTCCGACATGGGGCTCGATCTCACAAATTATGAGATCATGACTTGAGCCAAATGCTTAACTGACTGAGCCACCCAAGAGCCCCTGTGCAAAGAGATCTTAATAAGCAATGGGAAAAGTTAAAATTTATCTTTTACCTTAAATTTTTTTGTCAAAACATTAAAAACTTTCTTACTGCCAATTTTGAATATATAAGAAATAAAAAATAACAAAACTAATATCTATTCAGTACACTGTAATTTAAAACATTAGAAACATTGAAAATAAATTTTTTATTTCTTTATTAAAAATTTATCCAGAACAGCTTGAACAGTGCTTGCCTTCTTCCTGTCATATTAACTTATGACATGGGAGTATTATTTTCTATGCCTTGGTTAATTGTCATATTCCTTTCTTAGCTTGGATCAGCTATCCTTTGCAGCTTTCAGTGTTGTGAAATATCTCCAAGAGTACCTTTTATGTGAAGTGGGGTGTTTTTGTCGAGTCGCTTCCTCTGAGACATCTTTATCTTTTACATCACAAATTCTTCTCATTTTCATTAATACACTCACTTTCCCTCAACTGTTCTGGCTGTTAAAGCGAACAGTGTTCAGTCTCAGTTGATGGTGGCCCAGCTGGTATGTCTACATGCCTTTAGCATTTCAGTAGCAAAACCAAGTATTCAGAATAAATGTAAAGGTTTCTGAAATGGTATGGATCTGATCCCTGATGATGGTGGTGGTATCGACATTCCCGGTCAGCTAAGTCTTCTACAACCATATGTATGTTTGATGTGCATTTCATTTTCAGCATTATTGCCTTTTCTTCTTTGCTGCCTTTCCACCTTTGTTGGCTGCTTCCTTCTTTTAATTATGCATTTAAAACTGTCACATGGAATTATCACAGGGAGACAAGGAATCAACACAGTTGCGTGCTTTGTTGTCTGTGCATGAACCAAATAACAAATTTGCAGTGACCATTGGAAGGCTCTAAAAATGCCACTGATGATCATCCATATGTGTACACATTGCGATCTGAGAACAAAAGAACTAGCAGCAATACTTGTACTTTATGCAATAACTCATAGTTGTTATACCATGGTAACTAAAATTTGAACCCTGTTAATGGGGGAGTGGTGTTATTAAACTAAGCAATGTCTTAATTTGGGCTGCTGTAACAGAAGACCATAGACTGTGTGGCTTAAACAATAATCATTTATTGTTGCAGAACCTGAGAAGTCCAAGATCAAGGTGCTGCAGATCTGGTGTTTGAGGAAAGTCATCTTCCTGGTTTGCAGGTAGCTGTCTTCTCATATCTCTCTTCCTTAGAGAGAGAGGGGAAGACAGTTTTCTTGTGTCTTATGATAATGGCACCAATATTAAGAGGACTGTACCCTCATGACCTATGACTTCATGATCCAAAATCCCCATCTCAAAATAACATCATACTGGGGATCCAAGCTTCAACATACAAATTCTAGGTGACACAAATATTCAGTCCATAGCACCATGGTAACTGAAATTTGTGAAAATAAAAATTGCACAAAGTAGGTGCATACACAATACACATACACACAATCAATCACTCACAACCTGGTTTTCAATTTCACTTATTCTTTTTACTTCTTCAGGTTTTATTCTTTTGCTTCAACTTCTCTTTTATTCTTTCTGCTTATATGCTTTTCTTATTCTCTCTTCATTTTCTTATAAAATTATGACTACTTCCTTTATTACTGTCTACAGGAGAAGACCTAGAAAGTCTTTCTGGGAAAATCTAGAAAAGCTTCAGCAAGATTCCCATTGCTTTCAGTTAAAAACTGGGTGGGTAATTCTCTAGCCAGTTTATCACAAAGACATTTTTGGAGTGTAGTGGGTGATAGGTGACCAACAAATGGGTGACCATTTTTGCTCACATACAATGAGCTTGCTTTCTATTGTTATTTGGGGGTGTCTTGTGGGTATCTTGTTAGAAAAAAATCTTCCCTTAATAATTTCAAAAGCTCAGCTCAGGGGGGCACTGCTTAAACATTTTTAAGGTTTAGCTGTGTTAAGAGTTTATGGTATATTGAATGCTAAATGGCCCTTATTCTCCATCCATCTTTGTATCCGCCTCTTTGCAATGTGACTTGCCAGCTGCTCCCCCAATCCTTGTATATGGGCTGGTCTTTGGACTTCCTTGGCCAACTAAATGAGATGGAAGTGACAATGTGTCAGTGCCTGCATGCTTCTGCTCTGTCTTGGCCCCCTATGTGAAGGACCTTAGCTAGTCTGAGGCAGGTTGAGATACCACAGAGAGAAAAGTTCCGTTGTCTCAAATGAAGCCACCCTAGACCAGCCTACAGATGACCCCAATATATGTGAGAATATCTAGCCAAGGTCAGCAGAGCTACCAGTCTGGTCACGAATGCATGAATGAGCCCAGGTGAGATTAGAAAAAATGGACCCACTGAACCACAGATTTGTGAGGGGTAGCAAATGCTGATTATTATAGCACTTTACATTTTTTTAAATTCAGTAATAGTCAGGGGCGCCTGGGTGGCTCAGTCTGTTGAGCGACCGACTTTGGTTCAGGTCATGATCTTATGGTTTGTGAGTTCGAGCCCCACGTCGGGCTCTGTGCTGACAGCTTGGAGCCTGGAGCCTGCTTCGGATTCTGTGTCTCCTTCTCTCTCTGCCCCTCCCCCACTCATGCTCTGTCTCTGTCTCAGAAATAAACATAAAAATGTTTTTTTTAAATTTCAGTAGTAGTCAAGTTATACAATGTTGTTTATGGAGGCAATTCTTTTTTTATTCACCTTAGCTGTTGCTGTAATCTATAAAAGTGTTCTTTGCTTAGTCCTGAGAGTAGGTAGCTGGCTAACCCCAAGGCAATTCTCCCATCCTAACTTTAAGCAGACCTCTTAGGGTAACATCAGTGTTGGTTCTGCTGAACTGTCCAATCTGAAGGAGCAGGGACCAGCAGGGACCAGGTCTGTCTTTCCAACCACTGTTTATTTGGCATATTGCCAAGTATCTGGTGTACAGAATCAGTCACTATTTCCTGAATGAAAGAAGGGTGAAAGGCCTTCTTGAGTAAGAGCAGTACCTCTAGAGAAGCTTGATTGATACTCAAAGTGTCTCACTAGTTGGGAAAGATATTTCTTTCTGTATCTAATATCAATTTTAAAATATACCTTTTTTATCCTCCTGGGAAGAAAGGTTTTTTTCCCTCTTTTGTACAAGTGAAAGTATTTCAGAGCAAAGTGAAAATGGACACACATTTATAAATGCAATAATATGAAGGTAAATAGGACACAGGATGGTGTTTGTGAGGGATAGCATCTTTGAGACGTGAACTTTGAGTTTTCATCTGAACACTAAAGGTGGTTGTGTGTCTACTCATCTTTATTTTCTTACCTGGAGGTCTTTGTGAGCAAGGCCACAGATCTGAAAATGTCAGTCTGAGTTTAGAACTTAAATCCTGTAACCATCCATGGCTCATAAAGCTTGCCGTGGGGGGGAAGACATAATTTTTTTTTTATTAAACCTTGACTGTGTCCCAAGGTTTATCAGACTAAGAACCAGCTATAATCTAAAGTAAAGGGGATAGAGAAGAACATAAATACTCTTATTTTTTCTTCTTAGATGAGAATCACTCACTTAAAATTGGAAGAAATTTCCTTCACTGATATTTTAAAAGAATCCAAAGTTCCAAAATTCATTTCAAAGCCTATGTCTGGCAAATTGTGAGAAGATTAATGTTTCTAAGGCATAAACAGAACCATTTGGCATATGTCCAGGGAAACTTTTTTAAAACATGCAATCAAAATTTAATAAATGGTGCCCTAGAGACAAGAATAAGATCATTTACATCTATTCTTTAGCAACCTGCTTATACATAGGAGGCAGATTACATAGTAGATTGTATACCTGCTCAGTGTCCCAGATAGTTTCTAGCAGGTTCTGATTTGCAAATAAGGAAGTTGCTAAGAGAGCCCAGGATAGCCCACGAGATGCAGCTGCCCAGAGAACTGGTCTAATGTCAGCCATTGTTATCCCTTTGCAAACATTCTCCAGTCAGACAGTCTGACTTCCATCACATTAATAACATCACATTCTTTATTCATATACCCTTAAGAAAGAATTTACAAAAAAAAACTTAATTTTTTTAATTTTTAAAATTTTATTTTAAAAATACAATACACAGCAGAGAATTTTGTCTTCCCCTACTGCTCTTTCACAAAGGAAACTATGGTAAATGTAACTGTGATATTTGGCTAGGATAGATCCTGAGAAAAGAGAGGCCCAGTTAGAAGTGGAAAAGACAAAGTCTGTCAAAGAAGGTTCACCTCTCTTTTAACATAAAAGAGCCTTTTAAATGATCTTAGGAATCAGATAAAACATGTGCAGAATTTCTGCCATGCAAACAGAGACTACTAAAATTTTCAGGCTGACCAATTTATACTGACCTGGGCCCCAAGTAAGTAGAATAAAAAGATGTCTTTATCAGAAAAGTATGTGTTTGCCTACTTTTACTAAACTACATATGTACATATTTACAAATTAATAGTTTCTTAAACATATTTTTCATTATTTTCAGTTATAGCATCATGGTTCAGGGCTCTTGGCCGGCTTTTGCCCTATGCATGTGTATCTTTTTATTCTCCCGGATTTCTTTCATGGCAGGATCATTCAATGTCCAATCTTGGGCCCATGACATTTAATATTAGAGATGATTTTACTCTGATCCTGGATAAAATCTGGGTTTCTGAGGAAATTATAACTCTTGCATTTGGACCAGGTTTAGCAAGGTGCAAAGACACAACATTTGCATATGAATATGTAGCTAAGGCTTCCAACAGGAAAAACATGCCAAATTGGCTACTTGAAAAACTGATTCCAGAACCCATAGAACTGATTTAACTCCAGAAATCTTACTGGTAATCCTGCCTCCAAAGACATTATAATCATCCTTTTCATATCCATTTCCTGTAAGTGAATTCCCCATTACTGTTATTGCCTAAAAAACCCGTTGAAGAGAATGAAGGCATTCTAACCGTTTTCGTGTTTTAAATTTCCAACAAAGTTGAATTTCTATAGAAGTCTGAATTTGGTAAAAATATTGATTTTTCTGCCTTTGGCCCTACAAAAGTGTTTTAATTCCCCTAGTGATGGAAAAGAGCAAGTAAAATCTATTTGGGGAATAATGGAGAAGTCTTTGGTTTTATTTATTTGCTGATTTCTGTTGAAATTACAGAGAAAATTTAAAGTTTATTTTCTTTAATACTGTCAAGGTTAGGAAGATTCATTTCAATCAATTAACTACTGCTTATATAAGACAAAGCTACCCAGGGTCACTTTAAAGATTGTGAAGTTATTGTAAAGGAGTACATTTAATGGTGTAATTCTAGCCCTGTCATCTTTCCTATATTGACGTGATCTCATCCTTCATTCCATATGCTCAGTGTGAGTATGTCCTCTGGGCCTCTCCTGTGGGCTGGGGTTTAGAGCACGGGGGTAAGGATCGCAGGAGAGATATCTGATTTAGGTTTTGATTTTACAAAGGACCTCACATCTAGATTCTTGACATTATTTTTAAAGAAAATTAAAACTAGGTTACCATATAATTGTGTATTTGAAAAGTGTTCATTCTTAAAACATAAATATTTAAAATACAACATAGCTCTTGTAACTATATTTTGGTATTTCTTCATTTTTTTTTTAAACATAGGTAGTTGTCCAGGACTCTGAGAGGTTTTGATGTATCCAAAATGATACAATAGCTGTGGTATATTTGAAAAGAATATGAGTTCAGGGTCAGAAAACCTGAATTTAAGTTTTAACTGCCTCCTACTAGTTGTATGGAATTGGGCACATTATTTACCTTGCCTTGGCTTTATTTTTCTTATAAACTAAAGCGATTTTCAATGATTACACAGGGTTACTGTAAGGATTAAATAAAATTATAAATGTCAATGTACTTTGTAAACTATAAAGTACTATAAAAATGGAAAGTACAATGCATTAACCACATTTCTGGAATTTATAGATTCTAAATTTCGTGTCAGAGTGTGGTTCCTTCCTGTTTTAAATTATGTGGAATCTTGACTAGTAAAAAGCCTAAGAATGGAGACTTTCACCCCTCTTGAGACGCTTTTATCAGTGGAAAATTGCTCAATATGAAGCAACCATTGCTGGATTTAGTCACTTAAAATATCCTAAATACTGCCTGCATTATTCAAAAGCTACAAGTCAACGATTAAACCACAACTGTCAGGAACAAAAGTCCAAATAAATAATTTTTAATTATGATACATTACTTATTACAGTAAAAATTGGCATTTTCCCCTTCAAAAGCAGAAGCACCAGTCTTAGAATGTATAGTATGAATGGTATTTTAAGTGAAATATAGCATAATATTATGTGCAAACATTATTTTAGTATAGAACATATTTTCTAAAAGTAACTTCACACACTGAAATCTGTTAGGATGGAAATAATGTCATGCTGAATAATAACATAAAACCCCCATGACTTTCAAAGTCCACTTCAAATGAAATGTGGTATACTGCTGAATAGGTATAAGAACTAAAAAAATTTAACTAGCCCCAAATGGAGGGATTTCTTATACAATATGATTTGTATAAAGGTTCTTTTCACATAGTCTCAGTGATTCTGTGAGAAACTAAAGTGAATGTTTTATTTAAGAATTAATTTTTTCATTCGGTCATCACATTTTATTTAACACCTACTTTGTGCGAGGCTTTGTTGTAGGTGCTGGGGATACAGAGAAGACACAGTCCTGCCCTTGAGGAGCTCACAGTCTAGTGGGGGAAACAGATAAGTTGACACTGATTTTAAAATTATAAAAATTATTAGACAATTTTATAAACTTCTTTTGTAATCAAACAAACTTTGGGTGTTATGAATGGATGGTGAAAAGGGACGATGTCCAATGCAGTGACAAACCGTCTGCTTCAATATCATGTGACTTCTGCAAAGGCGGTGATGTGGTTCTGAAAAAGAAGGAATTACAAAATCAGAGTCCTGGGAAAGCTGGCTTTGTAAAAAATATAGTGCTCTTACAAACAATCATTAGCTTAATATAAAATTGCAGCCCGGATATGTTTAAGTTGCAGAAACATACATTTAAGTTCTATGTATTATTGTGTCCATGTAATTGCTAATTATATATTTCATTCAATATTCTTAATTAACCAAATAGATTAAGGTGTTATATTGAAAATTAACACTGAAATTTGGAGAGATAAAAATGGCAACCCCAGACACATTAATATTCTGCTCACTGTTAATGGAATTTTAATGCTGTATGTTGGAGGTTCAGATTAATTGCTCCCTGTGAGACAGATGGAATACAGCAAATTGGTGAAATGCTCAGACTGAAAGGCTTATGCTGGTTGACAAAGATCTCCTTAAATACTTCATTTTTTTTCTAGTTTTATTCTGGTGTTTTCTAGAAATAATTGGCATACATCACTGTATAAGTTTAAGGTGTATAGCATGATGGTTTGATTTACATGTTGTGAAACGATCACCACAATAGGCTTAGTTAACATCTACCTTCTCATATAGGTACAACTGAAAGAAAAAAAGAAAAATTTCCCTTGTGCTGAGAACTCTTAGGGTTTACTGTCTCAAGAACTTCCCTGTGTATCATACAGCCATGTTAGCCATAGTCAACATGTTGTGCATTTCATTCCCAGTACTTATTTACCTTACAGCTGGAAGTTTGTATCTTTTTACCACCTTCCTCCCATTCCCCCTCCCCCACACTCTTCACCTTGGATAGCCCAAATCTAATCTTTTTTTTTTTCCTGTGTGTGATTGTAGTTTTTCTTTAATTTTTAAAAATTTTTTAGTTCTACATGTAAGTGAGATCATATGGTATTTGTCTTTCCTATCTGATTTATTTCATTTAGCATTATGCCTTTAAGTTCCATCCATGTTATCACATGGTAGGGTTTCTTCATTTTTAAAGGTGAATAATACTCCATTGTATGCATATACCACAAGTTGTTTACACATCCATCCATCAATGGGCACTTAGGGTTGTTTTCACGTCTTGGCTATTGTAAATAATGCTGCTATTGATGTGGGGTACAGATACCATTTTGAATTAGTGTTTTTGTTTCCTTTATACATATTCTCAAAAGGGGAATTGGTAGATGATGTGATAGTACTGTTTTGAATTTTTTGAGGATTCTCCATCTTGTTTTCTTTCCATAATGGCTGCAACAATTTACAATCCATCAACGGTGCACAAGATGTCCCTTTTCTCCACATGCATGCCAGCATCTCTTGTCTTTTTGATAACGGCCATTCTAACAGGCATGAGGTGGTATCTCATTGTTGTTTTAATTTGCATCTCCCTAATGACTAGTGTTGTTGAGTATCTTTTCATATATCTGTTGGCCTTTTGTATATCTTCTTTGGAGAAATGTCTATTCATGTCCTTTGCCCATTTTTAAGTTAGATTATTTGTTTTTTGCTATTTAAGTTGTATCAGTTCTTTATATATTTTGAATATTAACCTCTTATCAGATATATGGCTTGAAATTTTTTCCCATTCCATAGGTTTTCTTTTCACTTTGTTGACAGTTTCTTTTGCTGTATGGAAGCTTTGTAGTTTGATGTAGTTCCACTTGCTTAATTTTGGTTTTGCTGCATATCCTTAAGGTGTCATATACAAAAAATCATTACCAAGACTCCTCAAGGAACTTTATTCTTATGTTTTCTTCTAGGATATTCATGGCTTCAAGTCTTACATTCAAGTCTTTAATCCATTTTAAGTTACCTTTTGTAAGTGGTGTAAGTATAGGTCCAGTTTCATTCTTTAACATGTGAACATCCATCATCATTTATTTAAAAAACTATCTGGGGTGCCTGGGTGACTCAGTCAGTTATGTGTTCAGCTCTTGATTTTGGCTCAGGTCTTGATCCCATGGGTTGCGAGACAGAGTCCCATGGTGGACCCAGTGCTGTCAGGCTCTGTGCCAACAGCGTAGAGACTACTTAGGATTCTCTCTCTCCTCTCTGCCCCTCTCCTGCACATGCTCTCTTTCTCTCTCTCAAAATAAATTTTAAAAAAAAGACTATGTTTTCTCCATTGACTGTTCTTGTCTCCTTTGTCAAATACTAGTTGACTGTATACACTTGGGTTTATTTCTCAGCTCTTGGTTCTGTTCTATTGGTCTACTTGTTTTTTTGCCAGTCTCATACTGTTTTGATGACTATTTCTTTATAGTATAGCTTGAAATAAGGATGTGTGATGCCTCCTGCTTTTATCTTCTTTCTCAGTATTTCTTTGGCTATTTGGGGTCTTTTGTACTTCCATATAAATTTTAGAAGTGTTTTTCTAGTTCTGTATAAAATGCCATTGAAATCTTGATAGGGGTTGCACTGAATCTATAGATAGCTTTTGTTAGTAGTATTCACATTTTAATATTAATTCTTCTAATCCATGAACATGAGATACTTTACCATTTGTGTCTTTTTTGATTTATTTCATCATCTTGTAGCTTTCACAGTAGAGATCTTTCACCTCCTTAAATTTATTCCTAGGTATTTTATTATTATTTTTTGATGCTCTTATAAATGGGATTGATTTCTTTTTTAGAAAATTCATTGTTATTGTATAGAAATGCTACTGATTTTTATATGTTGATTTTGCATTCTGCAACTTTACTAAATTTATTGTTTACATCTAACAGTTTTTGGTTGAGTCTTTAGGGTTTTCTCTATATAAAATCATGTCATCTGTAAATAGAGTCAATTTTACTTCTTCCTTTCTAATTCTGATACTTTTTATATCTTTTTCTTGCTTAATTGCTCTAGCTAGAACTTCTAGGACTATGTTGAATGGGAATGGTGAGAGTGGGTATACTTGTCTCACTCCTGATGTTAGGGAAAAAGTGTTCAACATTTCTACACTGAGTTGACGTTAGCTGTGGGCTTGCAATAAATGGCCTTTATTATGTTGAGATAGGTTCCTTCTATACCTAATGTATTAAGAATTTTATCATGAATGGATGCTGAATTTTGTCAAATCTTCTTCTGTGTCTATTAAAATGATCATATGATTCTTTTCTTTCATTCTATTAATATGATGTATCATTCAAGTTACAGATTGATTCACATATGTTGAATCATCCTTGCATCCCAAGGATAAATCCCACTTGATCACTGTGAATGATCCTTTTAATGCACTGCTGAATTAGGTTTGCTAGTACAAGCATACCTTGAAGATATGGTAGGTTTCGTTCCAGACAACCACAACAAAGCAAATATCACAATAGAGTGAGTCAAATGATGTTTTTGGTTTCCCAGTACATATAAAAGTTATGTTTATACTTTACTGTAGACTATTAAGTGTGCAATAGCATAATGTCTAAAAAACAATGTACGTACCTCAATTAAGAAATACTTTATTGCCAAAAATGCTAACCATCATCTGATATTTCAGTGAGTCAATCACCAATTGCAGATCACCATAATAAATGTAATTATAATGAAAAAGTTTGAAATATTGTGAGAATTATGAAAATGTGAGACATATATGCTGTTGGAAAAACAACACTGATAGACTTGCTCGATGCAGGGTTGCCAATAACCTTTAACTTGTAAAAATAAGCAAACAATCCCCCCAAAAACACAGTATCTTTAAACTGCAATTAAGAGAATCACAATAAAATGAAGTAGGCCTGTATTTTATTGACAATTTTAGCATGTATATACCTCAGGGATATTGGCCTGGAGTTGTCTCTTCCAGTAAATCCTTTTCTGGTTTTACTATCAGGATAATGTTCACCCCATAAAATGAGTTTGAATGTTTTTTCCTCTTCTTTGATCTTTTGATAGAATTTGAGGACTGCTGTTAATTCTTTAAATGTTTGGTAAAATTCACCAGTGAAATGATTTGGTCCTGGGCTCTTCACCATTGGGAGATTTTTGATCAATCTCCTTACTAATAATTGGTCTGTTCAGATTTTCTATTTCTCTCTGATTCAGTCTTGGCATACAGTTGTTCACAGTAGCTCTTATCCTTTAAATTTCCGTGGTATCCATCGTAATGTCTTCTTTTCATTTACAATTTTGTTGATTTGGGTCCTTTCTCTTTTTTCTTGGTTAGTTTAGCTAAGGACTGTCACGTTTCTTTATCTTTTCAAAGAACCAACTCTTAATTTGGCTAATACTTTCTATTGTTTTTCTGTTCTTTATTTCATTTATTTCTACTTTCATCTTGATTATTTCCGATCTGTAACTTTGAGCTGTTTGTCCTTATTTTTCTAATTCCTTAAAGTGAGTTAGGTTGTTTATTTGGAATTTTTCTTAACTCTTAACGTAGGCATTTATTGCTGTGAACTTCCCTCTTAGAATTGATTTGCTGCATCCCACATATTCTGGTATGTTGCAGTTCCATTTTCTTTCGTGTCAAGAAACTTTTTTTACTTCTCCTTTAACTTTTTGTTTGATCCATTGGTTGTTCTGGAAAGTGTTGTTTAATTTCCATGTGTTCATGAATTCCAGTTTTCTTCTTGTTAGTGATTTCTGGTTACATGTCATTGTGGGTCAGAGAAGATACTTGGTATGATTTCAAGGTTCTTGAATTTTCTAAGACTTGTTTTGTGGCCAAAATATACAGTCTATGCTAGAAAATGTTCCACGTGCACTTGACAAGAATGTGTATTCTGCTATATTGTTGGATAGAATGCTCTGTATATGTCCGTTAGGTCCATTTGGTCTGTAGTATTAAAATCTGCTGTTTCCTTATTTATCTTGTGTCTGGAAGACTTATCCATTGTTGAGAGTGGAATATTTAAATCCCCAAATATTATTGCATTGCTGTTTATATATACTTTTAGCTTTTTTAAATTTTGCCTTATATATTTGGGTACTGCAATGTTGGATATATAAATACTTAAAATGTTTATATATTATTGATGTATTGACCACTTTATATAATGACCTTTTTTGTCTTTTTTAAGCATTTTTAGCTTAAAGTCTATTTTGTCTGATATAAACAGAACTACCTCTGCTCTTTTAAATTATCATTTGCTTGAAAAGTCTTTTCCCATCCCTTCACTCTCAGTCTGTGAGTGTCTCTTCTTTATTTATTTTGAGAAAGAGAGAGAGAGAGAGAGAAGCAGAGGGAGAGAGAGAGGGAGAGAGAGAGAATCCCAAGCAGGCTCTGTGCTGTCAGTGTGGAGCCTGATGTGGGGCTCAAACCCACGAACCATGAGATCATGACCTGAGACAAAATCAAGAGTTGGATGCTTAGTCAACTGAGCCACCCAGGTGCCCTAAGTGTCCTTGAGGCTAATGTGAGGCCCTTGTAAGCAGCCTATGTTTAGATATTTAAAAAAAAAAAAATCCACTCAGCCCTCCTGTGTCTTTTAATTGTAGAACTGAATCCACTTATACTTAAAGCGATTGTTTATAGGTAAAAACTTACCATTGCCATTTTGTTGATTGTTTTAAATAGATCCACTGTTCCTTACTTTTACCTTGCTACCATTTTTGTGTTTTGACCTCTTTTGGTATCAGAATGCTTTAACTTCTTTGTTGCATTCCTTTGTGTAATTTCTACAGAACTTTCTCTTACAGTTACCTTGAGGCATGCATAAAATATCTTAAACTTATAACTTATTTAAACTGATAACAAGTTAACTTGAATAGAATTTATAACCTTTATACCTTTATTTCTCCTCTCCTTCACATTTTAGGTTATTGCTATTACAAGTTATGTTTTATATTTTGTAATAAAAGATTATAGTTATGCTTATTTATACTCTGTTCTTTTTTTAACTTTTAAACTAGAGTTTTGAATACACCACTATTACCATATTGCAGAATCTAACTATGACTAGATTTAATTATAATATGTAGTACACTAACATTCTTAGGAGGATTATTCTCAATTCTTTGGCAGTTTGTAGATTTCCATTTCTTTAGAGTTATTTATTCAAACTTTATGAGTTTCCTTGGTGGTGTCATATATATACCTGATTTTTTGTGATCCTTGATTCCTGATGTTGGTATCTGCACATTTGAGTAACTGGGCTCCTCTTCCAGAATTTACAGGCTTGTTTTGGCAGAGACAGTTCTTCACCAGTCAGCTCAGTTTGGATTTCTGGTTCTGTCTGATGGTAGGTCTTTGGGCAGGTGGAGCTTGCTATTATGGTCTATCTGGGGGCAAGGCAATTGAGGACATGGATGGAGTGGTTATGCCACTGGCGAGAACAGCTGGGTAGGACTTCTGGCTTGGGTCCCTACCCAAGTGAGGCTGTGGGGTAGGCTCTGCTGGTCAGGCTTTCTAGATGGTTGGGACTGGGTACCATATTCAGTAGCTGATGGGGCTAAGAAGTAGCTTCCCACAGCCTACACAACTAATTGCTTGGGAACCTGAATCAGGCCAGAGTGTGCACTGAATTCTCTGGTCAGCTGAGACCACTAGTTTTGTTCTGCAGATGGGGCAAGCCACAGGCTGTGCTCTCTGTTCAAGTGCTCTGTGCACAAGGCTACTGAATAGGCTATGCAGCTTCCCATGTGCTGTGGTTAGGTTTCTTGGTTGGACAGACTAAAGGCTATATTCAGTGATGAGTGGGGTATGAATGAGATTCTCTGCCTGGGCACAGCAGGAGAAACAGCTCAAGCTGACCTGTACCCCCAAGTTCTCTGACCTAACACGCCAGTGGCTTTGCTCTGCAAACTATTGGCTCTCCCCACATGCTTCTTGGCCATAATGCTACTGGGCTGTACAGCTTCCAGGAGTTGTCTCTAGTCGTTCTGGGTAGACAGAACCAAAACACACCCTTCACAGCAGGTGAGGTTATTTTGCGGCTTCCTTGCCTACGTAGGAGGGGGAGGGACTATTGTAGGCTGCTCTTAATTTCTTAAACATGCTCTCTGGTTGTGAGGGACCAGGAGCAAGCTACCCTCAGTCTCGGCTGTGAATTAATCCCCCTGCCTATGCAGAGCACAGGAATCCTCCATGCTCAGTGCTGGTTTTGTGTCTGCTCTGCCTGCCCACCTCTCGGAGCAAGCACAGCTGGGCTGCTCTGCTTCCAGGAGTTGTTGCCGCCTTTCTGGACCAAGGGGGCTGGAAGAACTCTCTGTAATAGGTGATGCTATCACTTCGTTTCTCACCTGGCTGTGGAGAAACCAGGCTCCAGGGCTGGCAAAACTCCTCAACTGAGGATCTGTATCAGGCAGATCTGCACTGCCAAGTTCCCTAGTCAGAATGCGTCCTCACTTTGGTTCTGTAGGTTAGTAAAACTGCTGTTTGGGATTACTACCTGGGCATTGCAGGTCTGAATTTGGTGTGCTAAGATCCGTGAGCTGGTTGTTACTGGTTGTTGCAAGCCCCCTGCCCCATCTCTAACACATGAAGAACCCCAGGGGTTGAATCTGATTCCCCTGCAATTTCCATGGTGTGAGATCAGAGTAGGGACCCCTGCAAAGCAGCCCACAATGCTGGGGGTAGCTGGTTGTCCCTTTTGGGTTCTCTGCTCCCTGGGAGAACTGAAGGCTCAGGGGAGACCTCTCCAGGTGGTGCTGTGCTGGCCTGTAAAAGGAGCAGCGGGGCCAACACGCAGCTGCTTTTCTTACACTTGTAATGCAATCTATCTTGGTCTCTGTGGCAAAGCAGGGGTACTTCAGCCTCACCCCCACGTTCTGGGATTCTCTCAGTGGTGTCTTGTTCTTAAACGGTTGTTGGTTCTTCTTGGGGGAAGCAAGATCAGGAACAACCTGTGTTGTCATTCTGGTGATGTCACTCCAAATACTTCAGTTTTGATGCATGAGTCCAGACTATAGACTGCAATCTCTGTTGTTCACTTCAATCATAGAATTCCTTACAGGGCCTAGACTTCTTCCTTTTCCCCTTCCTTCTCCTCCTCCTCTTCTTCTGCCTCCTTCTCCTCCTCCTTTAAAGCAACAGAGCTATGTACAAAAAAAGCCTATGGAATGGCTAATATTTAAATGGATTCAAACATGTAGCAGGCCAAATCATGGCTGCTGTAATATGACAGTGGACAATTGATATGACATAATTATGCTACCTATAGGGTTATGTCAAGATGTAACATCCTGACAGTCCTAACCAATAACTGCAACATTTACAAAAGAATTTTATCATATTACCTGCTTTAAGTGTTTTTCATAGCAGTTTCTGTATTGACTCTTTATATGTGAAAGACATCATAAATAGAATTTCACGTAATGAATGCATGTCATGAGATTGCTTCCATGTATATGTAGTTCTTTTCAGGTTAGTGTCTAAACTAGCTAAAACATTTAGGAAATGTGTGTGAAGAAATTAAAATTTATCGTCACCAAATGTAGGCATATTAAACCAGAACTAGAAGGTTATCACTGACTAGTGCTTACAGCATTATGTTCTAGGTTTGACCCACTTAAGCCTAGAGAAAAATAGTATCAGTAGGAATCAGTCGTGAGCAGAACATGCTGCCTTTTCACTAACAAGAACACCATAGAAACTGTAATTTCTCATTTAAAAAATGCATTATGAAAATTTTGGGGAACTCAGCAGCTCCTCTCTGAGTTTTCTTGATTTTTTTTCCTTACAAAAGTACAAGCATGACTTTAGGACAAAAAATATTGTCACAGTTTACATAATGTACTCTGATTGAATAAAAGCCATCAGAACTGTGGCAATAGTACATCGTAATTGTATTTCCAGTGGCCCCATGGGGACTTGAATCTTGGGAACTGATAAAAAACAATCTGATACACATGTTTTAGTATAAAACTGGCAGGATTGTCATACCTCTGGACAGGACCTAGCACATAGTAATTGCTGGAAAGATGTTAAGATATAAATTGAAGATTAACCACTCAATGGCAATGGTGGTAGGGAAGGAGTGAAAAAGTGACAGAAGTAAAGAAAAGGAGATAAAAGAGAGAGAATGGATGGTGTTCCGAAGGCCACTGGCCTAAGTGTCATTGTTCCCTTGACCTAGATAATCAAGTGTCTGCATGGCTCATTAAATTTGCTGAAGATGATCCTAAGTGAAGGAGACACCCATCACCTTGGAAGGTAGAACTGAAATATTAAAAGACCTTAATAAAACAAAGAAAGTATTGGAAATAAATCACTGATAATCAATGCAAGGCAGGACAGAGGCAGAGGAAAAACCAAGTGACAAGTACAAGCTGAAGAGAGTGACAAAGAGTGTGCAATGACTATCGGGCAACCTGTAAATTACCATCTAAACCCAGACATATTGAGGGAAAAGAGTTGCTAATAATACACAGGGAGCAGCAGGCTGAAACTGGGACTGCCCCAAACAGGGGCGTGAGAACATGTTAGAAATAAGGCATTGGATGTGTAACTCTAAGTGTGCTATGGAGAACTAGGAAATATTGGGTTCAGGGTGGGAGTTTAAAAATCATGTTTTGGTGGCCATGAGATTCTCTTTCATCCTTTGTCAAGTACAAACAATATTACCCTTTTCATTACGCTAAGTCATTACCAAGTTAAATTACAGTTTCCAGATGGACTACATTTTTAGATCCCAAGTCTCCTGCTTTTTTCCAATTAGCACCCTTTTAGCTTTACATCACACTTAAGTTTTAACTTTTGAGATGACTTTTTTTTTTTCTATTTGACTGGAATTAGAAGGATTCTGCTTGGGGCTTATCATCTAAAGGTTGTCATTAGCACACAGATTAAACAGATGAAAATAAAACATTAAAGTGACTGTGCATAGGGAGGAGAAAATTAAGGGGAAATTTAATAACAGGTTCTAAGTACATGAAAGGAGTATACAGAGAGCATGGGGCCATCTGTTCATTAATTTCACTGTCTAAGAGCAAATGAACCCACACCATAGAATGAAGGAGATGGATTACTTATTTCAGTGAGATTTAAAAACTAAGATTAATTCTCTTCTAGCATAGGGGTGATTTCCCCTGAAGGAATCCAGAGAAAGAATAAGGGTAATTATTTAAGGTCCTTACCATCCATAAGACACTATGATTCTGTTATAAAAATTACATCCACAATGTATGTAAATGGGTAATTTGAAATATGCAAATGGAATAATTCCTATGCAGGAAGTTATGGCAGTGCTCGCTTTCCCTCAGCATCTTTCTTAGTAACATAAAAAGCCAGAATTGCATCTATTATTTTCAGGTTACCTGTCTTGAGAAATGGACTTCTTATGAGGCAAACTAGGTAACAATGGGTTTTCTCCTTTTAATCTGTTTGAATTCTTAATCTGCAATACTAAAATCCTACTAAGAGATAATACTGCAAACACATAGTACACAAACCAGAAACTCATGCATAGAAGTTGCATTCACAGTCACGCAAAGAAAGTGGTCATGTAACTGATCAGTGCAATTACTGCCTTTCACAACTACACATGCAGAGTAGAGATGGCAGAATTGGAGCCCAGAGAGTTGAAGATTAAAATGTGCTATATCCATTAGAAAGTGATCACTCAAGTCCACAGCAAATCAACGTGCCAAATACTGAATCCAGTCCTTGAGTGCAGAGGTCCCATGGAAAAACAAGCACTTATTCCTGAGAACAGTAGTTTTGGATTCTTCAATTTGGTAAATTCTAAAGTCTATAGAGTATGTCAAATTTTGAAGCTCTAAGTTCTACATAAAAATTTCTATTTTTTCTATTTATTCTATCCTTCCTTTTGTAGAAATTATACTGATTTTTTTAACACCATTTAAAACAAATGATCATTTGCTTATGACAATGTGGCAATGACTTGTCACCTGATAAGATGTGCCACTCACCATTTCGCTTTGAAAAACTAGGGGAAAATGCCAAAAGAGCACTTCAGGTAAGAAAACAACCCAAAAAACCCCATTATTATTAAGGGCTATTTGGTTGAGGAATGTCAAATTCCCATGAAGTGAAAAATCAATTAAAAAATAAAATACATTTGAGGGGTAAAATAATAATAACAACAATCAAGTACCTAGAATTTTGGATGTACTAGAACCTGCACAGAAGGACATTTTTCTGTATTTGCCTTAGCTTTGCAACCCAACTCCAACACCAGTGCGCTGTAGCGCACATACGTTTATTGCCTTAATTGAAGATGTTCACAGTGGCTTATTCCCAGCATCCAGCTGAAGAGCCTTGCAAGACAGTCTTTAAAGGACCTTCCCTGTGAATTTTCTTCTTGACCATTCTCAATAGGTTGAATTCGGGACACCTACAAAATGTGTTTCATTCATTATTTAAATGTTTATCTAATATTGACTTATTTACTTGGACAAAGGACTAGTTTACTTAAAGTTCTGTGTTATATTATTGAACCAAACGCTGAGGTTAAATACTGTTCAGTTTTTCTTTCTTTCAAGGTGATTATAAACAGCTTTTGTGTTTTAATAGGAGGTTGTCAGCAGTCAGCTTAGGTTTTTAACCTAAACGTAAATTGAGGTTGCAACTTGAGATCTGTGCATACAGTGTCTTTAATTCAATGATTCCTGTCTTCAGATCTACTGGTAAGGAAGCTGTGAGGTACAGTGGATGCTGCAGTCAAGTAGTATGAATGTCAAGTGTTGAATGTGGGCTCCATAACATTGGAGGTTCTCACAAGCAATTTAACCTTTCAGAGACCCAGCTTTCTCATCTGTGAAAGAGAAATAATAATGCCTATTTGAGTGGATTCTTGTTAAGATTAAATGAGATTATATGCACAAAGGTCCTTGTCTCTACTCAAACATATATAATTGTCTATAAAAGCTAGGGCAACAAAAGAAAAAGAAAAAATACAAAGGAAAAAATATACATGATAGTTGGTTGGAATTTCACAGTGCTGTAGTCTACAGTTCTAATGTCCGCACAAACTTTAAAACCAAATGTTATCTTACAAGATTGGTGCAAACCAATGTGAATTGGTGGGCGAAACCAAATGTGAATTGCTGTGAGGTGATATATACTCTATGTTGTGCTACGGAAATATTTATCTTTGCTGCCCAAGACCCTGCTTGTGTAACTGAACACACAGTATTTTGCCCTAAAATAGAAAATATTTTGAATCCTGGAAAACATATCTCACCAAGGTTTAGGACAAAGAATCATGGTCCTATAATAATCAATGATTCTGAAGCTATATAGATGCAGCCTACATTTTATCAGGGGAAGGTAGGTGAATGCCAGCCCCTAAACATTGTATTTCGCTATTTGCGTCCTTTGTTTGTTCATTGTATCCCTTGAGGAAGGCAAAGTGGGCATAAAAGAGACGGAGGAAAAGGAGTAATGCTTGGAGTGTGTTCTCTAGAACCCTACTTGGTCACATTCAGTTTTCCTTCTGGTGGACTGGGAAGCTGGTATTTTTAGTAACAGAGAAATAATGTTAGGTCCGCCTGAGAAAAAATCACTAGAGAATTACAAACTTAGGCCATGAAACAGATTGAAAAATTCATTTTAAACAATTTCATGTTTTAAGAAGTTGGGGTTATGAAGGCATAAAAGTTGAAATGTGATAAAACCAGAGTTCTCTTGGGAAAGAGGATTGTTTTGAACCATTTCTTCCTTTGCCATAGTTCTCTTTTCAGTTCAGGGTTTAACATGAGCTCAGAATTTTGTTTCTCTTCAGGAATTTCTTTTTTGTACTATTTGGAGACAGGGGCTAAAAGCTACTTTCTGAGAGAATCGTAACCCTCCAGAGAAAGGAGAACTCTCCAGGAGGCTTTCACTGATAAGCTAATTAAACCAGAGGGAGGCCAGGCTTTTACTGGAGCATTAGCTATAGATCATATGACATATTTCCAAGTCCCGAGGAGCTAGGGAGTTTAAGTCTTTCCACAATGAATATTTAGGAGCATGGGTTCTCAATCTTGGCTGCATTCTGGAATCACCTGGGGGGCTTTAAGAAAAAATACTGATACCACACCAGAGACTTGGATTTAATTGGTCGGAGGTGTGGCCTGGTCAATGGTAGTTTTAAAGATTCTCCAGATGACTCTAATGTGTAGCTAATATTGAAAACTACTGTTTCAGAAGATTGGCAGGCCCAGCTGGATCCAGGCCAACACTGGCTCTGTATCCACATCACCTGAGGTGGCTGATACACTATAGATTCCCAGGCCCACATTTGCCCAGGCCTTCTGGGCATGCTTCCCAGAAATGTGCCCTTTCTGCAAATGCTGTAAGGTAAGGAATCTCTTTTATACCAGTCTGAGAACCACTGCCTAAAGTTGTAGAAAAGTGATTGGTTAGCAGTGTAAAATCCCAATTTACCTCCTGTCCCACCTCCTTCATACTACAAAGTTTCTTTGGCCATTTTTGAAATTTCTCAGCCATTAATCTGTCCATCTGGCCCAGCCCACTTGCCCCTTCTTAATTCTATTTCTTTTACCCTTATTCTGGACCCCACCTGAACACTCTTTAACGGCACCCTCAAATTTCTTGCCTCTGTTCTTACCTCACCTGCCAAACAAAATCTTTGTGCAAGCTGATTCCTCTATTTGGAACATTCTTCTCATCTCTTCACTTAGCTAACAGTTCTTCAGATGTCCCCTTAGAAGACGCTGCAAGCGTTGCTATGTTTGGGTAGATCTCCCTTTATGTCCTCCTCCAGCATAGCCATCACCACCCTGTTCTGTATTTGCTTATAAGATTATCTATCCCCCCATTAGACTGTAAGCTCATGAATCCTGGGAAATGTACCATAATGCTTCTTATTTGACATTTGTTACATATTTCATATATTACAAATCTAATTGCAAATAAAATTTTACTATATATAACCGATGATGATTAAAAAAAGGTAACTTATCCATACATTGTACCCAGGCCTTATTTTACACTGGTATTTTAAGCTACCTAACTAATTGGATTCTTATTTATTTCATTTCTTTTTAACTTTTTAAAATGCTTTAGATTTGCTAAATAAGCAAATCTACTTGATGGAAGAATCAGAGGATGTGGGTAGTGGATGAAGTGTATGATAAATTCTTGTATAATCAGGATCTAATTAAAACTCCTCATTTTATTTATATATTTTTAATTTTTTAATGTTTATTTATTATGAAGAGACAGAGCATGAATCGGGGAGGGGCAGAGAGAGAGAGGGAGACACAGAATCGGAAGCAGGTTCCAGGCTCTGAACTATCAGCACAGAACCCCACGCGGGGCTCGAACTCACAAACCACAAGATCATGACCTGAGCCAAAGTCGGACGTTTAACTAAGCCACCCAGACACCCCCAAACTCCTCATTTTAAAACTTGCCTATTCTGAGGGCACTTGTGTTGAGCCCTGGGTATTATACGTAAAGTGATGATTCACTAAATCCTACTCCTGAAACCAATGTTACATTATATGTTAACTAACTAGTTTTTAAATAAAAATTTGAAAAAAAAAATACAAAAATTAAACTTGCCTATTTTCACCAGAAGGTACCAGTTAGTAAAAACTGGATGAGCCACATCAAGATTCATTTCAGACCCATTCAAAACCATAAATACCATGAACCATGACACGGATACTTAGGAAAATTTTGGTAAGTGTACATATACATTTACCCTAAAACCACAATTCCTATTCCTAGGTATTTATCCAAGATTTGGAAAAATACGTATGCACACAAAAACCTGTACGTGAATTTTTATATTAGCTTTATTTATAATTGTGAAAAGCTTTAAAAAATTCAAATGTTCTTCAAAGAGTGAATGGATTAAAAAATTGTACATAAATAAGGCAGAATACTACTCAACAATAAAAAGGGGAAAAAAAAGACCCTATTGATGTAGGTAATAATATGAATGAATGTCAAATGCATTATGCCAAGTGAAAGAAGTCAGACTCAAAAGGCTACATAGTATATGAGTCCATTTATACTATATTTTGGGAAAGGCAAAACTGTAGGAACAGAAAACAGATGAGTGGTTGCAGAGGTTAGGGGTTGAAAGAGGGGTTGACTACCAAGGGAAAGGAAGAAACTTTTTAGGGTGATGGAAATGTTGTATAACTTGATTATGGTGGTGATTATACAATGGCATGCACTTGACAAAACTCATAAAACTGTATGCTAAAAAAGAGAATTTTATAGAATGTAAAGTATGCCTTTAATAAACCCTGCGGGGGGTGGGGGGGATATATTGAGACCATTAGCTACATTGTGAATTAAGTCTAAAGGCCAAGTGGTATCTAGAGTTTGGTTTGTCAATTCTTGAATTACTGCTTCAATGTTTGTTTCAAAGGAAAAATATCAAATAAATATATGGGAGGGTATTTAAAAGATACAAATTAAATGAAGTACTTCATATATTTTTGACCTATAAGATTGGTAAAGATTATTAAAAATAATATTCTCCATTGTTGGAGAGGACATAAAGATATGAGTCAAATCAACAGCCTGAAGAGTACTCATCCTTGCTTTTCCAGCATTTCTGACTCTATGAATATATCTTTAATAAATTATTAATGGCAATTGCCAAGATATCTGTTGTAGAGATGTTTACCCTAGTACTGTTTATAATTATGGGAAATTGGAAGTGGAAAGAATTCTCCATGCCTAACAAAGGTAATGGTTAGTTTGTATGAATTAGAATGTTTTCAATGTAATTGTATGATATTGTATAGCATAGTGATTATGAGTTTTAGCTCTGAAGTGATAAATATGAAACATATTTGGAAATGGAAAGTTGAAGATACAATTCTGTATTCTTGTTTCAGAACACAGACTAGGTGTGTGACCTTGGGCAACTTAACCTTTCTATGTCTCTTTTCTCTGTAAAATAGAGAAAAATAAGATATACTCAAATGGTTTCTATAAAAACTAAAATGATGTTTTATGTGTGAAGTTCTTTGCAGGCACAAATTAGGCTCCCCTTAAGATTAGCTTTTACTATTATGCTGATAGAGTATATTTATTGACTCTAACCATATCTATGACTGGTTGTGCAAGCAAAACCAGGCTACAGAAAAGAACATCCAAGGAGATCCTATACTATCCACAAATCCACACATACACTTATGGATGGGGTCATCAAGGCTACTTTTAGAAAACGTTTCCAGTGATCATTGTGGTTAGTATATGGATACTGTTACCCACTTTTGTCTTGCTTGCCCAGACTTTCACATTTTAAACAATATATACAAATTACTTGCTTCTTTAACAGAAACAACAAAAAATTATGGTTGTTTCAGAAGACTGTGAATGAGTTCATTATTTTCCCGGTTTTAGCAAAATAACATTTTACATTTTTCTGTACAAAAAACTTTCATAATGTCATGGCGCTCCTGCTCCATTTTGAAGGCCTCCATAAATATCTGTAGGACAGACCACCATACAGGAATGAATCTGAGAGAAGAGGGGAATGAATGGATGGGAGCAGTTCCCCATGTATAACTGTGTGTGTCAAGAACGATTTTTTGATCCATCATGTTTTAGTCTCTCCCTAACTGATGACTATAGGAATCATTTAATTTAAAAATGCAGTCATCAACTTTATATTCATTCACACAAATGAGATGAGGAAGCATGTTTATATTCAAAAGTAATTTACTGAAAAGATGCTTTTATAAAAGGCCATTTATATAACTGAAAAAAAATCTGGCTTTTATTCCTTGTGTAATATATTAGTATTTATTAATAGTCTGGAAAAAAATACTAAATATACGGAAGCACAAATAGGAAAAATTACAATGGCAAAGTAATAACAGAATATGCTAGTTTTTCTGACCTAAAATGTTGATGCTTGATGGAATGTCCATCCTCAATTGGCTTTTTTTTAAAGCAAATTAAACTTAACAAATGAGGACAGAGTACAGCATGCACTCATTTACTTCAAATATTTTTCATGAGTGCTCAAAAGCTTAGATTGAGGAAGAAATGCCTAAAATATGAATATATTTAGTTTCACTAACTGTTCCAATATCTAATCACTAATAAAGTTGTTTTGACAAGGTCTTATGTAACATTTATACTACAGTTCAGCAGTTCTGTAAAACAAAGATTTGCATTATAGAAAAGCAACTAAATCCGAAATTAGATTGCCATAGTTATTCATGCATAGCATTCTGAAACCTCGAAGGAATTTATCACAGAGAGCACGGTAATGTATAATCATATCCGTCTTGGCAAGAAGCCACAGGATTGTTTGGCTATTTGCTATGACACTAATAGATGCAACATTTTAAGCTATAATATTTTCTGCCACATGTGCTATGTATGACATAGACAATCTGTATAAACTTTTAAGTCTGTGAAATACACCTATAGGGGTTTCTTAGTCTGAGAAAAGATGAAAATCCAATTAAGGGAATCACTGTTGCAGGGGGGAACTAATTTGTGTTAACCACCCACATGTGCCAAGAAGTTTATTTGTGATTTGTTAATTCCAACAGTTACCCTAAAAGGGAATCATTATTGTACCAATTGTTCAGGTAAGGAGGAGTAATTTGTTTTATCCCGCCTAGTTATTATGTGGCCACACCAGGCTTCAAACTCAGAATTTCCAGCTGTAGAAGCCTGGCTTCCCATCTGTCCCCCACTCCCACTCTGCCTAAAATTCAAGTCAGGCTCTCCTCGACCCTTGTGATTTTATTATCTGCAAAACAGTAAATGTAAAGGTCAATGCATATGCTTCTCTGGGTCATTGTGATTTCCCTTAGGGTTTTCCTATCCATATTATTTCCCTTTGCGATAGCCACAGGAATTAAACATGGTAATTTCTATCTGTAATAATATCCACTCATTATGACATTTCTAGATGTTTGGAACTGTCACCACTGCTAACCACTTCCGTTCAAGTGAAGCTTCTGTTAGAGTGTGCTTTTATAGTATGAATTTCTTGGGTAGTATAGGTTGGTGAAAAGCCCTTTACCTAAAAGACAAAACTGTAATCTTGTAAATTACCCCTATAGTTATCTTCCCTTTTGTGTCATTGGCAAAAGGGAATTCCTTTTGATCCACTTGATTAGATCATATAATCTAAGAAAAAATAATGCCTAGGTTTAGATAGAAATAAAATTATTTTCTCAAAAAGCATCTTTTATACCAGGTTATATTCACTAAGTTAACTCTAGAAATTATCCCAAATTAGATATAAGTGATTATAGTGGCTTGTCTAACTGCCTTAATAAAACTATGTAGACATGAATTCTTAGATCTATTAGAAATATACCCTTTTCTATCAAATCCCATCTATCTTCATATTTATTTAAAAATGTTTTTGTTCTTTTGCTAAAGTATTCCTCTCCTTAGATTTTCTGTATAGCATCAGTTAAAATCAATAATGCATATGCACACATTATTATTTTCATGTGCTTACCTACGCAAATCTGAATGCCAGCATTTTGCTATGAGAAAAGCAGAGGGAAAGAGAGAGGTAAAAGACAAAAGGGCTCAGAGCTTTGCTACTATGATGAATGCAGCCTGACCCAGGAAGATCCTTGGAAGGAATGCCAATCTACTCTTTATTCATTCATTATAAATAAGAGAAATCTCTGAGGAGAAGACAGGCAAATGTCACAGATGAGAGGTCAGCATGTTTCTGGGGGTGACGGTAGGGGGACAGTTTTCTTAGTGACGCCTGGCTAGCAGTTAGCCCTTTTCCACTGTGAATCATTGGGATAGTTAGATAACCCGTGCTATAGACAATGCTTGTGTCCTCCCCAAATTCAATGGTGAAACCCAATGTGGTGGTAAGTGGAAGTGCGGTCTTTGGGGGTGATTAGGTCATGAGGGCGGGGCCCTCATGAATGGGATTAGTGCCCTTACAATAGGGACTCCTTCTGCCATATGGGACACTGGAAATGGGCCACTGAGTTCGCTGACATCTTGCTCTTGGAATTTCCAGCTACCACAACTTTGAGAAATAAATTTCTGTTGTTGATTAGTCCTTTGGTCTACGGCACTTTGTTATAGCAGCCTAAACAGACTAAAGGCAACTCCTCTGATCAGAATCAGCATCTGACTGAAAACAGACGTTGCCAAATGATGCCTGGTCAGTCAAAATGAGATGACATGGCTGTCCTGAGATCCAGTCTATGTCATCTTAATAATTTATCTGGATTTGTACAATAACCTCCCAGATTGGTTTTTGTTTTGCTCAGTGTTGCTCTTATTTAATTCATTCTCCATTCTAAACATGGCATTTCCTTTCTTAAATTCCTTAATGGCTCCCCATTGCTTACAGGGTGAGAACCAACTTCATAAGCATCCCATAAAAGACTCTTCATGAATTTTCATCACAAGTGACAGAACTTTGAAAAGATAACAAATCTTTAGCTAGACTCATCAAGAAAAAAAAAGGAGAGGACTCAAATAAAACCAGAAGTGAAAGAGATGTTATAACTGATACCACAAAAATAAAATGGATCATAAGTGACTCCTGCGAACAATTATACATCAATAAATAACAACCTAGAGGAAGTGGATAAATTCCTAGAAACACACAGTCTTCCAAGATTGAATCATGAAGAAACAGAAAATCTTACTAGTAAGAGATTAAACCAGTAATTAAAAACCTCCCCCGAAACAAAAGTCTAGGACTAGAAAGCTTCACTGGTGAATTCTACCAAACATTTTAAAAAGAATTAATACCAATTCTTCTCAAAGTCCAAAAAAACAGAAGAGGGAAGAACACTCAAACTTATTTCACAAGGCCAGCCTTACACTCTGATACCAAAATCAGAAAAGGATACTACAGGAAAAGAAAATTATAGCTCAATATCCCTGATGAATATAGATGCAAAAATCCTCAGTAAAATCTTCGCAAATTTAACAACACATTCAAAGGATAATTCAGTACAATCAAGTTGGATTTATTCCGGGGATGCAAGGATTGTTCAACATCCACAAATCAATGAATGTGACACACCATATTAATAAATTGAAAGATAAAAAATAATATCATCTCAATAGATATAGAAAAAGCATTTGGCAAAATTCAACATCCATTTATGATAAAAACTCTCAGCAAATAGGTATAGAGGGAATGTATCTCAATATAATAAAGTCCGGATGTGACAAGCCCACAGCTAACCTCTAACTCAATGGGAGAAGATATTTGCAAGTCATATATCAGATAAGAGGTTAATATCCAAAATATATAAACTCATACAACTCAACAGCAAAGACCACAAACAATCTGATTAAAAAATGGGCAGAAAATATGAATGTTATTTTTGCAAAGAATATATACAGATAGCCAACGGGTACATGAAAAGATGCTCGACATAACTAATTGTCTGGGAAAATCTAATTAACCATAAGAAACTATCACCTGACACATGTTAGAATGGCTATTGTCAAAAAGACAAGAAATAACAAGTGTTGGCAAGGATGTTAAGAAAAGAGAACTCTTGTGCACTGCTTACGGGAATGTAAATTCTATGATGTTTCCTCAAAAAGTTAAAAATTGAACTATGGTATGATCCAGCAACTCCACTTCTGGGTACTTATCTGAAGGAAATGAAAACACTAACTTGAAAATATATATGCACTCCCATATTCACTGCAGCATTATTTACAAAGTAATCATTGATAGGTGAATGGATAAAGAAGATGTGGTAAGTTTATACACAACAGACTATTATTTAAACGTAAAGAAGAAAGAAATCTTGCCATTTTCAACAATATGGATGGACCTTGAGGGTACACTGTTAAGTAATAAGTTTACAGAAAAAGACAAATACCATATGATCTCTCTTATACATGGAGTCTAAAAAAAACAAAAACAAAAACAAAACTCATAGATACAGAGAACAGGTCAGTAATTACCAGAGGCAAGGGGTGGTGCATGGGCAAAATGGGTGAAGGGAGTCAAAAGCTACAAACTTCTAGTTATAAAATAAGTCATGGGAACAATGTGCAGCATTGTGACTATAAATAATGTCTTCATCATAAGAAAAAATATTAGTAACTCTATGGTGACAGATGTTAACTCATTGTAATCATTTTGGGATATACACAAATATCAAATCATTATGTTGTACACCTGAATCTAATATAATGTTATAGGTCTATTATACCTCAATAAAAGAAGAAAAAGGGGAAAAAAGGAGAAAAAGGTGACAGAGAATACTTTTCCATATATTTATTTCCCATTTGTATTTGATCTCTAATAATTGCATATTTATAAACTTTGCCCATTTTTCAATTAGGATGTTTCATATATTACAGACATTAACCTTTTAACACATATGTTGCTGATACTTTACACTTTGTTACTGGCATTTTATAGGGTGTTTTTCATTACTTTTGATAACTTTTACTTTTAAAAATGCTTGAATCTATATTTTTCTAGGTAGCAATGTCAAGAACAAAAGATTGATGCTGAGTCCCTCCTTCATAAAAGCTGGAAATTATCATAATTTTACTTTTGTTGACATCTAGGATTTCTGTCTCATCTTGTCATTGTTATATTATTTTCTTTTTAAATATATTTTCTGTTTAAAAATTATAATTTTCTCTATGTTACTATATTTACTATAGTCAATTCTAATTAATTATGTAAATGGTTTCCATTCTTTTTGCCCATTCACTCCTATAATGACTTTTCTAACTTGAGAGCTCTAGATATTGGTGTGCTGCTCAGTTAACTGGTAAAAAATCTTCTGGTAACTTTTCATGAGTAATGTAATTTCTGAATTCTTACATATCTGATATTTTATGGTTGTCTTAATACTTAAATGACCTTTTGGGTAGGAATAGAATTCTTTTTTAAAAATTTTTCTTATGTTTTACTTATTTTTGAGACAGAGGCAGAGCATGATGGAGGAAGGGGCAGAGAGAGAGGCAGACACAGAATCTGAAGCAGGTTCCAGGCTCTGAGCTGTAAGCACAGAGCCTGACATGGGGCTCGAACCCACGAACTATGAGATCATGACTCGAGCCAAAGTTGGATGCTTAACTGACTGAGCCACCCAGGCACCCCTGGGTGGGAACAGAATTCTGACATCACAAACTTTTTCTTTGAAAACTCCGAAAACACTACTCCTACTCCTTTCTATTCTGGCATCTACTATTATAGAGAGAGAAGTCTGAGCCCAGTGTGCTGTCAGACTTTGGTAGGTAACCAACTTTTTCTGCCTTGGTGTGTGTGTGTTAGTTTTCACTAGGTATACTATATTAAAACCTCAAGAGCTCAGTGGCTTCAACAACAAATATGTATTTCTCCCTCATACCACATGTTGGTGGGCAGGTTCTATAGATCTGCTCCAGGTTGCTGGCTGGGTACCCTTCTGCTTCCCTTGTCTTCCCGTTTTAGGATCCAGGCTAAAGGAACAGCCCCTATCAGGAAAATGAACTTTTCCTGGAAAGAGGCCCAGAAGCAACAAAGTTGACAAAACTCTTGATGTCTCTACAGGTTTCTGACTAATGGGGTATAAATCAGGTTCATTCAGATGTTATTGACCAAATCCTAGATAATTGGAGCAGGAAGGATACTCTGCCTAAGGAAGGGGATAGTTAATAATTGGGAATAATAATAACATCTCCCACATAATTTATAGGACTCTTTCTTCAGTAATAAAATACAAAAATTTCACTGAGAAATACAATCTAAGTTTTAGTATATATTTTAATTTTACCTTGTATCTAGTTAACTCTTCTAGAGTGAAGGTATTTATTTGAAGGAAAAGTCTCCTTGATATATATCTCTGAATATTGCTATACTTCTATTTGTCCTTTTCTTCTGGAACTACAATGATTCATGTTAGATTTCTGTAGCATGTCTTCTGTATCTGTTCTTTTCTCTGGTCAATTTTATATTCTTGTTCTTTTACTACATATGCTGAAACCTGTCCTTAATATACTGATAAGTCTTTCTCCAGTGTGGATTTTGTTCTTTATGGTTTCTACTATTGGTTTCCATTCTGTCATAATGTTCTTTGATTTCTTACATTAGTTTCCTAATTGTGCCATTGTGTCACCTACCTTTCATCTCTCATTTCACATATTTTCTTTAATTTCCTTGACAGTGGAAAGAAAATACTATTAATAATGAATTTAAATTTTTTGTAATTAATTTTTTTCAAAAACATATTCTAACTCGTAAAATGTGTCTATCTTTCTCATCTATGTCATGATATCATATAAAGGATTTAAGTAATTGTCCTGATTATTTACACTGGAAGACCAATAGATTTAGCTATCCCCAGATTGTTCCACAAATAGTCAAGGAATCCTTACCTTAGATCTTGAGCTGAAAAGATGGAGGGTGTAGTTTTATAATAGAATTTTGGTGATTTGATGAGTGAAATGGTAGAAAAAGTTGAGACTATAGGATTATCACTTTATTCCTATACAGTTTCATTCTCATGGTTGTTGGACCATCAGAACTATTGCTAGTCACTTCAGTCTAACCTCTACTCTAAGTAGATGGTGAAGTATTGGAGCTAGCTTTTTGGTTTTTTTAGATAAAGACAACTCTCCCCCCTATTTATAGCACCCGTTCAGTTGAGGAAAAGTACTCCTTCATTTGCCATGAATCAATATTAATGAGAAGCTTGACCAGAGGGACAGCTTCTTGCCTGAAGACTTTCTTTTGTTGTGTATTTGCCTATTTGCTCATCCAGTCTCAAAATGGTGTTGGTTCAAGGTGCTGAATTATGCTTTAAATAGAATAGACTCCTTCTCTCAGAGATTGCTCTTATCTCTCATCTTTACTCTTTGAAATTTTGGGGTATTACTGGGATTCTATAGGATTTTAGCCAATTCTGCAATATTGAGCTTCTTTATTGACAAAGAAACATTTTAATTGCCCTTTGGTGACATCCTTCAAACTGGATCGATTTATACGATATTTAGTAGAAATGACTAAAATTTTACTCTATCTAGTTTTTCCTAGTAACACAGCTATTAAGATGTTAATTCTTTGCTCTTGCTAAAATAAGGAACTAAAGATAATGAATATGTAAATGTTTCCATCTCCACTTCCTAGAAGGAGAGTCAGACTTTTGGTTCTTGGACTCCCAAGAGTAATTAAGAACATCTTCATGTATTTGGAGACATCCTGAAGCCAGCACCACTGAGGCTTTTGTTTGAGATGCATGGGCCCTCAAAGGAAGGAGCCAGAAAAGGATGAGTCTGAAAGGAAAGGGTGGTGCAACCTATGAACAAAGTTGGTTTTCTGGGGCCTTGGTGGGGTGTGAATTTGTGGATCCCATAAATAAAAGGCATATGCACAGGGCTTGTGTGCGGTTTCTCAGGACATACAGTATCTGAAATGGGGATGGCTGGCTGCAGGTGTGCCAAAGGAAGCGGGACCCTGGGCATGAGGGCACAAAGGCATCTGAGCCACACCAAGGCCTCCATGCCCAATTCAGCAGATAAAAATAAACCAAACACTTTAAAAAGGATCGTGTGAGTCATGAGGAAGGAGCATAGGATTTAAATTGCTCTGAGGGAATCTTTCCAAGGGACTTTGGTAAATCTGAACACAGTGGTAGTCAATCTGAGGAAGCATGACCAGAACCTCCTTAGAGCAGCTTAAGAAAACTGGATAATTTTTAAAAGTTGTAATTGCTTTTGTTATACAATTATTCATTACAGAAAGAAAAAGAGAAAACAAATGAAAAAGGAAAGGAAGGAAGGGAGAAAGGGAAGGAGGGAGGGAGGCAGGAAGGACGGGAAGGAAGGAAGGCAAAGAAAGAAGAAATCAGATCCACTCTCTCAGTTGCCTCCTTAGGTTTAAGCATTGCTCTCAGGTTGGTAACTAGTTTCTCTCTTTTTCTCTCTCTCTCTCATCTATGTGCTCTTTTCTAGAAATAAATGATCCTACTAGAAAGAAATTATCTTGTGTGGTAATTTGCATAACTGGCTTCATTATACACACACACACACACATTTTATAACACACATTTTATATATATCAACTTAAAAGATAAATTTTACAATATGTATCAAAACTTTCCACATCTTGATTTACCTTATCCATTTCAACTGCTAAATGGTAATAATAATTATCACTGGCAATGGTTAAGGGCTTTACAGGTTCCAGACACTGTTCTCAGTGCTTTACTATAAGCTTGCTCAACTCTCACAATGACCATTCAAGGAATGAGAACACTAAATCACAGAGTATTTGAATAAGCTGCCCAAGGTCAAAATTGTCCCAAATTCCCAGCTAGTCTACCTCCAGAACCTGTGAGCTGAAACACCGCATTATAATGCACCAGATTCCATTGTAGGATGTACCAACATTGATTTAATCATTCACGGCTGATACACAGTTAGACTTTTATGATTTGCTATTATAAACAGCGGTAATGAAGTTATTGGCAACTTAAAAATCTACTGGACTATGAGATATGATGGGCCAGCTTCCATAGATGATTAATTCTTTTCATAAAACCAAATGTAATGAATGTTCAGATTTACTTAGCTTTCAGAAAAATCATGACTTTTCTCATAAACTGTGGTAATTAACTATATGACAAACTCCCTATAATTAAGGGATAAATCGCTGGCATAAAAATAAAGAATGCTGGCATGCTGTAATTACTCTGTAGCTTACAGTTTATCAAACATGTACTTTGAACATAAGAGGTTATATAAGTACACAACTTCTAAAGGAAAGAAACCCTTTGCCTTCCCCGCACAAAATGACAAGCAGAAAACGACAGCTTGGCGTAACAGTGCTTAAACGACTGGCGTGCCTGCAGTTGGAACTTTAATACTGGACTCCCTTTCTCTCCTCAGAGGGCCAGCTTTAAGAACCTAATGCCACCCTCCAACTATCAATTCCTAAGATCAAACTGTTGGGAAGAATTTTGCATTCACTTGTTTCCCATCGTGAGCTATGATGAAAAGCAATATATTTACTCCAAGTACTCCTTATCATAAAAGAAAGAGAAACATTGTGGGCTTCCTTAAGTGATGGCCTTCCTCCCTTTCCAGCTAATGAGCACAAATACATGTCGTCTTAGCAGCAGAGCTCCACAGGGAAGCCTGAGATGTGTCCCCAGCACCTTGATTCATGGTCTTCCTGTGTGTGATCTGTGTGTCGCAGGAGTAGACCCTGCCCTGTGCACACAGCATTCTGCCTGCAAACGGGGAATAGAGTGGGAAGCAGAGTCGGAGCTCAGCAAGGCATGTGACAGTGCACTTCGGTGGGCAAAGGGGAGAACCGAATCAGATTCAAATCATCTTTGTTCCCTAACTACCACCAAGGTAAAAACAGAGCACATGAGTTTGTCATAAACAAACAAAAACTGAATGAAAGAAGTAAGTTAATAAACACGGATATCTTGAAATCCATAGATTCTAGTAGAATATTTTTGCTTTCATATTTTAAAAATCACTATAAATGAAAATCAATTTGCATAAATTCAACAACAGGAATTATATATATATACATATGTATATAATATACACTGTATATATAGAAGGATGTAATGGTGTATCAGAATGTTTGGCAATGCTAGGAGGCCACTAAAGAATCCTTATACAAATAAATATGTTAAACAGAAGATAGTAATTAATGTTCAAGTTAACTTCCAAGGTATATAAAATGAACACTAATTGCTACCCAGACCATTGTCTTCCAAATATGTCTAATATTTCTTCCTAAATTCTGCTGCTTTCTATCTTTATTTCTTGAGCTAAAAAAGATCTAATTTTGTACAATACATGTATCTTGAAATGTCACACTGTATAGATTTGTTGCTCATCAATGATGTGGACTTTTACAAACTGCTTAACTAGTTGGGAGTTCAGTTTCCGTAACTCTACAATGGAGACATTTATTGTCATATGGCATCAGCTAAGCCACTGTGCCAAAGAGATGAAAGCAATCCAATGGTTCAGAAAGGAAAGAAGTTTATTTCTTTTTCAGAACCACCTAGAGGGTGTATGTGGACTGTTTCATGAGCTCAGCCAGGAACCTACACTGTCAAAATGGATTGGTCATTTAAAAAAGTTAAAGATTACTTCTAGTCACTACCTTTTCCACTTGATGAGAAGAGGGAGAAGAGACAGAGACAAGAATCTTCAAGCGACGAACCAGAGGTTGTGCTTACCACTTCTGCTTACATCCCATTGTTCTAAACTTAGCTGCACGGTCACGTCTGACTGCAATGGTAGCTGGGAAATACAGATTATGGCTGGGCAGTGGTGGATGTAGCTAAAATTGGATTGGGGAATTCAGTTACTAAAAGAAAGAAGGGGAGAAGGTCTTCTTTGGACTATTAGCATTTGCCACTATAATGACACCCAGCTTTAAAATTGTTGTAAGGTTTGACAATAAATTTCATATATTAAAAAAAAATTTATCAAAAAAAATAAATAAATAAAATTGTTGTAAGGAATGAAGTTGTATTTGCAGAGCATAGGAGTATATTTGTTGGATTTACATAAGCAATCTGCATAGTACCTAACACATGATGAATGATAATTAAATGGTAATTATTATTATTATTATTATTATTATTATAATGATGATCCAGAACCTCTATCCTCACTGTGATGCTTGAATTCCCTCCATAGTACAATGGACAAGTGATTATTTAACTGTTCTTGGATCCTTATCATAAAAGGAAATTTCGTTGCTCTTAAGGAAGCCATTCCATTTTTAGAAAATTTTTCCTTCTTTCTTGACATTATTTGTCTTCTTACACTTTCTTTTCAACCTAATTGTGACCTCTGAGGCCCCAGCAGAACAAATCACATCCCTCTGCCATACGGTAGTCCTTCAGATATATATGGAAAGTTACTGCGTCTTCCATGAGTTCTCTTTTTCTCTAATCATGTTCTGTTCCTTCCACAGGCTTTCATAATCCATGACTTTGAGTCCACGCACCACCATCTTGGGCACATTCATTTGCTCATTTAACAAATATTTGAGTACCGACTACTCTATTTTATGATGCCCACCTTAAAACTATGCCACCAAGGGCAGTATTCAGTATTCCAAGTTAGTCTGAGCACAGCAAACTATTAATGCTCTCATTCAGGATATTATCTTCCCTAAATGGAACGTAAGATCATATAACTTGGCAGCAATAACATGCGGTTGACACATGCTGAATGGTAACCTACAATACCCTCTGAGCCTGTTTTTGTTTGTGCAGCTAACCTAGATGTACCCTACCCTACATGAACTTCTTTTTAAATCCAAATACAAAACATGTGCTTTATTTCTAGTTGTTAATTGCATCTAGTCTCTCTTTTATTCTCTCAACTGATGTATTAATTATCCCTCGTTGATTGACACCATCGAAGCTCCTGATTAGCATGTAATTGATCTCTTCATCTAATGTATTGATCAAAATGTGGAGATGGACAGGGATGAGGATACTTTTAGTAACCCTCGGAGCAATCTTTTAACCAATTACAAATGTACATAACTGCATCCTCATTTAAGAAATATTACCCTCTCTAGTTCACAAGATTAGTCTCAAGAAAAAGTCTCAAGAAAAATTTTTGTTAACTATTTGGCTTCTGTGTTCATTGTCATGTCTAATGAAGCCTTGACTTGCCATTCAAAGAGCAGCCTGGTCTGGCTCCATCCTTCCCAATCTTTCCTTCAGTACCTCCCTGATTAGGAAGGGCCTGATCGGTGTTTTCCTGTCATTAGACCTTTCTATAATGAGACCAGACCTTTCTATAATGAGATTCAACGAAATTCATTGAGCACTGTTATGTCCTAGGCATTATACTAAGCAGTTTCTCACATAAATAGAGCCTGGAAAGAATGAAATATATTAAAAAATGCATGTATTCTCAAATAAAAATATCTTGTAATTTCCCCCTGTATGAGACCATTGCACAATGTTCCTTATCTCAAAGTTATGGCAAAGTACAGAATATATTCCATGTATACTCAGCTCTTAGCATGTGGTATTCAAAGAAATATTTTCAATGTGATATGCATTCTTCTAAGATGATGTCTTCAGTGACTAAACTCTTGCTAAATACCACATTAGACTCTAAATTTGTTTCAGTAAATCAAAAATGTGCAGGAACTTGCAGGAATGATTATGCATTTGCTCTAGATAACAATCACATTTGAGAATTTAAATTATGAATCACCTGTACAGATGTTACCTTTTCCAAAGGACTTTCTACGCGAGGAATGCTGATCATTGGCATCTGTGCCAGGTTATCCATGTGGAGATGTTCATTTTCTGGTTGTCTTCCTTTGAAATTATTTACCACACACACAACCTAAAATTTCAGGAAAAAAATACAGTTGAAACAAAGCCACACTCCTGGTGACTATGACCCTTTTGAGTAGCTTAATATATCTAATCATAGTAATAAAGTATTAAAATTACTTAAATATTACATATATAACTTTACATCCATATTTATCTTGCATAAATTTTAATAGTTATTCCAGTGAAAATGTGTTCAAGAAAATTTCAAAATTAATGTGCAGCTCAGTTAATAATGACAATTTTATTATTCCAAAATTTTCATTAAATTAGGTTATAGTCAATGCTCAAATCAATCCATAAATAACATCATAGCCTTATAAAAATTCATAGCAAGCTAACCTTTCCTAATGTGGCTAACCTACAACTTAATTTAAATGCTAATTATTTCCAATGCTTCAAGATCATTACATTCATAATAAACCTTTTACAATTGGCACTTTCTAATTTAGTAGCATCCCTTTAATTAACCTAGTTTATTGTCTATTATTGTATCCCATGTATACTTGGCATTTTAACAATAGCTTACTGGGGCTACAAGTGAAATAGGAGACCTTTTACATAAAGGAAATTGACCCTAGTTTCAACTGATTATACCAGACAGGTGACAGCATTTGAACTAAATCAGAGGTTCTCATACTCCAGTGTACATAAAAATAAAGTCCCAGCACTGTTAAAAATGCACATGCCTAAGCCTTCCTCTAAAGATTCCAATTTTGTAGATGAAGAAGGGGGCCTAGGAGTTGCCACTTTTTGAAATATATTCTAAAATCTTCTGATGCAGATGAATCATACTTTAAGAAATAGTGAATAAAACAACAAAGGAAAGTTTCTTGCTATTATTTGCTTATATTATGTAGTGGGTAAAATATTCTTCAGCCTTTTTTTCTGGGTTTTATAGTCTATTATCAAAATAAAAGACAGAATTTACTTGCAGTTATCACCTAACATGCATTTTTTAAAAAATATTTATTTATTTTTAGAGAGAGCGAACACAAGCAGGGGAGGAGCAGAGAGAAAGGGAGAGAGAGAGACTCCCAAGCAGGCTCTGTGCTATCAGCCAAGAACTGTGAGATCAAATACCTGAGCTGAAATCAAGAGTCAAGTGCTTAACCAACTGAGACACCCAGGCACCCCCTAATATTAATTTTTTTAAAAAATAAATGCTTACTATATAATTACATATTTACATTGTATATTTTCACAAATGCTCCATTGGAAAGCCTTTTCCTTAGTAGGGCTCATTACTGAATAATTTCAAAGGCCAATTCGACCTTGGTTATTCTCCAGGTTTTAAATAAAATTTACAAATCTACAAAATATAACAACATACTATGAGACTTTATCTTACAAAAAAATTATTTCCTTAGTTGTGGTATATTTATTACCCTTCCATTTCCATGGATAATTACACATCAGAAACACAGATCAAAGCCTGATAATCTGATATATCAACTTTATCATGCCATCACGATCTTTAAAGTAAGGAATGGTACAGGCTTGGAGATAGGTACTTGATAAACCCAGTATCAAATGATGACCCTACAAAAAACTAATAGTGATTGTTCTAGAGGAAGGGTCAGAAAATTTGGGCTGCAAGGGGCACACAGTACATGTTTTTTTAAAATGTTTATTTACTTTTGAGAGAGACAGAGCCTGAGCAGAGGAGGGACAGAGAGAGAGGAAGACAAAGAATCTGAAGCAGGCTCTAGGTTCTGAGCTGTCAGCAAAGAGCCCGACATGGGGCTGGAACCCAGGAGCTGAGCTGTGAGATCATGACCTGAGCTGAAGCAGGAAGCTCAACTGACTGAGGCAACCCAGGGGCCTTTCTCCTTCCCCTTCCCCCCACTCCCCTCCGCTCTCCTCCCCTTCTCTTTTCTTTTCTTTTTCTACATAGTACATATTTTTGGCTTTGCTGGCATGATCTCTGCAGCAACTTCTCCACTCTACTGTTTTGGTGTGAAAACAGCCATTGGCAATTCATAATCGAGCAGGCATGTCAGTGTTCCACTATAACTTAAAAAAAAAATAGATAGCAGGCCAAGTTTTACCTAAGGGCTGTAGTTTGCCAATTGACCACTGCCTAGAGTACAAAGGATATAATCAAGAAGTTTCACCAATAACAACATAACAAGCAAGCAGTTTCACACTAACTTCATGAAATATATACACACATTTCCCTTTTCATTAATGTTCTAAATTAATGAAAAATTGGGCAGATGAAAAAAAAAACTGATACAAATTCTTGTGAAGTGAAATTTGTTGAAATAACTATATTTTAGATATATGGATATATGGAAGATATACAGAAGTCATGAGATGAAGAAAAGTTGATCTAGAGTTAGTATGGGCTTCTGAAATGAGTGTCACTGCTTTTTCTGTGATTTAGGTTTGGTAAACTCTTTGAAAGGTTTTATCAGTTATCTCTTTGCCTTAATTGAGGGTTAGGACAACACCACTGAAGCAGCTGAGAATTCATATGCGAACTATTTAAACACATAGTAGATATTCATTAAATAGTATCTATTAGCATAATAATTATTCTTCATTACTGTTATTATTTAAATTATAAGGCAGGAAATTGCCAAATCTTCCTTGGAATCATATTCAAATATTTAACAAGTCTTGCTTGCTAACATTCACAAGTATGGAACTGATTTCCTATTAGAAAAATGCTCATAGGTAAAAACTCGTAGGTAAAAGAAATTTGGTTTTTAATCCCAAGTCTATATGTTCTTGGACAGTCTCTGGGTCTGAGTTTTCTCAAATTGTAAGTGAAAAGATTGCAATATCTTAGCAAGTTAGTCCATTCTTTTGGTTGTCAAAGGTATGAAACATTCAGCAAATGTTCAAAATGAAACCCAAGATCTGCCCGTCTTTCTTTCTTTCTTTCTTTCTTTCTTTCTTTCTTTCTTTCTTTCTTTCTTTCTTTCTTTTTCTCTTTCTTTCTTTCTTTCTTTCTTTCTTTCTTTTTCTTTCTTTCCTTCTTTCCTTCTTTCTTTCTTTCTTTTGAGAGAGACAGAAACAGTGGGGGTGGAGAGAGAGGGAGAGAGAGAATCCCAAGCAGGCTCTGCGCTGCCCGCACTGAGCCCGATGTGGGGCTTGAACTCACAAAACCGCGAGATCACAACCTGAGCTGAAATCGAGAGTCAGACACTTAACCAACTGAACCACCCGGGTGCCCCAAGATCTGCCCATATTCTTACCCTACCCTAAAGCTTGATTTTTTTCTGGATCTTTTCAGGAAAACCACCCCCACATGTCTACTTCCTTAACTGCACAAGGCTGAAAACTTAGATTTACCCTTTACAGGTCCTACACACAACCCTTTACTCAATTTCCTCAATTTTCCTTCCTAAAAATTCTGATTTCTTGTATCTGCTTTGTTCTACCTCCATCACCAACTCCAAAGACTAAGCAATCACCACCACTTTCTAAAGTCTCCCTAAATCCAATCTTGGCTCCCTCCAATCCATTTTTAGAGTGGCATAAGAATGCTCTTTCCAAAATGCAAATTGGATCATGTCACCCTCCTTAAAACCATTGTGGCTGGCTCCCCATTTCTCTTAGAGTGTAAATAAACCCTGCCCACCTTGTAGCCTTCCTTTGTTGCACTTCCCAAACACCTTCTGTTCCTTTTCACTGCATTTTGGTTGGAATACTCATCTCCACACCCTTTAGGCACCGTATCCTACTCATCTGTGGTATCTCATCTCAGTATCACTTCTTCACTAGTTTTCTCTGACCCCAGGTTGTTTTTGTCTGTTTGATCACATCAATCTCTGATGCTTTTCATGAAAGCACCTATTCCTAATGAAATTATACAGCTGTTAGCATATAACACGTTGGTTGACATGGATCTCTTCTAAGGTGGTAAGCTCTATGAAAGCAGAGATGCTGTCTCTCTTTTTTTGCTCACCATTGTATTCCCAGTGCCACAGTGAATGAATAGACTAATGAATGAGCAAGTGTCTAGGCCAAAAATTCTCACATTTTCTGATATTCCTATATAATTTAAAGTGACATTCCTCTGAAGCATTTTATTTTTACATTAGTGGCTTCTATAATTCTACCCTGTTCTACAAAAATGACACTAATAAGTCACCACTACACATATAGTTTTGTTTTCTTTTTCCAGTAGTTTTAATAAATTAATCTGATCCATTTGTGGTCATTTTCCCTCTTCCCTTGTGGCAAGTAAAACATTTATTGCATGGGGTGAAGTGCATGGTCTCCGGGGGTCAAATAGGGCTGAGCCTTAATCCTGGGCTCTCTGATTTAGTCACTCTGTGAGCCTGGGCAAGCAACTCAATAAAACTAGACTTCTTCTTCTACCTGAAAAATGGGGACAACAATACTCACATCTCAATGTGCTGTTGTGAGGAATAATTGAATTAATATAATAAAGACTACTCAAATAACTCTTATTGTTATTACTACATTACACATAGTTCTATGGCTCAGTAACTTGAACTACATGACTTGACGCAGTCCCTCGTTTTTGAAAGCACTCTGAAGCATACATTTGTATAAAAGAATATTAACCAATCTACAACTTTTGTTCAGCTAGTATTTGTTTTGTATTTTCTTAAGCATAGGGATTCTATTCTTTAACTTTAAAGAAAATGCACACGGGAAGAGAGTGATAAGCAGGACAGATTATTATTCCTTGTTAAAATGTAACAGGCCAGATTTTGAGTACAGTGGAAATTCAGGAAAAATGGGAGAACTGGGTAGTCAGGGACACTTTCTGGGCAAGTTGGCCCTTGTTTAAGAAAAATCTCAAGTGCAAAAAGGATTTGAATAGTCATCAAAGGTGAGGACCAAGGCACCTGGGTGTCTCAGTTGGTTGAGCATATGACTTCAGCCCAGGTCATGATTTCACAGCTCATGATCCCACAGTTCTCCCACATTGGGCTCCCTGATGTCAGCACAGAGCCCACTTCGGATCCTCTGCTTCCCTCTCTCTCTGCCCCTCTCCCGCTCAAGCTCTCTCTCTCTCTCAAAAATAAATCAAACCTTTAAAGAAAAAAAAGGTGAGGGCTATGATAACCAGCATCTTCTTCTCTGCACCACACGCTTCACTGCACTTCTGACATATGGGATTTCACTTAACCCTCAAAAGAGATGTGGGAGATAATAAAACAGTTCCCCATTCATTTATTCATCCATCAAATATTTCGTGAGAAACCCCTATATACCAGACCCTGTACTGGCTACTGGAAATACACAGAGAAGAAAATAAATAAATGCCTTCTTCATGCACAGCTTACATTCTAGTAAGCTTGACAGCAAAAAACCCACAAAAACAAAAATATTGTATACGGTATATAAAAGTTGGAACATGCTATGGAGAAAAGTGAATAGGGAATGAGGAAGGGATTCCTTGGGGAGGGAAAGACATTTTAAATACAGTTCAGGGAGACCCCACTATGTTAGAAAAAATGAGGAGCTAAAGTGTGACCTGTTCAAGGTCACACACATAGCAGGTGGCAAAAGCAGGATTCAAACCTAGGTTCACATGACTCCCAGAACTCTGTTTTGCTCTCCAAAATATACAGAGGAGGGGCACTGGGTTTGTTCAGTTGGTTAAGTGTCCAACTTTGGCCATGGGCATGATCTCATGGTTTGTGAGTTGGAGCCCCACATGAGGCTCTCTGCTGACAGTGTGGAGCCTCCTTAGGATTCTCTCTCTCTCTCTCTCTCTCTCTCTCTCTCTCTCTCTCTCCCCCCCCCCACTCACTTTCTCTCTCTCTCAAAATAAATAATAAATGAACTTTAAAAAAATAAAATTGATACAGAGGAATGGGCATTCTTGCTGAGGCAAACACAGACTTGACAGAACCTTCTGTGATGCAAAGAAAACTGAGTGGATATGAAGGAGGGAAAATAAACTTGGCTGGGAAGAGCACAGCAGGAATGTTTTGTTTTGTTTTGTTTTGTTTTTTGTCTTGTTACTAGCAACAGATTATGTTCTAATAAGGAGAGAAGCAGAATGGGAGGTATTTGGAGGAGAGTCTGAAGTGAGGCAGCTAGGAACCGAGAGACAGAGGAGGGGTAAAGTGCTGATCTTGAAAATTGAGAGGTTATGGTCAGAATGGCCAAGAAATAAGATGTGGAGGAGGTATTTTGTAAGAAATAAACTGAAACCAGATGAATCACCGGGCGTGGGGAATGAACGAGAAGAATGAGTCAAGGCAGATGCTAGACATTGGGTCTGGGTGACTGGGGGATGTGGATGCTTTTAACTGAAACACAGAGGCTTGGAGTACGTTAGTGTTCGTTTATTCTGGAATACTTTCAGAGTTCTGCACACACTGCAAGAAAACTGGAGACACCCCAGGACATTGCAGGCCAGAGCTGTAGATGCTGCTCAGAATAAACGTTCTACTTGCCTAAATGAGAAGCTCAGGAATCATCACGGATTGCTCCCTCTTCTTCGCCTCCATCCTCTCTAGTGTGCCATCGAACTCCAAACCTTCCACCTCCACAAACCTCTCAGATACCCTCCCTTTTCTCTGTGCTCACACAGGCCCGATTTGTGCCATCTTATTTCCCTGGTTCTGTACAATTTACCTCCTCTATCCTCACCTGGAGTTTCACTTTCCAGCAAACCTATTTTCAAGGCACAAATTGTATCATAGAGTAAAAGAAGCTGAAAAGAAGCAAACTATCATTGATGGAACTAATGTCAGTCATTCGTGTAGCCATTCGTTGAACATATACTATTTTATTTAAAGTTTTAAATCCTCATAAGCTTTAAGGAGGCTTTCACTGGCCTCATTTAAAGAGGAAGAGGGATGCCTGAGTGGCTCAATCCGTAAAGCGTCCAACCCTTGGTTTCGGCTCAAGTCATGATCTCACAGTTTGTGATTTCAGGCCCTGTGTCAGGCTCTGTGCTAGCAGCACGGAGCCTTCTTGGGATTCTTTCTCTCTCTCTCCCTCTCTCTCTGCCCTTCCCCTGATCGTGCACTCTCTCTCTCTCTCTCTCTCTCTCTCAAAATAAATAAATAAACATTAAAAAACTACAGAGGAAGAACCTGAGGCTCAGAAAGGTTCAGTAAATTGCTTAAAGGCACAAACTGAATAAAAAAAAGAAGCTGCGATTCAACCAGCTTTAATTTACCTGAATTCTGACAGTGGTTCTCAAATCACCTACATTAAAAATAAAAAATAAAAAATAAAAAAGCCCAGCTTATTCTAACCTACAAGGCCATTCAGGACATTCACCCGGTGTTTTTGTATTTCCCACTCTTGTCACTGACACTGGACAATTGGTGCCACTCCAGGATGCCACCTCCTCTCATGTGCATGCTGTGCCCAGGCCTACAACTGACTAATAGCTCCATAAATGCCTCTTTTATGAAGCATTTTATATTGCTTCTATGCACTGTGCTTTTTGCCCATCATTCCTTATGCCATCGTTTAGACCTCTCTACTTTACAAAGCTTTCTTTTTTAAAAAGTGTTTATTTCTTTATTTTGAGAGAAAGAACATGCATGTGTGTGCACATGTAAAGCGAGGGTTGGAGGGCAGAGAGAGCTAGAGAAAAAATGCCAAGCATCAAGACTCGGGACTTGATCCCACGAACCACAAGATCATGACCTGAGCCGAAATCAAGAGCTGGATGCTTAACTGACTGAGCCACCCAGATGCCCCACAGACCTTTCAAGTGTATGTATCACCTCCCTTTTCTAACTATCCCTAATCCCAAAAGAGATCTCTCGAGTATACACACTGATGTCATTACATTTAACCCTCTATAAAACCTTCTGTGTCTATCTTGTTCCACCCAATTGTGATCTCTTTAAGTACATGGGCTCTAAATTTCTCATGTACTTATCCCCAGCATCAAGCACAGTGCCTGCATTATAACAAGGGTTCAGTAAATGTTTATGCTATGAAGGAAAAGAGGAAGGGAATATTTGATGGAATAACTTATTACTGTCTGACCCCTGAACCATACTGTAACTCCCACAGGAAATAGATCATGTTTATCTGAGCCTCCTTGCACCCCCAGTTCTTAGCACAGGACTTCACACCTGTAGACACACTCAGAAGTGGTTGTGCATGAAGGAACAAATGTTTTTTAGTTACTACAGTTAAAGCATTATTTTCACATGACCTTTTCATAAGTTCATTGTCTAGGTGTATGGGGATGTCTGAAGGGCCATTATGGAACACTCTAAATATGTGCAGTAGGCGGGTTTTGAGCCCAAGGGGATCCACAGTCCAACTCGTTCATCACATGCTTCTCAGATGAGGAAGTGACTAGGGTTCTAGATTTGGTCTTGCAAGGTGTTAATATAGTCACTGGAAGTAAAGGGAAGTTGGCAACAGCCACAGGAAGATAAAACAGGAAGATTGATAAGATGCCAGTGAAGATTCTCTGGACCCATGAGGCTGAAATGCAGTTACATGTGACACTAGTGTTTTGAAATTTTGATGTTTGGTTATTTCTTTTCATAGGATTTATGTAAGGTGTTGGTCTGGTTTTATTTTGTTTTAAATGTTTCAATCTGTTTCAAACTGTGGTGAGTGAAAGGAAGGAAAAGGCTCTGGACCAAGTCTGGGCCCCAGTTTTCCTGAGGCTATAGGATATCTCTGAAAGAGACACTGGGGTGGGCCTGAGTCTCCCAGGTACCTGGGGAACCAGCGGGGGTGACATCAGGAAGAGAAGTAGCACAGAGTGTGGGGCAGAGATGAGGTCATACTCACCACTCTAACCACAGGAGGTTCTACAGAAAAGAACTGCTTAAAATGCCTGGCACACAAAATTGTTAGCTGGAAAGGTTCATACAAGTTTTTGCTTACTGGTTCTAAACTAGGGAAAGGAGCTGAAGAAGAGAAGTTAAGCGCGAGAAGCAATTTAAATGTAATCAAAATGGAAATAAAGTGGGTTTTTTTTCTATTATAATGCGTCAATGCCAAAATATGTTTTGATTTATAGTCTACACATTTTCCCTCTGAGTTAAATGTTATACACTCATACTTATAATGGATTAGTTATTTCCAAAGCCGGACTAAAATGTATTTTCCAACAACCAAAACCTATAGTCATATTCCAAGGAGATTTTATAATAGTAGTAGAGATGGCGTGCTTATTTCATTAGAAATCACTACATAGTCTCTTCACTAGTTGACAAAATCTGGCTTGAGATGGTATTGTTTTGGAAACCACCCATGGACTTCTAGTTACTGAAGGGAACCAATTCATCTCTCAAACAAGGTTTACCTGTTACCAAGTGCTCTGACATGGCAGTTCAAGAAGACTGTGCTGGGACCCTGGGGGCACTTTGGGATGCTCTAGATACTCCGGGATGAAAAGTGGCCTGAGGAAATTTTAAAATATCCAAGCAATCCAATCTTAAAAAGTACCCAAGGAGGACTGAGCATTTTAGCCCCATTCCATTTTATATGAAAATATTTTGTTCACCTTTAGGTGTAGAATTTATATATTTTTCATCTCCAAATTTGACTTTAGGCAGGACAAATGAGGGAGGAGGAAGAAATGAATGACTTCAAATGTACATATTATAATTTGACCTACCACATTTAGACAAACCTGGTGATTCACACTGGTATTGTCATAGATGATTATAGAAGGTTTCTTAAAAATGCAATGAAATCCAAATAAATTTCTACTTACCAGAAATACTGCTATAGATATTCCAACCAGAAAGCCTGCTATCACATCGGACCAATGATTTCGATATTCTGCTACTCTGTTGAGTCCAGTAAGAAAGGCCAAACACATTAAGCCCAAACATAAAACGGGCTTAGCAAGTCTTGTTCCTTTGGCTTTGATTGTGTTGGTGATGTACATCTGAAACATTAAATGAAAAACATAGCTTTTCATGAAGGTCTTTTTATGATATACATCTGATATATGTGTATGTACACATATATATTTACAGACATATCTAGGCCTACATGGTCCAAATAATTAACTAGAGTTTATGAATTTTTTGAAGGAAGTTTCACAGAAGTAAAACTTAAGAATGGCGATTATTTGGGGTGCTTGGGTGGCTCAGTTGGTTAAGCATCTGACTTCGGCTTAGGTCATACCTTGCAGTTCATGAGTTCAAGCCCCGTGCTGGGCTCTGTGCTGACAGCTCAGAGACTGGAGCCTGCTTCAGATTCTCCCTATCTCTCTCTCTCTGCCCCTCCCCCACTCATACTCTGTCTCTCTTTCTCTCTTAAAAATAAAAAAAATTAAAAAAAAAAAAAAAAAAAAAAGGAATGGCCGGGGCGCCTGGGTGGCTCAGTCGGTTAAGTATCTGATTTCGGCTCAGGTCATGATCTCACGGTCTGTGAGTTCAAGACCCATGTCGGACTCTGTGCTGTCAGTTCAGAGCCTGGAGCCTGCATCGGATTCTGTGTCTCCCTCTCTCTCTTGCCCCTCCCCTACTCACACTCTGTTTCTCTGTCTCTCAAGAAATAAATAAATGTTAAAAAATATTTTTAAAAAAAGGAATGGTGATTATTTCATTTTACTTACCTGATATTTACTAATGGTCAATTCTTATGTAATATTAATCATCTAGAAACACTCAACACTCATATTCCAAGTGATTTTTTTAAATTTTCAATGTACCTATTAAACTATTAATATTTAATGATTAATGTAACTATTGTTTTATCTGAATTTACATCTTAGATCACTACTGTTAGAAGGGACAAACTGATGAACAAGTGTTTTTAATGCTTACATTTTTGTATGCTGTATTGGGATGATGCATAATTGATAATTCAGAACTTGTGAATGTAGCTATAAAAAATAAAATAAGGTTGATTTTCACTAAATGTCTAGACAGTACGTTGAAGAAGGAATTTGAGGCTCAGTGCAGGGCCAGTGTTTGCTCTTATGTTGTTATTAGAAATTGTGGAATTACTTTGTTTTAATTAAATTTTATCAGCCAGAATTAGGACAAGAAAGAAAGTTAATTACAACCGGGGAAATGTCTCCTTAAAACAAACAAAACAATTAATAGATACCTGCGTTTTTGGTGTCTTCACATATGCTAATGAAGAGCATATAGTGCCAATTGACTGCACTAAATGAAATGTCCTCAAGTTGCAAAAGTCACCACACTCAAGAATAATTTTGTCTTTCTTTCATTCTTATTTATTGTATAGCTCAATTGCCGATAATTTAAACCTTGTGTTACTACATAAGCAAAGCTGTTGACTGCACGGGAAGTGTGTCAGTTGATACATCAAGTCATTAGTAAAGTAATTATAAAGGAGGTAGCTTTTACAGTACAATACATTGTTATGTTGTTGATGTCAGTGGGTATCTAACACTGATGATATACTCAGAAAAAATACTTAGAGATGCATTTAATCACTTGCCTATTGTTCTGTGTTGAATAAAAAAAATACACTTGCCTGAGAGATTAAACCAAACATCAGCGCTTAAGTTTTTACTTCACAGCAGCCATTTCAGAATGCTATGAAATCCAGTAATTATCTCCCCCCCCACCCCGCCTTTTTTTTTTTTCTGGGCAAAGTTTGCAGCCCTGTTAGCTGCCAGAAGAGGCTGCATGAATATTTAAACAGCCCATGTGATACAAGGCTTCTATCTATCCAAGTTCTAGCCCTTTGCAGTCGCTCTCAGGTCCCAATATTCTGGGGGGGGGGGGGGGGGGGGGCAGAGGAGGGTGGGAAGCTGAATTGTTTCATCTTGGCCTTGCAACCTTAGGTCTGTATATTCTAAGCCTGTGCTTGGAAGAGCTGAATAATTTCAGTTACGAAAGATAAGTATACATGAGACGGAAACAAGAAGAGACAAGAAACAGAAAATGATACTCTGCCATCCCGAGAGAAGGTATTAAAGAGTTCTGCCCACACAAATAACAAGGCAGGGATATCACACTACTTCAGGTTTCCAGTGATGCATCTAATGGAATAATTCCTTATTTGACTAGTGCACACAAATAGGGAGTGAAATTTGGGCTGCTCGTGAGATTTTCCTTAACATAGCTATACGGCTAATTAATTATTTCTTACTTTTGCATTTCTTCACATTTGTCAGAACTCTAAACATACCCTATCCTTACTAAGACAAAATAAGGTGGAATGACAATTGATCAGTACTAATATTGCTAATAATCATTGTAGCTTTGATTTAATGAGTGATCCCTGTTGCAATGTTCTAAGTATTTTACATTAATTACCTTATTAAATTCTTGAAACAGCAATATAAGTCATATCTCATCATTTCCTTCATGTTATAGATGAAAAAAATTGAATCAAGATAAAGCTTATACTGAAGAAAACACAATCTGACTATTGGGGTGGCACTGTTGAGAACAGAGAATGTAAATGAGAAATAAGGCACCTCTTAGTCTCTCTGTCTTCTTTCTTTACTGATTTCTTGCATGGAGGAAATGGCCAATGGACATAAGCTGAGTATAAGTGAATGCAACAGAGGTGAAGTCAAAGATAGGAGAAAGGAGGCTGCTTTCGTATCATAAGGTGAGGTTACGTCTATACTCTGCTATTAGGGAGAAATAAGAAGTAATGTAGGGGTGCCTGGGTGGCTCAGTTGGTTAAGCATCGGACTCTTGGGCTCAGGTCATGATCTCACAGTTTGTGGGAGAGCCCCACATCAGGCTCCATGGTGACAGAGCAGAACCTGCTTGGGATTCTCTGTCCCTCTCTCTCTCTCTCTCTCTGTCCCCTCCCCCACTCATGTTCTCTTTCTTCCTCAAAATAAATAAATAAACGTTAAAAAAAAAAAGTAATGTAACTATGGTGTGTATGGAAAATCTACAGAATCTATATGGTTTTGGAAAGCATTTGTCTTCCCCTTCATCCTCAAAGGCCATCTCAGATACTTGTCCAAGTTGTGTACACTTATAGTAATCTATAAGCTTGGGTGATGCCTCTCTGAAGTCTCTTTTGAGTGTTTGCTCTAACTGCTCTAATGACTCAGCATTGGTTATAGGAAGTCCAAAGATATAGTCTAGCCACTACGCAAACTCACGAAAAAGCTCCTTTATGAGGAATAGCCTGGGAATTTGGCTCTTCCTCCACAGATTCCCACTTAATGTCCAGACTCAGAACGGAAAAAGATTGCATTTTAAAAGTTATGGGAAAAGGTGACATTTGTTCAAACACATTCAACTTTAAGGTGGATTATAGCATTGCTTTATAATACATAGATTTTTCTGGCACATAATCAGCATGGATGTCACAAAAGAAAAATTAGAGAGTTTTCACTTCTACTCAACAACTCTTTGGTACTTTATGAATGTAAATGCCTTTTACCCAGTCTAATTGTGTTATTCTTAAAGAAAGTCTATTATTCCTAATTTGCAGAAGAGGAAGTTATGCCATAAGAATCTATTAAGCAAGTTGGATACAGTACAGAAATTGATTATTTATGCTCTCTTGGTCTTTAATTCACTTATGAAACCATCTAGGTTAACCAGATGTCAACATGTAGCTAAAATAAAACACAAACAGAAGACTATGATTTGAGCAAGAGGAAATCCACTCAGTCCTTAAGGGTCAGTGGATGCTCACTACCTTACAGGTGTCCCCATTATCTAAACATTATTAGTAGTCCTTGTTCGTCCATTCCATGAGTATTTATTAGCACAAAGATGCAGAAGCCAAAGCTGATCATTTGCTCTCTGCTAACAGCCTGATATATATTCTTCTACACCTTTCTCTTTGCCTACAAATAGATACAATAACTTACACACACATATAGAGGGGTTGTGCTTGTTTGCTTTTGCTAAAATGTAATCATAATGCCCATGTTATTCAGTAATGTGAATTGACTCACTTCGGATAATAAACATCCATCTGTTGGGTAAGTTGAGAAAGTACCATATAATATTAAAATGACTATTATAGGGGCACCTGGGTGGCTCAGTGGGTTGAGTGTCCGACTTTTAATTTTGGCTCAGGTCTCATGGATCTCATGGTTTGTAAGATTGAGTCCTGCATTGGGCTCTGCACTGACAGCATGGAGCCTGCTTGGGATTCTCTCTCTCTCTCTCTCTCTCTCTCTCTCTCTCTCTCTCTCTCTCTCTCTCAAAATAAATAAATAAATAAAATTTTAAAAATGATACTATTATATAAGTAAATAAAAACAGACAAACATTTGTGTTTGTTAAGCACCTACTTCCTATACACCTGAAACTGTTACTTCAAGAGGAGACATCTATGGTGAGATCCAGAAGGATGAGTATGAGAGTTCCCAGTAAAGGGGAAGTGGCGGGGGTTAGGTGGGGGTGGGGGGAGGTGTCCTAGACCCAGGGGACAGCAGTGATACCCCTGCTATGTGCTCTCCAAGAATCTTGTCTGTCCTTTCTCAGAACACTTACCACCATGTATGGTGTTTATTCATTTTAGTTGTTTCCTTCACTAGAGTGAAGATACAGAAGTGAAATCTGGGTTCTGCATTATAAACACTGTGATAAGTTAGCACTTTGCCTGACACACAGTGAGCACTCAATAAAGCCTTACTGGACTTTCTGAATAAAAGAATGAATAAAATGAAAGTGCAAATGTGCAGGGGAAGGAGAAAAGGGTATTTCAATCATAGCATTTTTTACTATCTGAAATCATGTTATCCATTTCTATGTATATATGTTTATCTGTTCCCTCCATTAGAATATTCCATTAGGTGGAACCTACATCCATTCACCATTCTGCCTGATATGTATAGATCACCTTCTACATAGTACGTATTCAAAATTATTGTATGAATGAATGCATGAATGGCATGCTTGGGGAAAAGTGAATTTCTGAACTCTTATATAGTCTGAAAGTACATATCACTAGCTGAAATTGTCTGGTGCATGTATTTGTTTACTTGCTATTGTCTTTCTCCTTCTTGTCTATTTCATACTGCCTGGAGCCATACCTGGTGCAGGGAGGCACCTATGATAAGAGAAATATAGCTCCCTGAAGGTTCCCACACACTAATCCTATGAAACAGAGGAAGGGAGCCATAAGCTAAGGAATTCCGATAAACCCTAGAAGCTGGAAAAATCAAAGAATGAATTCCCCCCTAGAGCCTCCTGAAGGGGTGCAGTTGGGCTGAACCCTTGATTTTATCCCGGTGAGACCCATGTTGGATTTCAGAACAGCAGAACTCTAAGATGATAAATTTGGGTTAATTCACTAAGTTTGTGGTAATCTGTCATGATGTCAAAAGAAAACTACTACTTTCAATCAATATCTGCTCAGTGTGTGAATCAAAAAATGTACTGGGATTTGTAAAACTGATCCTGAGGAGGAGAGAACTGTGGCCTAGTGAGTAGCTCATCTGTTTTGCAACCAATAGGACGCGGTTTAATTACTATCTCTGCCACTTACGTAGATAAGCCTTGTTTAAGCCTTGGTCTCCTTATGTACAAAAGGTAAATGCTAGTGAAAGTATCACCACACAGTAAATGACATCATATAGGTAAAGTTCTTACCTATATGAAAGGAGTAATGACATCATATAGGTAAAGTTCTTAGGAACTTTAGGAGTAAAGTTGAAAGGAGTAAATGACATCATATAGGTAAAGTTCTTAGCACAGAGCTTGGCCCACAGTGAGTGCCTAGTAACTGTAGGGGTGAAGTCAGGGCAAGGCTGAAGAACACAGGAAGCCCAGGACCTATCGTGCTGTGTGACGGTGAAGGCAGTGCCTGGTGAATGGGCATAATTGGGTTTTTGGTGTCACTGTGATCAAGCATGTGGAGAACTTGGTTTCTTCTCTTGTTTCTATGCTTCTTGCACTTTTTCCATATGCCATTTTGCCATTTTTCCCTCTCTTCTAAGTTTTCTGTCTAAAGAGAGCCACTATTTCTTTGCAGGTAGTTGCCACCTACTTTATCCTTTGCCTCTTCTTTCTCAGACTAAATGGCCTCAATTCCACCCATCAGTATGGAAATAACTCTGTGGCCAGATCCCTCAGCAACATGACATTCTTTCTAGTGCTTTTGACATATTATAGTCCTCCTCCCAAAATGCAGAGTCCAAAATTAAGTCCCCAGTGCATATCCACTCTGATCAGCCTGGAGTGCAACTGTAACTTTTCTGGATTGCATCCTACGGTCTTACTCGTAGATCTATATTTCACAATTAGGTTAGGACTGGATTATCTTCAAACTGATTTCCACATTTTGACTATTTTGATTAGTACAATCTAAAAAAGGAATTGGTTTTTTTTTGCTTTTCTTTTTTAACAACAATATACCACTACTGGTCAGAGTGTTTGTGATTTACTAAATCGTTTGTGATTCTATCTTATGGACTGATGCCCTAGCAAGTTCCCCTCATTTTGGACTCCTGGGATTACTCAAAAAATCAAACTTCTTAACTGTTTGCAAAATTACATTCTGCCCTGTCAAGACCAGTTTGAACTTTTAGGATGCCATCCATCATATTAGTGCTTTCTCTGAGCTTCTCGTTAGCTCCATACAGATCATCGCTAACAAGACAGCATCAAAGGTGGAACTTCATGGCACTCCACCAGAGATTTAGTAGCAAATGTGTACAGGGACATTGAACACCATCTTTTAGGTTCATTTATTAAGCCAGCTGTGCAATGTCCTGAAAGTCTTATTGTTGCATCCATACTTATCCACATTCATAGATTTGCCAAGCAGCAATGTGAAGCTGCCTGACAGGGCATATAACAGAATGGTGATGGGAGGTAATGTGATAATGGAAAGGCCATAGACTTTGCAGCAGACAGATTTGTGTTCACATAATTCAGACCTTTCAGGGCTGCGATAGGGGACTGCAATGAACAGTAGTATATTGAAGCCATAAATTTTATATACAACAATCTAGATTGTATAAAGCATACAGCTACCTTATTTTCCATCACTGACCTAAACTTCATCATGAGCATCCATCCAAGACTGAATAGGAATGAAATAGGGGAGGGAGGAATGTTTAATAAACCCTCAGTTGTTCTCAGCTTCTCACTCTTCCCTTTCCAGCAAAATGGCACTCCAGCTGCAGGACTGTGTGGCCCAAGTGGGGAGGCAATCTCAGAGCAGCCACAGGGCTGTCCCACAGAGTGGCCTCTTCATCTTTGCTGGTTCCCACTGCCCTGTGCATCTCCTACTTGGTCTCCACAGGTTGCTCTAATGACAACTATTGCTAATGTCCTTGTGAGCCCATACTGACTTGTTCCATCGAGGCTCACATGCTATAAAAATCCTCTGTATCTCCAGCACATCTGCTTTCTAGCCCCAGGTGGGTTATCTGTGCTCCCCAGCTATGTTACACGGTACTCTGGTTTCCATGATGCCTATCTTTTCTGCTGCCTGCACTACCTGCTCTAGAGATGCATCGAGATTGAATTCTTCCAGTTTTAAGCCAGAAATGAGGTATAAGCCCAACTATTTTTTTTTTCTTCAACTTTTCTGGAGTTTCTATTATCTGTTATCTATTAACTGTAATCTGTTATCTATTATCTATTCAATTTCCTTCTCAGGCTTTCTAACCTAAGGGCACTCACCCAAATGATCACATCTGCCATTCTGTCCTTTCTCTCCTCCAATCTTCCCACTTCCTAGGCCCAGAAATGCACCTTCTCCTCACCTAGGTTGACGATAACATCTCTTACATTATATCCTATGTTCTCTCTATTACTGTCTTATAATACTCAGATCTTCAAATGTTGCTTTTGGTATGTAAAGGTAGCTTTGGAATTTAGAAATTCCTTTTCTCTTTTGACAAAGAGAGATTTGATTATTAAAACCAAACAGTGTCTTCCTTTTCGATCGATACTGTCTCATCTCTTTCCCACCTTCCCCCAGATTTACTGAGGTATAATTTGTAAATAAAAATGTATATACTTAGTGTATACAACTTGATGTTTTGATATATGTATGCATTGTTAAGTAATCATCACAATCAAGCTAACTAATATATCCATTATCTCATACAGTTACCATTTTGTATGTATGTGTGCGGTGGGAACATTTAAGATCTACCTGCCCTCTTAATAAATTTTAAGTATTCAATACAGTATTATGAACTATAGTCACATTGCTGAACCTTAAATCTCTGTGTGGTACATATAGTACATATACAATGGAATACTATTCTTCCTGGAAAAAAAAAAAAGGAAAAGGACATCCTACCATTTGTGACAACATGGATGAACCTGAAGGACATGATGCTAAGTGAAATAAGCCAGGCACAGGAAGACAAATACTGCATGATCTCTCTATGCGGAATCGAAAATAGTCAAACTCACAGAGCAGTGAATAGACTGGTAGTATCCTGGAACTGGGGAAATGGGAGATGGGGAGATGTTGGCCCTTGTCTTATGGTCCATCCTTCTCAAAGGCACTGAAGAATAGATGAGAAATCCTAGAGCCATATTGTTCAGTATGGTAGCCACTAGCTACTATAGCAATTGAGCACTTGAAATGTGGCTAGTGGAACCAAGGGATTGAATTTTTATTTTTAATTAACTTTAGCTAATTTAAATTTCAAAACTGGCACTTTATTTGATTAGAAAATTTTTTTAATTTAAAAAAATTATAAATTTCTAATTTTAAATTAGAAAAATTCCAATTTTTTTTTTATTTTTAGAGAAAAAGAGTGCAAGTGGGGGACAGGGCTGAGGAAGAGAGATAATAGAGAATCTTAAACAGGTCTCCAATCCAACTCAGGGCTCAATCCCATGACTTTGGGATCATAACCTAGGCCAAAATCAAAAGTTGGATGCTTAACCTACTAAGCCACCCAGGCACACCTCTGAAAAATTCCAAATTAAAAAATTTGGAGCAAGCTGGGTATGTGCATCTAGTTTTTACACTGTAAATTTTATGAAATCTAAATTACAGATAAAATATTTCAGATGAAAATTTAGTGTCTCAATAGAGATGTACTGCAAGTGTCAAGTATACACTGGATTTCGAAAACTTTGCCAAAAAAGGAAAGCAAAATATCTCATTAATAATTTTTACGTTAATGTTGAAATGGTGGTAAATATGGATACACTCAGTTATACAAAATATATTATAAAATTAATCTCATCTTTTTAAAAACTTCTTAAATGTGATTACTAAAACATTAAAAATCCTATATGTGATTCATTTTGTGTTTGTACTGGATAATCTGTATAATCTATTGGATAATGCTGACCTGAATAAGTGTCATGATTTAAGGGAAATGAAAAATATATCAGTTAATTATAAATAAAAAAAAGATTGTATGCTTTTCAGCATTTATTTCTACTTTGTTATTTCTATTATTACTTTGGTTGGGCTTGGGCACTGAACCTAAAACCATTTTTTAGGGCACCTGTGCTTTATCAGACAATAGTTATTTATATTTTTGTATCTGTATTTATCTTGTATACCTATTAATATATTACAGCTTAAATAGCATAATGTAGTAAAGTGATATTTGGGAATTATTTTGAATTTCAGAGTCACAGTCTATTTTTTTCAGGTTCTAATTATCTTAACAGCTACTTTTTAATGTTTGACCTCATCAAGTTATTCATTTGTTTTGTATTTTACAGATACCCTTTAGGTACTTGAAAGATTCCATAGGAGGAAAAGCTCAACTTTATGAGTTTAATATTCTAGATTAAAATGTCAATCTACCTTTGATTATTTCTGTGACTTTAGACAGATACTTAACTTCCCTGAGTCTTATTTTTATATCCTTTGTAAAATGAAAATGACAATAACAGTTTGTAGGATTTAGCACAGAAACTGCACAAAGAATATAAGTTTTGGCACCATGAAGATTTTTGTTTATTTTGTGGCTCGAATATACCTAAAGGATTAAAAAGATATTATTTAGATTAAAACTATATATTTGCTGGGAGAAATAACAAATTCAATTACCTCCCATATGGGCATGGGGGTAAAGGTCCTCAAACATATTGTCATTGAAAAATGAAGGGCAGTCACCCATTTCCTTACAATACACTTAGTGGGTACCTAACAAAAGATTACATAATCACGAACACAGAATTGATCATGTAGTTGATGCCCTTGAATGGGCAACAGTAGGGAGTTACAAATGTGGTGTAAGTAACAACACCCTCAGTGTTCAGGACCAGCTGGTACGTGCAGTTAAGATCAGAATATGCTCAGTGACTCAGCTGCCCCCAGCACAATGGCCAATTGATGGTTTGGTTGTAAATAGCAGCCCCTTCATCACTGACACATTTACCTTATCCTTGAAGTGCAGCCATGGCTGATTTTACATGGAGACCATTTCTGTGATCCCCTGATAAATATATCGTATGCGTGGCACTTCATCTATCAGCTAGAAAAATAAAAAACACTTTTACTTGACATTTTCTGTGTCATCTATAAAATTAAGAACTGTACATATTCACCATTTAACATTTGTTTTCCATAGACCACATTAAAAGTAAGATGATATTTAAATAAAGATGTGGTGGGGGGAGCCTGGGTGCCTCAATTGGTTAAGCATCTGACTTCAGCTCAGGTTATGATCTCACGGTTCATGGGTTCAAGGCCCATGTTGGGCTCTGTGCATAGAGCTCAGAGCCTGGAGCCTGCTTTGGAGTCTGTGTCTCCATCTCTCTCTTCCACTCCCCCACTTACTCTCTGTCTCTCTCAAAAGTAAATAAACATTAAAAAAAAATTAAATAAAGATAGGCTGCCATCTTATTTCTGATTGTGATGCGCAAGGAAAAGAAAGCTATGCCATGTGTGAGGAGTTACATGCAAGAAAAAGATATTTGATTCCTATGATTTGAAGAACTCTGGCATTTGTAAGATTTAAAGTTTGCTGGCTAATAAGTAAGGAACTAAAATTAATATGTAAAAGACTGATCTGGAGATCTTTAAATACTACAAAAGTGTGCATTTGACTGCTAGATGAATTTAAGAATCAGTTTTAGTTAACTTAAAGGCAAATGAAGAAAACAGAACCTGCGAGAGTCTTAAAATACACAAATAAACTTCAGTTTAATGTCAGGGACAAGAAATCAGGGGTAAAACAGTGAAAGCACATCTCAAATATCTCTGCCTAATCCTCAAAAGTGTTTGAATTTGTAGATCTTAGGATTCACATGGTCTTTCAGACTTTCTTCGGTTAAGGAAAGAAACTATAATTACGAATGTGTGATTGGTTATTCATATATATGATCTCTGTATGATGTGCGCTATGTATGTCTATATAACATAAAGAATCAGACAAATTTTAAATGTTAAGAACTGGATTCACATCTTTTTTTTTTTTAATTTTTTTTTTTTAATGTTTATTTATTTTTGAGACAGAGAGAGACAGAGCATGAACAGGGGAGGGGCAGAGGGAGAGGGAGACACAGAATCTGAAGCAGGCTCCAGGCTCTGAGCCATCAGCCCAGAGACTGACGTGGGGCTCGAACTCACGGACTGCGAGATCGTGACCTGAGTTGAAGTCGGACGCTTAACCGACTGAGCCACCCAGGCGCCCCTGGATTCACATCTTGAGATATCATCTTAAATTATACAATAACAGGAAAAGATTCATATCATAGCTTAAACAGATAAATGTCCTATCACAATGAGGACAAGAAATGTGTGCCACAAGACATGCACACACACACAGTCTCATAGTCATTGTGTTTATGTGAATTGAAAAAAAAAAATATATATATATATATATGCAACCAGCATATATATATATCATATATTATATATATCGTATATATATTACATTGCATATATATATATATATATATATATATGCAACCAGCAACAAAGTACTTTATCAATTTTACACTAATTTCAATAAACTTCATAAATATTAACCACAGCTTGATATTTCGAGGTAACTCAACAGTGTACTTGTAGGATATCACTGACCTAGTTCCTAACACTCATCTGTGGCTAAATCACAGGAGTCAGGAGATTTCCTAGTTGGTCACCCAGGGATCTTGGGAGGCACCTTCTTTACCCAGCTCTCAGTGTTGGAGGTTTCCCTCCCTCATTCCCTCAGTTTTCATTTAACTAAAAGCTGCCTAGATCCATCCTATCGTACTCTAATCCCATTTCCAGCTTTCACCTCAGTCTCCCTCAAGAAGAAGATAGGAAGTGGAAAGCATGACCTCCTGTGTCTGGCTACTCTTCTCCCACACCCTCCAGCCTCTACCCCTCACCCCAAGGGTCTAGGTTTGGGGCAACCAAGTTGTCACATGTCAAAACATCCCTCTCTCCCAGATGCCTGCTCTTCATCTCAAATCACATTCTCAGTCTGGGTCTCAGGTGTTGGGGGAGAGTGATCTCCTTCTCATCTTGCTATCCAGCTTTAGGTTTCATAATAACTACTGTGAAAAGACATCATTTTTGTATTGAAACGATATATTTTTCCTCTCCTTTGCTAGCTTATGAGGGATAGAAACACCCTTTCTTCTTTGTCATTTCAGCAGCCAGCATGACTCACTCTCAATAATCATAATGAAAGTTAAAACTTGGCATCAGACTGTGCCAAGAGCTGCACATGTACCAATTATGTAATCCAAATAAGCCCGTGGGATTGGTACTTAACAGGAGAGGTAAGTAAGACACAGAAAGGTTAAGTAAGTAACTTGCCCATGGACTTAGGGCTAATAGTGATGAAGCAGGGATCCAAACTCAAACAGTTTAACTAGCAGTCCATGCTCTGACTGCCCTGAGGTTGTATGAATAGAGAGGTCTCTGCCTCAGTCTGTGGGGGATGGATGGGGCTCAAGGAGTTCTTTGAACAGGAGTGAGAGCACACACAAAGGAGACACTGGAGGAACTGAAAATAACTCCCTGTGTCAGACAGAAGGCTCTGTGGGTGGGGCTGGGGGTGAGCCCTGGGAAGTACCTGCAGAGAGGGGAGTGGCAGAAAATTTAGATAAAGAGGTTAACAGGGGCCAGGTTACCAAAGGATTTGTGGGGCAAGTGAGGGAGTTTAGATTTTTAGGAAAAGGAAATGGAGGACCATTAAAGGCAACACGAGGAGAAGATCTGAGTTTTAAAGTGTCACTTTGGCTCAAGTGGTTCCGGGTGTTGGAGCCTCATGTCCTGAACTGGAGTTATGAACAGATTGGGTAAATATTTAGTATGCTGAATTGGTAAGACTCATTGGCTAATTAGGTGTGTGTGTGGAAGGAGGGTGGTGGTGGTTGTGTATGCATTCAAGTAGATGAATTTGAACTGAATGGAGATCAGTGGGGGTAGAAAGTAAGGTGAAGGAGGAGTAAAGTACAACTAGTCCCCAGCTTCAAGAGCCAACAAAAGTTTCTAGTGAGAAAATCTATATACCCACCTGGAAGGATAATTATGTGCACTTATACACCAATAATCAAAATGTTTTACTTGTTTTCTCATGGAAACACTGTACTCCATGGGAGTCCTACGGCACTATTTGTAATTACATGTTAAGTATATTAATTAATGAGCTATACAGGTTTTTGAAGGCTGATCTAGGCACCAAAACTCCATGCAGGACATGGCAGCCAACACGCACATCACTACAGGGGCTGGGAACATAAGAAGAGTTGAGAGTTTAGGAAGCACTGAATAAATGAATGAATGAATGAATGAATGAATGAATCAACATAATGTTTTGGAAACTAGACTTGTGTCTATATTACACTGGTAACATCTAACTGGAACAAAAATATATATAAAACTTACAGCAAATTCCACAATAAATAATCTAACTCTGACTTTTTTACCTTATGTGTTACTTTAGCTATTTTCCTATGTGCATAGTAGTTTTTATATTTCAGAAATGATCTCCAAGAAGCTGTATGTTTTCCACAATTCTATTGGTTTTCTGAAAAATTAATGGCTATGGTAAAAGAATCTATTTTCTCTCCCATCTTCACATTGCAGGAAGCATCTGCATTTGGTGGTCATAGTGAGAGGGTCATGTCCCCAGTGGACTCAGAGCATCTGAGTTCCAGTCTTAATACTCCAGTAGATTGGGGATATGACATTACTGAGTGACTTACTCTCTCTGAGCCTAGTTTAATCATTGGTCAAATGTGAAAAGCAGCAGTGTAATCCCTCATATGAACCACTGAGTCATGAAGTATTCCAGAATTCAGAATATTTTCAGATTTTAGAAAGGTAAAGTGAGGCATGTACTGTTCATTACACAATACCCACAATGGGGTCAAATGCCACACCCACAATGAAACATACTCACACTTCTACATTTAAATATATGGACATTCACAGTTAAGGAGAATACATAAGACTCTAAGTAGCTTCACATTCATTCACCAAATTAATTCAGGGCAGATCAGGTTTGCCATTAGAAAAGGTTCGGGCATCAGCACCAATTCCATTGGTGAGTGGCTGAGGAAGGGCTGGCAGGGAGATTTCCCCACACCAGCAACAAGAATTCTCCAGACAGCAAGTGTCCTAGAATTCAACTCAATTCTGACACTATCTACCCAGAGACAGCACCAGATTCCACAGGTTAAGGGCTCAGTCTTTCAAGACTGACACTCTTTGCCACTTCAGGACACAAATTGCAAGCCCAGGTTATAGCCTGTGCTTCTGACCTACCAGCTGCAGATTGGAAGTTCCAGCGACCCCCCTCCTTGGGTTAGATTAATTTGCTAGAGTGGATCACAGAATTCACAGAAACATTTCACTTGCTAGTTCACGGATTTATTATAAAAGGATGTAACAGCCAGATGGAAGAGTTGCATAGGGCAAGGCATGGGAAGGAACACAGAGCTTCCATGGCCTTTCCAGGGGGCCTCTTTCCCCAAACCTCCACATGTTCATCAACCCAGAAACTCTCTGAACCATATCCTTTTGGGTTTTTAATGTAGGCTTCATTACATAGGTATGACTTATTAAATCATTGGCCATGGCAATGACTGGACTTCTAGTCCCTCTTTCCACCCAGAGGTCAGGGGGTTGGACTGAAAGTTTCAACCTTTTGATCACAGGGATGGTTCCCCAGGCAACTAGGCCAGGTCTTATGGTTACCTAGGGTTTTCCAAAGGCACCTTATTAATGTAACAAAGAAACATTTATCGGTCTTGTCACAAGAAATTCCAAGAGTTTTCAGAGCTGTGGGCCAGGAACTATGGATAGAGACCAAATATATATGTGCTAAAAATCACAAAATCACAACCACCCAAAAAACAAACAAAATAAAAAAATAACATCGCTTTTATAGTTTTTTGTTTTTGTTTCTGTTTTGGAGAATTTAGAACCAATAATAAAGGATTGTGAAACTGTGAACTGTTCTGAAGACCAGAATCAGATGCAATAATGATATTACTAATGGCCAAGTGCAGAGATGAGGAAATGAGCTTCACATAGCCAAAGCTGGTGCTCCAACTTCTTGGTAATTCCAGCTATAGCAACTGACAGGCTGTGACTAAATATGGGATAGTTCCCATCCAGCTTTGAAAAATGAAAAAGTACTAAAAACACATTGACCTTTCAAATAGTGGAAATATATTGGATGGTTTAGGAAGGCTTTTTATTGTAAAGAAAGAGCCAGAGCTGGGAGTGCATTTTGATGCATGCAGGGAAGTGAGCAAAGGCACCAAGGGCTACAGAGTAAGGCACGGTCTCAGAAGAGTGAGCAGATATATCCGGATAAAATGTGAGAATTAGGTTGAGAAAACCTGGCCTTGAAAACTATGTGAAGGAATAGGTTACTCAACCTGAGGAGAGAAGACAGGTATCATAGGTGCCTACGGCACTAGAGGAAGATGTGCCTGGCAGGTGGTACAACAGAAGCTCCACAGGGGTTGGAAGATAGGAGGCAGACAGGATGGACTCTCGGCAGAATCAGGGGCACGCAAGTTGGAATCAGGAGCCGTGGCAATCTGTTTAGACCATTGAATCTAAACTTCAATGGGAACATGAGAGACAGGAGGTTATTTCACACGCATGTTTCTGAAACTCTTTCACTTTTCTGGGACGTGGAACTTCAGTGGCAACAGGACATAGTGAAGAGGACAGAAGAAGGAGTAGACAGACAGGCAGGAGTGTGCTCCTAGGTGGATAGAAGCTGGTGTCCGGCAAGTATGCTGTCCCCAGGGCAAATGTGGCAAAGAAGGGAAATCAGGCTATGTTTCTGGGTAGGCAAGAAAAGATTTCCTAGAATTCTATTAAAAACACATTATCTGCCAGAAAAAGTTGTAAGTAAAAGTTTAAAAAGGAGGTGAAGCCTCAAGACAAGGAAAGAGATATGGATGGAATTCATTCATTTATTTCCATATTCATTTTCAATGTTTGTTTGTTCATTTGTCTGTTTATTGAGAGAGAGACAGAAAGAGCACAAGCGGGAGAGAAGGAGAGAGAATCCCAAGCAGGCTCCTTGCTGACAGCATGGAGCCCAATGCAGGGTCAATCTCATGAACCATGAGATCATGACCTGAGCCAAAATCAAGAGTTGGACGCTTAACTGATTGAGCCACCCAGGAGCCCCCCCTTATTCATTTTTAATTAACATTTACCATGCCTTTACTGCATTCTGGACAATGTGCTTGGGGTAGGGATATAGAGACAGGGAAGTCTTTAAATGCTGACATCAAGGAGCTCTTTAAGAAAAAAGAGAAACATGTAAAAAGATCATTATAATACAAGTCAATAGTAAGAATAATTGAGGTGTGGATACACAGAAAGAATTAACAGAAAATAGAAGTCGAATTGATCAATAGTTTTTGTTTTTTTTTTTTTTCTAGATCCTGACTATAAAATGGCATGCAAAACCTTTTGCTTGCCTCCAGTAAAATTGAAGCAACAACCCAGGCAGACATGGAGGGAGAGCCAGGCAGTTTCCTGTGAAGGCTTTTTTATAAGACTTAAAGATAGGAGACAGGAAAAGGAAAAGGAGGGGAAGAGAATTTAAGGCAGAAAAAAGGGAGGAAACCTTGTGCAAAGAGGTTACTTATGCATCAACCTGAAGAGCAAGTTTGGTAATGTAAATGAGTCACAATGCCCAAGTAGAGAAAAAGCCAACAGCAACAGTGTTTGAGGTAAATGGGCTCAGTCTTATGCAGAGAAGACAATGAAGGAGAGGAACTGAGGCCAACAGAAGAGAACATGTGCCTTCTAGAGTGGGGAGCTGTGCAGAGAGCCAACCATTGTTATTGGTGAATATGGTCCAGGGCTATCATACCACTAGTGTTTAAAAAATAAGTAGCTATATTGTTCTGATATGAAATTCTCCAAGTAAAACTCTTGGGGAAGTAACTGCATTTTTAAAAAAACATACTGGACAAAGACAGATGCATCTGCTAGCTGGATAAGGTGTGCACCACCAGTATACATCTCTAAATGGGCAAGCAAGAATGGCAGAAAGCTCACAGTGGGGGCAAGTAATCAAACAGCTCTCTACTGCATTAGGAATAAAGCTCCGATTTTTACTGATCTTTTCTTGTTTCTCCAGCCTTGTCTTCTCATTCTCTTCCCAGAGTCTATGCTTTAGCCATGCTAAACTGCTTAAAATCCCCCCGCAGAGCACCACATTCTGTCATCCCATCTCTCTGAGTCCTTGTAGTAGGTTGAATAGTGAACCCTAAAAAGATATGTCCAAGTCCAAATCCCTGGAACCTGTGAATGTTACCTTATTTGCAAAACAGGGTGTCTGCAGATGTTAAGTCAGGAATCTTAAGATACGACAAATGTCTTCGTAAGAGGAGGAGATACAGACAGATAAGAAAGGGATACACTCAGGAAAAGGCCATGTGAAGGCAGAGGTCGAGATTAAAGGTATGCTGCCACAGCCAAAGAATGTCTGGAGCCATCAGAAGCTAAAAGATGCACAGAAGGATTCTCCCCTAGAGACTTCAAAGGGAGCATGGCCCTGCTGACCCCTTAATTTCAGATTTCTGGCCTCCAGAACTGTGAGAGAATGTAATTCTGTTTTAAACCCCCAAGTTTATGGCAATTTATTATGGCAGTTGTAGGAAACTAATACACTCCTCAAACACCTACCATCCTTCCCCGCTTCTCTTCCCCTGAGAAATCACTTCTGTTTCCTGGAAACCTTCTGGCCACCCCACCACCTTATGTCCATTTCTATCTATGAAAGCACTACTCAGTACACATTTTATTGCTACTGTGGGGTACTTCACTGGTTATGGACTGAATTGTGTCCCCTCAAAATTTATATGTTGAACCCTAGCCCCCAATGTTTAGAAATAAGATGTTTAGGAAGATAACTAAGATTAAATGAGGTCATAAAGGTGGGGCCCTAACTGATATGCTTGGTGTCCTTATATGAAAAGGAAGAGATATTACAGAGCTTTCTCCACACTAGCACAGAGAAAAGACCATGTGGAGGACACAGTAAGAAGGTGGTTATCTGCATCCCAAAAAGAGGTCTCACTAGAGGCAAGGCTGGTAGCACTTTGATCTTGCGCTTTGGTGTCCAGAATTGTGAGAAAATAAGCTTCTGCTGTTTAAGACAATAAGTTTCTGGGGGTATTTTGTTATGGCAGCTCTAGCAGATTAATATACCCCTTCACCTCCCAGCCACATCTAAGTGTTAAGCATGCACCCTGAGACCAGGGGCTGAGTGTCATTGTCTTTGAATGTGATGAATTGGGCACATCATAGGTGCCCAATAATTTTCTGTTAAATGGATTAATACATAATTGAACCAGTTGTTATTTTCAGTGTTTTGGAATTAAACCAACTTATAATTGTTTGATTTTTTTAATCTAAATTTCTTCTTTAAAATGTGATACATGCGCCATGAATTAAGATAAAAATGGAGTGAATCAAGATTTTTTTTTTTTTTTATTTTGGGCCCTTTCAGACATTTCTCATCAGACACTAAGATAATTGATGACACTGATAATTACTGGAAAACTCAATATAGGTGTGTGAATTTAAAGGAAAAGATAAAGGTCACTGCTTAAAAAAAAAAAAAATCCTAAGAACTGTGTGACCACTGGGTCAATACAAGTCAATATTGTGATGTGTCTGATAAAACAACAAGTAGACAAACCAAACCAAATAAAGAAAATTTAATGCCATCTTAGGTTAAACAGTACTAGATCAATTTCTGGGGTGTTTGTGTAAATATTAGATCTCTGACATCCCTTAATAATTACATTTGTAAAGTGCTTTATGGTCACAGAATCATAGAACTGTAAAAGAAGGAAGTTTACAGAAAGTCCAGATGCTTCTAAATGGTATTTCATGAATTCTTAGGAAATTCACAGAGGAGCTTCTAGAGCTTTTATGAGGAGGGAAGTGGGGAAGGAGGGTGGATTGCATGATTATATGGTACCAGGACTGCTTATCTAATTTGCAGGGTCCAAGGCAAAATGAAAATGAGAAGCCCCTTGTTGAGAAATCATTAAGAATGTCAAGAGGGTGACAGTAGGGTATTACACCAAGTGTGGGGCCCTCCTGAGCTTGGAGCCTACATGACAACAAAGCTCATATACCCATGAGACTGGCTCTGCATGTTATCATTCCCAGTTTAGACAGGTACTTGGAAAATTACTTGAAGAATGTGTGGATCACAAAAGGTAAGAAGAGAGGATACTAGGGAAATTTTATTGATTATCCCAGCAAGTGAGGATGAGGGGCTGAACCAAGTTTGTAGAGTGGGAGTGAAGGGTTATCATGCTAACGTTAATACCTCCTATGACTGTCCAATTTTGCTACTTAATTTCCCCTATCTTGGGGCGCCTGGGTGGCTCAGTCAGTTGAGCATCCAACTTCAGCTCAGGTCATGATCTCACGGCTCGTGAGTTCGAGCCCCGCGTCAGGCTCTGTGCTGGCAGCTCAGAGCCTGGAGCCTGCTTCAAATTCTGTGTCTCCCTCTCTCTGTGCTCCTCCCTGGCTCATGCTCTGTCTCTCTCTCCTTCAAAAATAAATAAAAACATTAAAAATAATAATAATAATAATTTCCCCTATCTTCTTCATATTTGTAAATGACTCCAAAACTATAATCTTAACACCACATTAACTCCAAGAAATTAAAGTACCCAACAAGAAAACTTTATGGAATAAGAAAAAATCAATTACAGAATGAGTTAAACCTGTGATTTAAAAAAAAAAGTGATTCCATGTTAAAAAATGGTCCAGATGAATTAGTGAGTGGCATCGTAAGTTAAACATAATAGCAATTAACATATAAGAGCACTTAAATATAAAAAATATGCCTGATTTATGTGTGGTGGCTCCCTTTAGTGTTCTTATCTGATGAATGCACTGTGATTTCTGGCTCACTCTAAGAAGCCAACAGCGCTAGAACATGGCATTATGCCATTGTCATGTGAGCAGCAAGGGACCATGATGTGAGTCAAAACTCCACTCCTGGGAAACTACAGAGACGTGAGCCACACAGAACCAAGGTTAAGAGACCTGGAATTCTGCATGGTCAGCACTCCAGGATGTGTACTTGAGTTACTGGGGAGGCAGTGGAAAGCAGTGGTTTAGAGCACACTGAAGGAACATTCTGGATTCAGATCCTGGCTCCAGCATATACCAGCTGTGTACTCTGGGCAAATTATTAAATTTTTCTGAGCCTCAATTTTCTCATCTTTAATTTGGGAATTGTAATAGTACCTATGGCATACAAGTTGAGGACTGAACAAGATAATCTATGAAAAATATTTAGCACAGAACCAACACACACAGTGAAAGGATGTTACTTGTTATTCAGCTGTTCACACAAATACAGTATCCCTTTTTTAGGGAAAACAAGAGCCAAGGGTCTTAAGTTTTAGGGCTTTTTAGGGTTCCTTATACACTAAGAGGGTCCAAAGCGGAGCTGTGCAGAATGGTGGGAACACAGCGGTGAACAATCATAGGCTCAGCTAGGGACAGGGACCTTACCAGCCACCATCTCTGTGAATCTAATACAGCTGCCTCCATGTCCACAGGCATGGATAACTAGGGTAACTAGGATCATTTATAGCTGTGCACCAGGACCTGTCCGCCCACAGGATGTGCATAGATCCCATTCAGGCATCATCTCCAATTATGAGGGTGATTAAAGATTTTCCCAGTTGAGGTTAGAGTGGCAAAAAGCCTCAGTGGGAGGACCTGTGGGCCTTATATAAGTGCCAAGCGAGAAGTCCTCGCTTCTCTCTTGGCTCTAAAAAAATTTCCATAAAATAATGCAAAAGCTTAATTTATTTAAGGAATTAGACCCATTTATCAGAGGAATTGATCCAGTGCTTTGAGTAAGCACAGCCTCTCAATCTGAGTACCATTTTCTGCATCACTATACTTTGAGATTATAGATTTATTAGGGGACAAGGACAAGTCATCTACTTAAATTTCCTAGTTACAAATAGTGGGCATTTAAGATACAGTTGTCATCGTTTGAACCAATCAACATACTTTTCTAAGTCTGTATTATATTCATGCTACTGCTGGCATTGTGGTACTATAAAGAATGGTCTCTAACCTCAGCGAACCTGTACTCTACTGGAGGCAGAAATACATAAATAATAAAACAACAATGGTAATCTTGACCCTTTTTAAATGCAACATTACTAAGGCCTTCCCAGATTAGACCACCAGCAGTGGCACACAATGGGTGGGGCAGTGGCAACATTCGGCCCCAGATGCAGGCAATAAAGGGATGCAATAAGAAAGCCTACTAAATCTCTATCTGCTCCTTATGATTGCCAGGCAATTCTAAACAATAGTAGTAATAATACACTCCTGCCCCCCAGAATCTTTTGTTGGGGTGGCTGATTGTATCCTTCAAAGATGGCTGCAACAGTCTCCCAACCCCTTGCTCCCTTGCTTTTCCCCCACTAAGGTGAAGTCAAATTCTCCTCCCTTTGCATCTGAGCAGACTTGTGACTTGCTTGTCACCTGCAAAAGGCAGCAGATGTGACACTATGAACTCATAAAAGCCTATGAACTTCTGCCTAGTTCTCTGAAACACCTGTGCTTGGTGTTTTGTGAGAAATCAGACCACTGAGGCTGCCATGCTGGGAGGAAGCCAAGGCTCATGGAAAGGCCATGTGAGGGCAGCCCTAGTCTTCAAGTCCCAGCCCAGATGCAGACACCTGAATGAGCAATCTTCCATGCCCCAGATATCAAGACACAGTCTGTCAGACTTTGAGTCTTCCCAATTGAGGCCAGAACATCGTGGAGCAGAGACAAGATAGCCATGCTGTGTCTTTTTCATGCATCTGACCTGCAAATCTGTGAACATAGTAAATCGTTTTATGCCACCAAGTTTAGGGTGATTTGTTATGAAACAATGGTAGGTGGGACATTGGTCTAAGTTGAGCTAATTGCCGCAATTACCACTGAATGTTAAGAACATGTATGTAAGCTTCAGATGAGCACATTTTATTGCATAATCTCTAATAAATATTATTTAATTAATATTTTAATTTGAAGAACTTAAGGAAGTTAATTTGAAGAACTCCAAACTATACATCTGACTTCTGGCATGTGGACTCAGCTACGCATATTTGTCTACAGAGTACATCTGTAAAGGTTGGGAGCCACTTAAGCATGCTTTGGCCACAGAATATCTCCAACTGCAATGCTGCTACATTTAAACAGATTTGAGAGGGAAAAAACCCATGGTACGATTGTAATTGTAAAGATGACAAAATAGAACTTGGGTGATTTCAAATTCTGCCAATCTGTGTGACTACTTGGGTTTTTTTCAGTGTATTTATTTGAAAGAGAGAGAGAGAGAGAGAGAGAGAATGCACATGCAAGCAAGAGGGGAAGGGGCAGAGAGAGAGGGAGAGAGAATCCCAAGCAGGTTCCATGCCACCAGTGCAAAGCCTGCCACAGAGCTTGATCTCACGAACCATGAGATCATGACCCCTGCTGAAATCAATAGTTGGACGCCCAACTGACTGAGCCCAGGTGCCCCAGTACTTGAGAGTTTTTTATGTTTAACTTAAGGAATAATATAATGAAACAATGAAATATTCCATTACAATGAACTAATGAAATAATATGAATGTATGGTATTTTTGTTTCTAAGTTCTAATTTTAGAAATCCATGAAATACTGTTCTAAATTTTTATGTGTTTAAAATTAAAATATACTCTTGCTTATTTTAAAACTGAAAAACGAATCAATAAAATAATGATTACTACTGTTATCACATAACTATAATTGAAAATACTTTTTCCATATAGAGGAAAATATATAAACATTATCTGCTTTGGTGTCAAATATACTAGGTACGCCACTGAAGATGGGGAGATTAACTTCAGTTGAAAAGATGACACAGTACATCAAAAAGACCAACCTTGATCTGGGTCACAAAGGTGAAGAGCACTTTCTCTCTCACTACAGAGCATCTCGACCCTTTATTGGTACTAGGACATACTCCACAGTATGAGAAGCATATACTCCTTCCCACCACCAAAACCACACAAAGGTGGATGTCTCCTTCCAAGCCCTGGCAAGCAGCTGCTGCTAGCACATGATGCACACACAGTCAACCAGACATGCCTGCAAGTCACACAGAGAGTAGATAAAGTGAAACATCCGCTCCACTGGCAGCCGTGCTGGCGGAGGCATCAAGAGGTGCAGGAGTGGGACTGTCCGTGGTCCTGCGGTCAGAGCAGCGTATCCTCCCCACACCCTTCCTGCGGTCTGATTCTGACTGCGGTTCTGGCTGCTCAGACCCCATCAGCTCCTGCTCATTCTCTGAACCTCGATTCTAAGCCTGCCCTTTCACTTCATTTTGTCTAAAGCCAGACTCGCTTTCTATTATTTATAGTAGAGAATTTTGACAAATACATAACAGGTGAATAGAATTTTGACCAGACTGGTATCTGCAGGTACTGGAAATACTGTGGATGGAGAGAATAGCAAAAGTACTGGAGTAGATGAAACTATTGTGGTTCGTGTCTGGTAATGGTCCAGTGTGAATGGAGTTCCCATGAACTGAGAACTAAACTCATGAAAAAAGGGATTATGGAGGTACCTGGGTGGCTCAGTTGGTTAAGCATCCAACTCTTGATCTCGGCTCAGGTCATGATCCCACAGTTCATGACTTCAAGCCCCACGTTGGGCTCTGGATTCTTTCTCTCTGCCTCTCTCTCTCTCTCTGCCTCTCCTCAGTTCTCTCTCTCCCTCTCTCTCTCTCTCTCTCTAAAAATAAATAAACATTAAAAAAAAAAGAGGGATTATGAAATAAGAGAGGTGTCTGAGCTCAAGCTACCATAACAAAATACCACAGACTAGGTGGCTTCAACAACAGGTATTTATTTCCCACAATTCTGGAGGCAGGAAGTCTGAGATCAGGGGCAAACATGGTCAGGTTCTGGTGAGAGACTTATTCCTGGTTTACCGATGGCTGCCTTCATGCTGTGTCTTTACATGGCCAAGAGAAATAGACAGCTTGCTCTCTGCTATCTTTTCTTATAAAGGCATTTAATCCTATCATGAGGACCCCACCCTCATCACCTCATAGACATCTAATTACTTCCCAAAGACTCCCTCCCCAAATACCATCAATTGGAGGTTAGGGGTTCAACGTACGAAGTTGGTGGGTAGGGAATTGGGGAGTGGGGCAAGAAACGCAATTCAGTACATACCATAGGAAAAGATAAATTTTAGCCAGGACCAAGAGGGCCTCATCTGCCACATGTAAGAGTGTGACCCTTGAAGGGCTGGTGAGGGCAGGCTACAGAAAGCTTTTATGCAAAGAGAGACTTGCTTAACACTCATGCTTTAGGAGTGTTGACTCCAGGGGCAGAATGTAGTATGGACGGATGAGAGTAGGATTTTCTCAGGAAGCCTATCTGGGAGGCTCCTGCAACAGTCAAGGCAAGATGACACAAAAGAGCCAAATTCAAACAGTAGGAGTATGGGGGGCAGGGTGGAGAAGAGTTTGGATTTGAAAGATATTCCAAATGTGGGACCAACAGAATTAATCAGGCATCTGGATGTGGGGGTGTTGAAGTGGGAGAGGTTGAGGGTGACTCAGAGATTTCAGGCTTAGGTAACTGGGAAGGTAGGAATGCCAATAATCAAATCAGAAGAGACAAAAGCAGGAGCACATTTGGAGCAATGGCAAGATTATGATTATGATTTTGGTTTCTGAAACGTTGAGTGTAAAGAGCTGATGGAACACCACATGGATCTGTTCAAGTTAGGAACAGTCTGGAGTTCAGAAGAGATGTTAAGACCAGTGAAGGAGTTTGGGGTTCGCCTGAAGACATGGAGGGGTTAATGAATGAGCTCGCACTTGGGAAGGATAACAGAAGGAAGAAAAGGTCAAGAACAGAGACTTGGTAAATACTGGTAGATGGTCTTCTAACATTGCAATAAAGCACTTAATAAAGGAAGAAGCAAATTGGGACATAACGTTCTCAAAGTCTTACAAGAGAAAAGTTGGGATAGGTGGGTGTGAGCTAGAGTCTCCATGTTGTTGAGACAGTCAGCAAGACAAAGCCCTGAAGAGCCTTTTGATAAGATCACTGTGGATGAAGTCTAAGGAGTAGTATTATTAGAGTGTATGTGGCGGCAGGCAGAGGGGTGGTGGGTGAACAAAACCCATGTTGAAACTGGTTGATAAGGTGAAGAAATATAAACTAATCTTTCTAGAAGTTTCTTTCAGAAATGGAATGGTGGCTCAAATTAATGGAAGGTTTTTGTGTGGTTGTTGATTTTGTTCTTTGATAGTGGAAATTTTAGCAAGTCTAAGGAAATCACATTTCCCTACATTGTACATAAACTATTCCAATAGCATACATTTTTATGTATAGAAAGATGCCTGATTAATATGTTTGACAAAGGAGAGAAAGCAATAAATATATGTATGTAAAGTGCTTAGCACAGTAAGCATTCAGTAATAATAGTTATTTTTATATTCTAAATTTCTATATTATTATAGAGGGATTTCTCCTTGCTATTTGAAATACTTTGTTCCCGTTCCAAGGTTTTCTTTAGATGGCATAAATAAACAAATGGCTCAAAGCAGACTGTGTTCACAGGAGAAGGTAACTTCTTTTGTAAGATGGCGGAAAAGGTGCCAAGAAATCTCCTTGATTTAAACTATATCTTCAATTTAGGGGTGGGGGAGCTGATGACTGAAATTACAGTGCCATAATTTTTTTCCTATATGTTAAGGCACTCAAAATATTTTTGGCACAGAGAAAATCACGGAAGATAATGCATCACAGTAGTAACCCCTTGCTGTGCATTAGCTTATAGAACCTCTCTGAGAACAAGATGGAGGCAGTGCGGCAAGCCACTGAGGTAAGTTGCTCTCCTCTTTCTTCAGGAAAGAGCCAGCCATTCTGCTGTAGGGAGGGCAGTGAGCTGAGAATGTCCACGTGTAGTTCACAGTGCTTGAGCAGAGGCCACAATCTCTCTGGCCAGCCCCCAACCAGTGATGGAGCACAGCAGGGGTACTAAGGTTTGGCCATGTATGCCCAACATGAGGCTTTTCCAATGAGCAACCTCTGGTGAAGATTGGTTGAGACTTTGCCAGATATGCACCACACTCTGAGACTCCCCCTCTCCAATCTCACTTCTCAGAGAGGTTCTATCTTTTACAAGTGTTACCTCCCTCCAAGCTTCCCATAAATCGTAACTTCCTAATTGTATTTCTAATACTGCTCCTAATTCTATCTTAGCCTTCCACTTTGTGGAGGATCCTAAGAATTGGGATGATCTAAGAAAACAGGTGATAAGATGGGGTTTAGGGACATGTCCTTGCTGGAAATGAGGACCCCATCTTGTGAAGTATATGGAGGCACTGGGTAACAATCCAACTGCTAAAACCCACCAATAGTGACTTGGAAGAATGTTCTGGTGGAGACACTGTAATCAACTTAACCTGGTTTACACTAAACTTTCCTGATTTTAGCACTGGAAGTATGAAGTCTGATGGCTGGCCACCCTAACTGGGAGGAATGACTTAACCAGGCCAATGACATGGGAAGCTGAGAAGTCCATGGAAACAATGACTAACTAGAGGGATAATGAAATTGGCCAACTCTTACTAAGTTGTGTTGGCACCCTACAGAAGAAAAATGAAAAGCTGAGGAGAGTTAACGAACAAATGAAAACTGAGTGTGATGGCCAGAGTTCCTCTTTGGGAACTTAGAAAAAAAGCTCTTGTTTCTGGAGTTTCAGAGTAAAAAAAGCTGAAGTCCAAACTTATCACTTACTAACTAAGAGTCAAGGGACCTTCAAATATCACTGACTGCTCAGCTAAGGCAGGTCCATTATACCAAGGTCAGGACTCTAGTTAGAAAAATCTAACACCTTGACATGGGGATGGGGAAATCTGAGTGGATGTACATGAATATTTTGGTTCATCAGATTCCTCTAAACGCTCAGAGCCTTCAGACGTGGCTACCACCCCCCACCTATTCAGGGCTAGCACTCCTCCCAGCCCCACCCATACCAGGGACTTTCGAGTGGGGAAGTGAGAAGCCTCTTTCCCCCAGTGCAATAGGGGTCCGCTCATGATCTGCTCCCACCTCTTTTCCTGGCTGCCAGGCCAACCACTGGGGCTTAGTTGCCAGGATGTGATAAACGGAATAAGGAAAGAAAGCGACTCTGCCCCAAAACTGCTGCAAGAATTAGCCAGCGCATACCAGTTGGAGTCAGGGGAGACCTACGTGGTGGGATTTTGAAGGTGCTTTATCAAGGATGCTGAAACAGAAACAGGATAAGGGAGAGTTTGTGGACATGAGGACACTCTCCCTGGGGATATGGGATTTAATACTCTTGCAAGGCCCCTGGGGAACAGTAAAAACTCCTTGCTGCGCAGGTTCCTAAAAGCTTGGAGAAAATGATTACTTTTTCTCGATGAAGCTGACATGCCTGAATTGCTTCGGCAGACAGTGGAAGAAGGAATTAAAAGGCTCTGAGAAGTGACATTGCTGGAATGGACATGTAACATGAGCCTCAAGGACCCACCAGAGGATGATGTACCATGGGAGGACCTCATGGATGTACCATTCACTGAGGCACAAGGAATGTGCTAGTGAGAGGGGCAGTAGCAGGGTGCAGGAGTTGAGGGGTGCCTCTCCTCCATAAGCCAGTGTCGTTGGTAGGGGAGGTTACCACAGAGCTGGGTCCTTTATATCCATGCAGACCATGGAATGCCTGAAGAAACAGAAGCCAGTGACCAGTGCTTAATCGTAGGAGCAGTGGTAGGGGTTAGGGGGCTGTGTCTCAATTATCATAACAATGCATAAGGCCCTGAGTGACAGGCAAGGTGACTTGACCTGCAGAAAGTTTTGGAGATGATTTATAGAACATAGTGTGCCCTAGAGGCAAAATAGATAAGGAGCCCAGAAGACTACTCAATACATACCCACAAGATGACAAGAATGCAGAGCTGAAAGTGGATGCCCCAATAAAAGTTTCAATCCTTTGTGCAGTTACCAAACTGGAATGAAACTCACTGACTGAAGAGGCAGCAGGTCCCTAGAGGGAAGGACCCTATAACACTACAGAAAGTATGTATTGTAATGATTTTCCCAGTCCTTCCCCAAAAGGACCTATGACCATTTATTCAGGTGACTACATATTGGGGGGAGGAGAATATCCAGGCATTTTGAGGACTATTGAACAAAAAGTCTAAGGGGACACTGATTGCCTGGAGACCTGAATTAGCATCATCATGGCTCCCTGCTTCAAGGTCCCATGGGGACTAGGTAGTAAGTGAACCTGGGCCAAAGTCTACTAGGTCTGTGAACACATCTAGTGGACATTTTCCCCTTGGCAGGTAGACTATTGGGGGAATTTAATAGGAAGCTTATGAAACTATATCCCCACTCCTGCCAAGATAGTGAATCAAAAACAATACTGCATTAAGGAAGGGGGGATGGTGGAGATTTATCTACCTCTTAGGATCTCAAGAATGTAGGGGTAGTGGTTCTTATCATACCTCCATTTAATTAACCAGGCTGGACAAATCCTGGAGAAAAACTACAGTCTCCTGAATCTTAGCTAAGTAGTAGTGACCACTGACTTGTCAAATGCATTATTTTCTATCTTGTTCAAGAAAAAGAATGAGAGGGGCGACTGGGTGGCTCAGTTGGTTGAGCGTCTGACTTTGGCTCAGGTCATGATCTCACAGTTTGTGAGTTCGAGTCCCGCATCAGGCTCTGTGCTGACAGAGCAGAGCCTGGAGCCTGCTTTGGATTCTGTGTCTCCCTCTCTCTGCTCTTCCCCAACTCACTCTCTGTCTCTCTCTCTCCTTCAAAAATAAATAAACATTAAAAAAATTAAAAAAAAAAAAAAAGAAACAGGATGAGAAACAGTTCACATTCACATAGAACAGGCAAAGTTTTACATCATGGTGTATGTCAGTCCTATGCATTAACTCTCCTGCTCTTTGCCAGATCATAGTCTGAAGAGACCATCGTATTGATTCTTTGCATCAAAGATATCATGCTGATCAAGCAAGATAAAAGATGGTCAGCACACTGGAGGTCTTGGAAAGATACACGCATTCCAGATCTTGGGAGATAAACCCTGTAAGATTCAGGGGCCTGGGACATCAGTAAAATTTTTAGGGATCCATTGGCCAGGGATATGCTAAACATCCCCTCAAAGCAAAAGACAAATTATTGCATCTTGTACCACTACCGCAAAAAAGGAAGCACAACACCCTCAGATCACTACGTGTTCTTGGGGAAACACATCTCATACCTATGAATATTGTTCTGGCCTATATACCGGATGACATGAAAAGCTGCCAGCTCTAAGTGGGGCCTGGAGAAGAAAAGGGCTCTACAACAAGTACAGGCTGTAGGGCAAGCAGCCCTGCTACTTGGGCCACAGGATCCACAGGTTCTATGGTGCTTGAGATGTCGAGGCAGAAAGCATACAGTCCAAAGCTATGAGAATCACCGTGTTGGCTCCTGGAGCTCAGGAGCAAGGCCATGCCTTCTGCAGCAAAGCTTGATGCATCTTTTAAAAAATGGGTATGGGCGTGTTATTGGGCATGAAAGAGATGCAATGCTTGACCACACATGTAGAGCTCCCCATTGTTAAACTGGGTTCTGTTGGACCCCGTCAAAGCGATAGTGCCTACCACGGAGGTCTAATGAGCATTAAGCACTGCCAATGCTGGTTAGGTTATTATGTATCCAATTACTGTACATCGTAAAGAAGTAAAACGTAACATAAAAGTTGTCATTTCAAAAGCAATTAAAGTTCTTTAGCATCACAAATGATGTGTAGAACATAGAATATTAAAAATTAAGAATCATAAAAATAAAACACTTACAATCAAAAGTACAATTAAAATCCAATAATCATGACCATTTATATTACTTTTAGGGTTTGAGCAATTTGGCTATCTGGAAAATAGGACATGGGACAGGAATTTATGGAGTACAGTTTTTCAACAACCTTCCTAATTCATATCGTGTGATGTTCAATTAAAATCAATGGACTAGGGGTGCCTGGGTGGCTCAATCGGTTGAGCATCCAACTCTTGATTTTGGCTCTGGTCATGATCTCATGGTTTGTGAGATCCGTACTGACAGCACAGAGCCTCCTTAGGATTCTCTCTCCCTCTCTCTCTTCCCCTCCTTTGCTCATGCTCTCTGTCTCTCTCTCCCTCTCTCTCTCTCTCTCTCAAAATAAATAAATAAACATTTTAAAAAAATCAATTGGCCAGTTTTCTTCATGACTGGGCATGAGGCTGCTTCCTTTTCACTGGGGCACATGCCAGGAAGTAGTGTGATATAAAAGACCAAATACTGGCTTTGGAGTCAATACTGGCCTGCATTGTATTTCTGGTTCTAGCAAATACTAGCTATATAACCTTGGGCAAGCTAATTAGCCTCTTGCATCTTCAGTTTTGTTACCTGTAGAATGAAGACAGCCATACTTTCATTCCAGCCACTGTGAAGACTAAGGCCTATAAAAAAAAAGTACTTAGGATGAGGCTAGACTGTTACTTTCTCATAAATGGAAGCCGGAGGACTGAGGGCTGAAATCTAAGAGCAGGACACAGTACTAAACTCGGGCCCAGGGATTTGGCTAAGTTTAGCCAAAGCATCGAAGTAAGCGGTGACGGTGTGTAAACCCTGCAATGCATACAGGAGCACTGGTTGTGGGTCTAGGTCCGGCTTTCCTATTCCTGTGCTCTAAGAGAAAATGCTTAGGGATTCCCAACTACTCAAAGCTATACTCAGTCTGCCGTGGCTCAGGCTGATGGCAGCTCATGGTGCCCAAGCTCATTCCATTTCTCAGAAACTAGGAATTTCATTTCATCTCACTTCATTTCATCTGACTCTGGTCTCATCAGCACTGGGCTGTCAATCTTTAAATCCTTATTTCGTATCTGAGATTCTTTGACAATCTCCTTATAACATTCCCTTTACTTTTAGTTTCTCTCCCTTTTAATTCCCTCTTTATGCTCTATCGGACCATTTTAAGCTTCAGAAGGAGTTGATATCAGTATGTTCAGGCTTAATGCGTTATAGGTATTCCATATATATTTATGGAATTGAATTAAGTAAAATAATTCAGAAGCACTGCCGTAATGTCAGTTTTCAACCCCGTCTTACTTATTAACCCAAATGTTAAGCCTCAAGTTGGTTTACAGTGACTTTCTGATTTATTTATTCTTGCTAATCCTTAAATCCCATATATACTCCCCATCTGAGGTTTCCCCTCACTAGTTCCTAATTGTATCTGCTGTTTCTTGCTTGCTGTCTTTGCTTTCATTGTCCCCATCTCTGGAATGCTTCTTCTTTACCTATTCAAATCATATTCATCTTCAAGACCCAGGCCAAGTGCCACTTCCCACTGAAGCACTCCCCGATGGTACTTGTCCACGGTGATCTTTTCCTTCCTGGATACTGAATGGCTCTCACCGTCATCACCAGATACACTAACATTCATATTCCATCTAGAACTTTATTATGCACTATCTCTAGGGAAAACTTATCCAGTAGGCATGGAACTTAGATCCCAGATACTTGTAGGGACCAATAAAACTGTTATAATTTCCTTTAAAATCAGAAGGAAAAGTGAACATTCAGGTTGAAGAAAATATTTAATATACGTTATTAATTTGTTTTTATAGCAATGAGGTTGTAAAGCATATACATATTTTCAATGGCAGAGGAGGTCCTGAAAACACAAGTGCCTAGGGCCTACAAAAGTCATAACACAGGGCTGACTCTGTCTGATATTGTCCTATACGAGTAAGTCCTGTTTTCCTAAATAGAATGTGCTAGTGCTGCCAGAAATCCCGAACCTGGAGTTGGTGAGCACCTAGGAAGCCCCAGACATATTAACGGAATTCTATGACATACTTTTCAATATTTGTAAGAGCTTAATAGAATAGTATATTTACCCAAAAGAAGCCCACCCACAGGCACTAACTAAAATGTCAGTACTCTTTGCTGTTGGCCGGAACTGTATTAAGTCAGTTGGCAGCAATGGTGATCTCATGCTGCTTACTGGTTCTGATACATTGTGGAAGACACAGGGACTTCTGGGATGTGACTGGGGAACCAGAAACCATTATAAAGTGATTAGTCAATCCCAGAATACCCAGTTATAGTGGCACTTACAGAAGCCAGATAAAACTAAGGTAAAGATGCAGAGTATCCAGGCGTCTTTAATCATTTACTGCTTTATATTTAATAGCTGTATGTGTGCCATTTTAATAATTGTATGTGTACAATTTCAAAACAGCATTATTATATATTTTTTATCATGGGCCACTGTTTAATATCTAGGCCTACGCGTGCATGAGTGGCTCAGTTAGTTAGGCGTCTGACCTTGGCTCAGGCCATGATCTCACGGTTGGTGAGTTCGGCCCCGCATCCAGCTCTGGGCTGACAGCTCAGAGCCTGGAGCCTGCTTTGTATTCTGTGTCTGCCTCTCTCTCTGCCCCTCCTCTGTTTGCACTCCTTCTTTCTCTCTCAAAAATAAACATTAAAATTTTTTTTAAAATAATATCTGGGCCTAAGTTGAGATGGGAAAGCATCATATTAGACAGAAGATTTAGAAATATAAAGTTCATGGAGGAGTGTGGTAGAAGAAGGTAAATTATAAAAGGGGGCCATGGTAACGAAAACATTGGAACTAAATGGGTACTTTGCAGATGTCTTTGGTAACCTCCCCATCCCCTATGACACTTGGCTGAAGGCTGACAGGAAAAAATTGTCCATCGACTAATACCAGTGGTCCCGGCAACAGTAGTCACAGTAATAGTATAGCAGTCACTTTATGAGCGAGTGCCCACTAAATACCTTTTAATATATTATCTAGTAGACCACAGATTTGCTCATTTGAAATCTAGAGCACAGGGATCGTACACACTTCAGCGTTAAATTACTTCTGAGCAGGGAAGATTTAGAGGAATGGCCTTGTGATAGCAGCCAGATCTCATCAGTCACTGAAGGCAAATACATGAGGGCAGCCCAGAGCTTTACCTTCCACCCACTTTGATGTTTCGCCTTCAAACACAATCCCTGACCAGTCTCATGAAATCAAAGGCTGCAGGAAAACTGCCATGAATCCCCCAAATTCCTGTACCCCACACTGAGGAGCTGTTCATGCCCCTACACAGATTAGGTAAAATATTACTAAACGAAGGCCAAACAGATACCAGTGGGTCGTGTTTATTTAACCCTCGTCTTGGCAGCCTGTGGCTGCCCATGTGCACATGGGACCTCATGAGATTATTATAAAAGGTGGCTGTGTGGGCAGCAAGAGCATGTAGATGCCAAAGACTGGACACCAACAAGGTGGGGGGTAATGATACTTCAGAGCTTTCCGCTAATATTCTGGGAAAAGACTGCAGTGAGTTGTTTAATATCCACAAATTCCTCTTTTGCTAGTACATCAACTTCTTTACAGTCTGATTGTACTGCACCTCCCATTTATAGGTGGAGTCTGTTTCTCTGCTCCCATCAATCTGGGCTGGCCTTGTGGATTTGCTTGGACCAACAGAGTCCAGAGATGGGGATGGTGAACAAGTTTTGGAGCACAAGCTTCAAGACGCCCTGTAGCTCAGGTCTCTGCTCTCTTGGAAGGCTGCTCTCAGATCCTCTCGGAGAAAATCTCTTGAGAATGAGAGAGGCCCAGGTATTGAGCTGTCCCATCCCCATCTACCCCTAGCTGAACACAACACATGAGAGAAGCAAGGTTCTAAGGACCAGTAAAACCCACAGGATCCTGAGGACAGCAAATTCTTGTTTTGAAGGGTGGTTTGTTCACAACCAAAAATAATAACAGGCCAACAAGTGTAGCTGACCCCTTCCTTCCTTCCTTCCTTCCTTCCTCCCTCCCTCCCTCTTTCTTTCTTCCCTCTTTCCTTTCCTTTTTCCTTTCCTTTCCTCTTTCTTGCTCCTTCTCTCCCTCTCCCTCTTCCCTTCTTCATTTTCTTCCTTTCCTTTTTCCTTTCCTTTCTTCTTTCTTTCTTCCTCCCTCTCTTCCTCTCTTTCTTCCCTTCTTCATTTTCTTCCTTTCCTCTTTCTTTCTTTCTTTCTTTCTTTCTTTCTTTCTTTCTTTCTTTCTTTCTTTTTTCAGAGAGTCAATATAAGGTCATAATTGGAAGTAACCTAAGGAGATCATTTTATGTCTTCCTGTCACTGATTTATAAGATCAACTGGAAAGTCATGAAACACTGTTTCTCATTCTCAACTTTGAAGTTCATTTTACAATTAGAAAAACTGCTCACTTCATATGAAATGAATAACACAAAGCTAAATTTAAATATTATTCTAATGTGACTTAACACTGAATTATAAATGTAATGGTTGAGGGTTAAATAACCTTCAGAATGTTTTCCTGGGAAACCAACAACATTTGCAAAAATAGGCATAGGGATTTTTTTCCCCTGAAAGTTCTCAGTAAAGCAAAAGAGAACAACTCTGTTATCAAATTATCCCCAAAAGCCTTAATTAAAGTCGAATGCTAAAGGGGACTTCAAGTTCCTTAATTTTATTTACTAATCCACAAAGAGAAACATCAGAAAAATATTTCTCAGTTCTTATTCATATACTTCATAATATGGCTTATTTATTTTTATTATGTATGTACATATGTTTACCACACTTACACAACATTAAACAAACATATATCTAAATACAGCAATAAGCCTGTTTCCACAGAAAATACTGATTATATGGCTATTTTCTCCTATATACCTACTCATCAAAATTCTGGCAAGCATTTCACGAGACTGTATTAGCTCAAAATACCCCGACACTTCTATTATAAAGTTTTCCCAAGGTGTCTCTAGTGAAACTGGGAAGAAATATATATGTATATGGGATCAAATATAACAGCAAAACCTGACTGTAATGCCTACATTTGCAGCAGGAGTTATATTCAGAGTTGCCATGGCAGCCACCCACACTCACATACTCATAAATGGGTGTAGGGAAGAGAGAAAAGGAGTTAGTAGAGAACAGAATCTATTGTTAAAAATACAGAGGTACCCTTCAATGTAATTACAAGTAGGAATCCTGACTTTTAGTCTGAACCACGTTTTAATGTTAGAAGATTTCCAAGAGTTGCAGTGTTGTTAAATGTTTTTTCTCTAAACATATCTACCATCTGAACCCTCAACCATAACCTTGATGGATGCTGAGATTATGTGGCAGCAGGAGGAAATTCAGCTGATCATGCATACGTTAGGGCTAGTATGATTCAGTGATTCCTTCTCTGGAATACTCGGAATCATTGTAGCCAGGAAAGTGTGTGGTTCTATGGATATGGACGAGTTACTTCACTTTCTGAGTGTCCTCATCTATAAAATGGGCATAATAATGCCACATACTTCAAGGAGTTTTTATGAGGATTCAAAAAATTAGTACCAATAATCAATCATTACCTAAATAGTAGTTACAATAAAGAATAAATTTTAAGACATCAGTAAGAATTAGTAATACATTAAATGAATTAGTAAAAGTGAAGCACTTGGTGCTTGATACATAACAAATTCTCAATGAATATTTTCTATAATAATAATTATTATATACTATACAGATAATTATGTATCTATTATACATATATATATATATATATATATATATATATATATGTATGTATATCTAAGAAGTTGCTAAAATACATGCCAGCTGACTAGAGGCAAGGTAAGATATTAAGATTTCGCCAGTACTTAAAAAGATAATGCCTTGTCCTAAAAGCAATGCCTTTGAAAACACAATTTTGGCAGAACAAAAAGATCAAGTATTTACAATACTAGCACATTTGCCACCATTTGCAAATGCTGGTTATACAGCAAAATCTACCATCTATTAAGTGCTAAAATAATGTAACAGGATTTGTTTGGATTCAGAGAGTCTTCTAGAATTTGTCTCAAGCCATTGGTTTGATCACATATGTATATGCAGGTACATTTGCAATTCATACTCAGATACAAATACCAGTGTCAGATTTAGACGTGATGACAATGAATGAAAACTATTTTCTGACTTCTGATTCACTCAAGTTTTAAATCTGCATTTTAAGGCTGAATGCTTCATATTCTAAAAGAGGTGTAACATGTCATCAAGCAGGTTAGCATAGGAAAGAATATGCATGGATTAACAGATTTCATATCAAGTCTAGAAGTACCTGAGAATGGGAAACAGAAAGTAAAGCTGATGGAATAAAGAAATCAGGGGAAATTAAAGGAACGGAGTTGGGAGCACACCGAGAGGGGAAAAAGGGAGTTGTAACTAACAAACTGTACAGAAGTCAGAAGACAGTGGAAGAGAAAATGGATAGGATGGGATTTGATCTTTAACTCTATAAAATCCTGTTTGATGGGATTTTTTAAAAAGTCCAGGCTGTGAGGGATAGAATTAGCTTGGCCTGAAAACTTTAGAAATGTTAAAATGCATACATTCATGGCCTCCAAAATTACCCTGCCACTGCAAATGTTATGTACAATGCTAAATTTCCCCTCCTAAATTGTTGCTTATTTAGTAATTTTATTTCCAATCTCAAGTAGAGGTGTCATGGGGTATTTTACTGCTTGGCTCTTTGTTTGTTTTTAGAGATAAGCAGGCATGATTGCATTAAGAATATCAGAGATATTTCCATAATCAAATACCTCTTTGAGGGTAAAAATAAGTCTGAGTTTTTTCAAGTCATTAGCAGTGATAAAATTTGGTTTCAAATTTTGTTTGTGATCTCCTGTCAATGAGCTAAAATCAGAAGAAAGTAGCTATGGGCACCATTAGAAAGGAGAACCCCTGAAGGCATTTAAATTCTCTGAACCTCTTACTGTAGCCATGGAAAAGCCTACAGAGCACGCTTTCTGGAGCCCAGCTCCATAGCTGCAAGGCAGATCGTGGTGATGGAGGAAAAGGCTGATGGCAGGAATGCAGGGGCCAAGAGCTACCTGCCAAGGTTCCCCTTGTTTCTGCTCCTGCGTCTCAGTAAAGCACTCGACCATCACCACTTACTTCCACCTAGAGGTCCCAGATAGCTACACCAGGGGCCTGGCTCTCACTACTAAAATGAGGGCAAAGACTCAAGAATAAAGGAAAAAATAATTTATAAGGACATTTTGGCTAGTTCTGTGAGAACATATTAAAACACTGGTTGAGATATTATGATGACAGAGTTACCAATAATGAAACAAAAAAATCTTTCTAAAAAAAGAGTGCTCCCTTCCCCACCACCACCAGAGAATATTAGAGCTTGAGTAGGCAGCTGAGAGGCCTGGGTAGTTTTCTTAATTGGGCTATTGCAAGATTATGGGGACTGCTATGGGACAAATTTGTTTCCATTAAACCCTATTTAACATAAAGACAAACATATTCGCAAATAGAAATGCTAATGGCTATATTTTTTAATGCAACCACTACCCACACATAATCTCATGAGAGTCAACTGACTTAATTTTATCCACAGTACAAACAGCTATTATTAAAAATAAATTAAATGGCCTACAGAAAGCTGTTAATGTGACTTCCATTATGGCAGAGAAAAATAATTTCTTCATTGGGAGAATTAACAGAAGGACAGACTAAGACTGGTTAATAATCCTTACTTACTGTCAGATACATAGCTGCATAGACACTGAGAGCTGCTTCTTTGGATGGAAACGTTTTCCTTGCTCTCATGATGAGATCTGGGTTGCCCGTGCAGGCCTCTTCCCCGCTGATGAACTGTGTATACTGCTGACATCCAAGTGCTGTATAGTTGGGCTTACACAGGGCAAGAAAATGTGGAGCCAGATTCCCGGTAACTACTTGCCCAGCATTTACAAAGATATCTGTAGCAAATAGCCCAAATGTATAAATACCTGAGGAAGAAAACAAACCATTTTAACTCTTTGGGGTTTTTTGTTTTTGTTTTGTTTTGTTTTTGTATTTCAGTTTACAATAAACCAACATGGAAATATTTTAGAAACTATAAAATACACTTACAAACATATGGTTCCCTCCACTTCCACTTCTCTCCAGTTCTTTGCTTTCTGGAGTGGTGGGAGAGTTAAGTTATTTAACATATTGAGCTGTCTACCACTGGCTACAGTTTTATGCATGGCAGGTTTATAAGATAAAAGAAGAAGATATATTCTAAGACTGTGTTTGGATAATGTGATTTTTAAAAAGGAGACACGTTTCTCTGGAGAGGGCTCAGTCTCTCACCTTCAACTAATGTTAGCAATCTTTATTTTTCCCTATTTTGAAAATATTTCACACCTTACAAACATAAAGCAAAGCAGTTGTCTCCCTTTGATTATGCCTCTTAAACCCATTCGGACTGATATTAACTCTGCTGGAGATGCCATTTAGCAGTAAAATCCAACAGCATTAGTTTTCATTTAAATGTCATGGAAAATCTTAAGTAAAGAAGAATGTTTCAGATTAATCTCTACACTGCTTTCACAAAAACATCTTAAAAAGCCACTTAACAGCTAGTAACTTAGTCCCACCTTATCTTTTATGGTTGGAATTTAGTTTATCAAATTTTGGGCAATTTAGTAAATAATAATGCAAACAAAATTATAATTTTTCAATTATCTTCACAGCATTAAAATTTATTTGCTTTGGTTATCTGAAGGTATAAAATTAAGTATTTACAGAATTTTTGTCCCCTTTTGTGAAGAACTTGACAATTTATTCAAATTAAAAAATATTCCACATTCAATGCCATTGGTCATTAGAACCAAAACTTATTTTTCTCCTCAGGTAGCATAGGCAAAATACATTCCTTGGCATCATTTTCAATTAAACTTACAGCTACAGCCTTTGAGGATGTGGTACCAATGTGAAAGAGATTTATTCTTTTATAATTTGGGGAAATAAAATTCCGTCAGGTATTTTAAAATTATACCAAAAGAGGGGCACCTGGGTGGCTCAGTCGGCTAAGCGGCTGACTTCGGCTCAGGTCATGATCTCACGGTCTGTGAGTTCGAGCCCCGCATCGGGCTCTGTGCTGACAGCTCAGAGCCCGGAGCCCGTTTCAGATTCTGTGTCTCCCTCTCTCTCTGACCCTCCCCTGTTCATGCTCTGTCTCTCTCTGTCTCAAAAATAAATAAACGTTAAAAAATTTTTTTAAAAAAATAAAAAAATAAAAAAAAAATTATACCAAAAGAATATTTCCCAAACAGTTCATTTATTAAAAAGCCATATAGTTCTATTATAATAATCAGACAGCTTTCTTCTTAGTTCTACATTTCAGGATTGTTTGTTTGCTAAATCTTTACATAATCATTGGCGGTTGTGTAGGAAGTCACCAGGAAAGTTGTGCAGGATCAAATAATTTTCCAGTATCAGATGCATGGCTATCCTTTTAATTTTTGAAATATTATATAAGATTATAAAAGGTTCATGCACACAAACCTGCACATAGCAAAACTCTATGTGTATACAAATGGCAATGAGACAAGACCTTAGTTCTCCCTTTGTCTAAAAATTCTAAAAGCAAATAATAAAAAGCTTTTTCTTTACATCTTCCCAGCATTTCATGAGTCATACAAGTAAATGTTAGCAAAAGAAGAAATTTAGGAGACGCAGAGAAATGAAAGAAAATGGAACTCAATAAAATGTTAATGCACATAAACTCTCCTTCCAACCATCATGGCCCAGCATGGAAACCTAAATGGTAAGTCTTCATCTCTACTCCCCTGGAATCTAGGCTAAGATGTACTCATTTTATTTAACCAAACCATTCTCTTTATCTGCTGTAATAAGTTTTCCCGTTTAAAGTAGAGAAAAGTATTTGATACGGATATGGAAATGTCTCTTCATACTTGCAAAGTTCCCAAATGTGCTTTTGAATTAAAATATTCAGTGCATCAGGCCCAAGACCAGTATTGTAGTTGACTATAAAGATACTTTAAAGTGAGATCCCGTGACAGTATCCACTGTGCTGACCGCCAGAATAAAGTCCGTACAAAGAACAATGCCCTGGGGCACCTGGGTGGTTCAGTTGGTTGAGCCGCTGATTTTTAATTTCAGCTCAGGTCATGATCACAAGGTTGTGGGACTGAGCCCCACATCAGGCTCTGTGTTAAGCGTGGGACCTGCTTAAGATTCTCTCTCTCTCTCTCTCTCTCTCTCTCTCTCTCTCTCTCTCTCTTTCCCTCTCTCTCTCTCTCTCCCTCTCTCCCCTGCTCATGCTCTCTCTATAAAATCAAATCAAATCAAATCAAATAATACTTAAAAAAAAGAATGATGCCCTATGATGCAGTAATATTTTGCTTATAAACTTCCCATTATAACAAACTAGAAACATCCAAATCATAATGAACAAGGGAAAAGAAACAAACCAAGCAATCCTAAATATTTCATAAAATCATATAATAAGAAACATACAGAGATTTAAAGCATGCTTTACTGTGTATAGTCTTTAGAAATATGCTTTACTGTATATATTCCTTAGTAATATGTGTGAAAATGCTGAAAAATATTTACTTAAGTAGGGATAATAAAATTTGCTTTAACAGTATTTTGGAAAGTGTCAATTTCATCATTTTTAGTTTAGAGTATATTATTGCTTATTTTGTTATTAAATGTCTCTCATGCAAAGATAAACGAGTCAAGAACATAGTATCGATGTATGCAAAAAAAAAAATAACTGTAAAGTTTCATAGAAAAGTTATCACTTAGACAGTATAAATGAGGGCTCTGGAGATGTATAACTTGAGGGCAATAAAAAGAACAGTCTTAGATATGAAAACCTCCCATCTTTAGAGAGATTCATAGGCATGATGACATTTGATTAGTCTTTAAGTAGGATTATATATAGCTTTGCTTATCTGTGCATAATATCTCCAAAGTCTTCATCTTGATCCCACTGCTATAAGAAGTATATTGAAGGGTACACTATCCTTAATCTTAATCTAAATACAGATCAGAATTTATCTTAAATTTTATCTAGTATAGTATATACAGAAATACTTTTTAATCTGATAAATACAAGAAATAATAATTTATATTAAACTTTACTGTGTCAGTTAAAAATTTGTCTTGGCCAAATTTCTACTGAATTGAAATGATCTGCAATAACTTATCAATACTTATATGTATTAGTGCTAGAATTTCAGATTGAAGGTTAACGTCATCAGTAGATGCTTTTTAAATTTTTTTATATTTTTTTTAACTTTAACCCCAGCATAGTTAACATACAATGTTATGTTAGTTTCAGGTGTCCCATATAGTGATAGTAAATCTTTTCCTCTAATAAAATCACCAATGCATTTTTGTTGACATTTAAAAAAAAAAAAGCTCAGAGGTAATGCAACATGGAGAGCTACATATGGTAATTAAAAAATAAACATATGTTTTGTTATTATTTTTTTAATGTTTATTTTTTATTTTTGGGAGAGAGAGAAAGTGCATGTGTGTGTGTGGGGGCGGGGGGGGGGGGGGGCGGCGGTGAGGGAGCGTGGTGCAGAGAGAGAGAGAGCAGGAGAGAGATCCAAAGCAGAATCTATACTGAAAGCAGAGAGCCGCATGCGGGGCTCAAACTCCAACTCACCAACTGTGAGATCATGACCTGAGCCAAAGATGGACACGTAACCAACCGAGTCACCCAGGAGCACCAAGGTGTCTTTCTTAAGTTTATGTATTTATATTGAGAGAGAGGGAAAGAGAGAGAATCCCAAGCAGGCTCCACACTCAGCATGGAGCCCGATGCGGGGCTCAGTCTCACAACTGGGAGAACATGACCTGAGCTGAAATCAAAAGTCAGACACTAACCCACTGATCCACCCAGGCGCACTATACAACATATCTTTTATCTGCCAATCTATTTTTCTTGTCTTTCATGATGCTCAGCAATATGACTAGATTATCATTTCTCTTTAAGCATTGTTTCTGAAGTTTCATAAGCCCAGTAAATAATTTCTTTTAATTATATAATTTTTAGTTTCTTAAAGAATATGAAAACATCCAAGTGTGGTGTTCTTTTTTCCTTAAAATAATATGGAAATGACACCTGAAGTAGAGTCATACAATATGAGAGAACGTCATATGCAATATTATTTTTTAAATCAAACTGAAACATTTCAAATAAAATATAATCCAATATTTGCATAGGGCTAAAATGCTGATCATTTTAAGGGTTAGCTTATACATAAACATGGTTTCAGCAACAATAAAAATAATTCAATGAACACATACCCAGAAATCGTACAGTTCGCCGCACCAGTGGGTTTATATAGCAACAATCTCCAGTTAAAATAGTTTTCTCCTGGTTTTCAAAGTCCCGTGTGGCTAGTTGTAGGCAAAACACAGCAGTTTCTCCAACTATTATCTTGCAAGGAAATAAAAGGTTAAAGAACATTAGAATTTAACAAGTATACTGTAGAATAACCTTATTTTTAAAAAATGCAGAAAAGTAACTCCTTTGAGTGGTAACAATCTCAATATAAAACTGAATCATATTTGCTTAACTAAACTCTTTTATTAGAACTTTATATACACAAGCCATCTTTCTCTTAATTCAAGAGAGTATTAAACCGATAAATTATGAATACAAATGGACCATACCATTTTTGTCTTCTAAAAGACTTCATTAAAATACACACACACACACACACACACACACACACACACACACACACACAAAGGATCTTTGCTTTAAGGACACACTCATTTATTTTTGGTATGTAAATGAATTCCATGTTTTATTTTTAAGTGATTGTCTTGTTTAAATTTGCCACTGCCAAAGAAATCACAATGATTTTCTGTGAAAATATTCTTGAAAGGATTGGATAAAGACATCCTAAGGTAAAATTATATTAATACTTTTATAACAAGAAAAAATCAATTCTCAAGTTTGGCCTTGAGATTATCCTTCACCAAAATCTCATTATTCTATTCTGAGACAGTATTAAAAATTATAGTCATTAATATATTCTTTATACTTTAGTATACCTGTGTCATTATAATCTTCATAAAAAAACATGAAACAGAAATATTATCATACTTCTTTTATAATTGAAAAAAAACAAGATTTGGAACTCAAATGAATTGCCCAAAGCCACAGAGCCAGTAAGGAGAAAAATTGGGTGCTGGTACAGATTCTTTGCTCTACAATGCTGATTTATTAAAGGACCTGCTAATTTATTAAAGAAGCTGCCTATTTTCCATTGGTGTTTATACCATTTGCAGTGGCCTGTAAAATCACCCAGAAAGGTATTAAAGCCTGTGTTATTACTCCATTTTATGGATGAGGAAATGAAGGCTTAGGGATGTTAAATAATTTGCACCCCATCAGGCCAATCAGAAGCTAAGCAGAAATTGCTGACTCAGCTCCAGATCTTTTGATGCTCTGTGTGTGTGTGTGTGTGTGTGTGTTAGAGAGCATGCACATATGAGCAGGGGAGGAGCAGAGAGAGACAGAGGTAGAGAGAGAATCCCAAGTAGGCTCCACGCTGTCAGCACAGAGCCCGATGCAGGACTTGATTCCACCAACTGTGAGACCATGACTTGAGCAGAAATCAAGAGTCAGACACTGAGTCACCCAGGGGCCCCTTGACTCTACTTAACACTATGGTCAACAACACTAGAAATGTGATTAAGAGAAAAGAAACTGGAGCCAATTGTATGTTCCTTCATTTGTTATTGTCAAGGTTAGTTTTCAGTACATCTTGTCTGGGGTAAGTAAAGGTACTATATGAGGAGTCCCTGATATCTTCTGGAGAAATGCTTTTGAGGTCTTGATGAAAAGTAATATCTGTAATTACAAAATATTCAAAATTACAGGTGAGAGATAAAGAAGGAAGTCATAGGAGATTAGATGTTGGACCTAATTCTACCCCAATATAAGTACTTATAAAGCATTTCTTAATTTTTCTTCTTTCTAACTTTTCCTGTTTTCTTACTATATCTCTTCTTCCAAGGAGGTCAGGGTTCAAGGTTAAATCAGGGATTGAGCTCAATTATATTAAAGGAATCTAGTCTTGCTTATCTGGTAAGCCTGGATTGAATTAGGAAAAAGGCTGGAGTTTATAGCCTCCCAAATTCCAAAATTTTTAACTTTGGTAAAGTAGAGCAGGTGTGTGATGAAATGGTTCATCCGGCCTAAAGAGGCACAAGAGGTATTTTCTATGGGTTCCTTAGCTGCCACCAGAGTCCTAGGAGAAACTGACAAATAGACTAGCTGTGTGCCTGACATCTTCTTATCTTCCTTTCTGAATCACTCCTCTGCTGCCCTTTGAAAGAAGTTACTTTCTGAGTTTTCAGTTTCACCTTCTTCCAGGTGTGTTTTGCCCTAGAATACTCCAGACTTTAAGAACCTATCATCTACTCCACATCATGTGCTGCCCAGCTCCCTGCTGGATTCTGTCCTCTCAGATGTCTCTCCTCACAGCAGGTATCAGTGGGGTCTCCACCGCAGGCTGGCTCTACCCCCTAGTACACTGACCCCCTCCAACGAGGTCTGTTAATACACGAAACTCCCTAGAATGTAATAGATACCCAATAATTCTTACTAAATGCATGCATAAATTTCATCCTCATTAGATCAGAAAGTCTCAGTTAGCCTCTGACCTTTTGCCTGATTCCCAATAACCAACTTCTGCCTCAGTGCTGTGATGAAGGCTCTACCCTACACCTTAGTTCCTTCCTATGATCAGATCCTTCATGCTCAGGCCCTGACTTGATAACTCGTTTGGTCACCAGGTTCCTACTGGACGAACAGCTGCCTTGTCTGGGCCCCTCCTCCCAGGGCTACACTTCCCAGTTTTCCTAATGCTAACCCCTTGCCTGGTTGCATGTCAGCACATCGTGCACTTCCGAATTTCCTATTTGTGTCTTCAGCATATCTGCCAAAATGCTGTCTCAGTCAATATTGCTTGGCTGCTACTAAAAGAAACTCTTTCAAACTGGATTAAGCAAAACTGAGAATTTACTCTAGGGTTGGAAGGTTATCTCAGAACTCAAGGGATGGGGCTCAGCATTAGGTCCAGGAATGGAAATTCCTCAGGAGTCCAGGCAACTATTCTCCTAGCCTCCCTCCCTGTCTCTGGAGTCACACTGCCTCTTACCTCAGCTCTTCTCTCAGTGCCTGACTCATTCTTTCTGCAAGCCAGTTCTCCTTACTTCCTAGCATATATGATGGCCCCAATGGTTTCCAAGAGCCCTGTTTTGAATGTATCAGCTCAGTTTAGGGAAAGTTCAACTAATTAGATTTACTGAACCCCAACTCCAAATTCTAAGAAGGGAGTCAGCTTGGGATGGGTGTTTCTCCTCAAACAATTAACCAAAGTTAAGAAGATGTGTCACGGTGTATGAAAACTGCCTCTGTGGGTAGAAAGCACAGTTCTCAAAAAAAAAAAAAAAAAAAAAAAAAAAGGAGTTGCAGTGATGTCTACTCCAATTCTTATCCATCACATCTTGCTGGACTTCACCCCATGATAGTTCTTGCTCTAGACTAGCCCCTTCCACCATGTTCTCTGGATACTGTGTTCTGTGTGCCTACAAGGACTTCATTTCATCAAACGGAGGTGCCTAGACCCCAGTGTCTGCTTTCCTCCAGTGGGTGTGTCTACTTCACGTGCTCTAGCTCTGCCCCCTTCCTTATGATACCTGTGGAACTCCTCATCCAAATCATATTCTCTCTTAACCTCCCCCCATGCCAATTTCCTTAGTCAAAGCTCCCACTGTTTACTACTATCAGACAAATTCATGTAATGAAAAGAAAACAAGTTTTTTTAGAATGAATACTTAGATGACTTCTGAGGTAAAAACTTAGTGCTTCTCACTGCTATTTAAAGAAAGCGTTATAATCTACTTGGGTGGACACAAATGAAATAATTAATAATGGTACAAGCCTGAGTTTTAACTAATTTGGACAATAACCACCAGTAGCACATTTAGGAAGAAATGTTACTGAGTCACTGAGGGCATGTGAGGTGGTAGTAAAATGTGCCACTCAGATTCTCCTACTGCAGGGAGGCTTTCCAGCACAGGGGCCCGGCTGCTGCTCCACTATGGCCGCACTTCCTGCAGGCTCCTCCTAGCAAATGGCTAAGTAGGCGTGGTGGAGGTATGCAGGAAAGCCTATTCCTCAGATGTGGGATACCTCCAGTTGGCAATTTTGGTTTGAAAACTGCCTATCAGCCTGGCCAAGTCTTTCCTGAAACCGTGCTGTATTCTGAGGTGCTTGCCACCCAATTCTCCTCCCCCCCACCCCCGCTTTCTTTCACAGGGGTCACACCTCCATCATAGTCTGAAGGCTCTCCCAGCCTTCTCTGGCCTACCTCTCCCCAAACCTTTATCTTCTATAGGTGTTTCCCCTGACAAATCTCTTGTGCATCTCATCACTGGTGGGGCCTGCTTCTAGGAGAATTCAAATTAACATACCATCAAAGAAAGGCAGGTGTAATCCTGATCACTCTTTTTTTTTTTTAATTTTTTTTAACGTTTATTTATTTTTGAGACAGAGAGAGACAGAGCATGAACGGGGGAGGGGCAGAGAGAGAGGGAGACACAGAATCAGAAGAAGGCTCCAGGCTCTGAGCCATCAGCCCACAGCCCGACGCAGGGCTCGAACTCACGGACCATGAGATTGTGACCTGAGCTGAAGTCGGACGCCCAACAGACTGAGCCACCCAGGTGCCCCATAATCCTGATCACTCTTAAAGAAAGGGTGGACAGATGTTACCTGATAGATGAAGAGGATTTAGACACAAGCCTAACCAGGAAGGCAGTGTTAGAAGAGGCATGAAGGTAGCCCCTCCTAGTAGCTCTCAACATGGCCTGGACAGAAGCTAGAGAAGACTGAGTCTGCCTTGAGGGCAAAAGGTCTCATCAGTAAATTACAAACCTAAATTCTATGTTCCCTGGTATTTTATTTTGGTTCTTTTTCTCTTGTCCTGTCAGAAGCCCTCCTTGGAGGACTTTATTCCACCTAAGGTATTCCTAACCCCTGGCACTCCAAGGAATCCTAGATATTTCTCTTTTCCTTGACCTCCAGACAAGGACAGCAGGTCTCCAACTACTTATTCAAACGGCAATATCTCAACATGCTCAGATCTGCATACTGAAGTTCTTGAAACCTTCCCATCCAAATGAAATTAATCTCTCCCATCCTGAACCTCCTGCCTCTCCGTGTCACCATCTCAATTAACCCATAGTCCTTCAGTGGGACACTCAGGCTAAAACCCTCATACCATTACACACCATGCTGACACCCATGTCCCCCCTCATTTGCCTCTCTCCATCAGTTGCTAAATCCTGTTGCTTCTGTATCTCAATTATATTTTGAATATGTCCATTTTTATCACTATTGCCACTTTAAAATTCAGTCCCTTATCACTTCTTTCCTGCATTAATAGCATCCTCAGAACTCACCTCTGTGCTTCCATTTTTCTGTGGTCTTCAAGCCATCTATTGCCAGACTGATGTACTGAAAACAAATTTGTGCAATCCAAATTTCCTATTTAAAATTTTCAGTGTGTCTTCACAGCCAAAGGAATAACAGGAATTGTCATAAAATATTGTTTACAGCTGAGCCTAAACCCACTTTTTCAGCTTCTGCAACTCTTACAGCCTCCACACATGGCATGTTCTAGCCATAGCTAAACATTTAAATTCCCCCAACATACCAGGCATTTCCATACATCCAGACTTTTTTTTTTTTTTAAATTAATTTTTTTCAACGTTTTTTATTTATTTTTGGGACAGAGAGAGACAGAGCATGAACGGGGGAGGGGCAGAGAGAGAGGGAGACACAGAATCGGAAACAGGCTCCAGGCTCCGAGCCATCAGCCCAGAGCCTGACGCGGGGCTCGAACTCACAGACCGCGAGATCGTGACCTGGCTGAAGTCGGACGCTTAACCGACTGCGCCACCCAGGCGCCCCCATACATCCAGACTTTTATACTTGGTCTATGGCTTAGTATACCTTGTTAGGCAAGGCAATAATTTAAATATTGCCTTCTCTCTTGCAACTTTATGTCTATTCCTGGTACAACCCATCCCTCCTTCTGTGTGTTCCAGTAGCAGTTTGTACATTTATTATGGTACTTTTCACATGATTTTATAATTATCAGTAACATCTGTCTCTTCCACTCAACTGACAGCTTCTCAGAAGCAGGGACTGTATAATGTTTATTTTTATACTTTTGTATTAAAGCACGGTGACTGGCAATTAATGTGAATGGCTGTAGGAATGAATGAATGAAACCCAGCTCGATCTGCCCATATTATAGATAAGAACACATATCCAGAGAGAAATAAATAGAGAAGTTAAACATGCTTGAATCACACAGTTACTGGCACAGCCAGAATCTGAATCCAAGTTCAGAGCTATCTTGGCCACAGCCTCTGCCCAGAAACTTGTAAGCATTTCTTCCAATTTTCCCAGGTTAAGCCAGCTTAGCCCCCGTCCCCATTCTAGGTCACACCCTGGAGCTCTACCCCATCCCTAGCATTTCTATAGTTTTAAGGGGATGTGTTGGGGCACAAAGCACCTCATAAGGACCTCTAGAATCCTGGGGTCTCCAGATATAAACGAATTGAGTTTAGAAAAAGACTTTCCTCATCCTTTTGACATACCTACCAAACTTCCAACAAATTCCAAAGGAGCTTTTTGCTACCCTTTCTAACTTTTCTGTTATTTTTTTGAGATTCCGTTTTCAATGAAATTTCTTCATGTTTCCTCCGCATACCCTTCGTTCTTATGTGGAATCAAAGACTGGTGGTTTGGTTATTTTTTCACCATTATCAAGAAGGAGTTCTTAACCTGGAGTCACTTGAGTCCTACTTCACTTACGAAGCAGGATGTACACACACCCTCTTTCTAACTGACCCATCCACATGTTCATCCCATCTTTGAGGAGAGAACTGGTATGTGGCCCGATATCTTATCTATTACCCTGCTTGGCAGTGAGTAAAAAGCCTCATCTTGCTGATGAATAGCAACCTACAAAAATGCAGAAGCAAATCATAAATCCTCAAATACAAATGTTTATAAACATAACATTGCTCTCATATCTCAATTCCCAGAGGCTGACCTTCTGTTATCTACATTCCTTAATGACAAAATACTGAAGTAGGTTTTTTGTAGGGAGATGAAATCACTGTAGACTTTCATCAAATGCCAAACTCCAGGGGCGCCTGGGTGGCTCAGTCAGTTGAGCGTCCGACTTCAGCCCAGGTCACGATCTCACAGTTCGTGAGTTCGAGCCCTGCTTCAGGCTCTGGGCTGATGTCTCAGAGCCTGGAGCCTGCTTCTGATTCTGTGTCTCCCTCTCTCTCTGCCCCTCCCCCATTCATGCTCTGTCTCTCTCTGTCTCAAAAATAAATAAACATTAAAAAAAAAAATGCCAAACTCCAAATAGCTTTACGTTTTCATTTATAAAACCACAATTAGAAATTCCTCTCTCTTTCAACTGGTGATAATTCAAAGATACCCGTGCATCATTGGTTTGAAATTGGTACCAGAACATTTTAGATGTAATGCAGCAGTATAGAGTCCATGCAATCAGTGTGATGGTACGTGGCATGTCTCATATTTCAGGTGAGAAATAGTATCTATATGTGAAATAGTATCTGAAAAGCAACTTTATCCATAAAAGTATAGTCATGGGACACACTTAAATTTTAAAATGTAAGAAGGCATTGAATTTATATTTAGGTTCCTATCAAACACATTATGCATTCTTGGTTATTACACAGGCACATGTAAAGAGAGATCTCATTTCCCAACACCAATTTCAAGCTAGCCAAGGAAAGTTCTAAGCCATACCAAGAGGTAAAAAGCTACCCCGGGGAGGCGGGGGGGGCACCTGGGTGGCTCAGTCAGTTAAGCATCCGACTTTGGCTCAGGTCATGATCTCACAGTTTGTGGGTTCGTGTCCCATGTCAGGCTCTGTGCTGATAGAGCCTGGAGCCTGCTTCATATTCTGTGTCTCCTTCTGTCTCTGCCCCTCCCCTACTCGTGCTCTGCCTCCCTCTCTCTCTCTCTCTCTTTCTCAAAAATAAATAATCGCTAAAAAAAAAAGCTACACTGGGTACTATCTCTTTAAATTTGTGTTATGATGCAGAGAATTTAAGGTTTCTCTAGTGTGTATATGGATTCCCAAACTCTTGCTAAGGTAGCTGCTAACTTCTTGAAATATAGTTTCTGAATGGAATTGAGGTTAGGAGAGAGGAGAATCATAGTAAAACCTTGGTTTGTGTGCATAATTTGTTCCAGAAACATGCTTATAAATCAAAGCACTCATATATCAAAGTGGATTTCAAGAACCATTGGCTCAGTTGTGATCATGGCGTCCCTTACTACTTGTATTGCAAGACATAGCTCATTTATCAAGTTAAAATTTATTAGAAATGTTTGCTTGTCTTGTGGAACGCTCACAGAACAAGTTACTCATGATCCAATGTTTTAATATAGTTGAATTCAGAATTACTGAAGAAGTAATATAGTTACTGATACAATAGTTGCACAATCCTTAACAGTAGGTAAGAAACTATGGTTATGTTTTTCTGTAAGTACATATATTTCATAATTTGACCACAAAAACTTGTGTTCTTACTTTCATATGATAAAGTTGCTGTTGGGAAGTGGCTACCTAGTCCGGACCAGCATTCTCTGCAAGCTTGGTGCTGGGTGACTTCTACCAAAGGAACATTAGGATCAATGGTGTATGTCAGCTTCAGATCAAAAAGGAAAAATCATGTGTATCTTCTCCATGTTCTCTCCCCATCTGCTGGCTGGAAGCAGGGACTTCTCTGGGTCCAGGGGTTGTTGGTGACATAAGATGGAAGGAGTCTAAGTGCCTCAATCAGTAGCCCTACAGTGGACTATTACATGAGTGAAAGATAAACTCTAAGGTGTGACAACAGTGAGATTTGGGGGTTTACTTCTTGTTAACAGCAGTGAGAACTTGCTAATGTCTTTTTTTTTTTTTTTTTTTTTTTTTTTTTTTTTTTTTAATAAAGAGGGAGCAAATCTCAGGCTCAGTTTTCATTGAAAATTATAACTGGCTAGAATTGAAAAACACTGGTTTTCAGTATGTTCATTTTATGGTTAGTTTCTATTTCCAAATTGATATTGGTATTTCATTTATGGTAATGATATATTTTCTTTTACAATTTGTTGGTAAAGTGGATTGATTTAAAGAAAAGGTAAGTGATAGTTGAGGTGGTATGCAACTGTGAGAGAAATCATGAATAAAAGCTAACTTAAAGCTTCTGCGTGGCAAAAACAAAAAACCAATAGGCTAACAAAATGAAAAGGCAACCTATCAAATGGGAGAAAATCTATGCAAATCATGTGTCTGATAAGGGGTTAAAATCCAAAATATATAAAGAACTCATACAACTCAATAACAAACTAAACAAAAAATGATTGAAAATGGACAAAGGAATCAAATAGACTGTTTTCCAAAGAAGACCTACAAATGGTCAACAGGTATATGAAAAGGTGTTCAAATCACTAATCATTAGGGAAATTAAATTAAAACCACAATGAGATAATCACCTTAACACCTGTTAGAACGGCTATCATCAAAAAGACAAGAGATAGGTGCACCTGGGTGGCTCAGTTGGTTAAGCATCTGACTCTTGTCACAATCTCGGGGTTTTGTGGGTTTAAGCCCGGTGATAAGCCCCACATTGAGCTTCGCAGAACTTGCTTAGGATGCTCTCTCTCATTCCCTTTCTCTATGTCCCTCCCCCACTCGCTTTCTCTCTCTCTCAAAATAAATAAAGGAAAAAAATATAAGAAATAATATGTGTTGGTGAGGGTGTGGAGCAAAGGGAACCCTTGTTGGTGGGAATGTAAATTGGTACAGCCCCTATGGAAAATAGCTTAAAACATTAAAACCAGAACTACCACATAAGCCAGCAATCCTGCTTCTGGGTATGTATCTAAAGGAACTGAAATCAGGATTTCAAAGAGATATCTGCACTCCAATGTTTATTGCAGCATTATTCATAATAGCTAAGATGGAAACAACCTAAGTGTCTGTCTATGGATAAATCGATAAAGAATATGTGGTGTATACGATGGAAAATTATTCAGCCATGAGAATGAATAAAATCCTGCTGTTTGCTACAACCTGGATGAACCTTGAGGGCATTATGCTAAATAAATAAATCAGAGGGCCAGAAGGACCTATATTGCATAGTATCACTTATATGTGGAATTTAAAAAAAAAAAAAAAGAGTCAAACTCATAAAAACAGTGAGCAGAATGGTGGTTACCAGGGGTGGGGGTTAGGGGAGGAGTAGAAAGATACTGGCCAAAGGGCACAAACTTCCAGTTACGAGATTAACAAGTTCTGGAGGATCTAATGTACAGCATGGTGATTACAGCTAATAACACTGAATTGTATACTTGAATGTTGGTAAAAGAGTAGATCTTAAATGTTCTTACCACACATACACACAAATGGTAATTATGTGAGAGGACAGAGGTGTTACCTAATGCTATGGTGTTAATATTTTGAAGTAATACATAAATCTATCAAATCAGCACATTGTACACCTTAACGTTATGCAATATATCATTATATCTCTATAAAGCTGGGAAGAAAAAAGATTGAAAAGGAAACTAATTTACATGGCATTTACTAGGTATTAGGGATTGTTCTAAGTACTTTGCAAATACTTACCTATTTAATCTTTAAAACAACCCTATAAGGTAGGTATTGTTATTAAAATCCAGCTACAGATGAAGAAAATCAGGCCTAGATAAAGTAAACTTCGAGGACTGGGTGTGGAGTGAACAGCTAGCATCTGAACCCAAGGCAGTTCATCTTCTGAACCCATGCTCTTAATCTGTACATGGTAGTGGAGGTGGTTAAGACTGCAGACATGTGGCAACCAGAAGGCCCCCACATTCTGGGGGCTTTAGTGAAGCAGTGGGTCAAAAGGCAGCTTACAGAGAAGGAAATGAGGCCAGGAACTGGATTTGTTTCCTTGAATTAAGGTTTGCAGTCTTCAGGAGACTCCTGCTAAAATATACATAGTATATTTTATATACATGATAGGCAACCTATCAAATGGGAGAACTTATCCCATAGGATAAGAAACACACAAAGCTGTTATCCCCACCACTGTGTGGGACAAGCTTATTAAATCATTTTTAACTTGTGAAGCCAGAGGATAGGTACATGTCAATTTTAAGAATGCTCTATAGGCAGTGGTTTTCCAGTGAGGTCCCCAGACCAGCAGCATCAGCAGCACCTGGGAACTTGAAAGAAATGCAGACTTGCAGGCTTCCCCGCAGACCTACCATCTCAGAAGCCTTGGGTGTGGGGTCCAGCCATTTGTGTTTTAATAAGCTCTCTACTGGATACTTCAAGGGCTCTAAAAGTCCTGATTACCACATGTGTTACATTTTTCAGGGATATTTTTAAAGGAATTTCTAGATATTTATTTGAACAAATAATTATTATATATTTGTAGGGTGCAAAGAGCTGTTCTAGGCATTGTAGTGAAGGGTGGGGTTATAGAAGGCAAGGTTAAATGAAACCTAAAATTAAAAAAAAAAAACAAAAACCTGAAGTTCTGACTTTCCACAGTCAGTTTTAAGTGAGACATGGAGAGATGAAGTGTCCTGACAAGCCACTCACTGCTCAGCGCCCCAGCACATGCTCGTCCTCTGGCTTACTTCTCACCATGCCAAATCGTGCACTTCTTACCATGGCTGAAATGCTGGGGGTGTCAGAGAAGCTCACTGCACATCTGCCAGTACAGACACACTCACTACACTGATGAATGACTAAAGAAGGCAGGAGATAAGAAAAGTAAGTACTGACTGAGGACTGAGTATGCAAGTGGCCAAATTTAGGGTTCCTTTCTGGAATAATCTTACAGAAAGGGATCCAGTCTTCTTCAACCCCATCTAGGAAGTGTGGTCAATGTTAAAAGCCCCCCAAGCCCGAGGACTTGGCTGGAGCCCACCATGGAGAAGGACCACCTGGAGTGTTTTTGCTCCAAGCACTTGTCTCTCCACAGTAGGATAGTATGAACCATTGCCTCAGTGTCTTCATCTATAAAATGAAGATAATAGAAATAATGCCACCATGGGCTGTTGTAAGACTTCAATAATAGAATTGTTATAAAATTTTTAGAACAGGAGCTAGCACAGATAGAATAAGAACTCTGCAAATTTTAGCTGTTATTAGATGATCCTGAATGTTCTAGCCAACTCAGATCTGTGATGGCTTAGTGTTCGTGGTAAGGAAATCTGTGATGCTTGGAATAGGATAATAGAGTAGTTTGACATGTTAGGATAATGTGAAAGTCCTGACACTAATTTTGTACTGCATGCGTGTGTGTACATGTGGCTGGGGGTGAGGGGGGAAGTAGCATGATCATACAGAAAAAGGAAGCACGGTTGGTCTAATGACAAGACACAGATTTACACTATGCACGTTCTTTATTTTTAATGATGAGAAGTTTGTGCAAACCAATAAAAAACTCCTTTGCTAGTTAATTAAATTGTACTCGATCTTTATATTTGCCCAACCATTTACATAAATGTAGTGAACATGAGCTATAAGAAAAATGAACTGGGGCGCCTGGGTGGCTCAGTCAGTTGAGCATCCCACTTTGGCTCAGGTCATGATCTCGTGGTTCCTGAGTTTGAGCCCCGCATTAGGCTCTGTGCTGAAGGTCAGAGCCTGGGCCCTGCTTCAGATTCTGTGTCTCCTTCTCTCTCTGCCCCTCCTGCACTCATGCTCTGTCTCTTTCTCTCAAAAAGAAACATTAAAAAAATTAAAAAAAAAAAAAGAAAAATGAATTATGAGAACACTATAATTCAAAGTCACTTTGCATACTTGCAGTTTTAAAAAATTTAATATAGAACATCAAAATCTTCATGGTCACAAATCTAAGGTAGGCCAGTACTGTTATGATGTATCTGTCATTCCTCAAAATGACATTCATAATTAATGAAAACTAGTATACAGCTTATTGGCTTGCTTTCTAGCTCTTCTAAAATGCACATTCAAATTAATTTCCCCTGTTCTTTATCAACAATAAAAAAACATGATAAAATTCAAATATTCTTTGGGAATTTGAGATAATAGAGTTTTCAGAAATAAGCCTTTGAAGCACAAGCAATAATTAGATGTCCCTATGTCAGTGCTTCTAAAACTATTTGCAGCAGGACGTTAAATGGATTTGGGGGGAGAGGAGATACTCCTGGTCCAAAAAAAAAAAAAAAAAAAAAAATCAGCTAAAAGCTACAAATTCTAATCCTCCTCAGAGATTCACAGTGCAGATTAGCACATTAAGATTCATAATTTCTGGCTGCCCCCTGACAGCATTATTTTACTGTCTTTATTTTACAGATGAGGACACTAAGGCACAGAGAGTTTACATGACTTAACTAAGGTCATTCAGCTAATAAGTTATAAAGTCAGGATTCAACTCCATGTAGTCTAGTTGTGGAGTTAAACTTGACATTACAATGTATTTTTTTTAATTTTGCTTTATTTTAAGAAAGGTCTGGCAGTCTAAGCCTTCTTGTGTGAGCTTCTGCATTTAAGATGGTAATTTTCTCCCAATCAGCTTTCCCATATGACCAAAAGCATGACAATCTGTTAAAGAAAACTGTTAACTTTACTGCCCAGTGTTTCCTAAACTCATTTGATCTTAGAAATCTTTGTTCTAGGGACAATCCTAAATATTTGGTGAAGCTAGTATCCCAGAAACACTAAGGAGAGTAAGTAAAAGCAAGTCTTCCTTTTCAGAGGAGAGAAATTCACATGTAGGAAAGATTAGTATAGTTATTTATAACTAAATGAAAGCATTTGGGCTCTTCAGAAAAAGCTGAAGAAGGCTAACTTTATAAAGTGATGACAAACTCATTCACCATTTCTCTGGTTATTAGGAAGAGGAGAAAATAATAGCTCATACAAAAGAAGACAAGTATTAAGTCACACAAGAGAGAAAAGTATTATTCTAAACAGTGTCACAAGTGGGAAATAAAAAGGCATTTAAGTGCAGCACAAAGTGGCTAGGGAACAACAGTGGGATTTACCTGACCTTTCCAATCCAAGAATAACATTCCTTTCCTACAGCACAGAAGAGTCATACTTTGCCCCGCTGGACTTCCCTGGGGTGTCTGCTGGCAGCTGAGTCCGGGGAGAACCACCAAAGGGACCTGAGCCAGTGTGGTAGCTCTTCATAATTGCCTTGTGGCAGACAGTATTTCTATCTCTATTTCACCACCCCCTCTTTTTTAAGGAGAGAGAGAGAAAGAGAGAGCGAGCTGGGGAGAAGGGTAGAGGGAGAGAGAGAGAAAGAATCCTAAGCTCAGCTCAGAGCCCTTGGCAGGACTGAATCCCACAACCCTGGGATCATGACCTGAGCTGAAATCAAGAGTCAGAGCAATCCAGGCGCGCCCTCCACCCCTGACTTTTTTTTAATGTTTATTTTTTTTGCTAGTTCAGAAAATCTATACTGCTGTATGCTTCAGATTTCTTCTGCATTGAAATATAAGTTTCTGTTGTACAACAGGACTGAGTTATTAGTGGTTATCTTCAAGCACCCTACCCACATTAAGGGAATATGCACCTGATAGACTAAACTGTGATACTCCGATAACACTCCTTTTCATGAAATTAGGCTTTTGAGGTGACAGCTCTGTCTGGGAAAGCAGAGAGAGCATTCCTTGCAATTTCAAATTCATCATACAGATCTTTCCCTGGAGGCCATCTTCTTCCGGTTTTCTTGGCTTTCATTTCTCCCATCTTTAAACAGATTGCCAGAACAAATGTCTTTTAAGGCCACTCATTTTTACTGGAAAAAATGACTAGACATTTGAAGGACTTTATTTTTAAAACACTTTCACAGAAAGAGTAAATGTTGATTACATAGGAAATCCTTATATTTTACTAAGCCATTAAAATTGTTTGATGAGAACGCACAAAGAAAAGCATGATTGAGACCCAAAAATAAATGAATGAGATGAATCTTGGAACATAAACTCATTTTGCAGTCTGGTCTCATTTGTTTTTGGTATGAGTGCAACTTTCCAGCTTACTGCTCATGGTGTATTAGGAAAAGGTATAATTATAATTTAAATGTGAAACCCTAATAGCTCTGGTTCAGCTGAATTTATTAAGCAAGCCAATTTAAGGGCTTCCAATATATAATGGGAAGTACATTTTAGAAAACAGATTATTATTTATCTCAAATGCCTTTAATTTAAGCTTATGATACATGTTTATTATATAAATTCATTAACATATTTCCTTTGTTGTCATTTTTAAAAGTGACATATAGCACTTACCACAGACCAGGTGCTATTCTAAACACCTTATGTATATTGATTTGATTTGGTCCTCACAACCACCCTGTGAAGTAGGTATTATTATTCCTTTTTACAGGTAAGGAAACTGAGGCATGAAGAGGTTAAGTAATTTCCCCACAGTCTCATAAGTAGTAACTGGCAGACCTGAGATTCAAACCCAGGCAGTGTGACTCTACATTTAGTATTATATTTATCATCAAAGATTTTTTCAGGAATGCAGCCAAAGCACTTTATGAAACACATATTAACTTACTTATCATTCGATGCCAACCTTGATATTATTTTATTAATTTGCTTTATTTTAGGAAGGAAAGTCTAGGAGTTAAAGCCTTTTTATCTAAACTTTTGTACTTATGGATATAATTTCCCCTAATATGCTTTTCTATGTAAAGCACAAAGATAGGAGTCTCTTCTTTAAAAAAAAAAAAAATAGCCAAAAAAATAGGGCTTACAGATAAGACTGTCCAACAAACAGTAACATTTATTCAAACAAAAGTGGAGGACAGAGTTACAGAGGACAGAGTGCAGTGGAGCTGGGAATATTAATTTTCCAAATGTGTCCTCAATCTGCTGCAATTTATTTTTACAATCAGCCTGTTACCCCAAAATGTTACTTTGAAGGCTTGGTGATGGGATAGTTTGGTGGGATGTTCAGATAACATTAACAGGAAGTTCATTTTAAGAAAGGCAAAATTTTGAAGAAAAGTTATAGATTTATATTATTTCTCAAAGGCATAATGATTAAATATTTATTTTCAGAAGCTGAATAGACTAGTAGAAGTCTACAGAACTGATGTGAAAGCCTGTTGATTTGAATTATTAAGGGAGAAGAAAGTATGACTTTGAAGTCCACTATCTGTTCCATATATAACTTACTCAGCTTCTGTGCTATTTTCCCACTACCACTCCTTACAAGATTCAGATTATCTTACACAGGTATTTGAATGTGCATGTAAAAACCTGCCCTCAGGTAAGACTGAACCCTTGACTTTTACTCTTGGACGGAATTCAATCTTATCTAGCCCCTTCATCCTTTGGAAAATTTTTTCAAATGTCCAAACCATGCATAATCTTAAATTCTGCTTCTTTATTGAGTCCCATTGTAGGCTGTCAAAATATTTGGAGTCATCACATCTCAGCAGTTAGCAAGAGTGTTGCTGAAAACATAAAATGCCAGCCCCAACCCTTGGGCACCAAGATCCATAACTCTGAGCAGCAATATCCAATGAAGAGTTTAGAAATGGTATTCCTCTGTTCTGTTCTATTTTATTCAGAAACCAAATGAGTCTTTCTGATCCTTTATTGCATGGAATATTTTCATGTTAATAGTGTTGGCTCTTTCTGATGTAGGCCCAGGGGGTGCTGGGACTCCTGTGGTCCCCCCATTGAGACCATCTGTGTTGTGGCCTGGTGACAACATTTCAAAAGGTAGAGCAAGCCCCCATCTGTACAGTCCGCTCCTAACCACTGTGCAAAGTACACAAGCACTGCTCTGAACACTTTGGCTTCCACCTGACTTTCCCACAGAGGATCTTGGGAGGTGCTGAGCCTGAATAGACCCTGAGTGGGAAGAATGAAAGTCCCGTCCTGGGCATGAAAGAAGATCCTCCGTTAGCAGTCTTTTTGCAAGCCCCCCTTAGTGTCATAGCACATTTCAAAATCACAGTTTTTTGATCTACTGTTTCTCACATTTCACAATTGGCAGACATTTTGAGAATTCCGCAATTCAGTACCAAAAGGTAAATTTGTAACAGGTAATTGAAATCCTGTGAATATTTGAGTCCTAGGAATATGACTCAATGAATATAGATAGGAGTCCAATGAATACAGGACTCAAATACTTGAAAAAACATTCCCTCAAAAAGCAACAGGAAACAATTCTACTTAATGAGCAATTCTGAGCACAGTTTGCTGGCCGGCAGTTTTAGATGGCTATTAAAATCTCAATCAAGTTTTCTTTCAAAATCTTAATTATAATCTCTCCATATGAACTCAAGCAAAATAGTATTGAAATGAACCTGTTACGTGCGGGGCTGATCATTTTAAATGTTTATTTAATATCAGTATTTATAATTCATGACAGTATTAGAATATTCAAGTGAATTCAAATTCCTCATATCTGAAAGAAAACTAAACCCCTATTTAATAAACATTGATTGAACCCAAACCTACATGTAGCAGACTTTGTTGTTTGTCTAATCAATGTTAACTGTCCATCTTCCTCACAGAGTCTTGATTTTGTTCAGTTATCAACCTTCTCTATTATAGCCACAGTCTTCAGGGAATCATGGCCATCCTTAGCCTCAAAGGATGAATGATTTGTCAAGTCCTGGTGGCTCCATCTGTTACTAACTTATGCCTGGGCATGAGTTGAAATTGTGCTCAAGGAAGATGAGGAGATCTTTGCTAGGAATGGTGCCTCCAAACATGGGTTCTTGCTTTTATCCTTCTGCTAGACATCATCATCGTTGCATGTGATTTCCAGAACAAGGGTGGTCATTGTGCAATCATGAGAGGAGCCAGCCAAGAGCAGAGCAGACACATATTATGTCAGGGTGGAAAGAGAAGAGAGATCTGGATCTCTGATGTGTTGTTCAGATACTGAATTAGTCATTTTTTGAGCCATCCTAATGGCACTCCCTGTGTGTGACATAATAAATTTTCCTTATTGTTTAAGCGGTTAAGTTGTATAGAAAAAGCAATCTAATTTATACAAAGAGTATGGCCTTGATCTTGATGACGGTAGGGTAGAGAGTAGAAGGAAAATCTCATGGAAGTGGATGTTATTGATATGGCACACAACTTAAAAGGATAGAGCTATGTTTCACAAGCAAACTTAAATATATTTGAGTGCAGACTGGGGAATAAGACTGAGAGAAGGAACAGGAAAAAGAGCTTTACAGGTAGCGTGACAATATAATTTATCATCCCAACTATTACACTTTGGAATGTGAAATGAAAGCTTAGTAATATTGATATCAAAACAACAGGAATAAACCGGGACTGACCTAGGCAAACCAGGACACATGGTTGACACAATTACAGACCAAAGGAGACATAAATAAAGCCTTGGAGGAGGAAAAGTATAGGATGTCCTTGAGAAACAGTAAATGGCCAATTTGGCTTGAGTGTAGACTAGATATGAGGACTGGTGGGTGATTATCATGGAACAGTTATGTAAATTTCTTGAGATCCAAGTGAGAAGGTAGTACTTCATTTTGTCCACAGTGGGAGGCTATGCAATTTCTGGGCAGGGGAGAGGTATGACCAGACCTCTGCTTTGGGAAAATCAATCCAGAAGCAGAGGAGACTAGCAAGAGGGGGAGAAGTCCGGTAAGTCACTATTGCAGTAATCCTTCCAGGTCATGATCCGGGCTTACAGCAGTGGAAAAGCAAAGGGACACATGCCAATAATGAGGAGAGGAGAGCAGAAGGAAAGAAAGGCTTAAGGATATATTTTGAGATCTGCTACAACTGGAGAATGGAAAAGAGAAGCAAACGAAGGACATAGAGCAGGAGTGTCAGCGAGATGGAAGAAAATGATCACATCAACTAGCCCAGGACAGGAGACAATTTCAAGGAAGGGTGGGAAGGTGATCCTTGAACAGGGCTTCGGTGTTTCAAAGAAGTGGAAGAAGTGAATGTCCAAGCAAGAAGGTTGTTGGTTGGTGACCTCCAAGACAAGGCTTAACAGTGATGAAAGCATAAAACTTTTTCATGTTTCCTTTGCCTTTCAGAAAATCTTGTTAGTTGAATCAGTGCAGCAATTCCCCAAACAGTTCAACCTTAAAAGACCTGACAGTGGGTTCAACTGAAATAATGAAATCAATTCGGTGAGTAGCAGGTAGGGCTCTGACACAGATTACAGGTGTGTCATCCCACTTCACTGTCAGCTCTGCATCACCCCCTTCACAAAGCCAGAGTCACTTAAATACTTCTATCCCTTTTGTCCCCAAACTAAGCTCAGATCTACCTGATCTCTGAAAACCCTGACCTTAGGCAGGAGGGATTGACACAACTATAGCCCAAGGTCTGTGATTCAGTATCAAATCTTTGTTGCTGATTCAGGTGGAAGTAGAAATACAATTCCTACTTTGGGCCTGGTTTCCACTAGCTGATCTCTGTTCCTGAGACTCTGCTTTGGTCACCGAGTCAACACCCCTAGTCCCTCTAAGGATGAGACTACCTGTTCCCATCTGTCTTCCAGGCATTGGAATTCTTTTGCTTAACTCCATACAGCGGCAACAGATTTTCCTAACACCCACTGGCTCCTACATTCCCGGACCTGTGTTGTGTCCAATACCATGCTACTACTCCCCACTGGCCTCCCTGACACACTTTCCCAGAATACCTGTCTTCTGTAGCTCTTCCTTCCATCGGCCATGTTCTGTGGCAGGAGAAGATACCCAAAGCACCTTCGAAGGAAGTCTACCCTTCTGTGTCCATTCCTCAATTTCTATGCTCCAGCTCTTCCTGACTTAATCTATCCCATTGGGTTACACAGTGGGTCTCTGCCTTACCTGATACATGGTAATAGGTTTTTGTATCCAATCTCACCTTTGCAAAGGGCATCCACGCAAGAGGGAACACTTGTAAATTGGTACCAGAAGAAAACAGATTCTGCCCTATCCTCATCCATTAACAAAAATCATGGCGTGTGATTCATGTACTTGGAAATGTACAGGAAGCGGAGAGAAGCACTGATCCATGAACACAGATGCATTCAAGGTTGCAGCAGTATTTCAGTGCCAATATTTGCAGTACGAATAAAGTTGTCAACAATGATATTTTGGTGACAATGCTTGAAATAAAAGCACAAACACAGCCCATGCATAATGTCAAATAGTAAAGTGTTAAGTTCTCCGGATGTGTACCTAATCTGATCTGATGCCTCTGGTAACTGAACATAAACACAGACATAAGCTTCTCTTGTATTTTCTTGGAAAAAAGATTGGCTGGAACCCAAGAACATGAACATAATCAATATCTTTCATAAAATGAAGGAAGAGAGGAATGCTTCCCTATTTCTAAGACACCTGGGCCCAAGCTCTACCACACCAACAAAGAATAAATAATATGTCTTCTTGAGGACAGTGATGGACATCATATGTTAACGTCTGTCACTTTCCTACACAATTTTCCCACTGCATTTGTGAGATCCTTTCTATTGTTTAACCTCCACGTCTAGCAAGTTGCCTAGCATATAACAGATATCCACTAAGAGTTGTGTGAATGAATGAGGAATGAAGGAAAGAAGAAAAAAGGGAAGGAAGGGAGGGAGGGAGGGAGGGAGGGAGGGAGGGAGGGAGGGAGGAAGGAGGGAAAGTAGGTAGGTATATATGACTATGATAGAACTGCAGTCTTTAAGGCACTTGCTGCCACTATTCATGCTGAAGATAAGACATAATCCTATTATTTAAAAAAAAAACAAAAACAAGAATGCCTAACAGGTCCCATGAATAACCTTTCCCCACAGCTTCTTTAACATATACAAAGAGTTAGCAAAAGGAAGAGTCAATGGGGAAGAATCCACCACAGCCATGAATCTTTCCCTCCCATAGCTAGACAATATGGAAAGGAAATCTGTAAAATGCCCTGTTCCAAGTTTAAGTTTCAAAAGTATTCTAATATTTTCATATCCCCCTCTCTTTCCTAACCTTGAAAAAAAAAGTATTTTATTTAAAATGGTGTTTTGGGTGCCTGGGTGGCTCAGTCAGTTAAGCATACGACTTCTGATTTCGGCTCAGATCATGATCTCACAGTTTGTGGGTTTGAGCCCCCTATCAGGCTCTGTGCTGACAGTGCAGATCCTGCTTGGGATTCTCTCTCCCCCTCTCTGTCTGCCCCTCCCCTGCTCGTGCTCTCTCTCTCTGTCTCTCTCAAAATAAATAAATAAACATGAAAAATATTAAAAAGAACAAAATGGTGTTTTAAAAATCATATTGTAAATAGTTACAGTAAACCAAGTGTTTGTTAATTTGAGAAAACACCTTCAAAAATCTCTTCAGGTGTGTCTTCTCAAGGACAGATCAAAATGATGCATATCAGTCCAACAGTTTTCCCCTCACTTAGAGGAAAAAGTAGACTAGGAAATGACTAAGTTTCTCTAAAATAACAGGGGCAAAAAAGGCTATATTTGTACCCTGTGAATATGGTTGACACTAGCCTTGAGCACTTGGCTACTGATCACTCAAAAAATGGCTGGTACAATTTGAGATGTGCAGTAAGTATAAAATACGCACTGGATTCAAAGACTGTACAAAGAGCCATGGGAAATAATTTATTGGTAAATTGTTATATTGGTTACCTTTGAATAGTTTGGATATATAAGGTTAAGTAATATATATTATTAAAATTAATTTCAACTATTTTTAATTTTTAATATTTAAAATTGTGGCTCCTATAAAACTTAAAATATGGTTTGCATTATATTTCTATTGGATACTATGGAGCTAAGTTCTACTTTAATATCCCTTGGCCCATCATTATTGCAGATGGCTCACCAAATCCTGGGTTTTCAGAGGAACCAGAGCAGAGGGAAGAGCTACACAGGCATCATGGGTACAGATTTTTAAGCTTTTACTTACCATACATATCTAATTGATCTTGTAAGGTAGAAATATAAAATTAAATATGAGCAGAGCTTTTAGAAAACTTTCTATCATGTTTCTTTATTACAGTGTCTTAACCTTTAAAAGATAAAATGGTCTATGACACAGGTTCCACTAAACAACCGAGCATACATTTGTCGATGGATTAAATAAATACATGTGAAACTCTAGTTGTTGTATGGGTATTTTAATGAAACTGCCCTGTTGTTTATCATGTTCCTAGATTAGATCCAGCTCTGACATGTCAATCACATCTGCAACAACCCATTTACTATCCATTATTCCTATGTATTCTAATTAAAACAAACAAATCAAAGGAATCAACTCACAAAATTTGTCTCCTTTATTTTTTCTACCTTCCTTTCTGAAAGCAATGTTACCATTCTTTCTATGAACATGTGCTAATATATTTACAATTTGGTTTTTCTTGCCCATGATTTTTTGCTGATCAACTAGGATTCTTAAGTAACCTTTTTATAGACCCAGCTATTTAAATGCAGCAAGTTCAATAAACTGTTCTTTTTTAAAACTTTTTTTAATGTTTATTTATTTTTGAGAGACAGAGAGAGACAGAATGTGAGCAGGGAGGGGTAGAGAGAGAGAGAAAGACAAAGAATCTGAAGAGGCTCCAGGCTCTGAGCTGTCAGCACAGAGCCTGATGTGGGGCTCGGACTCACAAGCTGTGAGATCATGACCTGAGCCAAAGTCGGATGCTTAACCGACTGAGCCACCCTGGCGCCCCTCAATAAACTGTTCTAAGTGAACCAATTCCTTCCTTTATCTAGTTCCTCATCTTGACATTATCTAAGCATACCTTCTTCCTAGTATGTTTTTAATCAGGTTAGTTTCCCTATAAATAGTGGCTAATACTTGGAGATAATTTGCCAAGGAAGGGATGGCTAATCATCTGATAGGGAATTGTTTTCTGCATAGAGAGAGCTCTTACAGAACATTGACATCAATATAGTGTATACATTTACTGTAACAGATGAAGCTTTTGGAAAGTACCTGTAAATCAGTCTTACAAACCAGTAACCAAAAATAACAAATGATAAGAGGATAGTGGAAGGGCAAGAATGCTCTTTCAAAATGCCTGTGCAAAACTCAATCAAAACTACCTCTGATGCTATAAGCTACAAAATAGGTCATAAATATAACTTTGAACAAAGGTTGTAAAATCTTTTGATGGCCCTAAACTTTTGTTTATCAAAAGCAAAAGGAGAAAAGCAGAAATGAGTTAAATTCCTCTAAGGTCTACAAAGCCCAAGTCTCAACTATGAATTCCTGACTCTTATTTCCTGGCACAGAGAGACAGACAGTAAAGGTTTGCTGAAGAGAGGAAGGAAGGAAGGAAGGAAGGAAGGAAGGAAGGAAGGAAGGAAGGAAGGAAGGAAGGAAGGAAGGGAGGAAAGGAGAGAGTGGGAGGAAGAGAGAGAGGTATGGGAAAAATGAAAAGAGGCTTGGACTGGTTGAATCACAAACAAAATAGCTGCCATCTGAATGAATGGTGTTAGCTATGACAAATGTAGGATCTGACTGGGACACTTGTGTACCTGACATTATGGCCATGCCTCAGTGTCAGTGTTTCCTTACCATTCCACACATTCATATACAGACAATTTGTATGGTTTTGCTAATACTTTAATATATTAAAAAATCTTTATTCATATCACATATCCAGTAGTATGACAGCTTTCTCTTTTATCGTACTTTGAGAATCCACAACCCTCACATTTACATTTTCATCATTTCTGTTTATCTGGGATCCTACATTAATTAAGAATAACTTGAGGGGCATCTGGGTGGATCAGTTGGTAAAGTGCCTGATTCCTGATTTCGGCTCAGGTCATGATCTCATGGTTCATGAGATGGAGCCCCTCACTGGGCTCTGTGCTGACAGCACAGACCTGCTTGGGATTCTCTCTCTCTATCTCTCCCCCACCTCCCCAAAATAAATAATAAAATAAACTCAAAAAAATAATTTGGGAAAAGCAGAATTTAAAAAAGGAGATATGAAAAAAACAGTTTCCTTTCATCTCCTTCCTATTTAACGTGCTTACTGGTCTAGCTCTTTTCTCTAATTCAAAACACCCACAAGACATACATTTTTCTGCTTGTTTATTTCAATCCAATATTATCTTGATTCACTAGTTGAATATGTTTATATTTTTAGAACTACCTCATGTTACTTTACAATGCTACATTTTCAGTTGGCATCTCAGCTACTTGATGTTCATATGGAATTTTTATCTCATCCCCTAAGCATCCTTTTCTCCATCAGTGATGGTTCATTGTTATATTCAAACTTGTTCCAATTACACATAAATTATTGCTCTTTTCACTTGTTCCTAACTCTTTCCTTCTACAAACTCCTTACACAATCAAAAGGACTAAAGGGAAGAAAAACTCCCCCATGATCCCCCCAATACATCACTTGCATGTCACTGGAGGGTGGTAGAAAAAGAATGGGTTTTAGGGGTGCCTGGGTGGCTCAGTTGGTTAAATGTCGGACTTCTGCTCAAGTCATGATCTCACAGCTGATGAGTTTGAGCCCTGCTTTGGGATCTGTGCTGACAGCTTGGAGCCTGGGGCCTGCTTTGAATTCTGTCTGTCTCTCTCTCTTTCTCTCTGCCCCTCTCCTGCTCATGCTCTCTCTCAAAAATGAATATTAAAAAAATTTTTTTTTAAAGAATGGGTTTTGGAACCAGGAAGACTTTCTGGTTTCAAATTACGTAACTTTAATGCAAATCACTTAAGGTTTTTTGAATCTCAGTTTCTTCTTTTTGCAAAAGCATGATAATAATGCAAAATGATAGAACTGTTGTGAAAATTAAATTAGCTTCTCCCAAAATTACCATGCGCAAAAGCACTAGCTTTTATACCATGAGCACCTACTAAAAGAAAGCTGAGAATCAATGAGGTCAAGCAACTGGTCCTGTGTTATACAAATTAGTAGGAGATCCAGGACCCAAACCCAGGTAATGTCTGAATCTAAATCTACCTCAATAAATATTAGTTTTCTGCCCTTTCCAACCAAATCCAAACACACCTGCCTCTCAAGGAAGCATCCTGTCAGTGAATAGCTAAAATGCCATGTTCTCAGAGAAGCCTTCTCTATGGCCTAAGTCCAAACTGATTCTTCTCTTCAGTAGGGTACCACAACACTTCTCTAGATATTCATTAATACATTAAACAGTGACTGAGTGCCTCCTAAATCTCGGGCACTCTCCTAGTCCTGGAAGGAGTTTTTGAAATGTTAAAGTTACTTCCACAAGAGCATGGATCCTTGACTGGACTGTAAACTTCCTGAGGTTAGAAGAGCCCTTCTCATTATCTTCACACTTGTTGCCCTTTTCTTTATTTACTGCAATGTACTTTACAAAGGTTGAAAACACCAGGAACAGGCTCTATTCTAAGCTGTGCTACTGTCTGGCTGCAGGACTGTGAGCAAATCTAATTTTTCTGAGCCTGGGTTTTATCATCTCTAAGTGATTATAACCATCTTGCATGATTATTGTGAGCCATCCTGTGGATGACAGAGCTTTACACAAATGTAAGGGGTCATGTTGTTGCTACTGTTGATTTACATTATTGTTAATGAATTCATGAATACCAGAATGAACGATCTGCAGATCACTTCTGCACTCGCAGCTGTAAGGTCCAAAGTTTGGTTCTACACTAAGGCTCTCTTAATTCTATTACCCCATATTTGTTGTTAGACTCTGCTCAGAACTGGTTTCTGAGCTCTGATTACTGCCTGCTGTGAAGGGATCCTGATCTGAGCTGTTGGTGATCCTGATGTGGGCTGCCAAGCCTTAGCATTGTAGACTGTGTGGCCTGGAGCCTCATCTCACCACCCTGTTCTGTCTCTCGGTCCCCCGGACTTGCTTATTCTGACCAGCCTGCCCTGTCTCACTCATGTGCCTTCACATGAGGCCTCACCACGTCTTTGCCTCCTCTATTCGGCCCTGCTCTGCCCTACTTTTCAGTGTCCCAGTTCTAGGCTGCCATCTCTTCTGTAACCCTGGGGCAGCACTGGTCTCTGATGACCAAGTGACCCTCTATTAGACCTACTTCCCAGAAGCCTGACTGCCCACAGTCCAAGCTGCCATCCTTGCCTTGGCCTTCTCAGTCCTAAATGCACCAACAGCCCCTAGTCCCTGTAATCAAACCCATGTCAGGTGCAAGGCCTACCCATCTTCTGACGAGAAAACAAAAAACAAAAACAAAAAAAATAAAATAAAAGCAGCCAAATTTTGTGGTCTGTCTGAATCTCCCACCTCTTTTTCCTGCTGCTCAGCTTTTCTAGGCTTGGCCAGTTTCTATATTGCTAAAGCTTGGGCTGCTTTAGCTCCTTATGGTTTATTCTTGCCATGCCATTAACCTGACTGCTTTTACATGCTTCCTTTGCAACCTTTAATGTGTTTCCTCTTTCCAATTCCTTTAAGTTATCCCTTCTAAGTGAATGAAGCCAAGACACTAGCACATTCACATCATAAAATTTATGCAAATCCAATTAATCCAATCAAAGCTTGTTTGTATAAAAGCCTGTCTTATGTGCTCTTTAAAGTCACTTCCCATGAATGGAAATCTTAATTAGATGACTAAATTTAGAAGGATAGAGCATCTTGCAAGAAAACCAAGAACATTTAATCCTTAATACCATAAACTGGAAAATATGAATTTCACCTACCAAGAATAGTATTGTGCGGTTTCACATAAATTTTAATCCATGCTTTCTAAAAGAACCAGAATATCATGCCCTCAAATTTCTAGAGCAACATATAGATGCATATATTTCACTTCAACTTCCAATTTAAAATTAGGAAATTAAAGATATTTACTACATAGGTAAGCACACCTGCTATGTAACTTAGAAAATGCAAGTCAAGATGTCCTATTATGGAAGCAAAACATAGCAATAGCAACAAAAATATCCTTGCCATTTTAAATTTTGATTGTGCATATCAACATAAGCTTTCATAATTGTACTAATTGTCGATCTTTCACCATTGTCCATGTTGCATATAATGATTTAAAGTCATGTACTATGTGTGTCAGAGGGGTAATCTTAGTAACTAATTAAAAATTTATTGGGGTACCTGGGTGGCTCAGTCAGTTAAATGTCCGACTTCAGCTCAGGTCATGATCTCGCAGTTTGTGGGTTCGAGCCCTAAGTCAGGCTCTGTGCTGACAGCTCAGAGCCTGGAGCCTCCTTCAGATTCTGTGTGTTCCTCTCTCTCTGCCCCTCCCCTACTCACACTCTGTCTCTCTCTCCTTCAAAAATAAATAAACATTAAAAAATTTTTTTTAATTTATTTCACGGCAGTATTTTTATTTTAAAGTAGGGAAACGTAAGCCCTCTGGAACACACTTGATAGCCAAGATTGATGTGAGGAATATTTCCCTAGATTCCTTAAAACTCTAAAACAATAGTCTAATGTTTTTTCCTAAATTAAAATCAGTCACAGAAGTAGAATTATTTGTAAGACAGGCAGATTTAGATGTCTCATTTTGCAGGTAGCAAAAGTGAGGCTTAGAGTTAGAATGTGGGTCAAAGGTTTACCTCTTCAGGCTGGTAAGGGAGTCTCTGAGAATTATTGTAATGTATTTTCTACTAAGCATCCTTATGTTAAGAGCCTAATTACTTCTGTACTACACACCTTTCCATTCCAGACATTCTTGGAGTTCCTTCAACCTGGGAAGGTTTCTCCAGTCTAAATGACTTTGTATATGTATGCTCTTGCCTTTCTCTCACTTCCCTGACTAGCTAACCGTCACTTCCTCTCAGATGTCTCTCATCCTTCCTTCTATCTTCCACCCCCAGGCTCACTGCCAGCTTTTAGGATTAGTATATTTTCACTCTTCACTGACATTGAACTTTGATTTCTTTGAGGACGGGGATCCTTTCCGCCATCTTTGAATACGTAGCGCCCATTACATACACAAAGCCTTGTCCAGGGAGAACTCAGTAAATGTTTTTTTAATGGATAAATGAAGGAATGAATTACTGAATGCCAGGTCATTGTGCTTTAATGTGATTGCTTGCAGGCTATGTCATTTGCACCCATTGGCTAATTGGAAAATCCCAAATTTCAACGAAAAGTATCCATAAACAATAAAATCCTAATTTCATTTTCCCGCTTCCTTCTGAAGTTAATTGAAGTTGTAAGTGATTTGCCTGCCCAAGCAGCATTAAATCGTTCTTTACTCATTAATGTCATTTTCTAAAGTACCACTAATTTTTATCACTCTCTAAGGAAATAAACTCTTCTCAAAAATAGTTCCATGTATTGAGTCAAATCTTTCAACTCTTAATTTATGATTACTAATGAAAATGTACAGAGTATGATTCAGAGATCTAAGTGACAATAAAATCATGACTTATCTCACTTAGAACTCTGCCAGCTAGCTGAATCCTACACGAGAATATCAAAAATAGTTTTGTAATTTACCATATAGACAAATTTCCTATGTAAAATGTATTGTCGTTGATTTACAAAACAGAATGGAAGATGATGTGCTCTTTAAATCCACCAATTCATTCTTAAAAAAAGGCAGGAAGGGGGAACATAATGAAATATAGAATGTGTCACACCTGCTGAAGAAAGAACATATACTACATAAATGCTTACATAGTGACAATTTAAAGTTATACAAGTATGTGCTGTGGACAATGAAAGACTGAAATGGTGGTTACAAAAGCAAAATACAATGACGTTAAAGATTTTTAAAACAAAATAATAAGTGTTTGATATATTCTTCATTTGAAGTAAATATTTTGGACTATATTTTATATAACTTTGATTAAATTTTTTAAAATGAGTGTACATGGGGAAAATATCTGAAATCAGAGATGACTGGTAAGTAAATTAAATATTAAGACTTGGGTTTTAGAGAAATAATTTCAACTTTATAGCCTAACTATCTGTGAATGGTTACCGCAAATAATTTTAATTCCTGCTTCTCCAATTCTGTTCTCTTAAAATACATTAATACTTATATCTACCATTTGAAAGGCATTATGTTAGGCACTATGTGATGAGCAAGAGGCAAAAATATACAAGACGTATATGCAGATCTATAGGAATTTATAATTTTTTGATGGCCAAAATATGTATGTATAATTATAATACATACCTATGTAATACACTACATTGTGTATGCTACATGCAATTGGAAGCATTTTAGTAATCTTCTGATTGCAAGACAGCAAATCCAATTAGAAGATGTTGCCTGGAATTCTACTTCAAGGACTGAAACCCAGGTCAGTCTCAACTGGAAAGAAAATGCCATAAACTTTAACAATGTCTGCTGTGGTCATGGGAGGGAGACAGTGTACATCATCATGCAGTGTTTTTGTCTACTTGAAGAAAAGTTTAACTTACTCCCTTTACAGATGAGATGATTGACTACGAGGAGACTTTATACTGACCCCAAGGCTAATGCATTAAAGAAAACACTATGCAGAACTTCTGGTGTATTTGCCAGGGGTGAAAGTACACCTGAAATTCATCATTCAGGGCCGGTGCCATGCCTTAAAAATAGCACATCTCCAGTGAGATCAAATGTGAGAGCCAGAATGGCAAAATGGACTCAAATCAATGCCATATGAAGACGAAAACTCGTAAGTCTCAAAAAAACAAGAGTCAAAAAAAGTGAAAAATAACATCATACATTGGGAGAACATCTAGGTTTTTCTATATGGCTTCAAATGTTGAGACGGCTGTGAGCAGACAACTCAGAGAAACAGACTTTATTGCATTGTAAGGTAAAGTGTTCTAGTGACACTTGTTTCATACACATAAAAGGCTATCTGAGGAGCCATGAGTCAGTCGGTCTCCTGCCCCAGGTGGAGTTCAAACCCTTCCACACCAGATATCTAATGATACAGAGGTTGGAGAGCTACTTGAGTTTCTCAAGGTCTCAAGGTCAGTAAGCAGCAAAGTTAGGAGCAAAGGCCATAGCCTATCAGGCCAGTGAGTCTCCCTCCCTCCCTTCTTCCCTCTTTCTCTCTTTTCTTTCCTTCCTTCTTTCTTTTCTTTTTCTCTTTCTTTCTTTCTTTCTTTGTTTCTTCTTTCATTCATTTTAATTTCAGATCATCATAAAACCTGCATACACAAAATTTATTACCAATCCGACCAATAGCATTCACTCTTTCCATACAGTAATACATTCATTATTGCTACTGTTCCTTTTATTTCATTTTGCTTTCTCTGCAGCGCCCCATCCCACACCTGCAACTACACTTTTATGGGAAGATGTAAGAGGACAGACTATTATTCAAAAAGGATTTTAAAAGAAAGGTAGATCCCTATTGATAAGAAGGCATCAAAGGAAGAGTCATGAAAAAAGTGGGATTTGAGTCACCCAAAGTAAAGGCTCGGAAGTATTTAAGCAAATGGGAATGAAGAGCAGGGAAAATATCATAAAGCACAGCAGAGAACTGATTTCTTAAGTCACTGCTGTTTCGCAGAAAATGGCAGTACAGGATCGGACCCAAAATTTCTACAATCATTTTAGGAGTATTTCTAAGTCCCTTCAAAGAAAAAGGACTTCAATATATATAAATATATAAAGTCTATGTTCTTCCTTGAAATATATATACTTAATTTTATAAAATAAATGTATATACATACATACATACACACACACATCACTGAGTATTTCTTCCATGCCTCTAACTAGTTGCCTAACTTAACGTAATGACTCTGCCTTGAGTGCAGTAGATATGCTATATGTTAATTACATTTAGTGTTATAATTACATTATATTGTGTTATGTTAAAATCACACAATAAGAATTTGGAATCTGTGCATCAAAAACATGTAGGTTTTGGATGTGAGGGCGATCTGGCTGTGACATCTGTCACCCCATTGATCGCCAGGGTTGATTCAGCTGATCTGGCTGGCTAGGCGGGTGTCCCCTTCCTCCCTCACTGCTCCATGTGTGTCCCTCTAGAAGCTCACTCAGTCGAAGAGGACAACCTTCCCTGATAGAGGAGGACCCTTCTTCAGTCAAGGGTATATGAGTAGCTGTGCTCCCCTGCTAGAACCTCCAAACAAGCTCTCAAAAATGGGTAGGTTTCTGTTACATCTACTTGTAGCAGGCTTCAAGTGTAGTTTTACTTTTTGTCTGAAAAGATTTGATGTTAGGAGCGCAAAAGAAGACATCATAGAACCAAATGATTTGAGAACTAAGCACTCTTTTCCTTATCTATTACAACACCTCTTCACTATCGCAGACTACGTCAACTCTAACTATAATATTCAGTGAAATCTTTTCAGTCAACAGTTTAAAGCCACAAAGAGAAAGCTACTGTAATAATCACATACCCTTAATTTCTCTCTCCCAACTGATACTGCTCTGCAAAGCGATTACTTGCAGATGGACTTAGCCCCACCAAGAGATGGCAAAAAAAAAAAAAAAAAAAAAGGTAAGGGGACAAGGACCATCCCTATGTTAAAAACACATATCTGCCATTCTGCTGAGTTATGCCAGTTCCTTACTGGGGGGTCACGGGCTTAGTTGCTTAATCTTTTTGTGCCTTAGTGTCCTCATCTGCAAACTGAGATAACAAGAGTGTCTATCTCCAATGACGTGAGGATTAAATTAGTTAATACATGTAAAGTACTTACAGCAATGCCTGACATATACCAATATGACAGCTATTTGTGTAATTCCTCATTAGTTGTATGGCCTAGGGCAAGTCACTTAATTTATCTGGCCATTCATTTGAAAATTAAGAGATCAAACTACATGATCTCTAAGGCTGTTTTCATGACTAAAATATTCCAGCTACAAAGAAGCATCTCCTAACACTGGATTCACAAATCTTTTCCAAAAATAGAATGGCAGAAAGAACCTGATAGTGTGGCTTGAATAAAGTGTCTACTGGATTCCTGTATCTGTATTCTAGACTTAGTCCCAGGAGAAATAAAAAGGGGACCCCAAATCATCATGTGATTAGGAGCCAGAAAGAAGAAGAAACAAAGGTCTCTTTGTGAAAGACCAAAAGGGTTGTCACGTAGTTTTGACTAAGTCTCTTCATTCAGTTTAGTAACTGAGCGAACCCAACACTGTAAAGGCACTTGTGAAGGAAGAGGTCATTGTCACCAACCCAAAGATATTGTTTTGGTTTTTAATTGGAAATGTCAGGACTTCATTTTAAATTACAAGATGAAGCTCCAGGTGCACTATCTCTATCCAAGACTGCTCAATTTTGGTGTCTGTGAAAACTTGGCATTCTGCTTTGATGAGATCTCTGGAAATATAAGATGCTTCTCAGTGTGAAAAGTGCTTCTGTGCACCCCAGTGTGAGAAAATGCTAACTCTGAAATCTCAATAAAAAGTCTTGATAGAAAAGTACAGTTTTTGCTGGCATGGTTTAAAGCACTCTTTAAAAAGGGGGGATCATCACATGAGAAACACAATACACAATTTACTCAGAATAGAGGTTCTGGTTATATCAACACAAATCCTGCTTCTCTTAGAGAGGAAATGCCACAAGCTATTTTGGTATTACGTAGATATGTCAGGACTACATTTGTATTTAACTGACCTATGATTTCATAAGTCTTTTATTTCACGATACTGCTTTGAAAGATTTGAAGAAGGGAGAGATGAAATTTAATCCTGGTTCTGGGATTTGCAGCCAAGTCAAGTAAACTCTTTTAGCCTTATTTTCAAGGTATACTATACACGGAAGGTGGCCACCAAATATTTGTTCAGGGAAAGAAGGAATGAGGAAGATAGGGAGGAAGGAAGTCCTGGGAAGTCACCAGCATTTTACCAGAAAAGTCCCAATCCAAAGAGGCTGCTACAAGTCTTTTTGCTATCTGTATGTTAATTAATAACTGATTTAATTAACATTATGGATATAAAAATGATTTTTTATTGATGAAAGCAATTACTTTTAATTAACATGATGAATGCTAAAAATAGACTCTTTACTGATGAAACTGAATATTTTCAAGCTATGTGGATTGACTAAAATAGTTTCCCAATCTTGAATGAACAAACTATAGGCCTCCAGTGAGGCCTATAACCTATATCCCAATGGCTTATTCTCAGTGCATCTAGAGTCCAGCCATTGGTTTAGGAAGATTTCTGCATAAAGCATGTCATGACAGGGCACAGAATTCCACCTTGTCTGTGCTGAACCTTTCATACAGGGTTTCATACACTTAAAACACCTCAAAGGATAAAAAGCTGCCAGTTCACTGAACTTACAGGACAGGGCATATGGACTACTTTGCCTATTTTAATGAATGGTTATGTAACTACGTGCTCAGCAGAATTTGGTCATTATAACCTCATCATTGTAAACTTCAGTTGGTGCCTGGATACCGTATCTACCAAAAATAACCAAACAGATTGGGTAGGATGAAATTAGCTTGAATCAGATCATAATACCCTGACTTTGAGATGTTCAAGTCTAGTGACGGAAACATAAATAAAAATAATGCAAATATAATGAAAAATATTAGGTTATTTTAATATTATAATTTGTTAAAGAAGCTAAGGAACCATAGAGGCGAATGCACCTATTTTATCTGTGGGTGTCCAAGAGATTTGCTCAGAAGAGGTGGTGCTAGGTCCGAACAGATATTGCAGAATGTTCCATAAAGTTTGTTTTTTGTTTTTGTTTTGTTTTTTTTTTTTTTAGGGGGGAATGGATGTGGGAGCATTATATAGATTAGAAGCAAGGGAGATAAAAATTAATCCATGTAAGAAATTCCAAGTTTATTACAGACCATGTATATATGTGTGTGTGTGTGTGTGTGTGTGTGTGTGTGTGTGTGTGTGTGTGTATGTAATAAGCTTGGAATTTCTTATATATATTCACTACACACACACACACACACACACACACACACTCACTCACACATGTTGTCTCATTGAGAAATGTCCACCAAAACACTGCCTTTAGAATTTTAAACGCACCTGGATGGGAAAAAATCTTTAGGACTCTGTTTTTCACAGCAATAACAATAACAACAACAACAACAACAACAACAACAACAACAACAAAATGGTGGTTTTACTGACAGATTTTCAAACTACATCTGTCATAATAGGGCTAAAAACATAACCAGCCTGCTGAGTGACAACTGGCATTCTGAGAAATAGTTTCAATAGTACTGGAAATATAACTCCGTTTCACATAGTTTAAAATATCTTCCATCTAAAGGATATTCTTTATGATTTTCCAAAGTCTGTTAAAAGGATCCTCCTAACTATAGGTTAAGATCTCTGAGATCAGAACTTGTCTCTTGCATGAATGGGAATGTTGAGCTGTTCTACTGGTCACTCCATTGATTCTAAAAGCCAGTGAAGTTTTGTCTTTGAACATGTTTTTGAACATCCCCTTTTCATATCTGGTTGTACATTAACAAACATATTGATACTGTAAACAGCACATTGATATATAATCTATATGTTTTAACTCACCCCTGCCTTCTGGGAACGCCGCCATTTTATGTTGTGAATCAAATTAGTGGAAAACTGCATGTAGTCAGCAGAGCACTGGACTTAAAGTAATAGATTCAGATCCTGGATGTGTCATTTACCAGCTGGAGTAAATTGCCTAAGCTCCCTAGATGTGTTAATGCATATACTTTATGAAAGGGTTAAAGTGAAATGTAAATGGTTTATCTCATTCATTCAAAAGAAATGATTATGATGTCATTTTGCTGTGCACTATCAATAAATACTATTAGCATTTATGCTAAAAGAGCAGCTATCAGTTATTGAATGCTTATATTTAATTCTTATAAGGTATCATGTTAAGTATCATTACTTCAATTTCACAGACAAGAAAACGAAGGCTTGAAGCTGTAACTTCACGCATAATATCTGAACTCTTGAAGGTCAGTAATATGCCTTACTCATTATACAAGTTCAAGCAAGAGCATACATAGTACATAGTAGGTGTGTTATCACCATTTAAAACTTTTCTAAATAACGTCTTTTTGGGATGATGCAAGTTTAAAAATTAATATGATACAATGCCAACTTAATAGATGGTATCCATATTGCTCCCTGGAAATATTTGTTTTGTAATCATCTCCAGTGACAAACTGGGTATGTAACTCACGTAATCCACTCACATTATGTTTTCCTCATATTGTCTCCAAAGTGTATTCTCACCTATTTGATACTCACAACAGCTCGTAGGAAGAAAAGAGTCAACATTTTTCAGATAAGGTAACTGGCTCAGAAAAACCACAGGATTACCAAGTGATAGGCATTGGCGGGGGCAAAGAAGACAGGAAGAGAAAAAGGGAGACAGGGATGGGGAGGAGGAGAGGCAGAAGGAAAAGGGGAAGAGAGAGGAGAAGGAGAAGCAGAGGAAAACTAGCTGGTTTTCAGACCAGCTTCAGCCTTTCCCTCAGCATCACCATCTCTTCAACGGTATGCAAAGTGGAGGAGATCTGTGGAAAAAGGGAGACAAAAAGGATACAGGGAGGGAGGGAAAATATGAATGAATGAATATGAATGAGAATATCTAAGTGAAGCAAGGTCCTAAGAGACATAAGGAGGAGTTTAACCAGATTCATAAACCCTCAAAGTGTGGATCCACCTTTCAGGGAATCTTGGATATCTCTGATAATCTGATAAAGCTATGGAGCCTCTTACTAGGAAAACGTGTGTGTGTGTTTGCATACAATGTGCATATGTGTATACATAGTATTTATACACAATTTCACTGTGTTCACTGCACCCCAAATCTAGTGGTAGGTCCCATTTTAAAAAAACATTCCTCAAAAATAAGGCCGCCTCAGCCCTCCATACGCCAGGTCTAGAACTGGAGGGTGGTTTCACCTAAATGCAGATGCCTGCAGCACTGTGTCAGTGCATGCTACACAGATAAGAAAGATGGCTTCAGATCAGAATAACAGAAATATCTCTGAATCCCTTCTGCCACCACCCACCTCTCCACAACATTTCAAGCTTCACAGGAAACAAAACAATCTCCTACACCACACACTGAAACCATTATCTACACTGGAACACAAAGCTTCTGATCAAACCAGAAAAGCTGAAATTGAGGATAAATGACTTGAGAAAATGTTGACTCTTCTAGTATTGAATCACTATGACTCAAAAATCTTTAAACGATTTGTTTAACGTGTTAAGGTAAAGAACTAGAGGCACGGGCTTCCATGATTCTGGCACTGTCACCATGGGACTCCTGGTTGGCACTCCAACCTTTTCACTATCCTTCATAAGCTGAAGGTAAAAATTAATGAATGGATTTAAATAACTTAACACAGGCCTGATACATAATCCCACTAAAGATCCTATTTCTCATTTTTAAGTGGATTTAATGACAGTACTTGTGTTTAAAGAAAGTACTACAATAGTGAGCATTAAACGTATCTAGCACAGTTTCTGGTGCAGAGGAAATATTAGCTAGTGTCAGCTTACTTGAAAAAATAGAGGAGTCATCAAAGGTAGGAATCATTACTTGAGGTCAATAATAGAGTTCTGATTTTTGCTATTCTTGCTATTCAGACACCCCAATTTTTGTGGGTGAGTGGACTGAGCTAGGTGGCCTCTGTCCACATCTAATATTTCATCAGCCCTGGAATCCACTAACAAATGTATTTTGCTAGGTGCCTTAGATTATCTTGATTAATCATCACAACCTGGAGAGGACTAATGGTAGGTGACACGTATTTAGCTGGGCACTACTCTGACATATATGTTAACCCATTTCATACTCTTAATAATCCTATGAGGCCAATACTCATATTATCTCCATTTTACAGTGGAAGAAACTGAAGCCTAGAAAGACTGGCTCAGCTTCACACAGCAGGAAAGTGGCAGATCTGGGCTTCAAACCCAAACAGTCTGACTCCCAGAGTCTGTGATCTTAACCTTTACATGCACTGCCTTCCAAGAGGTAGGCATTTTTATCTCCAGTTTATGAATAAGAAAATTTTGCCCAAGGTCACACATATAGTAAGTGAGAGAAATGCAGATAAGAATCTAGACTTGTCTGACATCCATATCCATGCTGCTCCTGCACCAGGCCACAGGCATGAGTTCTAGCAGTAGAAATGGGAGCGAACACTCAAGGTAAGGTTCACAGGAGAAGAGGTCTATGGGAAAGTTTTAGGCACTCTGATCTAACAAGATGGAGCCCTGGATACAGAATGCCTTTCTGTCATCATGTATCTCGGCTACATTTAGTGATGCAATACCCTTGGGATAGCAGCAGTAGCTATATCCCTTGGAACCTCAGAGTCCAAAGGGAGTTTCCTGAGAATGCAGATATAGGAATTAGAGATGCTCCCTAACCCTCAAACCCACCCTGCTCCCTGCTGGATTTTCTCTGCCTTGGTTCTGGCTCTATGAAGAACGCTCTAGCTTTGGTCTCCTTCAAATCACCCATGTTGCTTAATGATCTAAGGAGCAATAAATAGCTGCTCATGGCCACTGTATCCAAATTTGGGGAGCAGAAACCACTGTCATCACCAGTTCTTTCAATCAATGAAAAAAATCAAAGATCACTAATTAAATTTGTATCTATAAATTCCATATGTGGTGCTTTCGCAAATGCTACACAGATCAAACTGAACAGGACATTTTCAAAGAGCTTATACAATATGTCTTTGTAAATGAGCCCAAATTATAGGCATTTTCTGAAAACACAATTAAACTAATATCTCACAACACAAAATGGGCTTGTAGATAAGAGTTCAAAATTCTTTTTTGGTGTTTTTACTGTCCCCAAAATGTCTTAAAACACCACCCATCAGACAATGTCCCTAGTCCATTCCCAACAGATTGAGAAAAACTTTCAGCCTGCCATTCCAGGACTCACTAATGAGACCCTAGTCTTCCTCTTTAGCCATATAACCTCTATGTTCCCCACACAACACTCTGAGAAACAAGACAAACCAACTGCTGCTTCAAGAGTACAGCCTGCATTTTCTGCTACCAAGTGGCTGTCCAGGTAGCTGCTTCTGTGATGTCCCAACTCAAACTCCACTCCAGACTCTTCTTCAAGTCACATCTCAAATGCCACCACTTTCTTCATGAAGCCTTTCCTCACCCCTCCAAATAAAAATGATCTTATTTTCTTCTGAACCACCGGAAGTCTTTGTGGCGTGTGTACGTGTGTGTGTGTGTGTCTACACACTTCTATTATGGTGATTTATACTATGACCTTGGCATATTTACTTGATTTCCCAAATTAGGCTGTAAACTCCTTAGGAGTTTGGTTTATTTTTGAAGTTCTCGTTATAACCTCTACTCTGTCTTGAAACACAGGAATTCAATAAACATTTACTGAATTATCACTTCATTAATAATGCCGATGATTTACTGATCTCTTATCTCTTATGAAGTATCCACTATGGGCCAGAGGATGACATTCATGTATTACATCTAATTTAATATGCACAATCCTGAGACTTAGGAAGTTGAGGCTTAACAAGATTAAACAAAGTTGTTCAAGGTTACACAGCAAGTAGGGTTCCCAACAGTTAACACAGTAGCAGGAAGTACTTTGAATCTGAATCCAAATTTGTTAGATTCCTAACCTGGGCCCCAAAACAATACTACATAAAAATGATAAAAGTGAAAATACATATTGCTTTTGATTTTTAGATAAATGAATTTAGCAAGTGTGAAACAAAGCCACTGACTGTGGTAGTGAGGAGAGCTACTTTTCAAATTAATCTAAAGAATTAAAAATGATGTTTGAAGGGTAAAAAAATATACAATATGAAGAAGCTTCATCACTACAGTCCAAGAAATGTAAGAGATGGGGACAGAGACTGTTTGAGGCATTTATTCAGAAGCATGACTTAAGAGTAAGCTGAATTTGTATATTATAATAGAAAAGACTCCAGCTGGGGAGTTCAACAAAGTAGGGTTACAATTCTGAGTATGACATTTTTAGCCCTGGTCCTTGGGCAATTAGTTTACCTTTCTAAGCCTCAGTTTTTGCAAATGTTAGGTGACAAGAATAATAATTGCTTTCATAGATAATGCAAATATTAAATGGGTATAAGGTATATAACACGACAAATCATGGGCATTACTAGTATTATTATTGATAACATCACTTTCACATAGAGTGACTATGCCAAGCCAGTATTCTCAAGAGGAATGGAAAGGCAGGACTGCCATTACTATGAGAACGTACTGTTTGGAAAAGCAGAAGGGAAAACAAGGGCCAGCAGCAAAGGTAGCCTCTAAATGCCAACACTTCCTTCCCTTCAGACTGACCCCCCCAAATTCTTTTTCTTGCAACTAAAGGACTGAACGTCAAAATATGATGGGAATCAAGTGAGATCTTCCCTTTTAAAACCTCTCAATTTTTATTCTCCATGCCTGCCGCATCAGCCCTCTCATCCTCTTTCTGAGAACATGCTCTCTGGAAGCAGTAGAAGTACCATGACATTTGGTGCCAGTCCCATGGGCATAAAAACACCACACCTCTCATTTTTATTTTCAGCTCCTTCCATTTTATTATCTGATCCTCAGCGTCCTCAAATGTTATTTGGAGAGGAATGCACTGAGGACTAAATGCTATTATGACTCTTCAGTGCCCAGCACAAAGTAGGCACTCAGTAATGACTAATTCCCTTTCTCCTCCTAGTAGGAAATAATCAACATCTTTGGGCCAATATGTTCTTGTCTCTAACTGACACTTGCCACCAAGGATGGGTGGTCAGGATCTGAAGAGTGCTATCTCATTTAAACAAGACACAGAACAGTAATTACCAAGGGAAGCGTTACAGACATTATTGATTATGGTTGCAACCAAACAAGTGACCTAAAAGTGACAGGCTTTTTTCTTAAAAAAAAAAACAAAAACAAAAACAAAAAACCCTGAGCTATTTAGTCACCCAGAAAACATGTGCCTGAAAACCCAACAAATGCAGAAAGCAGAAAGAATCCCTCCAATGACTACATTTTCTTTCTTTTTTCAGTTTTTCAAATGGAAGAGAACACAAACATGAAGGTGGATTTCTAGAAAATTACAACACTAAAACAAAACAAAACGCTTTCTGGTGCAAATCAACTATCATGGTACCTGTGATAAACGAAGTTACTTTGAAGTTATCAAGAAGTTACTTGGTGGGATTCCATTATGTGTGTTAGGAACCTCCCATTATTTGGAAAAATATTAAATCATTTCCCCTAAAATCAAAGCAAACATGAATATCCAAACCCAGGATATATCATCGATGTACTCAAGATTCATTGTTAAAATGTACACATTCAGCACTAAAATAAAACTTCCTTTTCCCTGTCCTCTTCATTTTCCAATTTCCTGTTTGCTATCTATTGAGAGTTGAAAGAGAGAGAGAGAGAAGCGGTACCACTGGAAGGAAACCTCCAATACTTTGACAGTAACAGAGGAACCATAATGTTTTCTTTAAGAAACACCACCAGTTCTACCAATAACTTTGCACCATATTCACATATGTAAATTATTATGTGATAATCCTTCTAATAATTATACGTGTGTGTATATGCGTGTATGTCCTTATACACACACACACACACACACACACACACACACACACACACACACAGAGTCCCAAAACCTCCAAGGCATTTTAAGCAAAGCTATCAGAGATAAGGACTTAAGATGCCCAGAGACTAGACTGGAGCAGCCTTTAAATGAATCTTGTAATTTGGACACAGCTCCTGCTTTTCAGCAAGCACTGCTGCTGGACCCTTCCACTTAGCAGTTTTCAACCTTCTTTTTTAGCTATTTGTTCGCTGGTCAGCTTAGTCCCACTGGCACTTTCATGTGAAAGGGAAGGCGGTGGTAAAACGGGAATACGCGCCCAGACTCAGGAAGCAGGAGTCCCCTCCACACCCCAGCAACTGATGCCCTCTCCTCCTCGCCGGCCCGCCGCTGCTCATCTTCCAGAGGCAATCTCAGAGCAGGCGGCCAGCGGAGCAAGGCCACTGAGTGGAGGAAGTAGAAATTCAACCCGAGGGCTCACCTCCTCCCCAGCCTCGACCCCCCACCCATCACCTCCCACGGCCCCCTTCCCTCTCATCCTCCTCCCCGCCACCCAATACTGCAGCCGCAGCAGGGGGTGCGGGGGTGGCATGTGGGGAGAGGTGCGGGATTCCTTCGCACCCACCCCTGACGCGCCCTAGAAGAATGTCCTCTGGGGAAGGGGCTGCCCACAACTTAGAGGAACTTAGAAGGCAAAGCTGCCGCGCCCCGACCCTCAGCGGGGCCTCCACCCCGAAGGTGAGGGGCGACAGAAGGGAGTCCGACGCGAGGGCGGGCCCCCCAGGGCTTACCACGAGCACTGGGACCCCAGCGGCCAGCGAGTAGAGGAGCACGGGGGGCACGGCGCTGCTGTCCTCCGGGCCCGGGTAGGGCTTGCGGTAGGCGCTGTCGTGGCAGAAGAAGCCCTGCACGTTCACGGTGAACGTGTCGGTGTACTCGAAGTAGTACGCCAGCATCACCGTCCCTGCCATGATCACCATCTGGAAATAGAGCATGCTGCTGGTGAGCGCCGCGGGCAGCAGGGGCATGCACGCCTCCCGGGCCGGGCCGAGCCGAGCGGGCGGCGGACGCGGCGGGCCCCCTCCCGGGTCCGCCGAGGCAGCCACCGGGGGCGCGGCGGCGGGGGCGGCGGGAGGACGAGGCGCGGGAGGAGGGATGGAGTCGCTGGAGGAAGAGGCGGAGGCAGGTCCGGGTTTCGAGGCGCCAGCAGGCTGCAGAGGAGGCGGCTACCCCCAGACGAGCCCCCTCTCCCCTCCCCGCCCCCCGCCCGCCGCAAGCGCCGCCCGCCCGGGCGCGGGGTCGCGCGGGAGGGCGGGGAGTCCCGGGCGCCGGGCAGCGGCCGCAGCGCCCAGCGAGAGACTGTTCGCGATGCAGCAGCGCCGGGTGAAGCCCCCAGGCCCGCCCGGAGGAGGCGGCGTCGGTGGACGGAGCGGCAGAAGTCGGGACAGCGGCACCTGTACCCCTTGGAGGGCGGACGCAGTGGAGCCGGAGAAGCTCCTCGCGGGGGTAAAAACCAAAAAAAAAAAAAAAAAAAAAAGATGGGGGAGGGGAGGCAGTAGAGAAGGAGCTTCTAGAAACTCCTTTCTGAGGCAGCAGCTGGGCTGTTTAAGAAACCCGCACAACGCCTGGGAAAATGGTGCGTGGACGCGTCTTCGGAGCGCAAACCCCACCGAAGCTCAAAGTGCCGGATGCCGCGCGGCGAGTTTCAGCCGGCGCTCGCTTGGATTCTTTAACCCCGCGCAGGACACACGCCAAGCGGTGGTTTCCAGGCACAATTAGAAAAATGATCTCAGAGCATTTTAGATTCGGAGTTTCTCTGCCTCCCCTCTAGCTTCCTAGGGCTTTGTAATGTAGAAACACAATCATAGTTCGGTAGCTCCTGAAGCATCATCTTTCGTACAACGGCCCTTTCATCGTTCATGTATTCTCCACTTGCTCATCTTCCCAGTCTCCTTTTATTAGCTGCTTGTGAGAAGAGGCATTGCAGATTCCTGGCACCCAGCGGTGCCTGCCACCAGGGAAGGGAAAAGAGCTATTTACCTCATCTCACTATTCCCTGAGTTCCGGGGAATTGCTGGGATTCCCCACCGGTCAGGTGGAAAGGAGAGGGAGACCAACGCGGGTCCCATCACAGGCGTACGAAGCACACCCATACATGGGCATACACGCGTGTGCATAGCTCTGTAAGTAGCTTTGGCACTGCATATATGTAAAGAGCCCATTCCGTGATGCCATGTGGGTCCCTGCGTGCAAGCTTAGGCAGCAAACTTGGGGGTGGGGGTGGAGGTGGGGGAGGATCTTAGCGGAGCCTGACACTGCTCACATCCTCCACTCTAGAGGGCAGGTAAGGAAACATATGTAAGAGACAAGGGAATGGAAATATTCCTAGAGCCCTTCCCGTCTCATTAAAATGTAGATTACTTTAGCAGGTTTCTAGAATATTCATTCATTTTAATGGGTTGTACTTGATGATTTTTAGAGGTGGGTCTTTGTAATAGGAAAAAGCAACATTGGTAGGCTACTAAGGCCATTTAAATTTGGCAAATGATTGGTATTTTGGGGAAGTAATGGCAGTGTGAATTTCTTTAATGTAGGATACCTTATTCTCCATATGTTATTAAACATCCTTTAATAGCTACTTACTGGATAAAAGACACTGAACAACATGTATAATAAGCAGTTTGGAGCAGTGGGAGGGAATGGTTCCTTAAGTGGACAAGAGTGGCATACCTTATTATGAAAATATAACTACTACAAAGGTACATGATTTAATGACCCATTCAGAGAATCATTTTAAGACTGTAGGAGTGTTTTAACTAGTCCTCTGATTCTAAGTAGGAATCCCCCAAACCTTTCTACTTAATAGAAATTTTGGGAACATGGTACTAATTTTTAAAGGTAGATTTTAAGGGTAACTTGGATTAAGGAAAGTGATGTAGGTAATTTATCCAAGCCAATGAAAACATACATTATTTTTGAAATTAAAATGCATTGTATTACACTGTTAACATGTATTGAGTGCCTGGTACTGTGAGTGTAACAAAGCAGGGCCCTTGTGTGTCCTGTTCACTGTTCTGTCCCCCCACATGAGGAGTGTATGCCACATTGTAGGTATTCAGTAAATATGTTGAATAAATTAATGAATGTGTTCCTCTAAGAACAATGGTGAAGTATGTTCACATGTAAGATTTATAGCAAGGGTTAGGGAATCCTAATCTTTATGTCCTAAGATAAATATAGACTGCTTACTTACATGGCATACTGACATTGAAGGTATAAGGTGAATGTAAGAGCAGCAACTTTGGCACTGCCTCAGTTTAAATCCCAGCTCTGCCACTTACCAGCTCTGGAAACCTGACCAAGATGCTGGACTCTTTTTTTCTGCTTTAGTTTTGCCACTGGTAAGACCAAGATAGTATTAGTACCTACTTTACAAGGTTGGTATGAGGATTAATGATGGTCACTTATGTCTGGCACATAGTGAGCACCTATATCACGTTTAAATTTATAAAATTTGATTCCTAGACATAAACATATCTGGACTACTTTAACTCGGGTCACTCCAACATTTATCACCAGTCACTTCCTTCTGATTTTTGGCTTACAAAATGATTCTGGGTGTATCCATAATTCTGTAGGTGTATATATTTTTCCATAGATTTATGCACATCTGAAAGAGATGCCATCCATCTCAGGAATAAGATATTATTTTCCTTCAGAATCTTCAATATCTCCATCATTTGTCCACATTAGACATAGATAGTCAAATAGCGTTATTGATTGATTTATGGTTGACTAATGATCCAATGCTGAAAATCAGAGTTAATACTGAATCTTAACTCACTTTATAAAGATACCAACATTAAATTCAACTTCCATGAATATTTGAGCAGATTGGTTATTCATAGAAATGATGTGAGGTGGATGAAAGAGCGTGAGCTGTGTACCCTTGGGCTGGTTACTTTACTTTCCTGAGTCTGAGCTTTTTCGAGGACAAAGTGAACTAGTCTTTCTTATTTATTTTGACAATTAAGTGAGAATATATAAAGTACCCAGCCAAAAGAAGGTACTTGTTTAGTATGATTCTTCACTTTATTTTCTTATAAATTATTTAACCTAATTCTTTTCCAAAATATATCTTTTCAACTTCAAAGAATCCTTGGGAATCCTACCACGTAATCTACCTTTTACTGTTTCTAGATTAACAACAGCACTGCTCATATTTAATCCTTTGGAATCCTTGCCTAAATTCTTAGTTTAACTTAATTCTTAAGCACATCATTGTGTTTTCAAATATATTATAGCAGTCAGTCTTTCTTGAAACATTGTACTGTCCTGCAAATTCTCCCCATCTCAGCCCCTACCAAGGAGGATAATCTAGTAAAAACTGTGGTATTTATAACTTTTATTTTCCAACTTCCAGTGACTCATTATATTTATTTGCATGTCTTAACAACCACTACGATCTTACTGTGTTTCTTCACCCATAAAACATGAACCATGATAAATACGGAGACAAATCTTGTGGGAGTCGTTTATCATTTGCAGTATCTCTCATCTTTCCACCTCAATACTAATGTTCTAATAAGAACTAGTAAGGTGCTAGACCAGCAGGAAGATGTAATCCTTGTCTATATGGTTTATAACTTTTCGTCCACAGGCAGAAGACAAATGCACAAAAATTGGGGGTGGACTTTTATGCTGGTAGCAGTGTAAAGACCAACTGAATGAATGGTCTTTGGGAAGCCATGCATTGACTATTTTTGGATAGCTAGATAAATGAACATATTCTTCTTCTACTTTGAAAATCTAAGGGGCTTGCTTGAAGGGAACTGGAAATGTACCTAGGTCCTCAAAATTATTACCAGTTGGGTTCTGTACAATAAATCTGTGACTATCAAGAGAGGCAGACTGAGATTTTCCACTAACATCCAAGGGTTTGGCCCTCATTAGTTCATAGACAGAATGATTTTGTCAAAGATGACTGAGCATTTCCAAGGACAAATGAAGATACAGAATATTAAACATTGGGTTTCCATGTGTTTCAAGTAACTCAGAGGTAAGCCGAGGCATTTTCCTGAATTTTTCTCATTCCATGGTGCAAAAATAGAAAAGAAAAAAAAAATAACATTACTGTCAATGCATAGCTGAGATGGTGAGGTATGAAGGATTCAGAAGACTTTACATAAGACAGACTAGGGCACCCTCTCCAAAAGAACAAAGTCCTCCTTTTGACAACAACAATGACAAAATCAGTGACAATAACAACAAGAATGTGCATAATGCTAAACTTGAGCTGGAGATGTTGGAGGAGATTCATGAGCATGAAAAGTTAGATGACTTTGTACTAATGAGGAACTTTAAATATTAACATATAGATTGGTGGAAAGTCTAATGGGAATAGATTTGGAAAGTGGTTTTTTTAAATAGGCCAGGTAATTGCTTTCAGAATAAGTAAAGGCATCTGGCAATTCATTCTAATAGTTATTAAACTACAAAAGGCAATATCTTGACAGATCTTCATTGAACTGGATCCAGAGAAGGAGCAAATACATGAGTTTACTAACTCTCAATTCAATACAGAGAACATCCCAGAAACTTGAATAAGAGATACGATGGAGATGTAAGACTGGTTAACTCAAGAAATGTGCTTAAATGTGTTCATATAAATTCAAAGATACAGCATCCTCAAAGGCAAACTAAAGAAAGCTAAGGACATTTGGGATTACACCTTGACCTCTTATTATTGACATTATAGTACACTGCTTCCTCACAGAATAATCGTCAGTGCTTGCTGTAGGAGGTAGCTGCTTTCTCAAGAAAACAGAAGGAAAAACAAGCTAGTGTAGTAATTTGTATGTCTGTCTTTGAGGTTCCAACTGTAATGGGATGTTTATCTCAAAGGCCAGAAACTTCTGACCTGGTCAAGAAGTATTTATCTTCAGTTAGACCCCTGAGGTATCTTTAAAGTGCCTTACTCTGTGACTACATCACGGCTGATCCTATTATTCTACATTTCCAGTATTATTTTAAGTTTTCACTTTAAAAACAGTTATCACAAACCAAGTACATATTTTATTGGAGCACATATTAAGTGTAGTTATATATCACTGAAATCAATGGCATGAAATTGATGGACTAAATTAAAGAGTTAACATCTGTGAGACATTAAGGCTGGGAAAGAATAGAAAAATTTAATATGTTACCAACTGAACACTCCTATATTAAAATAAAAAAGTTACTGAGTTAGGAAGAGTTAATTGGAACATGATGATAATACTATGTGGCCGTGGCAGTCAGCATATCTGAATCTCAGTTTGCTCATTTGTAAAATTGGGTTAATGAATCTTTACAAAGACATTGAAAGGCTTATATTAATAAAATGCTTTGAAAATATCAAAGCATTGGGCTACTCTGCATTAGAAAGTATATCATAAATTAGGAGGAGAAAATGCCTAATCTAAGTGAGAGCTGAATTTTCTCCCCAGTACTGAGTTCCAACTCAAAAAACTCTGATTATTTGGGGCACCTGGGTGGCTCAGTCGGTTAAGCGTCCGACTTCGGCTCAGGTCACAATCTCGCGGTCCGTGAGTTCGAGCCCCGCGTCAGGCTCTGGGCTGATGGCTCAGAGCCTGGAGCCTGTTTCCGATTCTGTGTCTCCCTCTCTCTCTGCCCCTCCCCCGTTCATGCTCTGTCTCTTCTCTGTCTCAAAAATAAATAAATGTTAAAAAAAAAATTTAAAAAAAAAAACTCTGATTATTTGCTATCTGTTCTGTTTCCACACAGGTGAATACTGGATTATTTACCATATGTTTCCATCATTTAAAAAAAACTCACATTGCTTGATTAAATATAAATCCATGGGTCCATGACATTGGGGGAAGTTTCAAAATATTCAAGTTCCCTGAGAATAACTTTAAACAATTATTAAGGATAAGGACATAGGCGTATGTCAGTGAAGTGATGGGTGAGCAAGCCCAAGAACTGAGGACTCAACAGAACCGAGCTCATATCTTTGTTCTGTAGATTCATAATTATGGGACCTTGGTGAAGTCATTTTAGTTTCTTAGTTTCTGTAATACCCTAAAATGAGGATAATGCTGCCTACTTCACCAAGTTGTAGCACAGAGTCTGGGCCATTCATGACAATAAATGATCATTATAGTTATTATTACTCTTCTGGTATAATTAATCCTGCCACTGCTGGATCAGCAAAACTTTCATTGCATAAGATTTTGCTGTGTAAGATTTTGCTGAACTGTCTATGTAACATCATGTTACTTGAAGACACCTGAAAGTCCTTACTTGTGCTGTGATAAATGAGGACTGTCCTAAATGAAATCACAAATTGTGCTAACACTGGAGTTTCTTTAGAGGTGTTATGGAAAATGTGGGGCAAACTATGCTGGTGACAGCTGCAGGTCCTTTGTCAAAGGTACAGATTGTGAATGGTAATAAGCATTTGTTTAGTTGTCCTTCAGTGTACTGGATAATGATTGAAACAAAGATACGGTGAAACAAAAATGGTTCCTTACATTCATATATGGACCATAATCAATTATTAATTTAGAATCAGACAATTTTTAGAATGCTATTTTAGTGAGGGCACGAAAACTTCTGGCTTAATGAATTTCTGGTATAAATTTAGTCATACTTGGTTGGATAGATTATTAAATTACTGGATTGTTTTCACCTTATGGGTTTACAAAATAAGCTAGTAAAATAAAGTTTTGGTCAAGGAAAGAAAAGAAAAGAAAGACAAAGAACTTTTTTATAAGATCTTAATTGCTGCAATGGAAGATAATAAGTAGCAGAAAGCATTACCTCTAAAATATAAGTATTACATGTTGTAACACCTTGAAAGAAAGTTGGGGGAAGTTTTTGGAAGAGAAACCTATCACTGTGCATGTTGTTATGTGTACTTTTCTGATTATCACTTTTTGTTATTAAATCAGGCCTTGATTAATCATATTTTATTACATCAACCTTATCCTTATTATAACCAATGCTTCAAATGTAATGATGTCTTCAATTTAATGTAATGGGTAAGAATAAAATATTTTAGTTTGTTTTCCACTCACTGATGGCTTCCTTTAATATTCTTCTGGCTCTTGTGGATCTCTAATAAAAATAGAAGAACATGAATAGTAAAATCTTAATTAACTTCATAAAATTCTCATAAAATAGGGTATCTTGGGGGAACTACTGCTTTTATTAATAGAAACCCTTCACATTTTTTGGAGGAACTCTTTTTTCCAGTTTCACTGAGAAGTAATTGATGTACATCACCGTTTAAGGTATACAGCATTGTGGTTTGATTTATGTATATTGTGAAGTGATACCACAATAGATTGAGTTAATATCCATCTTCTCATATACAATGAAAAGAAAAGAAAGAAGAAAAAATTTTCTCCTTGTGATGAGAACTCTTGAGATTTACTCTCCTAATTTTCCTATGTATCATGCAGTTGTGCGTTTCGTTCCCAGTACTTATTTGTCTTCTAACTAGTTCCTGCCTTTCAACCGCCTTCTTCAATTCCCTGTCCCCACACCCTCCACCCCTGGTAACCAGAAGTCTGATCTCTTCCTCTATGAGCTTGTTTTTTTGTTGTTGTTTTTGTTTGTTTGCTTGCTCTCAGATTCCACATGTAAGTGAAATCATACAGTATTTGTCTTTCTCTGATTTATTTTGTTTAGCATAATGTCTTCAAGGTCCATCCATTTTTTTTTATGGCTGAATAATATTCTATTATGATGAATATTCATTCATCAGTGGCTACTGAGGTTGTTTCCATGTCTTGGCTATTGTAATAATCGTGCTATGAACATGGGGGTACAATATCTTTTCAAGCTAGGTTTTTCATTTCCTTTGGATATAATCTCAGAAGTGGAATCGCTGGATCATATGGTTGTTCGACTTTTACATTTTTGAGGACCCTCCTTACTAGTTTCCACAGTGGCTGCACCAATTTGTAATTCCACCAACAGTGCACAAGTATTGCATTTTCTTTACATCCACAAACTAGCATTTGTTATCTCTAGTCTTTTCGTTGATGGCCATTCTAATAGGCATGAGGTCATAGCTCATTGTGGTTTTAATCTGCATTTACCTAATGACTTGTGATGTCGAACATTTTTTTCATGTACCTGTTAGCCTTCTTCTTTGGAGAAATGTCTGTTGAGGTACTTTGCCCATTTTTAATTGGATTATTTGGCTTTTTGAGTTCTTTGCATATTTTAAATATTAATGCCTTACCAGATATATGGTTTACAAATACTTTTTTTCCAATTCCGTAGGTTGTCTTCTCACTTTCTTGGTGGTTTCTTTTGCTGTGAAGAAGCTTTTTAGTTTGATGTAGTCTTGTTTGTTTATTTTTGATTTTGTTGTTTGTGCCTGAAGTATCATGTTAAAAAATTCATTCCCAAGGAACATACTAAGGAGGTTTATTTCTAAGTTTTTATCCTAGGAATTTTACGGTTTCAGATCTTACATTTAAATCTTTAATTCATTTGAGTTCATTTTTGCAATGGGTAGGATATGGGTTCAGTTTCATTCTTTTACACGTGAATATTCCATTTCTCAGTACCATTTATTGAAAATACTGCCTTTTCTCCATTGGTCTGTCTGTTTTTATGCCAGTACCATACTGTTTTCATGACTGTATCTTTATAGTCTATTTACATTTCTTTGATTGTTCACAATTCAACTATAATGTGTCTCAATATTGTTTTATTCAGGTTCAACCTATTTGGGGTTCTTTGGGCCTCATAGATCTAAATGTGCATTTCTCTCCCTGGGTTTGGTACGTTTTCAGCCATTATTGCTTTAAATATACTTTCTGTCCCTTTCTCTTTCTCTTATCCTTCTGGAATTTTCATGATGTGAATGTTGGTTCTTTTCATTGTGTCCTATAATCCATAGCTGTCTTCACTCTTTTTCTCTCTTTTTGCTCTTCTGGGTAATTTTCAATATCCTATTCTCCAGGTTGTAATTCTTCTGCATGGTTGAGTCTACTTTTGAAATTCTACTGACTTTTTCATTGCAGTTATTTATTTTGCAACTCTAAAATTTCTGTTTGACTTTTTTTTTTTTGATGGTTCCTTTTCCCTTTTCAAACTTCTCATTTTGTTCATGCATTTTCCTAATTTTGTTTGGTTGTCTGTGTTTTCTTATTCACTAAACTTTCTTAAAGAATTATTCTGAATTCTTTATAGTTTATAGATCTCCATTTCTTGGAGCAGTTAGTGGAGCTTTATCAGTTTCCTTTGGTGTTGTCATATTTACTTGATTTTTTGTGATCCTTGATTCCTTATGTTGGTATGTGTACATTTGAGGAATTGGGCCCCTCTCCCAGACTTTACAGGTTTGCTTTGGCAGAGACAGTTCTTCACCAGTCAGCTCAGTTGGGTTTCTGGGTGTCTCCTGGTAATGTCTTTGGGCAGGTGGAGGCTGCTATTATGGTCTGTTTTGGGGTGAGGCAAAAGTTTGAGTCTGAAGATGGGAATGAGGGTGTTGTGCCACTGGCTGAGAATAGCTGGATAAGACTGCTGGCTGGATCTCTACCCAAGAGAAGTTTAGGCTGGGCTCTACATTTTCCTGCATTCTCTGTTCAGGCTTACTAGATATCTGGGATTGGATACTATTTTCAGTAGTAGATGGGGCTGTGAATTAGCTTCCCTGCATTGGCACGTCAGCAGGATACAACCCAAGGTCTGCAAAGCTCATTGTCTGGGGACATGAATCAGGCCAGAGTGGGCACTGAATTCCATGGTCAGCTGAGGCCATTGATTTTGCTCTGTGTAAGGGGGAAGCCAGGCACTGTCCTCTCTGTTCAAGTGACACTCTGTGTAGGCCTGTAGAATAGGCAATACAGCTTCCTGTGTGCTCTGATTAGGTTCCCTGGTTGATAGGCTGAATGCCGCACTCAGCATTGAGTGGGGCTACAAATTAGATTCCCTGTGCAGGTGCAGTAGTAGAAGCAGCTGTAAAGCCAGTAAAACTCTTTGTTGTCTCAACTCGAGCTGGTTCCCTTACTGACCAGGCTACTGGCTTTGCTCAGTGGACTATCATCTCTGCCTGCCTGCCTCTTGGCTCGAGTGCCCCTGGGCCATACAGTTTCCAGTAGTTGTCTCCAGCCCTTCTGGTCAGGTGAGGCGAAATATAATTCCCCACAGTGTCTCCACAGGTGGAGCTGTGTTGTAGTTCTCTTGCCTGGGAGAGGGAGGAGCCGCTCCACTCTGCTCTCAGTTTCCCAAACTGGCTGTCTGGTTTGCAAAGGGCCCTGAGCTGTCCTCAGCCTCCACTATGAATTAACTCCCCAGCCTGTGCATAGCATGGGGGTACTCCATGCCCAGTAGTGGCTTTTCTTGAAATGTGCTTTTGTTTTATTGAAACAACAAAACTATTAATTAAGCAACTACTCTATGCTAGAAGCAAGGGGAAGTGTTTTACTCTCATACCTCTGAACCTCACAACTACCCCTCATTTACTGGTGAGGTGTGGCAGCACCAGTCATAGTTTGCCTAAAAAGTAGTGTGCAGATACTACCACTAGAACTATTCCACCTAATTGAGGCTTTCAGGGTGTGTGGGGTCCAATTTGAATAAGTCAGGTTTTTACTAATCAAGATACCTATTTGTAATTCTACAATAGCAATTTAAAATGGAAGCTGCTCTGTAGTGGCACAGAGTTTTCACTTTGGTGGTTAGTGGACCTGGAAATGAGACCATAGGCTTCAGGAGTATATGCCCATAGATCCCTTTAACATTTGACGATCCAGTTTAGCTACTAACCTAGGAGTGGAAGATTCAGGGAGGATTGGGGATTGGTGCTTGTATCAGTCTGCTTGGGCTGCCATAACAAAATACCATAGACTTCGATAGCTTAAACAACAGAAATTTGTATTTTTACACTTCTGGAGGCTAGAAGTCTGAATCAAGGTGCCACCACAGTTGGGTTTGGATAAGACCTCTCTGGTTTGTAGACAGTGCCTTCTCACTGTGGTCTTACATGGTCTTTCCTCTGTGCTTGCACGGAGAGAGAGAACTCTGGTGTCTCTTCCTCTCCTTATGAGAACAACTATCCAATCAGATTAGGGTCCCACCCTTATGACCTCATTTAACCTTAGTTATCTCCCTTAAGGTCCTATCTCCAAATAGAGTCACATTGAAGGCTAGAGCTTCAACATACGAATTTCGGAGGGGCATAATGCAGTCCAGAACAGACTCCTGTTGCTCTCCCAATTCAATACATTGGAATGTTTTATTAGGTTGAACCATATGAACTTGCCGTTTCTACAGATGCCAACTAATTGATTATTGGCAACTTCAAATGGATTAACCTATACAAGGTCAATACAAATATGTTTGATTGTTGAACTATCCAGATGATTATTCCATAAATTATCACATTAAGAAATAATAAGTTACATTTACTCATTTTTAATGATATCCATGCCCTCCCAATCTGATAGATTTCCAGTTGAACTCTTTAAAAGTTAAGTTTGAGACCAAGTGTATTTTTATTACCTCATTGTAAAAGTCAGAAAGCATGAGTTAAAATGACATCAATGGCACATAACTTTAACGACTTACTTGGCAGTACAACTGTACTAAAACTGAAGGACAGTCTTACTCAGTTGTGCAGCCAGAAGTACAAAATGAATAAACATTAGGGAGTTTGGGCTAAGCACACATATATTTTTTGTCTTTGGGTCAGAAATTTAATTGCTTCTTCTTGCTCATATAGATTGGGATGCTGAATGCTATGCTCCAGGAATTGCAACAAATCAATTACTGACAAGTAATGGAGTCCAGTATCAAGTGAGATAAGGATGCTTAGGAATCATTTTCGTCAGAAGGCTTACCAGTGCTGTCTGAATCACCCAAGCCTTCTTTGTGTTTAAGTATTGCCTCCTTCTCTCCAGCTGGCTATGACTGCCTACAAGGACCAGTGAAAATAATGCATCTATCATATATCATCCTCAGATTACATGGACCCCCAGTTCTGTCAGTGTTGCTCAAAACAAGTTTCCCAAATTCCTTGCCTGTAGGCGCTCGCCCCATAAGATAACCTTGTACTGGAAAAGCATGCAAGTTTGTGTTTTCACTTATTTAGAAACATATTTATTAAGAATTTACACTCTACAAAGATCTGACCTAGGAATAGCAGAACAGATTATCTCCCATCTGCTCATAAAACAGATGATAAGAAAGTCAGTGTTACAAGTCCCCACACCTGAAAACCAGGAGAATAAAAATTTCTAAAAATATATACTGTCCTACCTTAATGTGGTTGAAGATGGGAGGGAAAACAGACATGATTTATTATTATTATTTTGCTAAACACTTTTCATGCTTTAATCTTATTTATTTCTAGAACTTTGTAAAATAAGTATCATTCCCCCCTGCCTTTGCCAAATCTCAATCTCAGAGAGGGTTTCCCACTTTCCCATGATTAATAAGTAGCAGAACTGATGTTTGAATCTAGATCTGGCTGGATTGCATCATATTGACATATGCTGTGTCAATTCTTCAAATACCATTTATCTTTAATATAAATATATTAAAATATATATTTGAATAGATAAACAAGATGTGGTATATCCATATTAAAGTATACTACCCAACCGTAAAAAGGAATAAAACTCCATAACTTGGATGAATCTTAGAGGCATATGCTGAGTGACAGAAGCCAGTCTCAAAAGGTTACATACTATGCAAGTCTATTTACATGTCATTCTTGGAAAGACACACCTACAGTGATGGAGAACAGATCAATGGTTGCCAGAGACTAGGAGTGGGTGTTGGTATGATATAAAGGAGTAGCACTAAGGAGTTCTTTGGGGTGGTGGACCTGTTCTGCATCCCAATTTTGGCAATAATCTGAACTACACATGTGATGTAATTCATAGAACTATACACTAAGACCTCAAAAAATGTTTGAAAAGGAAATATTCAAAGGGTGAAAAATGGCAGATATTTTTCTAATAAGACTTCTGGGTTTTTTTTAATAGTTTTATTCTTACACATAAAGGTGGCATGTTTTATGAGAGTTTGTAATCCCATAGAGAAAAGCATATATTCTGACTTACCTGTATCTCAAAGACAATAAAATGTGATGCTTAGGAATGATGGAGACTGATAGGTACTTGCAAGTTTCTTGGAGTTGGTATATATGTTTTATATCTGAAGGAATAATGTGAGCATTTCAGATAAGAATTCAGTGCATTAAGGGGTGCCTTGGTGGCTCAGTTGGTTAAGTGTCTGACTTCAGATCAGGTCGTGATTTCATGGTTCATGGGTTTGAACCCCTTGTCAGGCTCTGTGCTGACAGCTCAGAACATGGAGCCTGCCTCAAATTCTGTGTCTCCCTCTCTCTTTGCCCCTCCCCCCGCTCTCACTCTCTCTCTCTCTCTCTCTCTCTCTCTCTCTCTGAAAAATAAATAAACATTAAAAAATTAGAATTCAGTGTATTGAGAGGAACATCCCATCCAATAGAGGAGTGGGGGGATAATGTAGATAAATCTTTCTGCCAGAGCCATTTCCCACAATAGTTGGTGGCAGAAATAGGCACCCTATCCCAGTGATTAGAGGAAAGCACACTGATTCTCATGGAGAACTAAAGAACTATGAAAGAGACATTGGAAAAAACACAGTTGTGCCAGTTAAGCCTAGCAAATGGAGTTTGGGAAGAGGCTGGAGCTGGTGGAAGGAGAGAGTACCAGGCCTTCACCTGGTCACATCAGGTAACAGGTCATCCTCTGACCATATCCACTGACAACATCCCCTTGCTATACCTAAAACTTATAGCTTCGTCAGGATTGGCTTAGGAACTTGCATCCTTGAAGGTTAGGGAGGCTGCAGAGGGTGAGCTGGCCCTTTAAGCAGTTCTGCTGTAGCTTCAAAAGGTTACCGTGCTTTCCCAAGACTTCGGGCATGTTATTAAATGAGTTAATGTATGTGAAAAGAGTACTATAAATTGTAGGGTACCACAGAAGCACTAGTTATTATTAACCTTGAGGCGGGGAGACTGACTCAATGGAATATATTAAACTAGAGGATTAATCTGTAAGGTAACCAAAATACCAAATGCTCGGTCTTTAAAATTTTTAAACATGTATTTCAGGTAGACATAATCCATATGTGCCCGCACATTGTGCACATATTCATACTGCACATTAATAAACACATATAAATGAGCTGAAAATTGTGAATTACTCAGTAAAACCACAGCAGCCCATCTTGATAAGATTACCCCTTCAGAAAAATCCATTAAAATGCAAATATGTTAAATAAATCAAATTTGGGGGGTCAAATTTTCTAGGGAAGTACAATCTGTTAGCAATATTGCATCTCTATGGAATTTCCATCTGAATTGTACTAATGATGTGCAGACTGAGAGTGCAGTGAAAGAAAAATTTCCAAGACTATGGGCTTCAGCTCTAGCAGATGTTGTATGTTCTGATAACTAAATCAAAATGAGATGGATAAAAACCATTGCACACGCTTTACATATATTTTCTAAAAGAGAGATACTCTATAATGAGCAATTCAGAGAGGAAATGAAGTATACACTATCTTAAAATGACATAATTCACATATATCAAAATATTAAATATATTTACAACATTATGCCAATCTCTTTTATAGGCATACTGGGTACAGGCTTGAATTCTGTAACAATGAACTTCCTAGGCAGAGCTCCTTTCTACCCAAGTGATTCAGAAGGGAGAGTGAGGATGTCACATTTGATGCATCTACGGCCCCCAAGCTTCTCTAATGAAAACTAGGATTCAGACTAAGATAGTAAATAGCTGTTGGTTTTATCATCATTGTCTTGTTCTGCCCAATGTTTCATCATATCCCTTTGAAGTCATTCAAGTAGGACTGCTCAAAGCCACTGTCTGAGGTAACCTAGTGCAGAGAAAATCTGCCAGACTCAAAACATTGTGGTTGTATGTGTGTGTGTATGTGTGTGTGTGTCTTCTTTTATACACTTCAGAGCACTTGCATCCCTGACCATATTCTGTGACTCCATCCTTCTTTACTCTGACATAGTTCCCAGACTTTGCTACACACTGGAATCCCTAGAAGGCTTTTACAACTGTTGCTGTCCAGGTCATACCCCATACTGGTTAGATCAAGATAGGAGCCAGGTAGTAGTGTTTTTTTGTTTTGTTTTGTTTTGTTTAATAATCCTTAGGCAATCCCAATGTGTAGCAAAATTTGAGAACCACTACTTTATGGCCGATCTGACATAAGGCATAGTACTTGATACTCTATGTATATTTGACACTCTGTATATTTGTAGAGTAAATGAAAGAATCTAGCCTCAGATCAAAAAGTCTTCCACTTACTGGGGTTCAGTTGCACCTTTTTTTTACACTCATTTCCCTAATACTCCCTCAAATAACAAAGAGACAAGTGACACATCTCATTATTTACAAATATCCAAATCAAAACAACAACATACTGGGATGTTTGTTTTTTTTAAACATTGAATTACAAATGACATATGCAATGATAAAAACCCATGCTAGTGAGAATGTGTTGTGAACATTCTCATACACTACTTTGTAGTACAGCCTTATTGGAAGCCTTTTAGCTTAGATGCAACAACAACAACAAATGGATCCTTGGTTACATATTTTTAACTCTATCCCAGGAAAATAAGTGGAACTTAAGAATAGAAATAATGGTTTGCCACGTTATTTAAAACATGATGAAATGGAAGTATTTAAATCTCTAGCAACAGGGCATTTTTGAGTGAATTATGAAATAGCAACTCAATAGCATAAAAATGTTACCAAATAATTTTTAAGAATATTGAGACTATTTTATTAGAACTAGACTCAGATTCTCTTATGATGCTCCACTTTTTCTCTACTTCTAAATCTTTCTTTAGAAAAAAAAATCACTTAATAATGGAAAAACAAAGCATAACAAAATAATATCACTGGGAAGGCTATAATCGAGGTCTAAATGAACACATCAAACCAAGATGATGATACCTAAAATGAAAAATGAATCATGTCCCATGAAGGAAATTGCCTATGCAATGCTCATTCTTATTTAACTGTCACAACTACACAAATACTATCAGTTTAGCATGAGTGAACTCATAACTCATGGTCCAGTGTAGTTAGCAATCATTTTACAGAGGAGGTAGAATTTCACTGGAACCTTGATTATCTTTGGAATTTTGTAAGAGGAAAAATTTTAGCAAGAGTTTCAAAATCTCAAAGAACATTTCTTTCACAAATAGGGGGCAAGAGTAAGGCTGGTGTGTTTTGGAGGCAGGTGGGAAATCAGCTTATCTAGAAGGGAGGGTCAGTCTTGGGGAGAAGTGGGAAACTATTTTGGACAGGGAGATTGAACCCAGATGGTAACAAGCCTTAGAAAAAAGCATATCTAATAGTCTGAGCTTTATATTAAAAATAATGGGGAATATCTATACCATTTTATTAAGAAGCAGACAAGTTTCAAACTGCACAAAGTGAGGATTATTTGAACATTGGTTTGGTTAATAATTCACACAGTAGGGGAATGGGAGACACACAAATGATCGCTTGAGAAGCAAAGGTAATGATCCAAAATATAAGAGTGATCTTTTCAAAACTCCAACGCTAATCGTGTCGCCCTGTTTAAACACTTCAGTCACTTTATTTGATCTCAAAATTATATATATATATATACATATATATATATATATATATATATACACACACATATATACATATATGTATATATATATATACACATATATACATATATGTACATATATATATATATTCCTTAACCTGATGTATAAGGCCCTACATGGCATAACCCCTTAATTACCTTTCCAATTCCCCTATTCTGTACCACATTATCCCTAAATCTACACACTGTTTACGACAACCTCTACTCACCATGCTATCGTCAATCATCAGGCATTTGCACATATAGAATGCTGCCTGGAATGTTTCTCTCTGCCTTCTTTGCCTAATTAACCCCTGCTTATACTTCATATTTCAGTGTGAGTGTCATTTCCCAGAGATCCTATTTCCCACCTCCCAAATCCTCCCATTACAGGCTCACATGCTAAGCACCAAGTGCCTTTCAGGTATTACAATTGTCCATGTTGAGGTCATGCATTTGTTTGGGTTATAGCTTGATAGCCCTTTGTTCACTCTTCTCAGCCCCATGAGGGCTGAATCAATGTCTCATCTTTCTTTTATATCTCCACTGCCTAAAAAATGTCCCGGCACCTGGTATGTACTTAATAAGTAGTTGTTTAAGGCACACATGATAAATAAGAAGTCGAATAGGGTGGTGGTAGAGGTACAAATTGAAGAGAAAGAGTAGGATAGGCATTTTAAAAGAATCCATAGAAACAAAGGAGAGTGATGAATAAAAGATGATGCCAAAGATTTTTGTTTGGAGGGCTAGGAGAGCTAGTGCCAGTGGCCATAGCAAAGGGGAACATGAAGTGGAGGGGGGCAGGTAGGTTTAACACTGTAAAGGTAGAAATACAGCAGACTCAGAGACATAGATGTGGGATTTATCTACATAAAAAGGATGATTAAGAATGAAGAATATCCCACACTGCTTGTGTATATATAGCTTCCTGAGCTTAGAGTAACACTCATGATATATCTTACTGACTTCTCCCCAAGCAGGAGCATGATTTATCTGACTTCATGTGACAGTGACATTCACTGGTTCATGCCTTTCCACTGGGTAAATCTTATCTATTTAAAGGCTAAAAGATTCTGGAGATTCAGCACCCTCTATTTTTTGGAAGACAGCAATTCTGGGTAAGTCTGCTCTTTGAGTCTAATTTGTCTCCTTAAATAGGTTCTTTCAGTCTCTGAATTTGGTATAAGTGGAGAGGCAGAGAATATTAGCATCCTTTTTTGGTCATTGATCTATAGAAACAGTTAATATCCATTTGCTGATCTCCTAGTCTAGTTTTCCAGTTGGTTCAATATTATGCAGTAGAATCAAATGGGTGTTAAATATTAGCCCCCTAGAACTCCAATATTCTAGAAATGTTTAGAAAGGGAGTGTAAGGTGAAGGATAATAGAGCAGCCAGTGAAACAGAGAATTCATCATTGAAAATGCTTGAAGATATTGAGGATTTCCCAGTGTCAAGGAGACCAAGGAGGAAAAGTTCACAAAGGACATGGAAGAGGAGCACAGATGAAATCTGCCAAGCACACAAGGGGATTTAGGGAAATGTTTGAGCCACTGGATGTGGTGATTGGGTACCCGGTCACCTGTACAATTTTGTTCTACATTGAATGGTCAAAGAGGAAGCCAGATTTCAGAAGGCAGTAGAGAAACAGAGGCAGCAGGTCCAAATTATTTGTTGTAGTAGTTTGAGAATCAGAATTGTGAGGGTGATAGAATGGTGGCTGGAGAAGGTCACAAGGTAAAGCCTATTTTGTTGTGTTTTTCTTTCCAAATAAAGGACAGATCAGTGCACATATTTGATGATTAAGAACCCATAGGAGTATGAATGAATGAAGAGGCCAGAGCCTGGAAAATCTACTCATGGGGATAGATTTTGAAAGAGACAAAAGAGTGAGAAGGTGAGTTGAGCAACAGGGTCAGCCTTTGTGGACCCATCTTCCTTCACTGAGACCAGAGGGTGAATTTAGATATAGCAACCCCATTAGAAAACAGAGATGAGAACCTAGTGAGGTCCTCTACCAAAAGGAAGCTGAGAGAGAAGAGCCAGTGAGAAAGTAGATCAATCAAAACATAATGTTCTCAAGAAGGCTGGTAACTCTCACTTTATCTGAAAACAAGCACTGTTCCCTCTTTAATTTAGCTCTGGTATCAAAGTCTCTCTTTTGGATTATTGAGTGAGTGAGAAGTGTTCTAAAATAGAACACACTAGCGCAATTGAAAAGCAGAGTTTTAGAAGGATATATATATGTGTGAAAGGACCTTGGTATCCCAATTTGGAAAGCCAAACTCCTAAGAGTACAAAGCTTATTCTTGAGGTTGAGAGGCAGACTTGAAGGCTCTAGGAAACATGGCTTCCACTCCCTTGACTCTTTCTGTTCCCCCTAACACCAGTTCTTCCCTTTCCCTTTGGGAAAAAACAGCAAGGATACAAAACACTTTTATTTTTTCTCTTTTAGCAGTTAAACTATCTTATGAATATGACTTCTTTCTAATGAATCCTATACCAGAGCAACTAAAGTTGTGCCAAACCCACTGATTGATCTGGTGCCATGTTTTGGGGCTGAACTAAGTCATGGGCTACGTCCAATCAGCATAGCATGGGAAAAATGCAAAACAGAAAATTAATCCCACAAGGTTTTTCACATAGTCTAGCACCTGTCAGTGAAAATCAGTAATGTGTTACACTACCCTCTTTTTTTGTGTGAGAAAGATGAAAACATTTCAAAATGTACAGTAAAAAAGTTTTGTATTAAAAACAAAAGGCCAAAGCAATATAGTTGGTGTGAAGATTGGTCAGGTATAAAACCATTCCTTTTTAATAATGATTTGTTTTCAAAGAACATGAAGCACAGAAAAATAAAGTTTATTAATTAACAATTTTCGTTTGTTCCCATCCACAGGAAAATGGATGACCAAAAAGAATTAAATAATTCAATGATTTCCCTGGAATCAGCAAGTTAGTATCATTTGAAAATGAACTTCTTAACATAAAACCATAAATAAAATGTGTCATAGAGGGGTACTGGCTACTTTCAGAATGTGATAAGAGCTCCAATTTCCTGTTTTTTCCTGTATTATGAAACATTTCAGACATTCAGAAAAGTACAAAAATAATATTTTTAAAAACCTGTGGACCCACTACTACTCAGCTTAAAGAATTCCTGTGGAAAATTGTAAAAGTATATATATATATTTTAAAGACAGAGAGAGAGAGAAAGCTTGTGCATGAGTGGGGGGGGGAGCAGAGGGAGAGAGAGAGGGAGGGAGAGAGAGAGAGAGGGAGGGAGGGAGGGAGGGAGGGAGAGGGAGAGGGAGAGGGAGAGGGAGAGAGAGAGAGAGAGAGAGAGAGAGAGAGAGAGAGAGAAAGAATCTCAAGCAGGCTCCACACCCAGCACAGAGCCCAAGTTGGGGCTCTACCCCACAACTGAATTTGAAATCATGACCTGATTTGAAATCAAGAGTCAGACAGATGCTTAATCAACAAAGCCACTTAGACACCCCAACAACTATGTAACATTACAGAGAATAGTATAATAAAACCTTCTGTCCTTGTTCACCTTTAGTAATTATCACTTCAAACTTGTTCTGTCTTTGCTCTAATTCTCCATTCCTCTAGATTATTTAGAAGCAAATTCCCAACATGTCCTTTCATTCATAAATAATTCAGTACACATCTCTATATAATGATAAGTACTTTTTAAAAAAAAACAAACCAAAATTAGAATAATGACACTTAATAACTGTTTAATATCATCCAATATCTGTCCACTCAGTAGTTAAATTGCCCCTATTGTGTAATTTTTATTTTTTATAGTTTATTCAAATAAAAATGCAAATAAGATTTAAAGTTTGCAATTGGTTATGATGTCTCTTATTGCTATATTAATTTGTAACTTTTCTTTCCATAACTTTTTTCCTTTGAATTTATTAAAGAAATCAGTCATTTAACCCATAAAGTCCCTATAGTCTAGGTTTTGATAATTGCATCTCTGTAGGGTCAGTTAACATGTTCTTATCCCCTCTATTTCTGTGTATAGGAAGGTAGATCCAGTTTTGGTTTTTTGGGTTTTTTTTTTTTTTGCATGAATATTTCATAGGTGTGTACATGACATCTGCTTTGTTTTGTTCTGTTTTATTTTCCTCTGTTAGTGCTGTTATCAACCATTGAAGATTATTACCTAGATTTGTTAGTTCTTTTAGGTACTGAAAAATATTAATTTTATCATTTCTTCTTTATTCATTATCTCTAATACCTCTATAAAGAGAAACATCACCTAATCAACTATTTGATTATTAAATAGTACAATTTATGCAGAAAAGGCAGGATACATTTTCGATTAGTTCCCTTTACTTACCAGTTTAAAAACATGAATTGGCTTCTTAGCATATTCCAAAGGTGAAGGAGAGTTTAATATATATTATCTATATACTATTAATATATTGTCATATTATTAATATACTATTTTAATATATTGCAATAATGTTATTAAGATTATATTCATCATTATATATTATTATCTTATAATTATATATAATAATAATATAATATATACAATATTATATAATTATAAATATATGGATTTAAACGTATTTGATGTTTCAATTCATTACATTATTATTTTTATTTGTACTACAGGTATCCTATTTTTAGCCAGCAGGATTGTCTTCACATTAGTTTCATGGATCTTTTTGATGTAACTCTATCATGGTTAGTTTCCTCACTTCTGGTATAATAAAATGTTCCAGGATCATTTCATACATGTTTTGCCCTAGACCTAGAATCAGCTCTTTTTCTAAGTTACTTTGTTCCCTTCAGGAGGAAATGATACTTAGAGACCAAAATCTGGTCAATAAACTTTGCTTTATTGCCACCCGATCTGTTACTGCGTATAGTCTTTTTCAATGGATAGAGCTATTGTTTTTTTCTCTTAGAGAAAATATACCGTGAGTTCATACTGAGATTCCAATTCTGTGTCAGGAATACAGGGTTTATATTTAAGCTCTTTGGTCTTGCATCTATACCTCATCTCTTTGGTGCTGAAAATCCTGCTTCATGAGCACACCTACATAATTATATGTATTTTTCAACACTGTCAATAACTAAAGGTTTTTGTTGTGTTTTTTTTTTTCCTTTTGGGTAGGGTCAGTCTTGTTTGTGTATTTGTTTGTTTTTAGGGTATTTCCCATCAACTGTGGAGACATATTCCTGTGTTTTAAAGTCATTTTAGGGGCGCCTGGGTGGCTCAGTCGGTTGAGTGTCCGACTTCGGCTCAGGTCATGATCTCACAGTTCGTGGGTTCGAGTCAGGCTCTATGCTGACAGCTGAGAGCCCTGAGCCTGCTTCCGATTCTGTGTCTCCCTCTCTCTCTGCCCCTCCCCCACTCACACTGTCTCTCTCTCTCTCTCTCTCCTTCAAAAATAAATAAATATTAAAAAAAAAAATTTAAAGTCATTTTATTTTAAATAGTTCCTCCCTATTTGGTTATACCACCAACTTGAAACCTAGTTAGGTTCTTTCTTTTCATTTTGCTTTGAAGTTTTAGAGATTGCTTTCTCCCTTCTGATTTGGTTCATAGTATATAAACTATTTACAGAGTAAATTGTAAGAGAATCCTTCCTTCATGGAACCTTGAGTTGACAACCTCCCCAGCTGACACCTCGATTGACCTTGTGTGGGAACCTGAGCTGAGGACTCAGCTAAGCTGTGTCTGAATCCCTGACCTACACAAACTGTGAGATAATAGATGTTCATCATTTTAGGCTGCTAAATTTTGGGATACTTTGTTGCTTGGCAATAGATTATTAATACACTTCTTTTCTTGTTTCTATGCCTAGCCCAGTTTTCTATAAGGTCCGTGGCAGTTTTCTATTTTTAGAAGTTCTTTTTATATTAGAGTTACTATCTCTTTGTCTGTAACTTAAGTACTTTCCCGATTTGAAATTATTTTATTTCATAAAATAAAATACTCAAAATTTTCCATCTTTTCCCTTATTTTTCTCAATTTGGATAACAGGAAAGTTTTGTTTACTACCAGGTTATAGAAGAATTTACTCATGTATTCATTCTAGTACTTATATAGCTTAGTATTTTACATTTTGGTCTGTGACTCACATGGAGTTATCCATAAGTTGGATGAGTGTAAGATACTAAAGTGTTGTTTAGCTTAGGTGGCCTGGTGTAGTGGAATCATAAAGTTGAGAGTTAGATCGTGTTTGAATCTCAGCTCTGCTTTTTTGTAAGCCCTATAACCTTGAGCAATTATTTAACATCTCTGAGCCTCAGTTTCCACATCTCAAAAGTGAGGACAAATAAATTTAACACGCTTGTCATAGTATTTGACCCCAAGTAAGTAATCAACCAGTGTTAGCTGCTATTATTCTTATTGTTAATACATACCTTGTAATTGACCTATGTTTTCATTAAGTCTCTGGGTATAATTGGACTTGCAACTTGTTGAGCACAAATCCTGGACCAAACTTTCATAAATATACAAGCTTCTGGGAACTTTGTTTTCTTTGAAAATTAAGATTACTAATGAATGGGGATATTGTGTTTGTGTGTGTGTGTGTGTGTGTGTGTGTGTGTGTGTGTGTGTGTGGAATGTATATATGTGGAGTGCGTGTGTGTATGTGAGAGAGAGAGAGAGATAAAGTGAGCTATCTTCAAGATCCTGATTGTATCCAAAATAGTTCTAATACAGTTTTGATGGGTTCCTCTAGCTATTTTCTTAATTCTTTTATCTTTTCTTTCTTTTTTTAAATTTAAAGCAGAGCTTGTTGAAAAAGAGTGGGTCATATCACCTTCTATTGATAGTCTCATATCCCCATTCTCTTTTTAGCTCACAGTAATCTCGCTTCTTATTTCATTGTTCCATTGAAACTAATCTTTGTAAATTCATATAAATGCCAAATGCTAACAAATACATTCTGTCCTTATAGGTCTTGACCTCTGCAAGTTAGATGTTTGATGTTATTGATTATATTCTTTCCTTCATGAGATTCTCTGCTTCCTTGACTTTCATGATACCACACTGTCCTGGCTTTCCTTCCATTTCTCTGTCATTTCCTTCTTAGATGTCTTCACAGGCTTCCTCTTCCTTTACTTATATCTTTAATGTTTATGTTTCCTCACGTCACAAACTATGTATGATCCTCACTTCACATGGGACTCCAACATTTTATGTTCATGATTCTGAAATCCATCTTCCTTAGCTCACTATTTTCCCCCTAAATCTTGTCACCATCTGGTATCCAGTATATTTAATTAACTGTTTATTTTTGCTCTTTCTAATTAGGAAGTAAGCTCCATGATGGCAGACATATGATCTATTTTGTTATTTTCCAGAACTTAGAACAATGTTTGGTACATAATACAGATATTCAAGAAATAATTGCTGAATGAATGAATAAAATCTATATTTTGATCATATTTTCCTACATAATCATTTAATTATAAATATTCATAGCAGGCATACTCTGTGCCAATAATCATCTAAACACTGGAGTTACAGCATTGAGCAAAGCAGACAAAATCCCTGCCCCCATGAAGCTTACATTTGAGCAAATAAACAAGGTATGTAAGTAAATTTTAGTGTAGGTTAAATAGTAATAAGTACAAAGGAGAAAAAATAAAGCTGAGAAAGAGGATTTTAAATGTTAGTTTGTAGGAATTGAAATTTTAGATACAGTGGTCAAGGAAAGCATCACTGAGGAAGTGAGGGAACCAGCCATACATATATCTGGGGGTAAGAACATTCTAGTAGAAGAAACACCAAGTATAATGGCCCTGATGTAGAACTTGCTTGCCTTGCAAAAAAGCAAAGGGGCTGGTATGGCTAGAGTGAAGTGCAGGAGTGGGAGAGAGGTTCATAGGGCACCAGATTCTGTCTTGCCTTGTAGGTCACGGTCAAGCCTTGGGTTTTGTTTTGCATGAGATGAGAAGCCATTGCTAGGAAACAGAGAGGTGATTCAATGTAGCTGTATAGCAAATAGACTGTAGAAGGATGGGGAAGGGCAGAGGCAGAAGCAGGGAGACCAGTTTGGAAGAGACAGTAGGGATCCCTTAACCTCTGGGCCCATACATCCAACTGCCTCATCGTCATTTACATAATCTAAAGCATCACACAGAACACATTTGCAGTTAAAGCTATGATCACCTCCCACCTTCCCCACACCTGGTTTTCCTTTTCGTCCCCTATTCTAGTAAAAAGTATGACTTTGTATCCATCCAAACACCAGACCAGAAGCTTGGAAGTTATTTCATTTTGCAACGGATTATGCCTGCTCTCTCTTCCATTCCCTCAGCCTCATCATTTCCTGTCTATTTCATGCATTTAACCTCTCTGAACCTCAGTTCCTCATCTGTACACTGGCCAACGTACCATATAGGACTTATGTGGGGATTACATAATGCAATGCCTGTGGAGTGTTTGGTATCACCCCTGCCTCCTAAGAGCTTTCAATAAATACAAACTATTACCGCTATCATCTATGTCAATAGAGGATTACTGAAGGTAAAATGAGGACAAGGTCAGTCTCCAGGAGACGCAATCCTATCACCAGAGACAGGTAGTGATGCAAGAAAAGCAGAACTAGGGGCCTACTGGGGACGGAAGCTTCAGGTCAGCAAGTGGCTCTCCTAATTAGACCAGGAGTGACAGTTAAACCAGACCCAAGAGGCAACTGTCAATTGAGGCTGTCAGGAGATGGCTGTGAAGCTAGGTGAAGAAAAGTAGGACACACAAGGGACAGTTCTCAGCGAAGTGCTTTTTACACTCTTCTGGGTCAGGGGATTTCAACGTACCTGGCTCCTTTAAGAAGCAATATTAAAAGTAGATGCCTGGTCTTATAGATAGAACTATGTCCCCCTCAAAATATGTTAAAGTCCTAACCTCCATTACCCCAAAATGCAGCCTGATGTAGAAATGGGTGTGTACAGAGGTAAGCTATTTAAGATCAAGTCATTACAGTGGGCTCTGATTTAGTATGAATTGGTATCCTTATAAAAAGGGGAAATTTGGACACAGTAACAGACATGCACAGAAGGAAGATGATGTGGAGATACGCAGGGAGAAGATGTTCATGTGACTGGAGTGATAAATCTATAAGCCAAAGAATGCCAAAAACTGCCAATAAAACCCAGAAGGCAAAAGAGTCAAAAAAGGAGTTTTCCCTAGAAACATCAGAGAAGCATGGCCTTGCAACACCTTGATTTGTGACTGGTAGCCTCCAAAACTGTGAAAGAATAAATCTCTATTGTTTTAAGCCACCCGATTTTTGGTGCTTTGTGATAGCGGATCTAGGAAACTAATACACCCAGCAATGCAAAATAATAGTCAGTTCTTTTAGACTGTATAATAAATGCATTAAATGCTGTGCTAAGCACTTTTCATGGATTTTCACATTCAATCCTCACGGTTCTGTGGGTACTATTATAAATTTATTTTATACATGATAACACTGAGGTTTAGTGAGGTTAAACAACTTGCCTGGTATCACACGATAAGTAGTAAAGGACAGAACCTAAATTTGAACCCACTCTGCCTGACCAGGAACTCAGAGTCTCAACCACTATATACTGCCCCCTAGTGCAAACAATAGCACACTGAAGCTTTAGAGTAGATGTAAGGCAAAACCTGAGTTCAAGGATATTATCATCTTAGTAAATTACAGGTGTCATCTCTGCATCTATGTGCCATCTTCCTGAAACAGTGCCAAAGGCAGCCGTGGTACCATGGAAAAGAACAGAGTTAGAATTGAATGGTTTGGATTCAACTCAAGACATTTTGATTAGGTAGATGTTCGGCATTGGGGTGAACATCTAACCTCTCAATTTCTTCTTGTACAAAAATGTCTCCTGATGCTTCAATTCCTCCTTGTATCTCTTTGTAGTCATTCATTTGTTAATTCAATAAATATATCCTAAGCAATTATTACACATCAACAAACAAGGATAGATGTTGGGATTTGAAAATGGAAAAGACAGCCTCTGCCTCTCAGAACTCCCAATCCCAGTTTCAACACTTGGATTACATTTCTTGTTGTTTCTGTTATATGTTGGTAATCCTGGTTGACATTAAGGTGGAATCAGATTTTTTCTTACTATTTCCTATTTAATATGTATAGCAATAAAGAACACTGATTTTGGAAAAGACAGATCTGAGTTTGAATCTTGTATTTCTACTTTTTAAATTGAAATGTAGTTGATACACAATGTATATTAGTTTCAAATGTACAACATAGTGATTCACAACTGTATATATTGTGCAGCGCTCACCACTGTAAGTATACTTAATATGTATCACCATAAAAAGTTATTACGAGGTTATTGACCATATTCCCTGTGGTGTACTTTCCATCCCCATGTCTTATTTATCTTATAACTGGAAGTTTGTACCTCTTAATCGCCTTTACCTATTTTCACCCATTCCCCACAACCCCATCCTCTCTGAACCTGTTTGTTCTCTGTATTTGTGAGTCTGTTTCTGGTTTGTTTTGTTTTTTAGACATACGTAAGTAGAACCATATGGTATTTGTCTTTTTTCTGTCAGATTTATTTTACTTAGCATACATAATCCCCACATATTTTTTTTTTATTTTTTTATTTTTTTTAACGTTTATTTATTTTTGAGACAGAGAGAGACAGAGCATGAACGGGGGAGGGTCAGAGAGAGAGGGAGACTCAGAATCTGAAACAGGTTCAAGGCTCTGAGCGGTCAGCACAGAGCCCAATGCGGGGCTCGAACTCACAGACCGCGAGATCATGACCTGAGCCGAAGTCAGACGCTTAACCGACTAAGCCACCCAGGCGCCCCTCCCCACATATTTTTTATGTAACATTGAGCAGGTTACCTAAGTTCTCTACACTTAAATTTTCTCATTTGTAAAATGGGGATAATAATACTTCTCTCATATTGTCGTTTTGAGGATTAAATGAGATAAGGTGTACAAAGCAAACATTTCACTGCCTGTCAAATCAAAAAGCTTAATGAATCTAATATTATTATTAATGACTTGGCACATTTTCTCAAACACAATAAATACTCAAATGGTTAATAAATTATTGAAATATGATATAATGGAAAACATTTTATCAACTTCTGGGTTATAAAATGTAACATATTTTCTGCAAAATATGTATGTGCACTTAACCGCTGTGTTACCACTTCTTTTCTAAAGAATAAAATTGGAAACCTGTTTGGAATGCTGCTAAATTTTAATTTTCTGGTGATTAAAAAAGAGACTGTCAATATTTGTTCCACAAGTCAGAAGAGGTAACTAAATATGAATAGCTGATGCATTGAGAGCTCATTTGTATGCAAAATAAATTCAAGGTTATCTGATTGACTGTTTTACTTGAATCAGCTTCTTAGTTAAAAATTAGTCTGTCTCATAATTTTGACAGATTAAAGTAAACAATAACAATAAAAAACAAAATTGAACAAATTGTTTGGAATAGGTATTGCTGTTTACCTCATTTACTTTGACTATCTCTGAAAGTCTAAGCTATATCTGTCAAGAAGCCAGCCTAAACAATACCTATTCCAGAAGCCATTTATAACCACTGACCTCAAAATAAGCACCAATCTGTTTTTCTTTTATTCCTGTTTCCATAGACCACATTGCAGTAATTATTTGAGTATGAGTCTTAGATCTTTTGTTCGACCCCAGAGTTCCTGCAGGAAAAAAAAAATCTGTATTACAGGTATCTTTGCTTCTCATGTCATTTAATAAGTGCTTTACATAGAAGATACATCCTTTGCATGAGTGAATCAATGAAAACAAGTCAATGGATGAATAAATGAATGAATAGCTGCCTTTCTAAATCATTACTTCATTTAGGAACACTCAGTATAAATATTACCAGCAGTTTGAATGTGTGATAGTTCCAAATTTTTGCAAATTTAATTTCTAATTAAAAAATTGTTTAATGTATTATAGTGAGATAATCTCACTTTACCTTACATGCTACCATTTACTTATTCATTCAAAATTTATATTGAGTGCCAACTATGTACCAGGTATTGTACTGTGTAGTGAAGATTCATTCTTCACCCTCCAACAGAATGTTCTCTCTAAAGCAGAAAGACTCCTGTGCTTCACCATTATCTCTTGGATAAAGTTGACATTTTTAACATGGCCCACATTTACCTGCCTACCTCTCTCACTTTATAGTTTGCTGTGTGTATCCTTTGCCCCCACAAGGGTAGTCTGCAGCCACTTAGAATTTGAAATTTCTCACCATCATATAAACTCTCATATTCTATATTTGGGAGATGGTATTTCCTTTGTCCAGATCATCATTATCCATACACATTTTTATTCAGTATTTAAAACTCTGTCAAAGTCACCACTCTGCAATCTCTCTGGGTATACAGAGTCATCTTGACCTCACTTTGTGAAATTTCTCTTTTCAGTAAGTTCTTTGCGTCCTGTATTTGTTTCTGTCATCACATTTAATGCAATCTATCAAAAGCGTTGATTTACTAGTACCTCTTTTCTATTGGATTATAATTCCCCTGTGTGTCTCGTTTATCTATGTACCTAGTACCAGAAAAATAGAAGGTACTCAATAAATTTGTATCAAGGCAAAAAAAAAAAAAATCAAGGAACACTTTAAAACTAGCTATTTATCATAAGTATCCAATTCTCCATTCTAACGATTATGTTATCTAAAATATGTTAATTTTAACACCTATATTTATATTGCATTTTATAATTTCCCAAATGCACATGAGCTAATTTAAGCTGAAAATGTATATTAAAAGTAAGTTGTATATGCATAACTTTTGTTTATTTCAAGGTGAGGGACTTATAAGATGAATTGTGATTTGTAATTTTCTTCTTTCCAGGGCCCTGATGGATCCATATTCCCAGCCCCTTGAGGCTGAGCAATGCAGTGTGAAGGGAAGCTGAGCGCACCACTTCCAGATGGAAGCCCTTAGGAGATGGTGCTGACTCCCCTCAGCATGAAGCAATACCTTGCACTCCTAAGTAAAGACAACACAGAACAGCACTCACCACTGACATGGACATGTTGCAGGAGCAAGGAAGACAAACAAGCAAACAAACAAAATCCAAACCTTATGTTGCTGAAAGCCTCTGAGATTTTTAAGGATTTTTGTTACTGCAACACATTCTACTCTATCTTAAATAATAACCAGAGTCTATTTATATGTGAGAATCAAATGATGCCATTTCTTTACATAACTTACTCTCATTCCTACTTATTATTTAATCCACAGAAAGATCAAAGATGTGAACAGTAATATACTGTGATGATCCTGCTGGCTCTGCCTGTATCTTCAGCAGGAATGTCTAGGGAAAGGAATTTAGTCCATCAGCATTAAAATTGTGAATTTGGGTGAGAAAAAAAAAAAGAATAGCTGAGACAGGGTGAAGAAAAACATGAGAAATGCATTTAGTTTGGAAGAGGATTCTATCTGAAAAGAGTTAGTGCCTAAGGCCCGACAGACTCATGTTGCTGTTACTTTATTTTTTTCAGAAGATAGGAAGAAGCAGAAATGACTACATCATATGCAGTCCAATAAATCTGATCATTTTTGGAGCAGAGGACTTATTAGTTATTGAGTCCCAACTGCACACTTTAGTTAGTGCTGTGGAGATCTAAGAGGGAGGCCTGGGCAAGAATTCCTTCTCTCCAGGTTCTTCCCTCTCAGGTTGGTCTTGAGGTCACTGATTTCAGATACCATTAGCAGGTTCAACGTGTATTCAAATTTGTTTCCCTCATGTTTTCATGTAGATGGTGTAAAAAAATAATTTCTTAAAGATATTAATTAGCTCAAGTGGATTCAAACTATGCACTATAGGTGTTCTCAGGAGAAAGAAAAAGAAAGGTAAATTGAGTAGTTACTTGTGTGTGTGTGTGTGTGTGTATTATATACTGAAGGCACACCCACACAGATGCACATAATTACAATAGTCCCATTATAAAAATATTCACCTTGTCTTCATATTGAGAGAATGAAAAAGAAAAGTATCAGTGGCATTTCCAAGTTTTCATATCAAGTCCCTAGTTTTGGAAAATTTGAAATCAAAGATTTAATAACTGGTCAAATTCTCACAGTGATTAAAAATATCATATACCTTACTTTTAATTTAATGAACTAGCTCACATCAACTCTTAAATTCTATGCTTTATTTCTATTTATGATACTAAAACTGAGACTTTATGATATATGTTCCTTGTTCTTTATAAAATTCAATATATCCAGATATGTTTTTCGCATATAACTAAGACATTTATTACAAACATCCTTTAAATAGTAAGCCCTCGATGAATTTGAATGCTGATGGTCCATCAACTGATTCACAGAGAATCTTGAAGGGCAAAAACTGATGAAGGTGTTATATGGAGCAGTGCCAATTGCAAATCAATCAGAAATGCAAATAAAATAGCTCTCCTACTGCAAGTCAATGTAATTAGGTTTGCCCTTATTTGATTTGCACAAAACTTTTCAGAAATTTGCCTACTGAAGAAATGACACGTATGCATAAAATTAATCGAAAAGTCTAGTGTTTGTATGCTCTGCCTCCAGGCTGCAAATTTCTTAAATTAATTTCTAAATTTGCCAAGACATGTTTTCAGTCAAATGAGAATAACCATTCTTACACAAAATTGCATGAACATGTTAAACTATTTATTCATTTCCAATTTCGGAAAACTCCTCAGCCACACCCCATCATCTAGCTTCCAACTTGAAACTTCTCATCTATCCTTCCTATTTTTTTCCTGTACTTCAGTCCTATCTTTCCGACTCCAAACAGAACACATTTACTAATTCTCAATCTTCAAATAACATGTATTCTTTCAAAGCCTTTTTATGGAATACTAATCTTGTAGGCACTGGGCTAGGTGTGGGAAAGACAGCACTAACCGAATAATACTTTCCTAATATCATTTAGGTTCCAATCTAAAACCAACTCTAAATTTCCTCCATTGGATAAAAACTCTCCAATTGTTCCTGTGACTTGAAAAAAAAATTTAGGCACTATTACCTGAAATTATTATTTTACTTTTTTCTTTCTCTTCAATCTGCCCCTAAGTAGTACTTTTTTCAGCATTTTTATCTTTGTCGTTAATATATGAGAAAAAAAATGCTATTGAACAGCTATCACATGTCAAGAACTGTTCTAGGTTGTAGAAATATAAGAATAAAAACCAAAACAAAAAAAAAAGCTTACCTATTACAGGGAGAGAGATAGGCAATAAATAAAAATAAAGTGGTTAAGAAAGCTATGAAAAAAAGAAATGCATGAAAAGACTAGGGAGGGTGATTGTGGGAGTTAATTTTAACAGTCAAAGAAGACCCTCCTTGCCCTTTGTATAATGTAGAGTATTTCTGGTGCCTTATTACCTTATACTTGAATGAGTGTAATCTGTGGTCTCCCTGACTTTCCTATCTCATCCTCCTAGCTGTCTTTTTTAATCCTTCCAGACTACTCATCAGAAGACACTGGGTGTAATTATCACATTTCACTTTTTATAAAATGACTTCCAATTGATTCTATGCTAAAGATATCAACTCTAAAATTTTATCTCATTATCTGGTCCTCCTTAAGTTATCTCAACAACTTCCCACTCCTCCCTGGTGCTGACTCCCAAGTCTGTCCTCTTCTTCCCATGTCTTTGTTCAAGCTGATCTCCTGTCTTGGAATTCTCTACCCTTTCCTTTTCAATATCTCCCTTCCCTTCTCCTAAATTCCACTCAAGCCTCAGTTTTCTCCTGCAGTTTTTCTGTCTAACCTTGGATTTGGAGAGAGTCTTTTCTCCAAAGTTCTATAAAAAGAAGATTGAAAACCAAAAATTTAGATCTTTATCTTACCCTAACTTATATCACTCTTTAACTATTGTGTGACAGTCTCCAGTCCTGCTTCAGCTGGTAGGACTTCAGCTCAGCACTGACAAAGACTAGTGCTCATCACTTGGTATCTTTGTCCCCTGAGAACAGGTATAATGTGTTCTCATGCTCTTTTAAATATCCCTCATTGTCTACAACAAGAGCTCCATAAAAACAGTCTTTTGATTATGAATACATTTCTTGTTTGTTTATGTTTTTAAAACAGAAAATCTGGAGACTATTTCTTAGGTTTATAAATTTCTGACCTCCTTCTTCTAATTAACCTTGAAGTCCCACTTGAAATATTCTGCCTCTTAGAGTTTCCATATATCACCATCTATCTCCAGTGAATAATTTGGCTTCCCACATCAGAAGATTCCACTAAATAATGAAGTTACAAAAATGTAACCCCAGAGAGCACTTACATTATTTAGATTATTTTCTTTTATTCACTGTTGGAACTTCCTTTAATCCTGCAGTGCCTCCTAGAATGCACAGTTCGTTTTAAATTATAACACATTATATAAGTCATACCAAAATCCACCTATTACCTTCATATGCCAAAGATCCTAAAATAAATTTGTTTTTTGAAAACTTTTCATAGAAAATTGTGATGATATTTTGTCATCCTTGATACTCAGTCTCCTAGTTCCCCGACAACCCATGGTGTAAAACTCTGGGCAAATATCTGCCTACTACTCTTCACTCTGTGAGAAAGATGAAGGCAAGACAATCTTCATGGGACCCAGCTTCCTGTAACCACAGAGACCAAAGAATCTGAACACTAAAGTGCCTTCTAACTGGGTCCAGGTGCCGCGTTTTGTGTAGCTGATCTGCCCATGAGTGATTCCTCTTTGCCTAGTGTTTAAGATGCACACAAATAGAAAGCCAGATTGTTTTTGTTGTTTTCTGTGCTCTTGGCTACTTCATTCTAATATTATCACATATAGAAATAAAAGCTTTAAATCTTTTTAGGACTTTGTCTAGGGATATTTTGCATGCTTCTTTTGCAAGTCCGCTGCCACCACTTCAGAATCTCCCCTTCATTCAGGATATCATACACAGACGGAGAGAAAAAGCGGATTCTCTGCTTTACTTACATTAAACCCTTCCAGGTATAATTAAATAAAAGTCTGTTCTTTTGTATGCCAGTATAATTGTACTTAATTTTATTGCTAGTTTAACATTTGAATTATTTTAAAAAGGGGAAAAATACAAGTACTTATAAAGCATGTCTTTATTATTGCAAATCTTTTTCATTTTAATTCTATGCTGAGTGTACTAGTAAAAAGAATGTGAGTGACCTTGTGTCAATCATGTCTCCCCTGCGTCTCGTAACTTGCCTAGAACACAACAAATCCTTGAAAGATAAATGTCAAATGAGTAAATAAATGAATAAATGTAAATTAGTTTTGTTTAAACTTAATATTTCCATATATGGTCTTTCATATTGTTTTGTCAGATATATGCCAATGTTTTAATCATTAATGACAGTACTTGAGATTGGGGGAATATTTTGAAGCATTTTACCATTAGCAAACTTAAAATAAATCATGAGTTTTCAGGTATCATAGGTACGTTTCAGAACCCAAGCCTATGTCTACATTAAAAATAAAAGGAGGAAAAGTGATCAAATCATAAATTAAAAAGAAGTGTCTTTATTAATGCCCATACCAACTGAGCAATTAGATTTTCGTATGAATAACATTAAGGTAAAATTTTTTACTTAGTATAATCTTATGCACATTAAAATAATTATTCTGATTTGGTCAAATTGAGTTAATTCCTATTTCCTATATATACTTTCTACTACTCTGCTCATAAGGCTTTGCCTAGGATTCCCTTACCCCATTTATCCAGACACAAATTCTATCTATCCTTTATTGATAATTTCAATGGCACCTCTTCCATGAAGGCTTTCCATAAATCTCAACTGAAAGAAATATTTTCTTCCTGAAATTTTAAACTATTTGGTTATGCTACTTGGTATAATGACCACTAATTTAAAATGGATAAAGCCTATTTAATGTTCTATTTCAACATTACCGACTACATGAGCAAGAACAGGGCTCTGTACCTTTATGTGCCTCATTATACTGATCTGATAAGAGGAATATTAGTATGGATAGCAGAAATAGTGCTTTTTGTTTATTACATTATTTTCTTTTTTATGGGGCCACAGGAAAACATTTCCCAACTTCTCTTGGATTTGTATTCAGGTCATATGATTGGTTCCAATCAAGAAAATGTGAGCAGAAATGACTTGTGTTGAATTAGACTGAGGGAGTTATGAGCTGCTGTGCCTCTTTGGCTGAACCCTATCCCTTGCTCCAGAGCCATGTGTTGAGATGGAAGAACTAGGACTGAGGCTTCTGGCTGATAATCATGATCAGAGATTGTAATCTCTCTGATCTGTGCTTGAAAAAGAGCCCTTGTTGACCCACATGGCACCTTTCACGGGTGAGAAATAAGGTTTTGAATATGTCACTGGACTTCCCAGGTTAATTTATGATCATGGAAAGTTTATCTCATCCTGATATCTACACTTTCTTATTTCACAGAGCTGAGCTTAGGATTCAGTGAAGAAGAACACATTTTCAACATATATCCTATATACTAAGTATTATGCTCATTTTTTTTACCTATATGCATTAATGTAATAATATATTAAATTATTTTGAAATTATAAATATTAATTGTATAAAAGGATTAGTAATTTGTTTCTGCACATCTTCTATTTTACTAATGTGTAAGTTCTTTAAGAATGGATTGAACTATAATTTAATAGAGGCAGTATTGTACAATATTTAAGGAGGTTTTAGATTCAAATCTTATTCCTGATACTTACTAGCTATATGACTTTGTACAGGTTATGTAAAATATCTCCATGTCATGTTTACTCATCTGTAAAATAGGGTAAGTAGTGCTACCCACCTCAATGAATTTTTGTAGTGCATAAGTGATTTGGTGCATATAAAATGCTTGGAAAACTCTCTGTCATGAACAAACATGTTAAAAAAACGTTTAACTTATTATTTTCTCCATGTTCTTCCCAGAATTCAGCAACAGTTTGGAAAAGTGAATAGATGATAAGTCTAAATGTTATCTTATTTCTTATATTATAATGTCACTTAAATCTGTCTGTAGTCAAATTTCCTACAATTTATTTTCCACATTATTTTGTATCCTGTGTTTAAGCTTAAGTTTTTATATTAAAATTTCTCTTTAAGAATTAAAAAAACCCCACATTTTTTGTGCCATGTGGATGTATACATGATATGAGATCTAGTTGACCCTAAACCAAGATTCACATGTATCTACGCACTGAGATGGTGGAGATGGACCTGACTGCTTTTAGACATCTGTTTGCATGAGTGGATTTGAATCATTGCAGAATTTGAGGGCAATGCAGGTGGGCAATGTGGTGTCCTTTTCCCAGAGCTGTACTACAACATAAATAAATCCTAGCCCTGTGGAGGGGAACAAAAGTTATCACTGAAGGAGATACTTTCATGAGGGACATTGAAGGCACTCACGGTGCTGAGTCAGCTATGCCTTCACTTTTAATTAAGGAGCCCAACGTTTATAGTCTGCTGATAACTAATGTTTTGTTGACAAATTTACTCATGTACTATCAAAAATGTAAAGAACTATTGTAAAAATACGACTGTATATAATTTAGTTTTATCTAATAATTAAGCTTATTTGGCTTAAACATCTTGTAAAATAGTCTGAACCAAATAATGTTGGTTAGCTAAGTTTACTAAACAATTCAAGTAGTAGTTCATTCATTCATTTAACGACTATTTATTGGGAAGCTACCACATACCAGGCACCATGCTAGGCCCTGGGTATACACTGGAGAACAACATCATGAAACTTACAATCTAATGAGAGACACGTGCAATCAACAAATAAGCACATCATTGTGAATGCAAAAAGTATTACAAAGAAAATGAATATGATTTTTTGACAGAGAATACAATAAAAACACTTACTTTACTTTGGGTGGTCAGAAAGCCTGTCTGAAGAAAAGTAATTTAAACTGAGACCTGAAAGCAAGAAGCCAGCCATGAAGAATCTGGGAAAGAGCATTCTAGGCACAGGGAAGTCTATCTGCAAAGTTCTGATGGAGTTCCATGTGTTGGATGGTAGATAGTAAGAGAGACAACGGTGTTAGCCAGGCTAAATCAAAAAGAATATTGCAGTTATAGAAAGGAGTTGATTTTCTTTCTAACTGTAATGGGAAGACATTGACATAGATATGAGTTGATTTTGTTTAAAATAAATCACACTGGCTGTTTATTTAAAGAGTTTGAAAGCTGGAAGACATGTTTGAAAGCTGTTGCCATGAGCCAGAGGCTTGGACCAGGATTGTGACAATAAATAGGGAGAAAAGTTCATACATTAGAAAATTATTTAGGAAGTAAAGTCAACAGGATTTAGTGACGGATTCGACGTGAGGGACAGAAAGCCTAGAGATGGAAAAGAGATGCCCAAGGTGATATCTGGGCATTGTAAAAATAGACATCCTGCCCCTGGGTAGATGGCACAACCACGCAGAGATGAATAAGACAGGGAGAGGCAGAGCAGTGCAGAAAAGATACTCTATGTGGAGTCCAGCTTCTTTCACATGTCTGCATCTTCATACATTGATGCTGGAGTCTTAGCAACATCACTTCCTGAACTGTAATTAATTTGGGAGCAGAGAAACACATCTAGAAAATTACAGAAAGGATCTTATAAAGTGAATTTTTATTTTTCTTCCCCATCTATTTGTTCTAAGCTACAGTGTATCTGTCACAATTAAAAATATATAAAGGCCTGGGGGAGGGGATGTGGGAAGATGAGTAGAAAGTAATAGAAAATTAGTAACATAGAAATACATCTGAAAAAATCTTAAGGTTAGTTTATTTTTAAAAATTTAGATCAATGAATAAAACATTAGGCTCAAGTTTTCATGTACTTCATCAAGCTTTACTCTCTCCAAAAATATTTCTAAAAATAGAAATGTTGGTGTCCTACTGAACTCAAAACAGCACAATTTTCCAGCCTTTCATGTCCAATGGTTTCGTCAACTCCCTTATTTCATGGAACTTAAATGTTCCTTCATTAATGAATGAAGAAAATAAAGGAAAATGGGAAATAGTTCTTGTCAAATAGTTAATTCAACCGCTATTTCTATAGATCCAGGTTTCAAAGGTATATAAGTGATACTTACATGTAACTGACCTGTTACTTAATTTAATTAAATTTTCAGCAAATAGCACTGTTTGGACTAAATGTTAGAAAAGCAAACTCAAATGTAAAATAATAGGGAAAGCCTTCAGTTTGGGGATCTAGGGATGGGGTTTGTGAATGGTGACCATGTTCAGCAGTGTTCACCTCTTTGGATTTGTTTTCATATCTATAAAATAAGAATAACATTACCCTTGTCTATGAGGTGTCCTAAGAGCTAAAACAGATAATGTACGTAAAATCCAGGTGCAGGGTTAGGCATCACTGGTTGCTCTCAAAATACACTTTGTATATGGAAACAAAAGTGTACATATCTATTATATAAATAGTGCAAATAAAGTATAATAAATTATATAATGGAAGATTAAGTGTGTGCTATTATGACACGAAAAGATAGGATAAAATAGACAAAGATGGAAAGATTAGGACCCGAGGTTCCTGAATATGGAAAAACAAAAATTTTGGAACAATGCTGGGAGTGTCTGACCACAGGAAACGCCCTCAGGCATAAGTTTCCCCTTAAGAATGTAACAGACCCCACCTACTCTCCCTTAGGAATTTGACAAAAGACCTAAGTATGGCCATAGACCACCCCTCATTATAATGGAAATGAGCTAATCAGGAATGGACAGTGCAGCACCTAGAGTTATAAAGCCAATAATGGTAAAACCTGAGAAGGAACAAGGGGAAGGGAGACATGACCAGAACCTTGTAAAACAAGGACCCTTGCCTATAGTCACGGCCGTTTACTTTCAAATGCCCCCTTCTGTAAAGAGAGTTTTCCTACTATTTTTACTTTCTAATCTTATACTCTAATAAAAATTTGCTGTTCATTTTGTGTCCACCTCCTCATTCTTCGAAGCCACAAGACAATGAACCCTAGGTATTGAGGTAAAAAATCCTGCAACGCTATTATTATTTAGCCAATAAATATTTATTGAGTGTGATTACATGAAAGGTACAGCTCTGGATGTCGAAAATAGAGAAGTGAACAGAAAAAGTATGCTGTAGATTACATTCTAGCAGGGGAAAACTAATGGTAAGTGAATACCTATGCAATATTCAGGTAGTGAAATGAGAATAAGGCAGGGAGAAGGATAGAGATGAAACAGAGTGGTTAGCTAAGGCGTCTCTAATCAGGGAGTGGCATTTGAGCAGAGACTAAAGGAAATGAGAGGCAAACTTTTTCAGATAAGGGAAGAGCAAGTGGCGAGTTCTGTAGCAGGAGAATGCTCAGCGTGCTCCAGGATCACCAAGCAGGACAATGTGGCTGGAGTAGAATCATTGAGATGAGGTCAGAAGGAGAAATTAGTCGGAGATGACAGCAGGGAGTTTGTGGAGGGCCCGATCATGGGAGCTTTTCAGATCATGTTGCAGATTTGGACTTTATTCTGAGTTAAACGCAAAAACCCTAGTGGGTTTGGGGAGAAGGGTGTCAAGATCTGATTAACTAAATGTTTTAAATGCATCACTCAGACTGCTTGGGGGCTGGGAATGAAGGAAGGAAGAAGGCAGCTGGGAGGTAGAAACACTAGTTCAGGTAAACAAGCATGGCTGTTTGGAAAAGGGTGAAGGGGGTGAAAAGTTGTTGAAATTTGGATATCTTTTGAAAATAAAGCCAAACACTCTTCTGATGGCTCTTGAATTTAAGACAAAATACAAGGACATATGGAGGGTGTGAGAATGGAGAAACTTATCTAAAGGAATTTGCTATAAAGAGGGACTGAAAATTGTAGTATTAGCTAGGAGGAGATGTGTGGTAAAGAAAGGCCCTTTCTTAATATGGGAGATGTTGTAGCCGTTTATGCTGATAAAAATTATCCAATAAGAGAGGAAAAATGACAATGCAGGAGAGAGAGGACCAATTGCATTTGCAGGAATAATCCCTTAGAGTAAATTAGAGGAATGGAATCCTATGCACAAAGGAAAGGCTTATTCATAGATAGAGGCACCATTAGTTCATCATTGCCAGAGGCAGGAAGGATGGTTATACGAGTACAGATTCAAGTAAACTGATAAATTCAGTAGTAAGAGCATGTGGACATTTTCTTCTTGTTGATTATATTTTCTCAATGACACAGGAATCAAGGAAATTAAATGAGAGAAGGAAAGGGGTTACTGGAGTTTTATGAGAGAAAAGAAAATGTGAAATCTTTACCTAAGAGAACGAGAGAGTGATTAACTGAGGAAATGTGGTAGAACTGCTGGTAATTTGAAGCAAGTGTTGATGACAGTTTAAAATTATACTCAGCATGGATGCCTGCCTTGTTCCAGCCAGGTTCAGCTGCTTGGGGCAGAAGAAGAGAAGTCAGAAAACTGAGTTTAACCAGGGCTAGGGTTTTCACAAGTAATTACAATGAAGAGATATTAATTCCAAATGGAGAAATCAGAGATGATTTCTTGGCAGGAAATGGATTGAGATAGATGCTGGGTTTGTATAGACCTTGCTATGGGGGACAGAAAGCCTAGAGATAGATTTTGTCTCTGTCCCCATGAAACTTACAATGTAATGAGGGACACACGCAATCTTGAGTAGCCAGAATGTTTGAACAGTTTCTCCAAATAGAAGGAAATTATGAAAAAACAAGTTTTAAGGAGATAAAGAACCACAGACTGCCAAATAGAGGGATCTAATTGACCTGTATATTATATGGAAATATTTTCAATGGAGTAGACAGGGATGGGTGGTGATAAAAAGGAGGGAAGGTAGAGAAACGTGTACTTACTGAAAAGGAATGAATTTTGGTGACATTTGACTGCTGTCTAATGTAACACGTGAAAAAAACTGTAAACTCTTAATCTAATAGAAAACCCCATTGGATGCACCCCTTATGTACATATTACTCAAACATTTTCTGGGTTTGGAAAATTTGCGCTAAATTAAAGAACTAAACTAAGATTGGGAAAAAGAATCTTTATCTGTTTGGGCAAGATTTCAATTTTTAGAGTTCCCTGAAGGAAACAAATCAGTAGAAAATGATATTGATTAGGCAACTGTGTGATCCAAGATGCATTCTAGTAGGTTTCTTCTTCTGCTGCTGCTTTTTTTTTTTTTTTAATATAAATACATTGTGTACTTTCTCTATTTGATGCTGTGGAGGAATAATAATTCTAGCTTATGTCTTAGAAGAACCTAAAACTATATTCTTATTCGTCTCTTCCTATCCCCCCTCTCACTCCTCACACCATCCCATTAAAGAAATTAAAGAAATATTGAAATAATAGCAAAAGGTTTTCCTCTAAATTTTCAAAATTTGTGTCAAATTTCTATTTCTAAGTGTCTCAACAGAGGACGGACACATTTATGATTTTATTTGTTGGGATGAATGAAAATGAATAATGCTCCCAAGTACAGAGAATAAGATGACCTGAATTGCATTTGATGTCCTTTAACTCTTTCTTCCTTCTAAAATCTTGTATCTCTGCATAATTATATCAGCATAATCAATAACACATGAACATGCCACCATTAATAGCCTCATTTTTATTTTCTTTGTTTGACATTTTTTTTTCTATTAGGTATATATAATGTATAATGTCTTTGTCATTAAGTTGTGGGGAAAAATTTTAATTGTATTTCTTGTTTTTTCCTCCCAGTTTTTTTTTTTTTAACGTTTATTTATTTTTGAGACAGAGAGAGACAGAGCATGAATGGGGGAGGGTCAGAGAGAGAGGGAGGCACAGAATCCGAAACAGGCTCTAGGCTCTGAGCTGTCAGCACAGAGCCCGACGCGGGGCTCGAACTCACGGACGCGAGATCGTGACCTGAGCCGAAGTCGGCCGCTTAACCGACTGAGCCACCCAGGTGCCCCCCAGTTTTTATTTAAACTCTGGTTAGTTAACATATAGTGTAGTATTGGTTTCAAGTGTAGAATTGAGTGATTCATCACTTACATATAACACCCAGTGCTCATCCCAGCAAGTACCCTCTTTAATACCCACCCCTCATCTAGCCCCTGTCCCACTCACCTCCCTCCATCAACCCTCAGTTCATTCTCTACCATTAAGAGTCTCTTATGGTTTGGGAAGTAAATTATATTCTTTTATAAATGATTTTCTCTAAAATTTTCCTCTAAATTATGAGTGGAACGAATGTTCTGACTAAAGCAGAAAAAGAATGTCTTGACTAAAGAATTATTACCCAAATTTCTTACTATTGCCACTATAATGGCATAATAATATACAGCTCATAAGGGGTACATATTTCATATTTAAACGTTTGTCCTTTTTTAATTGTTAAGGAAAACCTAAGATATACAGTGTGTATACCATGCATCAGGCACTATGTCGAACATTTACATTGTTGTCTTTTTTAATTCACAGAACATCAATATGAAGTGTTGCTATCGAGTATTACCTACAAAAAAAATTCAGCCTCACAGAAACAAAATATATTTGCAATATTGTATATATCCTTGGGCAAATAATTAGATGCATAGATACATAAAATATTGCCTACATTAGCTATGGCCAGTCAAAAATTTAAGGAGAAAATTTTAAAGAAAAATAAATGATTCCATATATTGAAAATATATATCATAAACAGTGGCTACATATTTGCACATTTGCTGTTTACTTATAGCGTAAGTTATAAAGTGACTTTCAGCATCAAACATTTGACTAGCTGAACATCAGGGTCCCTTATACATGGAAGATTCTATCATCTTCTGATGTTTATATGATGGTTTTTATTTGGGATAGATTCCCGAATTGAGCAGAAGAAAGTTATCAGATGAAAAGTTTGCCTTACAGATGTTTGTGCCCTGTACAGAGGTAGCAAAGGGAGGCACCAGGGGAGAGAGGCACCAGGGGAAAAGGCTGGGGCAGGGTGGGGGGAGGGTTGGGGTCAGGAAACCATCTGTAGGAGGGAAGGCAATAGTTAGCTATATACAGCATGACTAGAAATCCTTCTTGAAGAATTTGGTGTTTGCTAGTGAATTGAAAGTTTACAGTGAGTTATCATTTGGGTTATTGGCAAGAGTTCCAGTCAGAGGAGAATCAATAGTTCTAGGATTAAAGCTATGAGGTCTCATAAACAGACTGGGACTCTAATACTGACTTGCAAGAAGTCATTACCATCACCTCTGTTGATTCTGTGACACCAGGACTCATAAGAAGTCCACATATTCTTAGGAATGAGGGGTGTAAATGGAGAGAGAGGAAACTATTCTGACTGAATTCCATTAGATTTTGTTATTAAGCTAGATTTAAAAAAGTTTTTTTAAACATTTATTTGTTTTTGAAAGTGCGCGAGAGAGACAGAGTGCAAGCAGGGGAGAAGCAGAGAGAGATGAAGACCTAGAACCTGAAGCAGGTTCCAGGCTCCAAGCTGTCATCACAGAGCCTGATGCCGGGCTTGAACTCACAAACCGTGAGATCATGTGACCTGAGCCAAAGTCAGATGCTTACCTGACTGAGCTACCCAGGTGCCCCTGAGACTGTTTAATTTAATTGCCCTCACACAGGTTAGACAGGAAATTAGGGACTAATTACTGTACTAGAGAACATTTATGACCTAGAAGTTATCATACTTTTGGAAATTTTAATATCTGCTTTAATTTTTAAGTTTGCCTTATCTTCCTTGCATCTGCTTTGTTATTCTTTTTGAAGTTCTTGAGCCAAATGATTAGTTTATGTTTTGTTTAATAATGAAGATATTCCAGAGTAAGATGTTTTCTCTGAGAAATACTTTGTTCCTGTTCCATAATTTTTTAACTTTTTAATTTTAGGAATATTTAAGCATATACAGAAGTAGAACAGTGTAATGAACTCACATGTATACCTATTACCCAGTTTTCATTGTTTCAACAGATGGCCAGTCTTCTTTCATTTATAGATCTCCAGTGGGACCTTCTGCTATTGGAAGTTTTGAAGTAAACCTGAGACAGATCATTTCATCCATACGAACCTCTAAAATTTAAGTATTCTTAGGTAACTTGATAAAAGTGTCTTATACTCTACAGACCACTCTCTCTCCTTCCTTTTATTGAAGAAACCTGATTTTTTTTATTCCTTTATTCTGTAGTTTCCCAAAGGGATTTTGATGATTATTTTTGTTGGGTATCATTTACCATGTTTTCTCTGTCATTTTCCCTGTAAATTGGTGCTTATCAGAGCAGATTTTATTTCAATCAAAGGTGGAGTTATATACTTCCATCGAAAGACATGTAGTGTCTATTGTCTTCTTGTCATACTGTCATTTTGTGCCTATCGTTGTTCTTGATGGTTGTGTGGATCGTTCACCTTAGGTTTACTTTAGGGGTTGCAGAATGGTTACTGACACTTTTTTTACTTCTTCATTTATTAGCTGCAGAATTTCCATAAAGAGAAACTTGCACCCATCAATTATTTTGTTATTCTGAGGTATAGTTCCTATGGGAAGGGCAGAATGAATCATTAATTATTTTCTTTTTTTATATTTTTAAAAATATTGAGTCAGTTCCCTAGTATCTTTATAAATCTCCAGTGATTTTTTTTTTTTTTCCTGGGCATGTGAGTAGTGGGGAAGTTATTTATCCTTATGAACTCATGGACTCAACCACATGGGATTTTTTTTTTTTTTTAATTCTTATTGTTTTTCAAAATGTTTACTTTTGTCCAGTGGAAATCTCTTTTTGTTCCTGATTCATTATGACACTAATCCAGTATACTTTGAGAGCTTTCTTACTTTCTGTTATGAAAAATGTTCTAGATTCATACTGTACATTTCCTGACCTAGCCTTGCAACATGCTTTCTTCAGTGAGTCCTGATTCCTTTCAGTAGAAAATGCCATCCAGAGACCACAATCACAGTGCTGGGATCCTAGTTCATAAGTTTTAAAAGAAACTTCTTGTTCTTGTATTTTTTGAATAGTCTATAATTACAACTTTAATTTCTTCTATGTCCTAAGAGATATATTTACAAATCTTCCACGTAGTCTAGGGCACCTGGGTGGTTCAGTTGGTTAAGCATCTGACTTTGGCTCAGGTCATGATCTCACAGTTCATGGGTTCAGCCCCAGCATAGGGCTCTGTGCTGACAGCGTGGAGCCTGCTTGGGATTATCTCTCTCTGCCCCTTCTCTGCTCTTTCTCTCTCTCTTTCAAAATAAATAAGCACAGAGCCTGCTTCAGATCCTCTGTCCCTCTCTATCTCTCTCCCCTACTCACACTTGCTCCCACTCTCTCTCTCAAAAATAAATAAATATTTAAAAAATTTTTTCCATGTAGTCAAATGTTTTTTGACTATTATTCTTTTTTGTTGTTGTTATTGTTTTCTTGATCAAATAAAACTATCTGCACAAACTTTACTTTTGGTAAAGTTTTAAAGTTTTCTGTGACAATATAATAAATTTGAAAATATTTCATCAGCTCATGAAGAGAAAGCATTGCATCTGTTGTAGGATGCTTAAGTTTGTTATACATCACTTAAACAAATTTATATCTGTATTATTAGATTCTGATGCTTTGCAATTTGTCAACCTGGAAAACTGTATTAATGAAGACTCTAAAATAAAAGGAGCTTAAAGAAGTGGAAAGTTTCTCTTTTTTTGTAATAGTCTGAGCATAATCAATCTAGGGCTTCCATCTTGCTGTTCTGCCATTTCTGGGTGGTTGTTCTCACCCACATGGAAGATGGCTCACCACCATGCTCATATTTCAGCCAGCCAGAAGGGGAAAAGGGGCAAAGGAGCGAATATGCCTCTTCCTACTAAGGGTATGACCTAGAAGTTACATACACAAATTCTATCCATGTCCTTTAGACCAGAACTTGGTACATGGTCACACTGCAATGCAAAGGAGGCTAGAAAAGGGAATGATTATCTTACCGTTAATGTTATTATATTTATTGTTAAAATACTCTTAATACAAATGAAGATGAGAAATAATAATGGATTGAGGGTTTCAGTTAGCAATCTCAGATATGGCCTGAAAGATACCTTATCTTTGAAATTACGATTTCCGCACATATGTATAGCTTTGGTCTCCTTAATTAATTTTGGCTACTGAAACATGTTTGCCTTTGGTCCAGGTATAGTTCTTATTCCTAATTAAGTCAGTTTTCTTCTGTTCTATCTGGAACCATTTATTCTGTCGCACATGTACAGTTCTTTTCTTCAGGCCCACTCATTTCTCTAAGGTCTGGATCTGTTTTGTTTTGATTATAAGCATATAAGTATGTAATTATAAAGTACATAATTCCTTTATTAGTAAAAGGGTTCAGGCTGAGTAATTTCTATGGCTGGGAAAGTATCTCTAAATTTTGGTAGAAATTTGGCCTGATGACCTCTAAAATTCTTTTCAACTCTAGGATTACCTGATACTGTAAAATGTTTATTAAATGTTGAGTTTATTTTCTCATTTGTGCATTTCATATGGATTTTATATAGACTTTGTGAAATCTGCAGGGTATTCTCGAGGAAACTAAAGTTGCAATGACCAAAAGCAAAATACAGGTATGTTGTTGGCAGGGAAATGTTTGCCTACACAGATCTTTCAATCTTGAATGAGTTTCCTCCTGACTGATGTTCTTAAGGCAGAATCTTCACAGGCAGGGTCCCTTACAGTCACTGTTCTTTTTCTTTCCCAAGGAGATAGCTCATGAACACATGACTGCATGTTTCTTATTTCCAGGAGATTTCAATGAGGTATTTATTTGTTCATATTTGGTTGTGTTCTTGCCATGTGCCAGACTCTGTTGTAAATCAAAGATGGAAAAGGTGTGGAAGTACCCTCATGAGTATTATAGTCTAAATAGCACAATATGGGCATATAGTTAGAAAGTTTCTCTTGAAAAATATTTTACCTCTGAGTGTGTATATATATATATATATATATATGTATATATATGTATATATATATATATACATATATATACATATATATATATATATATATATATGATACAAATAGTCATAGACAGGGGCACCTGGGTGGCTCAGTCGGTTAGGCATCCGATTCTTGATTTTACCTCAGGTCATGATCTCAGGGTTTAGGACATTGAGCTTGGCCTCAGGCTCTATGCTGACAGTGGGAGTCTGCTTGGGATTCTCTCTCTCCCTCTCTTTCTGCCCCTTTCCCTGCTTGCACTCTTTCTCTCTATCTCAAAAATAAACATTTAAAAAATAGCTGTAGAGAGTAGAAAATGGTTCATTCTGATAAAAATTTTAAAGTTAGCTATCAATGAAGCACAATAGTAATGTTTACACAGACCAATGTTGTATCAGTTCAACCTATTAAAGAAGTGGAAACTCCTAAGGGAATCTTGAGCTACTGATTAAACAGCTGAACAACTAATAAATCAGTCTACCAAACTTTGGATGGAAATAATACAGAATAATTTTTAAAAATGTCTTTGTATACACATAGAATTATAGAGTCCTACAGGGATCCAGTAGTCTAACAACAATGTAATGTATGCAGGTGTCACTAGAGTTTTTCCTTCACTGTTTAAAAAAAAAAAATTATGTAACAGTTGCAAAGCACTTTCATAAAGTTAGAGACCAGTTTTCAAATCGAGTGCAAGTATTAGTTCCACAAATCATGTGCTTTTATTTCCATAGTATTTAAGTGGTGATTTGCATACCACTTTTTGAAATTTATTGGGACGAAATTTATTGAGATTAAAAACGCACTAAGTCTCAAAGAAAAACTTAGTAAAGCACTCACAATCCATGCCCAGTGGGTATGCAACCTAATTAGACCGATTGGCCTAATGCAGTCCTAGGAACTCACACTACATTAACAAGTCAGTTAACTACATTTTAAAACTGGGCCGATGATGTTAAAATCTCATGGGCTTCATTATGCTTTAGTGCAAACTGGGCATCTCTAAAATTGCAAATGACTTGAGAAAATACAGAGTGCTGGCAACCACGTTTATCCTGTAATGCTGATCCAGATACCTTTTTACCTGCCAAAGGATATATCTCTCTTACACTTGTTTGTATCAACCTCCCCATCAGCTTTAGCCAAATGTTTTTGTAGCCACTTATTGGTGGTAGTTTTGCTTTATGGACTGTGACTTAAGATCATCTAGCCTACGTACCTCACTAAGCTAGGTCAATTTTTAAATGGAAAAATCCCAAGGAAAATCAAAAACATTTTTGGCACAAGCTGGGAATATGGGGTTTGTGCCATACCTGACTCATGTATACATGTCTGTCACACCAAACAGGAAACATTACAGTAAGATGGAGAAAAAATCAGCTGGAACCGAGTCCTGAGTCAAGAACTGTTTGAACAAGTCTGCCTTGAAGAGGACATAGCTGCAGAGTGCCCCTCCTACCCTTCCCTCAGTCTTTAGGCAGAATGAGAGCCTTAGACAAAATTCCTGAGCACTTTTGACTCCTGTGTGCCGTGGAAAGGACCTGGAAGATACCACATACTCTAGAGTGGAGTTGATGTGGGGATGGAGAGATAGCTTGGAGTCCAGCAGTGGTAACTTCCAGAAGCTCTGCAGAGGCCTGGCTGGGACTGAGTGTACTGTGGCCAACTATACCCAACTACAGGACCCTGCAGCCATGACCACATAGCACCAACAAGTGAAGGTAAGTTGGCTGAAGAGAGGAGAATCTCTAGTCTTGATCAAACCAAAGAGGATGCAGGAAATTCCCCAACCACAAACTTTAGCATAATGTGACAGCAGCTATATGAGGACCTGAACGCAGAGCTGTCCCTTCTCACCTGCCAGTCACAGTGGGTGTAGCCCTCTCTACCTTGAACGAGACCATCTTGGATATATGGGGAAGGGGCAGGGGAGAAGCACAGGAAATCTGAATGATGGACAATTTACTTGAATAAGACTCTCACTTAAAGGAAAAGTTTAAATTATTTGATCAATATAAATATTGGATTAAACCAAATTATATTTTCCCTGCTCCCCAAAGTTGGTGAGGGCAGTAGTAAGATGGTTTTAAAGAAATATTACATCAGTTATTGGAAGTAAGCCATTTACTGTGGATGTAAATTAGGACTCATTTGTAAATATCAAAAATTTGATTGAGTGCACTAATAAAGTAGTCATGTCTTTGTTATTGATGGCCATGGTGGGGTTTGTCCATGTTAGGATAGTCAGGAGTCAAACATAAAAACCAAATTATCAAGTCTGGAGGAGGTCAGGAAACCCTATTATGTTAGAAAATTGGAAAGACTGAATTATATGTATTAGATATCCAGGCATATCTGAGACAGCTTACTGAATCACAAAATATTCATCAATTAATTGTGAGGACAGCAACTGCTTTTTCTTTTGTTGCTGATGTCTGTCCAGAATCTACAGTATAACCTGAACTATAATAAATGCTCAATAAATATTTATGGAGCGAATGAATGAATGGATGAATAAATGAATAAAAATAAAATATAGATGTTTAAGTTAGACACAAGAGATCAAAATTGAGAATTAGAAAATATATACTTTGGGGCACCTGGGTGGCTCAGTCAGTTAAGAGTCTGACTTCAGTTCAGGTCATGATCTCATGGTTCATGGGTTTGAGCCCCACGTCAAGGCTCTGTGCAGACAGCTTGGAGCCTGGAACCTTTTTGGATTCTGTTTCTCCCTCTCTCTCTCTGACCGCCCCCCCCCCCCCCATTCATGCTCTCTGTCTCTGTCTCTGTCTCTCTCTCTTTCAAAAATAAACATTAAAAAAACAAAATATATATATTTTAGTTCAGGTTTATAGGCTAGCCATGCTACATACCTCTAAGAATTGTTACCTTGAAATACTAAATGTCTAAAAATTCATAGCTGTTTCTTTTCAGCCTTTGAGTTTGTTTTAGTGGCTTTCCTTCTGTTCTTAATTTGTGTTCTGAACAGAGTCCATAGCAAAACATGGGCAAGGGCAAGGCAACGAGCTCATTCTATGTTATAGGAATCTACTTCTATTGTCCCACAGGAAAAGGTTACTTCTATATCATTAGAGCACATACTTCTACCCTTTAAAAAGTATACAGATCTTCTTCCTTGTGACACAATCCAGGAGAAAATTGCTCTCCTTGACCTCATTGCTTTAACTAGTAGTTGATTAACCTAGAGATAGTTTCTAACCAAACTGAAAAATGCTTTAGAATATAACAGATTGTTCTTAAGAAGTTAAAGACACCACATACTTTTTGAATAATTTCAAAAAATCATTATATGTGTTATCTTATTTTTAATTCTATTTAAAACCACATACTTTTATGAAAAAATAATTTAAAAACCTGTGAAAGCAGAGAAATAATAGAAAAGTTTATAATGACACTGGAAACTGGATTTATAATCAAACTAGTTCCAAAATCTTATAAGAAATTCTGCTAATTACAATCTTAGTGAAGCTGAATTGAGTAGCAATTCATGACTAAGTCCTCTTTGCCTTGAGAAACAAAATAGCTCCTTAATACATGTTGTCTCTGACAAATTAACATAGAGGTTATATGTAGCAGAAAATGTCCCAGAATTTTAATACACCTGCAAAAGGTTAAAAGATGGCAAGGATATTCATCTTAACACATATTTTAATAGCGAAACGCTGGAATGAACTTAAATGCCCATTCATGGGGGAATAGGTATATAAATGAAGACATAGCCATACGATGGACTTTTTAGGAGAGAGCGAGTTTGTGTGACTGGGGGAGAGGAGCAGAACAGAGAGAGGGAAGGAAGGAGGGAAGGAGAGAGAGAGAGAGAGAGAGAGAGAGAGAGAGAGAGAGAGAGAGAGAGGAAATAAATGAATCTTAAGCAGGCTCCACGCTCAGCCTGAGCCTGACGTAGGGCTGAATCCCATGACCCTGGGATCATGACCTGAGCCAAAATCAAGAGCTGGACGCTCAACTGCCACCCAGGTGCCCCTACCTACAATGGACTATTTCAAGATGTTTAAAATGTTGATGTGTCTATGTGTTAACATGGATTGTTGCCAGTGATATATTATTAAGGGAAAAATTACATTCTTACAAATTAGAACTTGTGGAATGGATGCCCCACTTTACCTTTTGTTAAGGTTCTGAATTTATATAAACAGAAAAATCCCTGAGAAGTTGCCACAAATGTTAACAGTAACTGTCTCTTGGAAGTGGAATAACTGGTGATTTTTATTTTCTTTCCCCTGTTTAAGTGTTGTATATAATATTTGCAATGACATGCTTTATATTTGTTTTTTGTTGGTTTTAAGTTGTTATTTAAATTCCAGTTAATTAACGTGTAGTGTAACATTAGTTTCAGGAGTAGAATTTAGTGATTCATCACTTACATAAAACACCCAGTGCTCATCATAACATGTGTCCTCCTTAACACCCATCACCCATTTAACCCTCTACCCCCAACCTCACCTTTAGGAACCGTCAGTTTGTTCTCTATAGTTAAGAGTCTGTTTTATGGTTTGCCTCTCTCTTTTCCCCCCTATGTTCATCTGTTTCATTTCTTAAATTCCACATGCTTTATATTCGAAATAAAAACAATCAAGCTATTTTTTAGGAAAAATAAAATCCTTGAAGTTTATATGTAACACTGCAAGTAAATGACTGATTGAGAACCATTGTCATAAAACATAAAAGAGACATAATCATCACAAGTTAAACACTAACCAGCGTCCTCTTCTTCCGTGCTGTAGGATAGAGAGAAATACTCTTGGAAAGAAGCAACAAGTTCTCCTCCCACTCGAATTGTAAGTAGTCACACCCTGGGCTGAGTGTCCTGAATTTGGGTATTAGTGGAGAACACAATTATTCCCTCTTCCTCACGTCCAGAGAGGGGAGATTTTGGAACATTCTTGAAAAAAGGAGCAGCAATAACTGATTTTAGTAATGTGCGCTAACTTATATGAAATCATTTAGTCTCTACAAACAACTCTATTAGGGACCTTGGGCTCTTGACCACAAGGGAAGCATTAGCTTTCTCCAGCACTGGAATAAGTATTTCCTGACAGTCTCTACCCCCTCGCTTCTTCTTCTCTATTGGAGAAAGAGTAAATTAACTGACTGGTAAGGGGAGGAACTTAGGGCACATTTATTAGGGCTAGAGATGTTCTACTGAAATGTGGACAGTGGATAATTCATCTTTTTCTTCCTCTTCTCTCTCTGCCCCTCCCCCTCCCTCTCAATTTAGGTTAATTTAAATTTTATAAACTTCAGAAAATATCTTAACCTCATTAACCCTCAAAATTGTCATTGTGGGAAATAAACACATTTATCTTTAAATATCTTGGCACAGGATCTGGCACCCCATAAGTATTTAATAAGTGGTGGTTGTTATAATTAATATTGTGATTGTTGCTTTAGAGGAAGAAAGAGAATAGTTTAGGGAGCGAGTACAAATTTAAAAGCTCACCCGGGCCTGGCTGGAAGAGTCGAACACTGGAGGCAAATGGAAAATGATGAGAAAAGAGAGGCCACGGAGCAGTGTTTGGGATACTATGGAAGGGGTTCAGGTGCTACCAGCTTTAAAACCCTGGGAATACAGCACTGGATGAAGTACACATGGAAAGGATATATTTTTCCCTTCTTCATCCACTAAGGGTACATAGATTGGAAAAATCAATAGGAGCTTCAGCTCAGGAATATTTTGAAGGGAAATCTCCAGCTGAGGCAGATGTGAAGACAAGGGAAAGATCCCCCTAACACTCAGGGTTCCCAGGCTCAAGGAATTCCAGAAGAGGCAGGAGCAGCAAATGGTACACAGCTAAAAATGCCCTTAGATGTTTCTGAAGTTGAAGAAATCCAGAAAAAGAGCAGAAGATTGACATTGTGGAGGATGTAATGCAATGCACTCTGGAGCATTGGCTCTTTTAAAATGTAGGGCACCCAACTCTCAAGGGGAAATGGAGATTGTATCCCCAGGCAGTGAGGCAGCGCTCACTCCTCAGCATCCATATGCCAGCATCATGCCAGAATCCCATGGCTCAAAGGAGATAGGGAAATGAAAAGAGGGGAAATGCACATAAAGTGAAAGAAGAAAGCTTCAAATAAGGCCTGGAGGCTAGAGAGGCCACCACAGCAAATTTACAATTTTTGCAAAATGTAGAAGTATATCACATGTGGGAAACAATGTCACAATTAACCTCTTAATGGAAACATTCTCATAACTGAATGTAAGTCCCTGGTATCAGGGCTCAAAATGAACTGGCCTAGACTACCGGGGCATTCTGGTAAGACTGAAGTCAAATCTACTCTATTTTTTTTTTTTTTTTCTGCTATGGTTCAACGCTGGCAATTGCACTGTGACATTATATTGTGGATGGGGATGACTGTTGTAGGAGGATTGAAATTATCTTGTCTCTTCTAAATTGTATGAGCGAGGGCTGCAGCTGAGATCATTTTACATGTCCTATAGACTCTTTGGATTCTTTGTCTGATAACATGTCACACATGAATGTGACTTGAAATTGGAGTAATTAAATTCTGAAGTTGCCAAAGGGGCTACTCCTATACCCACAGAAAAAAGGACAATCTGCTCTTGAAAGAACCCAGATTGCATATGACTGAGCTCCTTCTTCCTGAAAATAGAAACATATTGAACAGGCAACATTTTGGACTTTTGATTTCCTTGAAGTTTAATTAACTTGAATCAGATTTTGCTTTTGGTCTTTAATTCCTTTCTAATAATAGGAGGAATTTCAATTGTGTCAGATACTGTAAAGCTATACTGTATTATTGGAGGTACTCTTGCTTTTGTATGGATTTTTTTGTCTAGTTTCTAATAGGAAATATTTGACAATGAAGCTGGGCATAATTTGAGGTTGCAAATTGAATGGGCCTTGAGTTTTTGGCCTTGAGTACATTGTATTCTGTGAGTTACAGCACTTAATGGTTTGTTTGGAGCTTTGTTGGAGCTTCCTGGGTACAAAAACTGAACTATTCACTATTGACTCAGAAGGAGAGTGACCAGAGGGGCAGTGATGGGGAGTGGGATGTCTCTGATACTCTACTAGACCGTCCTCCAAAGAGGTAGAGCCACAACCTTTGCTGACCACAGGCTTGGTTGTTAAACACAAGTAAACGAGCACAAAATTTGGGAGTATTGGGGAAGACTTCTTTCTACCCTTTTCCTTGGAGAGAGGACAGTCTATACATACTCCACACATTGGAGCAGAGGTAAAATATCCCAATGGTGAACTTAACATCTGTTGGCCACATTTATTGGAAGGCAGGGCTACTGTGTTGAAACGTGGCATTGCTAATTAATCCTCCTCAGCCACCAATTCTAATCACCCATGTATCCTCAAGGGCTGAGAGTCTGACCATCTTGCACTCCCACAACCTTTGTGATCACCAAACCAAAAAAGTGTCCTGGTGGATCCTGCATCTAATGAATCCAGCATCTATGAATGTGAATGAATGAATATTGCCTGTGAATGAATGAATACTTCCCTGTGATATGGTTTTAGAGTGGTGGGGTCCAGAGCTGATGGGCAAGAAAGAATTTTTGAGATGTCTTTGGTACAAAAAGGTGATTTTATTAAAGCACATGACTGGACCTGTGGGCTGAAAGAGCCACACTGGGGTGGTGAACAGTGACCGGTTATAAAGTTGGGGGAGATAAAGACAAAAGGGAGGCCTCCAGAAGGACTTTCAAAAGCTAAAGAGGACTGAAAAGATACTGGAGACCTTGTTATTGTCAAGCTAAGGTGTTTTCCCTCTGGTAAGGCATTAACATTAAGACAATAGGGAGTTCCTGGAGGAATGTTATACTCTGAGTGTATCTCAAGTATCTGTCAATGGGTTGCAAGTTATAAAGAAATTTAATCTTACCTACCATTTCCTTCTTGCCTTTGTTCTCCACATCACTGTGGAGGGGAGGGTGATGTTGGGGCTCCAAGAAACTGAGTCTATAGGTTTCTGGAGATTAGGCTGTTGATAAGATTGCCTTTTTCTTATAATTTACTAAGATATTTGTAAACTGATGGAGAATGAGGCCTGCATGACAGTGATCTCTATCAGCTAACCATTTGTTTTCCTTCTGTTCCTTGCTCTTGGGCAGCCAGGAGAGCCTGAGGAATATCACACATATCCCATCTATGGTAGTGTTGGGGGGGGGGGTTGGAGGGGGGAAGTTATTTGTACTTTACCCTCAGCTTGTCTTATGCTCAGGAATCTCGGTTCAGGGGGTTGACCATGAGAAGTGCCATTCTGGCCCCCGATCCGGGTTGAGTTCTCAATTCAGCTCTACCAGTAAAAAAGTTGGTACTTAGTTTTGTTCCTTATTTAGTCCCTTGATTTTATTCTCCATTAACTAGAATCAGGAGGGAAGGATGGTGAGCATTTAGTAACTAATAATTTATACAACAAATATGTCCATTTTTTGTTGATACGGTTTTTAAAAAAACATATAGTTACTTTAAGGTTCTAAGAACAATTTTCAAAATTCAACCAAAGAGAGATGGGAACCTAAGAAAAAACTTTAGAATTGACTTTAATTAAGACAAAGAACCAAAAAATGGCAGAAATTTTGTAACAAGCCCAACTGTGGTAGAGGTCGAGCCCCTCCCTAAGGAATGTGGTGAAAGCCTTCTCAGATAAAAGGGGGCCAACAAAGCCCAGTCAACTCCTATACATGTATGCATAACTCTGACAGGGTTTTGCACCTTGAACAGTGTCCAATCAGAAGATATGTGTCACCATATATGGGAGACAAAGAAATAGAAATTGCATAAAAGGCTACACTCTGCTGAGTTCCGGGCTCAGCCTTTTGGGGTCTTAGCCTGTTGAGTCCGTGCTAGCACAAATAAATCTGCTTCCTGGAAAAAAAGGCCTCAGTGTCTGGTCCCTCTGAGTGAGAATCCTGCTACACAACCACAATGACAAATATTTTTGTTTGTTTGTTTCTGGCTTCAGAGGGAAAAAATAAAGGCAGTCAATGAATGCGGATAAAATGTATAAATGTGTGACTATATAGATGGATAGTTGCACTTATGCAGAGAAAAATTTCAAAATTAGAGCTAATATAAAATTTGTTATCTTATTATAACTTAAATTATTCTGTCTCTGGCTTGACCTGCTAAATATAACAAAATCCAACTTCTGCAAAATCCTTTCGCCTGTAGTTGAACCACCTCCTTCTCTACTACTGTCTGTACACACCTGGCTACAAATAAGTCTGAGATTCCCCACCCCTGGAAGTATTTCACAAATTGTCAGGAAGAGGACGTAACATATGGCGTCCGTACGGTTGCATAGGCACTGTGTGCTCCACGTGATGCTCCACCAGCATCCATTTCCCTCCTACTGGCCTTTACCATCCTCAGGGATGCTGAGGTTGCTGACCACCACGGCAGTCTTTCCTGCAGCTTTCCTGGGCACCCACGGCTTCTGAAAGTCCACTCTGAGCCCTCAGTCACAACAAAGGTGTCTGTGGTCTATGGAGCTAAAAATATTCCCTCTGAATATTTTTAAACAAATTTTTGTTACGGTGGTGAAAATTAGTGTTGTTTATGCCACAACGTATTAGCACTTAGTAAAAGAAGTCTTTCTGTTTTAATTTATAGGTCCTTGAAATTGAGCCTGGAATGAAATCATGTATCGATCGGCTAAAACATTACACTAAGTTCCTCCTCCTCTGATGACTAAAGGCTTTGTTGTTGGACCTCAGCCAACTGCCTGGTTTCTTCTTCGTTTGGAATGAACTCTTTCCATACAGTTCTTAATCTCCTGCTCATAATTTGACTTTTTTGGAACCAGAGCACTGATTCATCAGGCATTATCACATATGCTTGAAGTTCAGCAATGGAGACAGTTTATGTTCTTTTGCAGAAATCTTCTCAGTCACTACAGAACTCCAGCAGATCTATTCTATAATTTATGTAACCATGCCTAGAACCCAAGAGTGGACAGTAAAAAGGTAATAGCTTAATCTGAGATTTGTGCTATGTAGTTTATAATCATATAGAAGTAGAACATAGGGGCATATGGGTGGCTCAGTTGATTAAGTGTTGACTTCGGCTCAGGTCGTGACCTCACAGTTTGTGAGTTCGAGCCTGCATTGAACTCTGCGCTGACAGCTCAGAACCTGGAGTCTGCTTCAGATTCTGTGTCTCCCTCTCTTTCTGCCCCTCCCTAGCTTTCAGTCTCTCTCTCTCTCAAAAATAAACAAAACAAAAAAAACGAAGTAGAACATAGAACCATGTGACAACAGGGACTCAAGAGATAGCACCTCCGTATCTCATTAACTGGTGGCAATATCACACAAAACATGTTTTTACAGACACACATACAAAGGAATTCAATTGGCCTACTAGGAGATCTTTACTGTCCTTTATTTTCTGAGTCAATGGCTATTCCCACAAGCACCACTGTGGATCCAATCCTAAATTACTATGACCATAACTTTCAGTTGAACTAATTAACCTTTTGACATGGTGCCATGATTAGCAAAGTTCCAGAAACATTAATCATTTTGATTGGCTACTGTTTGTAAGGAAGTGTTTAACTCTTAGGTCACAAGTTACTTTAGGAACAAGTCGGTCATAATTCTACCATATTTGTGAAAATAGTCTTCAATATCGTTGGTTGTTGAAGGCCTCTTTCTTTCAAAGCGTTTAAGAATAATTTCCATTCCATGACCCTTTTTTTCTCTAGGTAAAACAACTCTTCTAAAATTTCTGGGAAATTAAGTTCATGTATAAAATACAACTTCATACCAAAGTAGAAAAAATGCCTAAGAGTTACTTTGGATCCTAGACTAGGTAAAAATGGGTGGAGGAAGGGGGAACAAATACTATTGAGGCAGAAACAAGTAGAGATTGGTTTAAAGGGAAAATGGGCTCACAAAAACAAGGAAGGATGAAAATTATTCAAATAGAATAATAATTGAAGAGATAAGAGACTTTGAAACCATCTATTGATGACACTTTGGTGGAATTCACAAAATAATGATTAGAGTCTATGATCACTGTAAGACAATGTGAGATTATTGGAAATGAAATATTTTTGTATTTCAATGGTAACAAGGCATATGAAGGCACAATCTGAAAGCAAGTGTTTTCTTCTGTCCGGCAGCACCGACTAACAGAGGATGATAAGCCTATCAATGAAAGGGAAGGTATTCAGATTTGGAAGGTACTGTCTAAACATAAAAGAAATAAAGAGAATACAAGCCAAGGGCCTAAAAAGCTTTAGAAAGTAAAAACACAGAACAAATATATCAAAGAAAATAAAAATTGATGCCTCTTGCACCCACCAGAATGGCTAATTTATAAAAACACAGAAAATACCAAGTAACTAGAATTGCTAGTGAGACTGTAAACCTGTGCAATTACCTTGGAAAACTGCAACTATATTCTAAGCTAGCATATGTATATCTTATACCCTAGTAATTCTACTCCATGTCACCGCATAACATGCACCAGAGCGTTCATAGCAGCACTATTAGTCATAGTCCCAAATGTGGGAAATCACTCACATGTCATAAACAGCAAAATGAATAAATTAATGTTGATAGAATCACGTAATGCAATAATATACAGCCATAAGATTAAATGACAAATGCATGCAACAATGTGGAAAAATGTGAAAGATACAAGAGCTCATACTACGTGATTCCTATCACATAAAGTATAAAACCAAACAAACACCTGTCTATGCTGTCAGAATTCAGTAGTTTCCCTATAGGGGGGAGAGTAATAACTGGAGAAGGAATGAGGGGGATTCAGGAGTGCTGGTATGACCTCAAAACTATAATAAACCTCTTCTCTCTTCCCCACCAAGTTGTCATCACTATGACATAAACCATGTCATAAACTATGAAGACAGTATTATAACTGGCTTCTTTCTATTCTTGCCCACCTATAAACTATCTCTACATCGAAGCCGGAATGACCTTTTTACATAAAATTTTAATTGTGTCACTCTTGTTTTAAACCCCTCCTGGGGCTTCCCTGCATACTCAGAATAAATTCTGAATGCCCATTATGGACTGAACAGTCTTGCATGAGCTGGATCCTGCCTACCTCCTCAACTTCATTGTTAATCATCATAGCTCATAATGACCTTCCATCTGCTCTCCAAACATACCTACTTTTCTCCTATGTTTATAATAGTTATTTGCTCTGCCTGGAATGCCCTTCTTTCCTGGATGTTCACATGGTTGGTTCACTCATAGTATTCATAGCTCAATTCAAATCTATTTTCTTGGAAAGATCATATCTAATCCATTAGTCAAAGGCAGCCCCATTCTACCCCATATCACCAGTGTATTTCTACCACATCACTTTTTATATTTTTATACTACTTATGACTATCTGAAATCTTGTTAATTTTTGACTGTCTTCAATAATAGAATATAAAGTCCACAGAAGCTAAGACTCTGTCTCTTCATCTTGTCTACTGTTTTTCCTCCAGCTCCAAACACAGTGCCTGATATACAGGAGATGCTCAATAAATAATTGTTGAATAAAGGCTCTCAATAAATAAATTGTTGACGGCCTTGAGGGACTTCAGGGAAATAAGTCTAGAAGAGTGGAGCTGTCAGAAGTTTCTGGCAGTGATTAGATCAGAGAGACCCAGAGGAGACATTGAACAACAGGACTCACCAGGCACAAGGAATGATGGAACAGAATTATTCAATTGCTGTTTTCCCATCCTTGATATATTTGCAAGATGTACACCTTATGTGGTAGAAAGGAGGGAATATAGCACTCAGAATATCTAGGTTTTGTGTATATCTCTCCTCAGTTTGATCATAAATTGAAGACAAGATTCTGACCCTTATTCAAAAATATGTATCAAGCACCTACTCTGTGCCAAGCACTGTGATGCTCATTAAGTGTATATTTATAAATAATGGTGTAATAACCCTTGTCCTCATAGTCCATATGTCCTTGTTGAAGAAATAAATATTAAACCAACAGAAACCAAATTTGTAGCTCCATACTGAGGTAAGAACTCTGAGAAAAATAACACAGTGGAACAAGAGGGAATAAGTGGGAGTTACACATTTAGACTAGGGGTATAGGGAGGTCTTATGAAGAAACTGAAAGATAATATTTGAGTTTCTGCATTCAAAAAGAAGTGGAAAACATTGAATGGGAATTTGCCAGAGAAGGGTAATGAATGTTCAGCCTGAGAAAACTATGTGGACAGAGAACTCAGGGTAGAAATGAGGTTGAGAGTTTGGACAAGTAGGAGAAGTGTAGAGATTAGAGAGTAGAGTGATACAAAATAGAGTGGAAAAAGAGACAAACCCTTGAGGTCCATGATGAAGAATTTGCATTTTCTTCTTCATGTATAAGAAGCCATTGGGGGATTTTAAAGAGGGCACTGACATGTTCCTGTTTACATGTTTAAATGATCACTTGGTTGCTGGTTAAGACAGGAAGCTGAGAGATCATCCTGAAAGGTGGGTAAAAAGCCCAGAGGAAAGATGTTGGTATAAATATGGAGAGAATTCTATGGATTCGAGATCTATTTTGGAGAGAAAAATTTAAACTTGTTAATGGGTTGGGAGGAAGTGGGGTTAATCAAGAGGGTGGAGTCAAAGATATATCCAAATTTTTGAAAAGGGCCTTTGGGTAAATTCAGAGGTCATCTCTTAAGCTGTGTAGGAAAAATGGGGCAAAAACATACCTTAGTCTTTATATCCCTAGTTTTGGGGATTATATTAGGTAGTCAACAGACATAAATCAAATGAGAGAGTGAATGAATGAATGAATGAATGAGGAGTGCAATGTAGTAAAGAGAAATTTAGTGAGCCAACTTTGGACATCATCTTCCATTGTTTAATGGATCACCACAACAGGCATACAGATGTGAACATATACTAAAGACAAAAACATTCATTTGATCTCATCATAGATAAACTCCTTAAGATGGGATTTCAGGTGATTTAAAAATTTCGCATACAGTTTTCTCCTATTTTTGGTAGTTGTTTGCTTTGCTTAGAAGTTAGCAATTACAAATCTCAACAAAGATATAGAAGTCGTAACAAGAACCAGATGAAAATATAGGACTGAAAAATGCAATAATAAAGTTTTTTTTTTTTTTTAATGTTGGATGGGCTCAATAGTAAAATGGAGATTAGAAAGGATAGAATTAGGGAACATGAAGCCAGATCAATAGTATTTATACAACCCTGGCAATAGAGAGAAAATAGACTGAAATTAAAATGAACAGAGTCTTAAAGACCTATGCAACAATAACAAAAGAACTAAAATTCATATCATATGAATTCTGGAAGGAGAAAAGAGAGAAGAGGACTGAAAAAGTATTCAAAGAAATAATAAGGTAATAATTGTCCCAAATTTAACAAAAGAAATAGAACTACAGATTCAAGAAATTGAGTACATCCCAAATAAGATAAACTCAAAGAAATGTATGCCACTCTAAAATGGTGAGTTTTATGATATATGAATCACTTCTCAATAAAAATGAATCAATTGCTTTACTATATCCTAAAAATGAATATGTGGCAACTGAAATTAAAAGTATAATACCACTTCTAATCTCTTTAAAGAGAATGAGATATTAGATATAAATTTAACAAAACATGTACAGGAACTATGTACTAAAGATTCCAAAATGCTGATAAAAGAAATTAACGAAAACTTAAACAAATGGAGAGACCTATCATGTTCATGTATTGAGATATTCAACATAATAAAGATGTCAATTATCTCCAAAGTGATCTATAGTTTTATTAGTGTTTCTATCAAAATCCCAGCAAGCTTTTTTGTAGATAGGGACAAACATATTCTAAAATTTATTTGAAAAGGAGCAGGCTTGGGGCGCCTGAGTGGCTCAGTAGGTTAAGCGTCAACTTCGGCTCAGGTCATGATCTCACGGTTTGTGAGTTCCAGCCCACATCGGGCTCTGTGCTGACAGCTCAGAGCCTGGAACCTGCTTCGGGTTCTGTGTCTCCCTCTGTCTGCCCCTCCACCACTTGCACTCTGTCTCTCGCTCTGTCTCAAAAATAAATAAATATTAAAAAACAAAAAACGGAAAGGAAAGGAACAGGCTCTTGAATAGCTAAAACAATCTTGACAAAGAAGAATAAAGTGAGAGTACTTGCTCCATCTTCTATTAAAACTTACTACATAGTAATAAAAATCAGGGACTGTGGTATCGGGGAAGGGATAGACACATAGATCAATGGAACATATTACACAACCCAGAAATAAACTCACACAAATATGCTCAACCAATCTTTGGCAAAGATTCAAACACAACTGAATGAGAGAAAGGTAGCCTCTTCAACAAATGATGCTGCATGGGATGCCTGGGTAGCTCAGTCTGTTGGGCATCTGACTTTGGCTCAGGTCATGATCTCATGGTTCATGGATTCGTGCCCTGTGTTGGGCTCTATGCTGACAACTCAGAGTCTGAAGCCTGCTTTCAGATTCTGTGTCTCCTTCTTTCTCTGCCCCTACCCTGCTTATGCTCTGTCTCTCTCTTTCTCTCTCTTTCAAAAAACAAATTAAAAATAAATAAAATTTTAAAAAATTATGCTGCAGCCAATGGACAACCACAGGGAAAAAAACAAAAACAAAAACAAAGGATCTTGGCCTACACTTAACACCTTTTACAAAAATTAACTTAAAATGGATCATGAACTTACATGTGAAACATAAAACTATAAAACTTTTTGAAAAAAAATTGGAGAAAATACTTGGATCTAGGGGGAGACAGAAAGTTCTTGGACTTTATATTAAAAACATAACCTATAGAAGAAAAAAAGCTGGTAAGTTGAGCCTCAGCAAAATAAACAATTTTGCTCTGCCAAAGACATTGTTAAGAGAATGAAAATGTTACTACAGACTGGAAGAAAATGTTTTCAAACCATATAACCAACAAAAAAACTAGTATCATTACAAATTAATTTTAATTAATGCTAATATGGTAATGAATATTAATACAAATAGCTTTTAAAACCCAACGTTAAAAAAAATAAATCCAAATAGGAAATAGGCAAAAGGCATAAAGAGACAATTAACCAAAGAGGATATACAGGTGGCAAATAGCAAACGAAGAAATGGCAAACACATATGAAAAGATGTTTAACATCATGGCCATTAGGAAAATGCAAATTAAAACCACAAAGAGATATCATTATGTACCTACTAAAATATCTAAAGGAAAACACCAAATGCTGGTGAGAATGAGGAAAAACTGGAATTCTCGTGCTGTTGCTGGAGGGCTTGTAAATGTTGCTGATAGTAATATTGTGGCTACGAATGAAAGTGATAGTTTCTTATAAAACCAAACATGGAAATACCACATGGCCCCAACATTGTCCTCCCGAGAATCTATTCCAGAGAAATGAAAATGTATGTAAAACAATAGCCTATACATGAATGTGCAGTTTTATTTGTCATAGCCAAAAACTGGAAACAACCTTGAAACAACCAGTCAATGGGTGACTGATTAAACAAACCATAGTATGTCCATACCAAGGAATACTAGACAGCAATATAAAGGAATGAACTATTGATATATGCAACAACCTAGTTGAATCTCCAGGGAATTATGTTGAATGGAAAAGCCAATCCTGGTATGTCACATACTGTATGATCTCATTTTTATGACATTCTTGAAATGACAAAATTAAGAAGTGGAGAATAGATTAGTAGTTGTCACCTGTCAGGGATAGGGTTGGGGAAATGGAAGTGGTTGTAGTTTAAAAGGCAACACAAAGAATCCTTGTGATGAAACTGTTCTTTACCCTGACTATATCAATATTAAAATCCTAGTTGTGATGTTGTAAAGGGTATTAGGTATCTCTCCATGCTGTTTCTTACAATTGCATATGAATTTACAACTATGTAAAATAAAAAGTTTAATTTTTGAAGCAGCCCTTCAAGAAGTTTGTTTTGAAGCAGCAAAACAAAACAAAAAAAAGTTTCCTACCGGATATTCTAGAGTTCCAAAGTCAAAAGGATATAATCTACTTAAGGGAGGGGGTTGCAAGATTGGTTCCTAAATGCCTAGCAGGGAAAGACTAGGAGGGACCCAGCAACATTTAGGATGAAAAAGGTTGCACACATTATAGTTAAACTTTTTATATGTGCCTTTGGTATAAACGAATCAGATAGGATGGGAAACAAAAAAATATTTGGGGTACATCCTGGGGAAGCAAATATGCTATCATGTATGAACACATGGAAAGAAAAAGTGACAAAACATTTTATTGAAACAGGCAGAGACAGAAGGGGAAAGAATTGAAAAAAAATTACTTGCTGTGATTATATAAAATGCATTAGCTGAGGCTTAAAGGATGAGGAGAAGTTAGCTAGGCTCACAAGGAGACAGAAATAAGGGGGTGGGGAACATGTTCTAGTTAGAAGTATAATGTATACAAAGGCTCAGGGCAGTGTATTCGAGGAATTAATATTAATTGGGTGTGACTGAAGCTGAACATGAGGTATGTTTATAGAGGTTATGGAGGTTTCCAGGATAAGCAAGAACTGTCCTGGAAAGCAAACTATGGAAGTGGATGTTTATCTATCCTGAAAGTGGCAGGAAACTATTGGAGAAATATAAGCCTGTTTACCTGTTTGATATCCCCCACCTTCTCTTTTCCTCCCTCCCTCCCTGCCTCCCTTCCCTCCCTCCCTCCCTCCCTCTCTTCCTTCCTTCCTTCCTTCCTTCCTTCCTTCCTTCCTTCCTTCCTTCCTTCCTTCCTTCCTTCCCCCCTCCCTTCTTCTCCATTCACCTCATACCCTTTCCTACTGTTGAGCAATGCATTGAGCTAGGCACAGAGAGTGCAGGAAGAAATATGATAGTGTCTGTTCTAAAGACTTCTAGTCTATTAGGAAAAAAAAATGTCCATGCAATGAACTTACTATCTTTGGAATTTATTTACCTTTGTTTACTTTTGGTGGCAGAAAAAGAAGTAAAAGCAAAATGTATTAAATTCTGTAATGTTTGACTCTGTGTTCAACATTCTGCATGTTATCTCATTTTATCCTCATATTGCTATATAAAGTAGGAAAATCATGTACAGGCATATTAATGCATTACATAAATGGTTTTCATAATTAAAACTGTGGAATTTTGTCCCTGGGGTGTTCGAAAACAGTCTAGACATCCATCTGTTATGAGTATTCAAGTGAAACCCTGAGGGATGCTGTAGCCCTTGGCTCAGTGAATTTGTCAGCTTCTGTCTATTTCAAAAAAAAATTCTGTAATTCTATATTCAGATGGAAGTAGTGGCGAACTCTTGCACTATTCTCAAAGGATTTAAATGTGATGATTTTTTGAAGGAGAAACTAATGTTTTACTATATCCTCTTACTAAAAATGTCATGCAGTTCTCCCTGAGGTGCTGGTGGCTATTCTCATGCCAGGGCCAACTTCCAAGAGAGTAATTTTATTTGGCTTGCCTAAGGTTCCTGGGGATTTCAACTGCTTAAGACATTCTTCCCTTCTGATTACAGTAGCTGCAGAGTTG